>NC_053389.1:658196233-658922643 GCF_905171765.1 Bufo bufo
TGACATGAACCCCCTTTTGCCGTGAATGAACCCCTGCTCTGCATAGCTGACAGGGGCCTAAATCTCTCAAAATCCTCTGTTCTATTGCTGGGTGACCTGAACCCCCTTTTGCCGTGAATGAACCCCTGCTCTGCATTGCTGACAGGGGCCTAAATCTCTCAAAATCCTCTGTTCTATTGCTGGGTGACATGAACCCCCTTTTGCCGTGAATGAACCCCTGCTGTGCCTGGGTGACAGGGGCCTAAATCTTTCAAAATCCTCTGTTCTATTGCTGGGTGACATGAACCCCCTTTTGCCGTGAATGAACCCCTGCTGTGCCTGGGTGACAGGGGCCTAAATCTCTCAAAATTCTCTGTTGTATTGCTGGGTGACATGAACCCCCTTTTGCCGTGAATGAACCCCTTCTCTACATTGCTGACAGGGGCCTAAATCTTTCAAAATCCTCTGTTCTATTGCTGGGTGACATGAACCCCCTTTTGCCGTGAATGAACCCCTGCTCTGACTGTGTGACATGGGCCTAAATCTCTCAAAATCCTCAGTTGTATTGCTGGATGACATGAACCCCCTTTTGCCGTGAATGAACCCCTGCTCTGCATTGCTGACAGGGGCCTAAATCTCTCAAAATCCTCTGTTCTATTGCAGGGTGACATGAACCCCCTTTTGCCGTGAATAAACCCCTGCTGTGCCTGGGTGACAGGGGCTAAAATCTCTCAAAATCCTCTGTTGTATTGCTGGGTGACATGAACCCCCTTTTGCCGTGAATGAACCCCCGCTGTGCCTGGTTGACAGGGGCCTAAATCTCTCAAAATCCTCTGTTGTATTGCTGGGTGACATGATCCCCCTTTTGCCATGAATTAACTACTGCTCTGCATTGCTGACAGGGGCCTAAATCTCTCAAAATACTCTGTTCTATTGCTGGGTGACATGAACCCCCTTTTGCCGTGAATGAATCCCTGCTGTGCCTGGGTGACAGGGGCCTAAATCTCTCAAAATACTCTGTTCTATTGCTGGGTGACATGAACCCCCTTTTGCCGTGAATGAACTCCTGCTCTGCATTGCTGACAGGGGCCTAAATCTCTCAAAATCCTCTGTTGTATTGCTGGGTGACATGAACCCCCTTTTGCCGTGAATGAACCCCTGCTGTGCCTGGTTGACATGGGCCTAAATCTCTCAAAATCCTCTGTTGTATTGCTGGGTGACATGATCCCCCTTTTGCCGTGAATTAACTACTGCTCTGCATTGCTGACAGGGGCCTAAATCTCTCAAAATACTCTGTTCTATTGCTGGGTGACATGAACCCCCTTTTGCCGTGAATGAACCCCTGCTGTGCCTGGGTGACAGGGGCCTAAATCTCTCAAAATACTCTGTTCTATTGCTGGGTGACATGAACCCCCTTTTGCCGTGAATGAACCCCTGCTGTGCCTGTTTGACATTTGCCTAAATCTCTCAAAATCCTCTGTTGTATTGCTGGGTGACATGATCCCCCTTTTGCCGTAAATGAACCCCTGCTCTGCATTGCTGACAGGGGCCTAAATCTCTCAAAATCCTCTGTTGTATTGCTGGGTGACATGAACCCCCTTTTGCCGTGAATGAACCCCTGCTGTGCCTGGTTGACATGGGCCTAAATCTCTCAAAATCCTCTGTTGTATTGCTGGGTGACATGATCCCCCTTTTGCCGTGAATTAACTACTGCTCTGCATTGCTGACAGGGGCCTAAATCTCTCAAAATACTCTGTTCTATTGCTGGGTGACATGAACCCCCTTTTGCCGTGAATGAACCCCTGCTGTGCCTGGGTGACAGGGGCCTAAATCTCTCAAAATACTCTGTTCTATTGCTGGGTGACATGAACCCCCTTTTGCCGTGAATGAACCCCTGCTGTGCCTGGTTGACATTTGCCTAAATCTCTCAAAATCCTCTGTTGTATTGCTGGGTGACATGATCCCCCTTTTGCCGTAAATGAACCCCTGCTCTGCATTGCTGACAGGGGCCTATATCTCTCAAAATCCTCTGTTGTATTGCTGGGTGACATGAACCCCCTTTTGCCGTGAATGAACCTTTGCTCTGCATTGCTGACTGGGGCCTAAATCTCTCAAAATCCTCTGTGGTATTGCTGGTTGACATGATCCCCCTTTTGCCGTGAATGAACCCCAGCTCTGCATTGCTGACAGGGGCCTAAATCTCTCAAAATCGTCTGTTCTATTGCTGGGTGACATGAACCCCCTTTTGCCGTGAATGAACCCCTGCTCTGCATTGCTGACAGGGAACAAAATTTAGTGAAAACATCTGTTACTGATCGTAAGATGTGCGACTACAAGCGCACGCTGATGAAAGCATTCCCACCTGACAGCGGGGACACAGTGAAAGCACAAGGCGAAGGTAGAGGAGGAGGAAGAGGTCGCCAACGCAGCTGGGGCACCACCCAGGGCCGGCCTTTTGGGTGTGCGGGCTGTGCGGCCGCACAGGGCGGCATAGAAACAGGGGCGCCGGGTGGCTGACAAAGTCTAGAGGAGTCTCTACTCACGATTATTCTGCGACTGCGGGCAGCCGCCTAACACAGCGGTCAAAGCGCACGGTCCAGACAATTGAAGAAGTGAGGAGGGGGTGGGGCCCGCGGCCGCTCTGAGCTCCGCTCTGCTGCCTGGCTGGCCTGCCTGTCTCTTTAAGAGAGCAGACCAGTGGCTGCTGGAGCGTAGCTGGCGCACAAGCACGTCTTTCCTTTTGATGTTGCCACTGAGCTCTGCCCCCTGAGAGAAGATGGAGCGTGCCCGAGCGCCAGCCATCAGCCACAGCAAGGAAGGCCCACGCGGCAGCACTACAGTCTACACAGTAAAAGAATAAGTAGGTATTTGGAGAAATGTGCCATGGGGGCTGGGGGGGCAGAGATGTGCCATGGGGGCTGGGGACGGCGACAGTGATGTGCTGATGCTGCAGTGCCCATCTGGAGGGGAGAAATGCGCCATGGGGGAGGGGGGACAGAAATGTGCTGATGCTGCCCATCTGGAGGGGAGAAATGTGCTATGGTGACTGGGGGGGGGATTTGCTGCCGCCAGTCCACTGGCCCATGGAGTGGGAGAAGTGTGCAATGGGGGAGGGGGGGCTCAGAGAGGACTCAGGGGAGGCTCATAGAGGACTGGGGGACAGTGTGATTTCCTGCTACTACATCAACCCCCCCCCCAGGGATTTTAGGGGCCGTTAAGGGTTGGTCTTTAACTCCTTGCTGCTAATGTTGAGTGTGCACAGCACATAGCCACCAATCATATTCCTCTCCCCCAGCACATCAGTTACCTTTAGGAGGGGGGGATATGATTGGTGGCTATGTGCACAATCCGCATCATCCAACCCCTAATGCCCCCCAAAATGCCCGGTGTGGGGGGGGGTATGACAGGCAGGAGGAGCAATGTGTATGCGGGCCCTTGCCCTGCACTCGCTCAACTGTGCTTGCATACATATTGTGCCCTGTCTCCACTGTCCTGTGCCCACTCTGCTAAAGCCTGGCATAGCCCAGCTATGCCCAGCTTTACCAAAGCAGACAGGCAGAAACTGTGATGTGATCATATTTATTGTATGTATGTGTGTGTGTCCGTCCCTGTGTGTGTGTCTCTTCCTGTGTGTCACCATCACCATGCCCACAGTGTTCCTATGTCTTGACGCAGCTGCATCAGGACGTTCTGTGCGGAGGAAGAAGAAGGAAGAGGAGGCAGCGCCGCCAGCAGGGAGTCCGTGCGATAGACACAGGAAGGCACACTAAGAACGAAGGTAACACTTCCACATTATCAGCACTAGTGTTATCTGTGGTTTTACATAGGACTGCAGGTAACACTACCACATTATGAGCACTAGTGTTATCTGTGGTTTTACATAGGACTGCAGGTAACACTACCACATTATCATCACTAGTGTTATCTGTGGTTTTACATAGGACCGGGGGTAACACTACCACATTATCAGCACTAGTGTTATCTGTGGTTTTACATAGGACTGCAGTTAACACTGCTACATTTTCAGAAATCAGAGAGCCATCACTGTCTGTGTTATCTGTATTTATTTATGCGACCAGGTGTAAGGAGGGGGGGGGGGGGCTCCACAAGGTTAGCTCGCACAGGGCGCCTGAACACCTAAGGCCGGCCCTGGCACCACCAGCACCTGAGAAGGCAGGGATAGCATGGCCAAAATGTGGAAAAGCTTTGTCAGCCTTGGAGGTGCTGACCTGCCCTGCAGCCAGTGTATAGTGTGAACGTGTGTTTAGCACGGCAGAGAGCATTATCACAGGCCGCAGCCAATGTGGGCAAGCTTACGTTTATTAAAATGAACCAGGCATGGATCCCACAGGACTTGTCCGTACCTTGTGCAGAATAGACATTTATACCAGCCTCAACAATCCATTCTTGTACTCAAGTGCACTTATTCTTTGTTTTATTTTGTTGGCTACCTATTCCTCCTTCACCGCCAATTCCACCTACACCGCCACGTTAACCTACATCGCCACATCCACCCATCCACCGCCTCCTCAACCTCCTACTCCTAGATCCAGATTTTTATTTTTTATTTTTCTGTATTTTATGTTATTTTAAGTCATTTCCCTATCCACATTTGTTTGCAGAACAATTGCCATGCTCTTAAGCACATTTTGATGCCTTTTGCAGCCCTCTAGCCCTTTCCAGGACTTTTTAGAGCCATTTTAGTGGCCAAAAGTTCGGGTCCCCATTGACTTCAGGGTCAAGTTCGGGTCAAGTTTGGGTCCCGAACCCGAACTTTTTTTTCAAGTTCGGCCGAACCTGCCGAACCCAAACATCCAGGTGTCTGCTCAACTCTAATAAAAAGGGAAGTATTGAGTATCTTATTGTAACAACTTGAATGGGAGTAACAAAGGAAGTTCTAATAAAATCGAAAAGCTACTAGATCGCTTAATAGAGACTTATAAAAAGGACGGGAATAGTATAATTGTATGTCTTTATCCAATCATTTCTGGTAGTATTGAAATAATTATTGCTATTATGTATTTATCATTGTGGTCACCTTATTTATTCATTCAGGTGTTCATAAATTATATATTTTTAATTAACACTAAGTAGCACTTTTTAATATGTATTGTAAAATTATGATGATTTGTGATTGCAGTATTGATTATATATATGTCTTTTTACTATGATATGAATTGATGTTTTAGGCACTTTATCGCATATTTACTAAGCATTTTAGATTATCAATTGTTGGTAATAGTTATACTTGATATATCAAATTGTAATATTAATTAGAGTATAGGCACGTAGGCACTTTTTTGTACTCCACCGGAATCGTTAGGATGATTAGTTAATGGATATATATATTTTTCATAGTCCTCTTCCTTAGTCTTCTTACCTATAACTGCAGAGTTGTATATGTGTCCCGCGATGATTGGGCTCAGTCTCCAAGGAGATCGTACACCGGCGACGCCAGTCCTCTCCGCAACTGACGTGCTGACTGCCCTCTCCGACGTGCCAGGGGAAGGGCGGAAGTGGAAGTGACGTGGCGGCATTAGATTCGTCATGCGCCGCACGGAACCAGCAATCATAGGCAGCATCACATGACCCACAGCTAGGCCCTTCATTGGAGATACTTCCCTTTAAAAACCAGATATGTTCCCCATAAAAACCACTCCTCCTGAGGAAGCAAAACGGCAAAACGTACGTCGAGGAGCCAGCGACCACGTACCTAGTCATCACCCTGGTATGATTTGCCTTATAATTAGATTAGAAATTTTTGTAATTTTGTCACTTTATGGTCATTGCATTTGGGAATGTACTTAGATCAGTGCATGCTGATAGTTATTAGTGGGGATGGATTTCCCTATGTACTAATTCAGTGTGCACTGGTCTCATCCCGCATTCAGTACCTTTCTACTGGCTATAAGTAATTAGCAGATAATCGAGGTTAGGTGGCGCTGATAATTACATGTCTCTACATATGTTGGCAACTATTATATATTTAGTATGAATATGTTTTGTCATTTTATCTTTGTCTGTTGAATAGACATTATATTTTAAATTGATGGGAATTTAGTTTACTCTTTTTTGTGGCGTATAGATAATAGTGGGTGATTCAGTCAGCACAACCCTGTATGCAGGTGCACATCGCTATGGTGAAATACATATACTTTTCCTTGCAACTTGGAGGGTGAGCCATCCCAATATTTTCTAGATATGATATACCAGTTGCCCCCCAAAAGAACTGATTGAGGCAGGGGTGTGATATACCAATTATATACTTTCTATATGGTGCATTTAGGTAGTGCAGCATTTTTTTGCGGTTTTGCTGCGTTACGCATCTACACAGAGTGCCAAAAGCTATTGGAACAAATAATTATACTGGTGTGATTTACCAGTTGCCCACCAAAAAAACTGATTGAAGTATGGGTGTTATATACCAATAATATACTTTCTATATAGTGCATTTAGGTAGTGTAGAATTTGTTTGCGGCTTTGCTGCTTCACCGCAGCTACACAGAGTGACAAACGCTATTGGAAAAAATCATTTCTACTGGTGTGATATACCAGTTGCCCCCCCAAAAAACTGATTGAAGCAGGGGTGTGATATACCAATTATATGCTTTCTATATAGTGCATTTGGGTAGTGCAGCATTTGTTTGCAGTTTTGCTGCATTACCTCAGCTACACAGAGTGACAAATGCTATTGGAACAAATAATTTCTACTGGTGTGATTTACCAGTTGCCCACCAAAAAAACAGATTGAAGTATGGGTGTTATATACCAATAATATACTTTCTATATAGTGCATTTGGGTAGTGCAGCATTTGTTTGCAGCTTTGCTGCGTTACCTCAGCTACACAGAGTGACAAATGCTATTGGAACAAATAATTTCTACTGGTGTGATATACCAGTTGCCCCCCCCAAAAAAGTGATTGAGGCTGGGGTGTGATATACCTTCCACAAATACTGCTCTTCTATAGGGACTTTTGTTACAGGGTCATTTTGAAAATAACAGGTAGAGGAAGAGGAAGGCCATTCCACAGGGGTGGTAGGGGTCGGGCAGGTGCACCAGGCCGGAGTCTAAGATGGAAGTTGCTGAAGGTGCATGCGATTTTGTCAAAAGATGCACCAGACTTGGTTGAGTGGCTCACTCAGCCTTCCGCTTCTGCATCCTCCTCATCCTCTCTCATGTGCTGTGTGCACCCCCAAAGACACCACCACCACCATATCCTCTCCGCTCAAGTCAGAGGAATTGTTTTCCCATCTATTCCAAGACCTTATCGAAGTGCAGCCATTCTTGGCATCGGATCAGGAAGAGGAGCTATCAACGGTCACCACCCAGCAGTCTGACGACAATACCCAGATCGGCCCAAGGAGGGTGGTCCCCGCTTTTGCTGCCTTCTCAGAGATCTCTAATGTCAGTGGTGGTGAAGGTGATGATGATGACGTGTCAATGGACGTCACGTGGGTGCCCACAAGAGAGGAATAGGAGGGGAGTTCAGAGGGAGAGACGGAGCAGAAGATAGGGAGGAGAAGGAGGAGAAGCAGGCAGAACTTACAGTGCACAGGAGGCAAAAAGCAAACTGCTAATGTATCTGGAATGAACCATCCACCATGCACGGTCACATCTGGCGCTCCCAGGATACCGGCACACGGATCTGAAGTGTGTCCTTTTTTTTACGTGTCCGCTGTTGACTTTATTGTTGCCATCTGCAGCCTGTGCTGTCAACGTATAAGTTGCGGTAAGCCCAACACTTACCTAGGGATGACCGCCTTAAGAAGGCACCTGGCCTCCTATGGGGAGCAACACTGTCAGAACCCACAAAGCCACACTCCCAGCGCTCCACGTCCTGCCATTTCTCCTTCTCCTGCTTCTCTCTCCTCCCATTTGTCCTCCACTCCACCTTCCACCGTGCCGTCGTCGCGTTCATCATATTTCTCCCAGAAGGGCATCCCGGAGTTATATGGCCACATTCAGCGGCAAGTGAATGTATCTCTGGCACACAGTGTCAGTGCCAAGATACATCTGACCACAGACACGTGGTCTAGCAAACACGGGCAGGGAAGGTACATAACTTTTACTGCCCACTGGGTGAACCTTCTGACGGCCGTCAAGTATGCAACCCGTGGCACCTGTGTGGATTTGGTGTTACTGCCACAGATTGCATGCAGGCCTGCCTCCTCTTTTCCTTCTCCTACTCCATCCTCTGTCTCCTCCTCGGCTGACTCCTCCTTTTTCACTGCTGCCTTCTCTTCCGCTGCGCCCCCAAGCTCCCCAGAACCTATTCAACGTGCCATGTGAGACGTTGCCATGCTGTGCTGTGGCTGTAGTGCCTGGAAGCCAAGAGCCACAATGGTCCTGTACTTCTTTTCAGCTTTGCGGTCACAGGCTGATGGTGGTGTGCGTCAATGGTGCCAATCTGCTGAGTGCGCTGAAACAGTGCAAAATAACACACGTGCCATGCATGGCACACGTCCTGAACTTAGTCGTGCAGCGATTCGTTGTCAAATACCCCGGGGTCCAGGACATCTTGCGGCAGGCCAGGAAAATCTCTGGCTATTTTAGAAGATCTTACACGGCCATGGCTCGCCTTGCTGACGTTCAGCGGCGACACCACCTGCCCGTCAGACGTCTGATTTGTGACTGCCCGATGCGATGGAACTCCACCTTGTATATATATATGCCTGAGAACTGCACGTTTATGCTGGAGCAGCCTAACAACCTGTACAAACTCTGCGGCAGGACAGGTTCTGGGGATCTTGTTTTTTTTTCACTGCACCAGTGGCTGCTCATGCGTGATGCATGCAGACTTCTGCAGCCAATTAAAGAGATCACCAAACTGGTCAGTCGCAGCCAGGGCGCCATCAGTGACATAGTACCTTACGACTTTTTTCTGGAGCGTGCATTGCGTCGTGTCATTGATCAAGCCGTCGAGGAGCAGGAAGATGAGGAAGTAGCAATGCTGGATGAATTTCCAGGGGGGCTACTCCATCTGAGACAAGTCATCGGAAGTCTGAAGAGGAGTCAGAGGAGGATGGTGACGGGGTGGAGAAGGAGCAAGATTGGCATACTTTAAACTTTTCTGGGATCCCTGATGTTGTCCGTGGCTGGGGGGAGAAGACCGAGGACGACATTATCCTGGATGATGAGCAGGAGCCAGACCACTACACCGTTTCTAGTTTAGTGCAAATTGTTGCCTTCATGCTCCAATGTTTGAAGAGGGACCCCCATATAAAAAGCAGAAAGGGCAAGGACCAGTACTGGTGGCAAGGTACTTAGACCCTCGGTACAAACACAAAATGGCAGACATGTTACCATCATCACAGAGGGCTGTCAGAATGCAGCACTTCCAGGCCTTGCTTCGAGAAATGCTGCATTCTGCTTTTGTGGGCGCTGGCAGAGGAATTTCCACTCACAGAGCAACAGTGCCTGCAAGAAGAGGACGACTTGAAGATATGTTGGTCACTTCAGATATGAGATCATTCTTGCAGCCAACCCATTGATAGCCACCCTCCGGATCCAGCCTTAGGGAACGTCTAATCCGAATAAATCCCAGCAGGCGTTTCGATTTTTCTTCAATGCTTTATTGATCCATACACAGATTGATCCATACACAGGACGCGTTTCGGCCCGTCCAGCCTTCCTCAACTGCATGTTTAACAAATGTGGATATCACATCTAGAGATAACAGTAAGCGCATAGCACTTATACATAAATATCATCCACTGAATCACCAACTGGACAATGTGGTGCGCAAACACTGGCATATTTTGGAGAAGGCATACCCCACTATAGTGGAATTTAAAAACCCACCACTTATATGTAATAGATGCAATCCCAGTTTGAGAGATCATCTCGTTCGCTCAGATATTGTCACTATGCAGAGTACACTCACTAATCAGAAGGGAGACACTTTCCCTTGTCTCCACTGTATGCAATGCAGCAATGTGCAGAAAGATAAGTATTTTCAACATCCACAGACAGTAAAATCCTATAAAATCAAGGGTTATTATACATGCAAAACAACAAATGTGGTATATTTAATCAAGTGCCCTTGCGGCATGTTGTATATAGGGGAGACAATGCAGAAAGTAAAAGACCGGATCAGCAAACACAAATCGACAATAAGGAACAAGAAGTTACATTTCCATAATCACAATCATTCCATATCACAATTGAAATACCAAGTCATTGAGCGTGTACATTTACCACGGAGAGGGGGGGGGGGATCTGAAAAAGTTGTTACTCAAAAGGGAGGCGTTCTGGATCCACACCCTTGATACTTTACATCCCAAGGGTTTGAATAGGGATTATGAAGTGATGTGTTTTTAATTAGATTTTTTATATGTTTTCTTGCAGACTACTACGAAACGATCATGATGGGAGAAGACTCTTGTTATAAATATTTATAAGGGCACCTGTTCATCGTAGTATTCGCAAGCGTGTTACAAATGTGTTGATACTCATTGTGATGTGATGTCATTTCCTGTTTAAATTGATTGGCAGGGTCAGGTGACTAAGCCTATAAATATGTGATATCTTCAGTTGTTAAACATGCAGTTGGGGAAGGCTGGACGGGCCGAAACGTGTCCTGTGTATGGATCAATCTGTGTATGGATCAATAAAGCATTGAAGAAAAATCAAAACGCCTGCTGGGATTTATTCTGATTTTATAGTGGGAGCGATCCCTTCCCGTGCAAGCGAATTTACAAGGTGGTGAGCTGCCTTTCTTCTATATTAGGGAACGTCTAGACTGACAGGTGTCCGACTACATCAGGTAATGGCCGATGTGGATGCTCTGAGAAGCGAGGAACCCCTGGACTACTGGGTGTGCAGGCTTGACCTGTGGCCAGAGGTGGCACAATTTGCCATGGAACTCTTGGCTTGCCCCTCGTCCAGTGTCCTGTCCGAAAGGACGTTCAGCGCAGCAGGGGGATCCTGACCGATAAGCGCAATCGCCTAGCCCACGATAGTGTGAGTTTGGAGTACCTCACATTTCAAAAAATGAATGGGGCATGGATCTCGGAGGAATTCAACACCTGTGATGACCACGTTTAATTGAATTTCTTCATGACAGCCCACAAATATCCGCCACAACCCAGAACAAATAATTGTCCTTGTCTTAGGTAAATATAGCGGCATAAAAGGCTTTTTCTGTCAGTTGAATGCCTAATGTTTTGGGCCTCGAAGGAATTCAACTCCTGTGACAACCACGTGTTTCAACTATTATCATTAGTTTTTTTTTAAAGAGGGGGGATTTCGTTAGCCATGATTTTAATCCAATTTTATATTTTAGTTCTTTTAAACATATGTATTTGACCTCTATTTGTACTTGCCTTCAGTAAAATTTATATCCATTGACCATCTAATAGACCTCCAGCCACATACTTACTTGTTCTTTTATGTACCCTGAATGCATAATTTTTGGGGCCTGTAGTACACTGGCCTGCTGGAAAATTGATATCCAATGACCGTGTAATCTACCTCCAGCCACATACTTACTTGTTCTTTTTTGTACGCTGAATGCATAATTTTTGGGGCCTGTAGTACACTAGCCTGCTGTAAAATTGATATCCAATGAACGTGTAATCTACCTCCAGACACATACTTACTTGTTCTTTTTTGTATGCTGAATGCATATTTTTTGGGGCCTGTAGTCCACTGGCCTGCTGGAAAATTGATACCTCCAGCCACATACTTACTTGTTCTTTTTTGTACGCTGAATGCATAATTTTTGGGGCCTGTAGTACACTGGCCTGCTGGAAAATTGATATCCAATGACCGTGTAATCTACCGCCAGCCATATACTTACTTGTTCTTTTATGTACGCTGAATGCATAATTTTTGGGGCCTGTAGTCCACTGGCCTGCTGTAAAATTGTTATCCATTGACTGTGTAATCTACCTCCAGCCACATACTTGTTCTTTTATGTATGCTGAATGCATAATTTTTGGGGCCTGTAGTACACTGGCCTGCTGGAAAATTGATATCCAATGACCGTGTAATCTACCTCCAGCCACATACTTACTTGTTCTTTTCTGTACAGTAAATAAATAATTGTTGTGGCCTCGGAGGAATTCAACAACAGTGTCAACCACGTGTTATCGAATTTCAACTTATTATCCTTAGGGTTTTTTTTTAAGAGGGCGGATTTCGTTAGCCATGTTTTTAATCCAATTTTATATTTTTACTTCTTTTCAACATATGTATTTGACCTGTATTTGTACAGGCCTGCAGAAAAATTGTTCTCTATTGACCGTGTAATATACCTCCGGCCACATAATCACTTGATCTTTTCTGTCCGGTGAATGCCTAATGTTTGGGGCCTGTAGTCCAGTGGCCTACAGTAAAATTAGTATCCATTGCCTGCATAATGTACCTCGAGCCACATAATCTTTTATGTCAGGTGAATGCCTAATTTTTAAGGTCCGTACTCCCGTAGCCCAAAATAGATTTTTTTTAGCCTCCAACAGGGCACATTTCAGAGAATTTCCCTTTAAGACGTATACAAATGTCCCCTGATTAAGATTAGGGTTGAGCGAACCAGAACTGTAAAGTTCGGGTTCGTACCAAACTTTACTATTTTTTGACCCCCAACCCGAGCATTTCACAAAAAGTTTGGGTTCGAGTTCGGTGTTCAGTGATTTAATGGTGCTTTTTGAAAAGCTGCAGGGCAGCCAATCAACAAGCGTTTAACTTAGAAACATAGAAACATAGAATGTGTCGGCAGATAAAAAACATTTGGCCCATCTAGTCTGCCCAATATACTGAATACTATGAATAGCCCTTGGCCCTATCTTATATGAAGGATGGCCTTATGCCTATCCCATGCATGCTTCAACTCCTTCACTGTATTTGCAGCTACCACTTGTGTGCCCTTAGAAACTTGTGTGCCCTTAGAAGCCATCACAGCCATGCCTACTAATGTCATGGCTGTGATTGGCCAGTGCAGCATGTGACCCAGCCTCTATATAAGCTGGAGTCACATAGCACCACACGTCGCTCAGCTCTTACTAGTGTAGGAATAGGATGCTGCTGCTGTGAGGGAGAGAATAGGAAAGAATCTATCTGATATCAGAACTTGTTGTTAACTCTGCTATCTACAGCGATTTTTTTATTTGTGGGTGCAATGCAACATTTTTGTACCCTGCCCTGAGTCCAGTGACACAGAAAAAAAAGGTTTTATCCGTCTGTTAGTTAGGTGGGTGTCGGCGGCCATTTTGTGCAAGTTCAGTTTTTAAGTGCACCTGCACTGCATATGTGCCAGGGGAAGGGAAAATGATATAGGTAATCCGTCTGTGAGTTCAGGGAACCAGGGGGTGACATTCAAATTTTTTTCTGTAAAGTACCCCTGTGCTCCATATGTGAGTGTAATCAATTCAGTAAATCCATCTGTTAGATTCTGGGGGGACAAATTATAATTTTTTTGCTAAAAAGTAAATTTGCGCCCTGCACTGCATTTGTGATAGTGAAAGAAAATCAGTTAAATCCATCTATTTAATTGTGGGTGAAAAATTCATATATTTTTTTTCTCCATAAAGTACCTTTGCAGCCTGCACTGCAAATCTGCAGTTATATTTTTGTTTGAAAAAAACACCCTTTTTGTGCTAGTTAGTACATTTGCGGCCTGCTCTGCCTTTCTGACAGTCCAATACAACCGTTAAATACTGCTGTTACATTGTAGTTTGAAATAAACTCACTTTATGTGTGAGATAGTACATTTGCGGCCTGCGCTGCATTTCTGACAGTCCAATACAACCGTTAAATACTGGTGTTATTTTATATATTTTTTAAAAAACACCCTTTTTGTGCTAGATAGTACATTTGCGGCCTGCGCTGCATTTCTGACAGTCCAATACAACCGTTAAATACTGCTGTTATATTGTGGTTTGAAAAAACACCCTTATTGTGGTAGATAGTACATGAGCGGCCTGCGCTGCATTTTTTGACAGTCCAATACAACCGATAAATACTGCTGTTATATTTTTGTTTGAAAAAAACACCCTTTTTGTGCTAGATAGCACATTTGCGGCCTGCGCTGCATTTCTGACAGTCCAATAAAACAGTTAAATACTGCTGTTACATAGTAGTTTGAAAAAAACTCACTTTTTGTGCGAGATAGTACATTTGCGGTATGTGCTGTGTTTTTTGACAGTCCAATACAACCGTTAAATACTGCTGTTATATTTTTGTTTGAGTAAAACACCCTTTTTGTACTAGATTGTACATTGGTGGACTGCGCTGCATTTCTGACAGTCCAAAAAAACTGTTAAATACTGCTGTTACATTGTTGTTTGAACAAAGCATCCTTTTTGTGTGAGATAGTACATTTGCAGCCTGCACTGCATTCCTGACAGTCCAAAACTAGGGTTGAGCGAACCCGAACTGTATAGTTTGGGTTCGTACCGAACATTAGGATTTTTGGACCCCGAACCCGAACTTTGCAGTAAAAGTTTGGGTTCAGGTTCGGTTTTCGGCGAGTTAATGGCGCTTTATGAGAGGCCAATCAACAAGCTTTTAACTTGTGTGCCCTTAGAAGTCATCACAGCCATGCCTACTAATGTCATGGCTGTAATTGGCCAGTGCAGCATGTGACCCAGCTTCTATATAAGCTGGAGTCATGTAGCGCTGCACGTCACTCTGCTATGATTAGTGTAGGGATAGGATGCTGCTGCTGTGAAGGAGAGAATAGGACAGAATCTTTAATCAGAAGTACTTGTTATGTTAACTCAGCGATCTACCTAGATTTTGTTTTGTGGGTGCAGTGCACAATCTTTTTACCCTGCCCTGAGCCCAGTGACCCAGAAAAATAACTTTAATTCATCTGTTAGTTAAATGGGCGGCGGCAACCATTTTATGCAAGTTCTGTGCACCAGCACAGCATATGTGCATTTGTGACAGTCAAATAGAAGCTTGAAATACTGCAATTATATTCTGTGTTTAAAAAAAATCACCCATTTTTGGCAAGACCCTACATCTGTGGCATTTGCAGCATTTTCTGTGTGCAATTTAAGCTTCAAATACTGCAATAATTTTCTGGGTTTTAAAAAACACCTTTTTTGGGCAAAATACTAAATTCTACAGCCCTTGCTGCATCTGTCAGTGTGAAATACATGTGTTATATACTGCTGTCATATTCTGTTATTAAAAAAAACACCAATTTAGGGCAAAATCCCAATTTTGTGGCGTTTACTGCATCTGTCATTGTTAAATACAAGTTTGAAATACAGCAATAATTTTCTGGGTTTAAAAAAACACCCCTTTTTGGCAATACCCTCCATCTTGGGCCTATGCAGCATTAGTCAGTGTGCAATGTAAGCTTATAATACAGCAATAATTGTCTGGGTTTTAAAAAACACCCTTTTTGGGCAAAATACTAAATTTTACAACCCTTGCTGCATCTGTCAGTGTGAAATACAAGCATTATATACTGCTGTCATATTCTATTATTTTAAAAAAAACACCCATTTAGGGCAAAATCCTAATTTTGCGGCATTTGCTGCATCTGTCTTTGTTAACCACCTCAGGACCGCCGTACGCAGGATTGCGTCTTTGCGGCGGTCCTGTTGTTCTGGGTGGACGCGCCGGTGCGTCCTCTCGCGAGACGCGAGATTTCGTGCATTGCCGGCCCGCGCATGCGCATCGCGGGCCGGCAAAAGTTAAAGAAGTATTTCGTCACCAGCCTGCCAGCAACGATCATTGGCTGGCAGGCTGGCGATTTTCAAAAAATCGAATCAGAAGCCAGATAACAGATCATATTAGTAAATATGATCTGTTATATGGCTTGTCTGCTCCTGTGCTGGTCCTTTTCGTCGGTTGGATCCAGCACAGGAGCAGACTTCACAGTGAGTAGCACCAACACCACACTTTAGCCCCAGATCACCCCCCTGCACCCCAATTAACCCTTTGATCACCCCTTTGATCGCCCCTGTCAATCACTATTGAAAGGAAAAAAAGTGATCAGTGTAAACTGTCACTTTTTTTTTTTCACTAGTATTGGCTGTTAGGTTTTAGGGATAGTTTAGGCCCCTTGGTTAGGTAGTTAGCGTCAGTTAGCGCCCAGCCCACCGCACCGCAGTCACTTTTATTCGCTGATTAGCGTATCGCTAATCAGCATTTGTACTTTTATAGTATCTGTAAGTGATCAAAACTGATCACGGTCAGATCTATAATAGTATTAGTGTCACTTTAGTTCGCCCTCCACCCAAAACGCAGTGTTTGCCCGATCAGGCCTGATCGGTCGCCCACACGTGCGTTCACCCACGCCCGCCCCACCGCAGTGACAAAAAAAATTTTGTTTTTTGATCACTGCACATTCACTTTACAAGCACTGCGGCGATAAAAAAATCAGTTTTGATATTTTTTATCAACCGCAGCAGCCTCCGGTACTTCGCTAGCCTCCCCTTTGTAAGACAGGTTTGCTTTTTTTCTTGGGTAGTCTCAGGGAATACCCCTAAATTTAGTAGTCCAAATGTCAAACAGGGGGTATTCTTCTGAAGAGGCCTACAGGATTCTGACCCAGTCGGATGAGGAGTGGGAACCCTCATCTGATGAATCTAGCGGGTCAGAATATGAACCTGTGGAAAGCAGTGGCTCTCTGACCCAAAGTTCGGACGAGGAGGTGGAGGTCCCTGGCAGCACCAGGCGTACCCGGCCCCGTGTCGCTAGACCACAGGTTACGCAGGATCCGTTTCAAGAGCAGCAGAGTGGGGCTGTCGCTGCCGGATCACGTGGTGAGGCATACACCAGCAGCGCAGCCCTTCCTGGACCTAGAACCAGCACTGCCGTACAACATGGTGACGTGGCGAGCACCAGAAGGGCAGTTGAAGCTGGTACGGTGGCACGTGCACTAGTTACCCCGTCGCAGCCACCGCGCAGACAGGCCCGTAGAGCCCCTAGAATCCCTGAGGTGCTGGCAAACCCTGATTGGCAGTCACCAACTTCAGCCGCACCTGTAGTTCCCCCTTTCACCGCCCAGTCTGGAGTTCGGGTTGAGACGGCTCAAATCGGTTCGGCCCTGGGATTTTTTGAGCTGTTCTTGACTGCGGAGCTCTTGGACTTAGTCGTGGCAGAAACAAATCGGTATGCCACACAATTTATATCCGCCAACCCGGGAAGCTCTTATGCCCAGTCTTTCCGGTGGAAACCAGTCCAAGTTTCCGAAATTAAAATTTTTTTGGGCCTTCTCCTCAACATGGGTCTAACTAAAAAGCATGAATTGCGGTCATATTGGTCCACGAACCCAATTCATCACATGCCCATGTTCTCTGCTGCTATGTCCAGGACACGATTTGAGACCATCCTACGTTTTCTGCATTTTAGCGACAACACCACCTCCCGTCCCAGAGGCCACCCAGCTTTTGACCGGCTCCACAAAATTCGGCCCCTCATAGACCATTTCAACCAGAAATTTGCAGATTTGTATACCCCTGAGCAAAACATCTGCGTAGACGAGTCCCTAATACATTTTACCGGGCGCCTTGGCTTCAAACAATACATCCCAAGCAAGCGTGCCCGGTATGGGGTCAAATTGTATAAGCTCTGTGAAAGGGCCACAGGCTATACCCACAAATTTCGGATCTATGAGGGAAAAGATCAGACCCTGGAGCCGGTCGGTTGCCCTGACTACCTGGGGAGCAGTGGGAAGACAGTCTGGGACTTGGTGTCACCCTTATTCGGCAAGGGGTACCATCTTTATGTGGACAATTTCTACACAAGTGTGGCCCTCTTTAGGCATTTGTTTCTAGAACGGATTTGCGCCTGTGGCACCGCGCGAACTAGTCGCGTGGGCTTCCCCCAACGGCTTGTAACCACCCGTCTTGCAAGGGGGGAGAGGGCTGCCTTGTGTAACGAAGAACTGCTCGCGGTGAAATGGAGAGACAAGCGTGACGTTTACATGCTCTCCTCCATTCACGCAGACACGACAATCCAAATTGAAAGGGCAACCCGTGTCATTGAAAAGCCCCTCTCAGTCCACGACTATAATGCGCTCATGGGAGGGGTGGACTTCAATGACCAGATGTTGGCTCCCTATTTAGTTTCCCGCAGAACCAGACGCTGGTATAAGAAGGTGTCTGTATATTTGATTCAATTGGCGCTGTACAATAGTTTTGTTCTCTACAGTAAGGCTGGGAGAACACGATCTTTCCTCAAATTCCAGGAAGAGATCATCGAGAACCTCCTTTACCCAGGAGGTTCCGTGGCCCCATCCACCAGTGTAGTTAGCCGTCTACACGAGCGACATTTCCCCAGTGTCGTTGCTGGTACCTCAACCCAACCGCCACCCCGAAAAAAATGTCGTGTCTGTAGCAGGAGTGGAATAAGGCGTGACACCCGCTATTTCTGTCCTGACTGTCCTGACCACCCTGCCCTATGCTATGGAGAGTGTTTCCGGAAGTACCACACACAGGTACACCTAGCATAGGGATTGCATCTCACAGGACAGGCACACAGGGCTATTAGGGCCCTTTTACTCACAGCTGCTGCAAACCTCTCCTTTCACCTGGGATAAAGTGCATAATGTACTTCGCCACATCTTTGGGCAATTTGCGCTTTGCACATTGTCCCATGGGGAAGGAGAGGTTTGTTCTATAAAGGTAAAAAAAACTAAACAAAAAAAAAATTAGCGGTAAGTAAAAAAGTTAAACGTTCAGTTAAAAAAGTTAAAAAAAAGTTTCTATGTTCTGTTCAACAGTTAATAAATTTATTGCGTTGCGGCCTGGTTTTTTCTTTTTTGTTTTGTTTTTTTTACCTTTCAGGTGGACCAACCGATCGACCAGCTGCAGCACTGATGTGCATTCTGACAGAAGCATTGCGCTGCTGTCAGATTACACGCAAGTCGGTGTATGCGGCGCTGCAAGACGAGATTTCTCCTCTGCAGTAAAAGATATGTTTGCCAAGGCATATGAGCTGAGGAGGTGGCGGTGTTCATATACTTTGGCAAACACTTTGTATATATAAAAAAAAAAATCCCGGCAATGATTTATTCATCCACATCGATTGATGTGAATGGAGAAATCTGGTTTGCCAGGGCATACGAGCTGAAGTGGGTATGGATGTTGGGCGGAGCTCCTATGTCCTGGCAGACGCCTTTCCCCTCCTTTTTTTTTTTTGGCAGAGATTTTTTCATCCACATTGATCGATGCGAATGAAGAAATCTGTGCCGTTCATTTTTTTCTTTCAGCCCAGAGGCTGAACGGAAAAAAAAAATCTCATTACCCGTATGCTCAATATAAGGAGAATAGCAGAAACTCCTAATGCTGGGCATACATGTAATGATTGTGGAGACCCTCAAATGCCAGGGCAGTACAAACACCCCACAAATAACACCATTTTGGAAAGAAGACACCCCAAGGTATTCGCTGAGGGGCATATTGAGTCCATGAAAGATTGAAATTTTTGTCCCAAGTTAGCGGAAAGGGAGACTTTGTGAGAACAAAATCAAAAAAATCAATTTCCGCTAACTTGTGCCAAAATTATTTTTTTTCTATGAACTCGCCATGCCCCTCATTGAATACCTTGGGGTGTCTTCTTTCCAAAATGGGGTCACATGTGGGGTATTTATACTGCCCTGGCATTTTAGGGGCCCCAAAGCGTGAGAAGAAGTCTGGTATCCAAATGTCTAAAAATGCCCTCCTAAAAGGAATTTGGGCCCCTTTGCCCACCTAGGCTGCAAAAAAGTGTCACACATCTGGTATCTCCGTATTCAGCAGAAGTTGGGGAATATGTTTTGGGGTGTCATTTTACATATACCCATGCTGGGTGAGATAAATATCTTGGTCAAATGCCAACTTTGTATAAAAAAAATGGGAAAAGTTGTCTTTTGCCAAGATATTTATCTCACCCAGCATGGGTATATGTAAAATGACACCCCAAAACACATTCCCCACCTTCTCCTGAGTACGGAGATACCAGATGTGTGACACTTTTTTGCAGCCTAGGTGGGCAAAGGGGCCCACATTCCAAAGAGCACCTTTCAGATTTCACAGGTCATTTACCTACTTACCAGACATTAGGGCCCCTGGAAAATGCCAGGGCAGTATAACTACCCCACAAGTGACCCCATTTTGGAAAGAAGACACCCCAAGGTATTCCGTGAGGGGCATGGCAAGTTCCTAGAATTTTTTATTTTTTGTCACAAGTTAGTGGAAAATGATGATTTTTTTTTTTTTTTTTTTTTTCTTACAAAGTCTCATATTCCACTAACTTGTGACAAAAAATAAAAACTTCCATGAACTCACTATGCCCATCAGCGAATACCTTGGGGTCTCTTCTTTCCAAAATGGGGTCACTTGTGGGGTAGTTATACTGCCCTGGCATTCTAGGGGCCCAAATGTGTGGTAAGGAGTTTGAAATCAAATTCAGTAAAAATTGACCTGTGAAATCCGAAAGGTGCTCTTTGGAATATGGGCCCCTTTGCCCACCTAGGCTGCAAAAAAGTGTCACACATCTGGTATCCCCGTACTCAGGAGAAGTTGAGGAATGTGTTTTGGGGTGTCTTTTTACATATACCCATGCTGGGTGAGATAAATATCTTGGTCAAATGACAACTTTGTATAAAAAAATGGGAAAAGTTGTCTTTTGCCAAGATATTTCTCTCACCCAGCATGGGTATATATAAAATGACACCCCAAAACACATTCCCCACCTTCTCCTGAGTACGGAGATACCAGATGTGTGACACTTTTTTGCAGCCTAGGTGGGCAAAGGGGCCCATATTCCAAAGAGCACCTTTCGGATTTCACTCGTCATTTTTTACTGAATTTGATTTCAAACTCCTTACCACACATTTGGGCCCCTAAAATGCCAGGGCAGTATAACTACCCCACAAGTGACCCCATTTTGGAAAGAAGACACCCCAAGGTATTCCGTGAGGGGCATGGCGAGTTCCTAGAATTTTTTATTTTTTGTCACAAGTTAGTGGAAAATGATGATTTTTTTTTTTTTTTTTTTTCATACAAAGTCTCATATTCCACTAACTTGTGACAAAAAATAAAAACTTCCATGAACTCACTATGCCCATCAGCGAATACCTTGGGGTCTCTTCTTTCCAAAATGGGGTCACTTGTGGGGTAGTTATACTGCCCTGGCATTCTAGGGGCCCAAATGTGTGGTAAGGAGTTTGAAATCAAATTCAGTAAAAAATGACGAGTGAAATCCGAAAGGTGCTCTTTGGAATATGGGCCCCTTTGCCCACCTAGGCTGCAAAAAAGTGTCACACATCTGGTATCTCCGTACTCAGGAGAAGGTGGGGAATGTGTTTTGGGGTGTCATTTTATATATACCCATGCTGGGTGAGAGAAATATCTTGGCAAAATACAACTTTTCCCATTTTTTTATACAAAGTTGTCATTTGACCAAGATATTTATCTCACCCAGCATGGGTATATGTAAAAAGACACCCCAAAACACATTCCTCAACTTCTCCTGAGTACGGGGATACCAGATGTGTGACACTTTTTTGCAGCCTAGGTGGGCAAAGGGGCCCATATTCCAAAGAGCACCTTTCAGATTTCACAGGTCAATTTTTACTGAATTTGATTTCAAACTCCTTACCACACATTTGGGCCCCTAGAATGCCAGGGCAGTATAACTACCCCACAAGTGACCCCATTTTGGAAAGAAGAGACCCCAAGGTATTCGCTGATGGGCATAGTGAGTTCATGGAAGTTTTTATTTTTTGTCACAAGTTAGTGGAATATGAGACTTTGTATGAAAAAAAAAAAAAAAAAAAAAATCATCATTTTCCACTAACTTGTGACAAAAAATAAAAAATTCTAGGAACTCGCCATGCCCCTCACGGAATACCTTGGGGTCTCTTCTTTCCAAAATGGGGTCACTTGTGGGGTAGTTATACTGCCCTGGCATTCTAGGGGCCCGAATGTGTGGTAAGGAGTTTGAAATCAAATTCAGTAAAAAATGACGAGTGAAATCCGAAAGGTGCTCTTTGGAATATAGGCCCCTTTGCCCACCTAGGCTGCAAAAAAGTGTCACACATCTGGTATCTCCGTACTCAGGAGAAGGTGGGGAATGTGTTTTGGGGTGTCATTTTATATATACCCATGCTGGGTGAGAGAAATATCTTGGCAAAAGACAACTTTTCCCTTTTTTTTATACAAAGTTGTCATTTGACCAAGATATTTATCTCACCCAGCATGGGTATATGTAAAAAGACACCCCAAAACACATTCCTCAACTTCTCCTGAGTACGGGGATACCAGATGTGT
Organism: Bufo bufo; assembly: GCF_905171765.1. Classification (NCBI taxonomy): domain Eukaryota; kingdom Metazoa; phylum Chordata; class Amphibia; order Anura; family Bufonidae; genus Bufo; species Bufo bufo. Next base: position 658,218,428 of record NC_053389.1, read on the forward strand.
GACACTTTTTTGCAGCCTAGGTGGGCAAAGGGGCCCATATTCCAAAGAGCACCTTTCGGATTTCACAGGTCATTTTTTACTGAATTTGATTTCAAACTCCTTACCACACATTTGGGCCCCTAGAATGCCAGGGCAGTATAACTACCCCACAAGTGACCCCATTTTGGAAAGAAGAGACCCCAAGGTATTCGCTGATGGGCATAGTGAGTTCATAGAACTTTTTATTTTTTGTCACAAGTTAGTGGAATATGAGACTTTGTAAGAAAAAAAAAAAAAAAAAAAAAATCATCATTTTCCGCTAACTTGTGACAAAAAATAAAAAGTTCTATGAACTCACTATGCCCATCAGCGAATACCTTAGGGTGTGTACTTTCAGAAATGGGGTCATTTGTGGGGTGTTTGTACTGTCTGGGCATTGTAGAACCTCAGGAAACATGACAGGTGCTCAGAAAGTCAGAGCTGCTTCAAAAAGCGGAAATTCACATTTTTGTACCATAGTTTGTAAACGCTATAACTTTTACCCAAACCATTTTTTTTTTACCCAAACATTTTTTTTTTATCAAAGACATGTAGAACTATAAATTTAGAGCAAAATTTCTATATGGATGTCGTTTTTTTTTGCAAAATTTTACAACTGAAAGTGAAAAATGTCATTTTTTTGCAAAAAAATCGTTAAATTTCGATTAATAACAAAAAAAGTAAAAATGTCAGCAGCAATGAAATACCACCAAATGAAAGCTCTATTAGTGAGAAGAAAAGGAGGTAAAATTCATTTGGGTGGTAAGTTGCATGACCGAGCAATAAACGGTGAAAGTAGTGTAGGTCAGAAGTGTAAAAAGTGGCCTGGTCTTTCAGGGTGTTTAAGCATAGTGATGTCGCGAACATCAAATTTTCAGTTCGCGAACAGCGAACGCGAACTTCCGCAAATGTTCGCGAACTGGCGAACCGGGCGAACCGCCATAGACTTCAATAGACAGGCGAATTTTAAAACCCACAGGGACTCTTTCTGGCCACAATAGTGATGAGAAAGTTGTTTCAAGGGGTCTAACACCTGGACTGTGGCATGCCGGAGGGGGATCTATGGCAAAACTCCCATGGAAAATTACGTAGTGGACGCAGAGTCGGGTTTTAATCCATAAAGGGCATAAATCAACTAACATTCCTAAATTGTTTGGAATAACGTGCTTTAAAACATCCAGTGTGTGTATACGATTGGCACTGGCAGTGGGCACACTACAGTCAGTAGAAGCGGGCCTGACACACACTGGCAGCAGGCAAGCAACTGAAATTACACTAAAGTGTAAAAATTAAATGCCTTATTTATCGGCAAGCTACTGTGCCACCCGGTATGAGTGGTTGGCACTGGCAGTGGGCACACTACAGTCAGTGGAAGAGGGCCTGACACACACTGGCAGCAGGCAAGCAACTGAATTTAGACTACTGTCTAAAAATTAAATGCCTTATTTATCGGCAAGCTACTGTGCCACCCGGTATCAGTGGTTGGCACTGGCAGTGGGCACACTACAGTCAGTGGAAGCGGGCCTGACACACACTGGCAGCAGGCAAGCAACTGAATTTAGACTACTGTCTAAAAATTAAATGCCTTATTTATCGGCAAGCTACTGTGCCACCCGGTATCAGTGGTTGGCACTGGCAGTGGGCACACTACAGTCAGTTGAAGTCGGCCTGACACACACTAGCAGCAGGCAAGCAGCTGAAATTACACTAAAGTGTAAAAATTAAATGCCTTTTTTATGCAAAGTCCTGTGCCAGCCGGTATGAGTGGTGGGCACTGGCAGTGGGCACACTACAGTCAGTGGAAGTCAGCCTGACACACACTGGCAGCAGGCAAGCAACTGAAATTACACTAAAGTGTAAAAATTAAATGCCTTATTTATCGGCAAGCTACTGTGCCACCCGGTATGAGTGGTTGGCACTGGCAGTGGGCACACTACAGTCAGTGGAAGAGGGCCTGACACACACTGGCAGCAGGCAAGCAACTGAATTTAGACTACTGTCTAAAAATTAAATGCCTTATTTATCGGCAAGCTACTGTGCCACCCGGTATCAGTGGTTGGCACTGGCAGTGGGCACACTACAGTCAGTGGAAGCGGGCCTGACACACACTGGCAGCAGGCAAGCAACTGAATTTAGACTACTGTCTAAAAATTAAATGCCTTATTTATCGGCAAGCTACTGTGCCACCCGGTATCAGTGGTTGGCACTGGCAGTGGGCACACTACAGTCAGTTGAAGTCGGCCTGACACACACTAGCAGCAGGCAAGCAGCTGAAATTACACTAAAGTGTAAAAATTAAATGCCTTTTTTATGCAAAGTCCTGTGCCAGCCGGTATGAGTGGTGGGCACTGGCAGTGGGCACACTACAGTCAGTGGAAGTCAGCCTGACACACACTGGCAGCAGGCAAGCAACTGAAATTACACTAAAGTGTAAAAATTAAATGCCTTATTTATCGGCAAGCTACTGTGCCACCCGGTATGAGTGGTTGGCACTGGCAGTGGGCACACTACAGTCAGTGGAAGAGGGCCTGACACACACTGGCAGCAGGCAAGCAACTGAATTTAGACTACTGTCTAAAAATTAAATGCCTTATTTATCGGCAAGCTACTGTGCCACCCGGTATCAGTGGTTGGCACTGGCAGTGGGCACACTACAGTCAGTGGAAGCGGGCCTGACACACACTGGCAGCAGGCAAGCAACTGAATTTAGACTACTGTCTAAAAATTAAATGCCTTATTTATCGGCAAGCTACTGTGCCACCCGGTATCAGTGGTTGGCACTGGCAGTGGGCACACTACAGTCAGTTGAAGTCGGCCTGACACACACTAGCAGCAGGCAAGCAGCTGAAATTACACTAAAGTGTAAAAATTAAATGCCTTTTTTATGCAAAGTCCTGTGCCAGCCGGTATGAGTGGTGGGCACTGGCAGTGGGCACACTACAGTCAGTGGAAGTCAGCCTGACACACACTGGCAGGCAACTAACCTTAGATTAATGTGTAAAAATTAAGTGCCTATTTTTTAAGCAAAGTCCTGTGCCACTCGGTATGACAGGGGTGGGCACTGGCAGTGGGCACACTACAGTCAGTTGAAGTCGGCCTGACACACACTAGCAGCAGGCAAGCAGCTGAAATTACATTAAAGTGTAAAAATTAAATGCCTTTTTTAAGCAAAGTCCTGTGCCAGCCGGTATGAGTGGTGGGCACTGGCAGTGGGCACACTACAGTCAGTGGAAGTCAGCCTGACACACACTGGCAGGCAACTAACCTTAGATTAAAGTGTAAAAATGAAGTGCCTTTTTTTTAAGCAAAGTCCTGTGCCACACGGGATGACAGGGGTGGGCACTGGCAGTGGGCACACTACAGTCAGTTGAAGTCGGCCTGACACACACTAGCAGCAGGCAAGCAGCTGAAATTACACTAAAGTGTAAAAATTAAATGCCTTTTTTATGCAAAGTCCTGTGCCAGCCGGTATGAGTGGTGGGCACTGGCAGTGGGCACACTACAGTCAGTGGAAGTCAGCCTGACACACACTGGCAGGCAACTAACCTTAGATTAAAGTGTAAAAATTAAGTGCCTTTTTTTAAGCAAAGTCCTGTGCCACACGGAATGACAGGGGTGAGCACTGGCAGTGGGCACACTACAGTCTGTGGGCCTGCAGCTCCTCACACACAGGCAGGCCAGGCAACTGCAATATGTATATAAAGGAAAAAAAAAAAGCAGACTAATGTTGCAGCCCTAAAAAGGGCTTTTTGGGGTGCTGTCAGGACGCTGTCCTTACAGCAGAGATCAGATGAGTCTTTCAGGACTGGAGTGGACACTGAATTCACTAGCCTAGCTATCGATTTCCCAATTAAATCAGCAGCAGTTACAGTCTCCCTCCTCTCACTAAGACTGCAGCTTCAGAATGAATCTAAAATGGATGCTGTGCAGGAGGTGGGAGGGTCTGGGAGGGAGGGTATGCTGCTGATTGGCTGGAATGTGTCTGCTGACTGTGAGGTACAGGGTCAAAGTTTGCTCAATGATGATGTATAGGGGGCGGACCGAACATCGCATGTGTTCGCCCGGCAGAGGCGAACGCGAACAAGCTATGTTCGCCGGGAACTGTTCGCCGTCGGATAGTTCGGGCCATCTCTATTTAAGCACTGGGGGCTGAGGTGGTTAAATACAAGCTTGAAATACAGCAATAATTTTCTGGGTTTTAAAAAAGCACCCCTTTTTGGCAATACCCTCCATCTGGGGCCTATGCAGCATTAGTCAGTGTGAAATTTAAGCTTGAAATACTGCAATAATTTTCAGGGTTTAAAAATAAAAACATTTTGGGTCAAATACTAAATTTGCGGCCTTGGCTGCATCTGTCAGTGTGAGATGCAATCTTGAAATACTGCAATAATGTTCTGGGCTTAAAAAACACCTATTTTTGGCAATATCCTACATCTGGGGCCTATGCTGCATTTTTTTGTGTGACATACAAGCTAGAAATACTGCAATAATATTCTGGGTTCAAAAAAACTAATTTTGGGCAAAATACTAAATTTGCAACCTTGGCTGCATCTGTCAGTGTCAAATACACACGTTAGATATTGGTGTTCTATTCTGTTATTAAGAAAAAAAATCCAAAATTTGTGAAGAATGAGAAGAGCGTTGAATAAGGGACGTGGCCCCGGTCGTGGTGCTGCTGGTGGAGCTCCTATTACAGGAAGAGGTCGTGGTCGATCAGTGCCAGCTACACGCACAAGTGAAACACCTTCCTCAGGTGCGAGTAGGCGACAGAACCTTCAGCGTTATTTGATCGGGCCTAATGCGGCTCTATGAATGGTGAGGCCAGAACAAGTACACCAGTCTCCTGCTGAAATATCAGAATTAGCACCTGCAGCCGATGTCCATCAGTTTTTCACCTCACCCTCTTGCAAATCAGCCAAGCAGTCTGAGCCCCAAGTCATCAGCAGTCTCTTCTGCTTTTTGATGACTTTGCTAGCAGGGTTTCCCAGGAACATCCACATATTCCTGTCCCAAAAGTGGAAGAGATTGAGTGCACCGATGACCAACCACTTATGTTTCAAGATGAGTACATGGGAGGACCATCGCAGCAGGTCTCGGATGATGACGAAACACAGGTGCCAACTGCTGTGGCTTTCTGCAGTGTGCAGACCGACAAGGAGCGCAGGGGTGAAGACTGGGTGGAAGATGATGTGAAGGACGATGAGGTCCTCGACCCCACATGGAATCAAGGTCATGCGAGTGACCTGTGTAGTTCGGTGAAAGAGGTGGTGGTCACACATAGCCATCAACACAGAAGAAGAGGGAGCAGGGTGCAAAAGCGGAGCGGTCGTCCGCTAGACAGTACGTCGAGGGACCGAGAACACTAAAACCAGCTCCAAGGAGTTCCCTGGCATGGCAGTTCTTCAGACAATGTGCTGACGACAAGGCACGAGTGGTTTGCACACTGTGCAATCAGAGCCTGAAGCGAGGCATAAACATTCTCAACCTGAACACAACCTGCATGACCAGGCATCTAAGTGCAAAGCAGGAGCTGCAGTGGAGTACACACCTCAAAAACCAAGAAAGGTCTCTGGCTCCTCCTGCTTCCTCTTCTGCTGCAGTCTCGGCCTCTTCATCCCACTCTGGAGTGACAGTGGCACCTGCACCACGCAAACAGAGGATGTGCCAACAACGCCACCACCTCGGTCACCAAGCATCTCTACAACGTCCCATGGAAGCATTCAGCTGTCTATCTCCCAAACACTGGAGCGAAGGAGGAAGTATCCACCTACCCACCCGCGATCCCTGGCCCTGAATGGCAGCATTTCAAAATTCCTGGCCTTTGAAATGCTGTAATTCCATCTGGTGGACACGGACAGTTTTAAGAATTTGATGACGGAGGCTGTCCCACAGTACGTTGTGCCCAGCTGCCACTACTTTTGCAGGTGAGCCATCCCTTCCCTGCACAATCAAGTGGGGGGAAAAATCAGGTGTGCACTGCGCAACGCCATCTGTGGCAAGGTCCACCTAACTACAGATATGTGGACTAGTAAGCACGGTCAGGGATGTTATATCTCCATAACAGCACACTGGGTAAATGCAGTGGCGGCTGGGTCTGAGGCGGATAGCAGTTTGGCGCATGCCCTTTCACCACCGAGCATTGCAGGGCGTTTATCTTTGCCTCCTGTTGCTTCCTCCTCCTACTCAGCTTCCTCTTCATCTTCCTCTACCGGCTCCTTATCCGGTCAGCGTTACACCTTCACCACCAACTTCAGCACTGCCAGGGATAAACGACAGCAGGCAGTTTTTAAACTTATCTGTTTGGGGGACAAACCCCACACCGCGCAGGAGCTGTGGACTGGTATGGAACAACAGACTGATGAGTGGTTGGTGCCAGTGAGCCTCAAGCCCGGCCTGGTGGTGTGCAATAATGGGTGAAATCTCGTAGCAGCTCTGGGCCTAGCCGGTTTGACGCACATCCCTTGCCTTGCATGTGCTGAGTTTGGTGGTGCAGAGGTTTCTGGAAAATTACCCCAATATATCAGAGCTGCTGCAGAAAGTGCGGGCCGTCTGTGCACGCTTTCAGCGTTCTCACCCTGCTGCTGCTCGCCTGTCAGCGCTGCAGGGTAACTTCGGTCTTCCCACTCACCGCCTCATATGCGACGTGCCCACAAGGTGGCACTTCCCCTTGGACATGCTGGCCAGACTGTGCGAGCAGCAGTAGGCAATAGTGGACGGGTGAGTCGCTCTGCGGAACAGCGTCACTTCACCACCAATGAGTGGGCCTCCATGCAAGACCTGTGTGCATTGTTGCACTGTTTTGAGTACTCCACCAACATGGCCACTGCCGATGACGCCGTTCTCAGCGTTACTATTCCACTTCTATGCCTCCTTGAAAAAACGCTTTGGGCGATGATGGAAGAGGATGTGGCACAGGAGGAGGAGGAAGAGGGATCATTTACAAGGGTTTCAGGCCAGTCATTCACAAGTGGCTCCGAGGGTGGGTTCCTGCACCAACATATGGCAGGTACACAATTGTCCAGCCAGGGCACAGTTCTGGAGGATGACGAGGTGGAGGAGGAGGAGATGGAGGAGGAGGAACCGTGTTCACAGCAGGGTGGCACACAAACCAGCTCATGGGCGTCAATGGTGCGTGGCTGGGGGGATACAGAGGACATAGACGATACACCTCCCACAGAGAACAGCTTGTTGTTGACTCTGGGCAGCCTGGCACACATGAGCAATTACATGCTGCAATGTCTCAGCAACGACCGCCAAGTTGGCCACATTCTAACTTGTCCTGATTACTGGGTGGCCACGCTGCTGGATCCCCATTACAAGGACAATGTACCGTCCTTAATTCCGTCACTGGAGCGTGATTGTAAGATGCGCGAGCCCCCTCCAGCACAAAACACGAAATGGATTCCTGATGAAAATCACCCACTCTTAAACTGATGTCCTGCACCATCTGTGACAAACATTTCTGAGTAAGTGGTGCGGAGTCTATTGCGAACACCAAAATATTTTTCTCTAATGCACTTCTTTTCAACTCATGCATATGGACGAACTGACCATCAACTAGGTTAACCCCTGCCCCACTATCAATAAATATCTCAATTCTCACAGTTTTAGACTCTAGCGCCACCTCGGTAGACAGGAGAAATCGGTTACTACCAGTAAATAGCAAAAGTAAGTTCTCTGACTCCAGACCCACACCACCAAGAGTGAGATGGGAAAACATTTTCTTCTTGTGTTCACCTTGACGCAGAATGTAAGGAAAAACATTAACAAAATCTCCCCTTTTCCCACAGAAAAAACATACTCCTTTCTTATGATTAGAACTCTTGCAAGCAGGCCCAGGGGTAGCTCCCCCTAACTGCATGAGTTCGTCACCAGGCATAAACTCAGGAGTCTTTTCTCCCAAGGTGGCAGAGGGAGCCTCCACATTATATGATAGTTCGTCCTGAGTGAGGGACCTTTGATCTCTCTCTCTCAGGCGTCTCTCCATATGCAAGGGACATAACCGCTTCCAGTGACTCAGGATTTTCGTGAAAGGCCAAGGCGTCCTTTAGCATCTCAGACAATCCGTGACAGAATTGACTACAAAGAGCTGGATCATTCCACTCCGTATCCGTAGCCCATCTCCTAAATTCAGAGCAATAGATCTCCGCAGAACGCTCTCCCTGTCGTAAACCACGTAACTTGGTCTCGGTCAGGGAGATCCGATCCGAGTCATTGTAGATGAGACCTAGAGCTCTGAAAAATGTATCTACCGACCAGAGGGACTGTGATCCGGTCGGCAGAGAAAAGCCTAAGACTGAGCGTCCCCTTTAAGCAATGAAATAATGATACCAACTCTTTGACTCTCATTCCCAGATGAGAGCGGGCGTAACTTAAAGTACAACTTACACGACTCTTTGAACTGTCCGGAAGTGCAACCTTAGGGTTAGGACAGGTCTGGTAAGTACTACTGACACCAGAAGCCTGTGATCCCTGGATCTGTGTGCGGAGGTCGGCTACCTCCAAAGACAGACCTTGCAATTGTCCAGCCAGTTGAAAAAATGAAGGTTTGCGGCAGTTGATAATGTCACTGCGCAGTGTGGTAAATACACTCCACACTGAACAAAAATAGAAGGGAAAAGGTATTAGGCCTGGTACCTAGGGAAAGGGAAATGGTAACACCTAGTAAGTCCCTACGCCAAGCCCTGACTGCTATCAGTATGAACAGATCTTGATGGTAGGAATGTTCTTACGCAGGAACCTAAGCCAAATCTCACCCTAACAGGGCCCTGCAGATAGTGTCAGGACACGGTTGGCCTATTACTTCCCAGATGAAGGAATAGGAGACCCCCTAATATATTAGGAGGTAGGGGAAAACAAAAAACAACAAAGAAGATACGCTTAACTTCCAGAAATATGCAGACGAGCAGGAACTCAGAGAGATCCAACACCAGGACTTCCACAAACAAGGAGCTATCAACCGCATAGCATGATGGGTGAGGCCAGATTAAATAGAGGAGAAGGAATGACCACTTAAGCTACACCTGAGACAAGAGGTGTGGTCATCCTCAGCAACAACACAGAAAGGTGAAACCAATCACGTGCAGCCAGTCTCCTCCATCTTCTCATCCCTGTCACAAGCGGGACCGTGACAATAGCTAAACCTGACATTCAAAAGGTCAGTCTGTCTAGTTTTGGTGGTAAACAAGCTTGGTGTTTTTCCTCCAAAACATACTCTTAAATCTTATCGTAACTGTGGAGAATTACTAGGTTCTCATTAATAGCTAGAAAGTCTCAAAAGCCGCTCAGTATTCATTAACCCTTTCCACATTGCTGTGCAAATGAACAAGGATATGTGTCACAACAAACTTATAATATATGCAGCCACAAAGTATTAAACAGTGCAAGGTAACTCTTTAAAGTAAAATAAAGTGAGGAGTTGATGACTTTGCATAGGGAAATGGGGGCAGATGTCCACAAATGTCCAGACTTCAAAGTATGCCTGCTCCAGGGCAACTACAGTGAAGACCAGTGATTGTGACCCAACCAGCCCTCTAGCCTATGCAACTCTCTGCTTTATGTAAACTGTGAATAGTGGCCTGTTAATTTGTACTGTGGGAAACACTGTAGTCTGGGTAAAGGTTGTCCTGTGGCTAATAGTGACTGTCTGTTACAACTGTAGTGATTACAGTGTGAGTGCTGTATTGCTGCTAGGAGCAAGATTGTCCTGCTTCCAGTACCAACTGCTTGTGGAGTATAGAGACTGTCTTATATAAGTGACAATGCCAGTCCAGTACAGAGATTATTCTGTTACTGTTGCCAACCACCTGTGGAGTTATTTAGCAAAATCAATTTTATAAAGATGCAAACATTTTTTTAATATAAATAGAGTTCCAAATTTGTACATTTTCTTCATTTAATGGAAATGTAAAAGAAAAAGTGGTGTTGTTTGGTACAAACCGGATTCCAAAAAAGTTGGGACACTAAACAAATTGTGAATAAAAACTGAATGCAATGATGTGAAGATGGCAAATGTCAATATTTTATTTGTAATAGAACGTAGATGACAGATCAAACGTTTAATCCGAGTAAATGTATCATTTTAAAGGAAAAATACGTTGATTCCAATTTTTACGGTGTCAACAAATCCCAAAAAAGTTGGGACAAGTAGCAATAAGAGGCTGGAAAAAGTAAATTTGAGCATAACGAAGAGCTGGAAGACCAATTAACACTAATTAGGTCAATTGGCAACATGATTGGGTATATTGTTTTGCACTTGAGTTTCTCCAGTAAAGAAGCACACTGGTTAACTGTAGACTCTGACTCTCTGGACTAATTTCTCGCAGCAACATGTGGTGTCACCTCAACAATGTCTGGGGGACCCAGCATAGCATTGCAGCCACCCCAAACCCAGCCACTGCATGACTATCTCCTGATTATTAAGCTTCTACCTACCCAACAATCTCCAGACAGGAAATGGTCTGAAAGCACACATGGTCACCTCTATAAAACTGAATTTACATGGCCCAATGTTCGGGCCGATTACTACAAACACTTGTTTCCCATAATCGGCCCGTGTAAAGGTGCTGCGAAACGCTCATTCATCGAGTGAAATGATTGGAGCTACAGACACCTCCATCATCATTCTCTGGCAGCAGATTGTGCTGTTTAAACATGTAAATGCAGCGGTCACCTCCACTGACGAGCAGGAACGCTTCCTTCCCGACTATCGCCAACTGAATTGTCCAATGTAAAGGGACCGTAAGCGCGAGCAGTCACTCTAGCAGCAGAATCAACAACAAAAGTTCATAGCAGGTTTGTGGTAAAATAGATGGTCCAAAACCACCAGCAGTCTCTTCTACCTCTCCTATCAGGTTACCTCCAACCATGGTTTATCCTCACTGCTAGTTAAGTCACAGCCTGTTATGCCTAATATCAGTAGCACTTGGCTCAGCAGCACTATTTATGACCTGATCCTAATGCAGCATAAAACAATATTGAAATTAGGGAAGCTCCAAAAAAAATTGAAACGTGAACATTATTGCATCTGTTCAGTCACGTGACCACTCTCCTGATCTCCAGAGTGAGACAGGAAAAGTAGGGTAAGTAACATAGTAACATAGTAACATAGTAACATAGTACATAAGGCCGAAAAAAGACATTTGTCCATCCAGTTCGGCCTGTCATCCTACAAGTTGATCCAGAGGAAGGCAAAAAAACCCTGTGAGGTAGAAGCCAATTTTCCTCACTTTAGGGGAATAAAAAATTCCTTCCCGACTCCAATCAGGCAATCAGAATAACTCCCTGGATCAACTCTCTAGTAGCTATAGCCTGTAATATTATTACACTCCAGAAATACATCCAGGCCCCTCTTGAATTCCTTTATTGTACTCACCATCACCACCTCCTCAGGCAGAGAGTTCCATAGTCTCACTGCTCTTACCGTAAAGAACCCTTTTCTATGTTTGTGTACAAACCTTCTTTCCTCCAAACGCAGAGGATGTCCCCTCGTCACAGTCACAGTCCTGGGGATAAATAGATGATGGGATAGATCTCTGTACTGCCCCCTGATATATTTATACATAGTAATTAGATCTCCCCTCAGTCGTCTTTTTTCTAACGTGAATAACCCTAATTTTGATAATCTTTCAGGGTACTGTAGTTGCCCCATTCCAGTTATTACTTTAGTTGCCCTCCTCTGGACCCTCTCCAGCTCTGCTATGTCTGCCTTGTTTACAGGAGCCCAGAACTGTACACAGTACTCCATGTGTGGTCTGACCAGTTATTTGTAAAGTAGTAGGAATATGTTCTCATCACGGGCATCTATGCCCCTTTTGATGCAACCCATTATCTTATTGGCCTTGGCAGCCGCTGCCTGACACTGTTTTTTGCAGCTTAGTTTGCTGTTTATTAAAATTCCTAGATCCTTTTCCATGTCAGTGTTACCGAGTGTTTTACCATTTAGTATGTACGGGTGACTTGCATTATTCCTTCCCATGTGCATAACTTTACATTTCTCAGTGTTAAACCTCATCTGCCACTTATCTGCCCAAGCCTCCAATCTATCCAGATCCCTCTGTAGTAGTATACTGTCCTCTTCAGTGTTAATTACTTTACACAGTTTAGTGTCATCTGCGAAAATTGATATTTTACTATGCAAGCCTTCTACAAGATCATTAATAAATATATTGAAGAGAATAGGGCCCCATACTGACCCCTGAGGTACTCCACTAGTGACAGTGACCCAATCTGAGTATGTACCGTTAATAACCACCCTCTGTTTTCTATCATTGAGCCAGTTACTTACCCACTTACAGACGTTTTCTCCGAGTCCGAGCATTCTCATTTTATATACTAACCTTTTATGAGGTACAGTGTCAAATGCTTTGGAGAAGTCCAGATACACGACATCCATTGATTCGCCGCTGTCAAGTCTAGTACTTACCTCCTCATAGAAACTGATTAAATTAGTTTGACATGACCGATCCCTCACGAAGCCATGCTGATATGGCGTTATTTGCTTATTTCCCATAAGATGCTCTAACATAGCATCTCTCAGAAAACCTTCAAACAGTTTACCCACAACAGATATTAAACTTACCGGCCTATAGTTTCCAGGCTCTGTTTTTGGACCCTTTTTGAATATTGGCACCACATTTGCCATGCGCCAATCCTGTGGGACATTCCCTGTCAGTACAGAGTCCGCAAATATCAGAAATAAGGGTCTGGCTATGACATTACTTAATTCCCTTAGGATACGGGGGTGTATGCCATCCGGTCCTGGCGATTTGTCTATTTTGATTTTTTTAAGTCGCTGTTGTACTTCTTCCTGGGTCAGACAGGACACTTTTAATGGCGAATTTATTTCAGCATTCAGCATTTCATCTGACAGTTTATATTCCTCAGTGAATACACTGGAGAAAAAAATATTTAACAGCTTTGCTTTCTTCTCGTCGCTCTCTGCGACTCCCCCCTCATTACTCTTTAAAGTACATAAGTAAGTTGCAGGCCCTGGCAGGGGGAACATGGGAAAGAGAAAAAAATTATATCCAGATAACCCCTTTAAATTTGTCTACATGATAAAAGCCATTTGCTGGCTGAGACAAGCCCTTTAAAAGCAGATCTATCAGGTCATATGGCCCCCTATATAAAGGCTGCATGGGATAGATGAGAAGGTGTGGAACTTGTAGATATATAGTTTTATGTTATTGGATTCAGTAATGATTTCCTATATAAGTCAGCATACAATGAGAGCTATCAATAGTACTGAGAGTGTTAGACTCTGTAGTCACTTAACCTTTTAACAAGGGGAATGATACCCAGTTGTCTTTACCATTAAAGAGGTTGTCCCATGTCAAATGTTTACATTTCTCTATTAGATCACATAAAACAAAGCAATCTTCAATAATCAATTTTGATAAAATGCTCATGTGTCTAGATATTGGGATACAGTACGGTACTTGTTACGGAGCCCCCTCGTATACTTTAGATTGCCTTTTACAGTGTCCATCTAATGTGTCAAATGGTGGTCACACATGTTCAGTAGCTCAAACTCACCAGCAAGATCCTTGAGTGGTGCTATTTTGCTGGCCAGCCAATAAGAACAGATTCAGTAGCAGTGCCTTCTTCTCACAGTACTGGACACATGAAATGGATGGTTTGATATAAGGAATAAAAAAAAAACTGAGAATGCCATCACAAGTATGTAAATGCAATAGCAAAACACAGCAGCGTTCTTAAAGGTAACCTGTCATCACGCATAGCACCTACACCGTCACCATAGCATTGTACAGCATGGTTCTAAGTTTGTAACCATAACATTTTAAAATGCCACTGTCAGCAAAAAGGATATAATAATGTTATAAAATAGAACATGCTACCTATGAACAGTCATGTCCGTGGTCCTGGTCTTGTACGTAGTTGGGCAGTCCCATCCAGCACTATAATTAAATAAATGAAACCTGTTACCCATTTGATTTACTTACTTAACTCTTTAAAGAGGTTGTGCCAGGTTTTGAAGTTATCCTCTATCCACAGGATATAAGATAACTAACTAGCGTTAGGGATTCCGTTATGGCTTTCCGGTCTAACATGGTTATAACGGAAAATAACGGAATGTCCAGAGAGAATGCAAAACGGAAGCCTTTAAAAGGCATTCCGTTTGCTTTCCGTGCTAATAGAAGTCTATTGTAAAGCATAACGGATCCGTCTGGGTCCCGTTATGCAAGTCGGAAAACAAAGTCCTGTCGACAGGACTTTGTTATGCGTCTTGCATAACGGGACCCAGACGGATCTGTTTTGATTCCCATAGACTTCGATTAGGACGGAAAGCAAACGGAATGCCTTTTAAAGGCTTCCGTTTTACATTTCGTCATAATGCAAGTCTATAGGCAGAAAAACTGATCCGTCCTTCCGTCTTTTGGATTCCGTTATTTTCCATTATAACCATGTTATAATGGAAAGTCATGACGGAATCTCTAACCCTAGTGTGAACCCACCCTTATCTGTTGGGGTCCGTCTGCTGTCACCACACAATCCTGAAAAGGGGTGGTTTCTTTCCTCCAATCTGATGGAGCGGCAGGTCAGGCATGCGCTCTGCCACTTCATTTATTTTCTATGGGATTGCAAGGGACAGCAGGCCAATATTGCCAATGGTCCCTTAGAAAATGAATGGAGCAGCAGGATGCATTGCCTACCTGCTGCTCCATCAGAACCAGGAAATGGGACCCACCATTCTCGGGATTGGTGGGGGACCCAACCATCGGACCTCCACCGATCAGTTAGTTGTCCCACTATCTTGGGATATGGGATACCTTCAAAGCTTGGCACAAACCCTTTAAACAAGACAATATGTAAATGCCATAGGTTAGGCAACTAAATAGCTCACTAAATGACTTTTTTTAGATGCCCTAATTAAAATAAGTCTGTTCATATGATTTACCCTATTATTATAAAGGTGGTAAAAGAAACTAAAGAAAATCAAAAATGGCAAAAATTCAATTTGTCAGACTTTTGAGAAACTTAGTAGTCTGGTATATTTGATCAAGCCTGAAATGCAGCAGCTAATCACGCTGTTAAAAATCAATAATGGATGAGGAGATTTGTTTTCCTATCCCAATAGGAGACATAAAGAATTTGATGGTTTAATTAAAGGCAGTCTTAATAAAGAAATGGCAGGAATAGTGGGACAAATAAACCATGAGCAGACTCATATAAAATCGATGAAATAAAGAACAAAGAGATAATCACATCAAATGGAAGCAGAGCTGAGGCATTTGTTTTAAGGCAGGACTAAAAAAAATAGAACTTAATGACTATAGTATATAGATTACTCAAACTGCTTCTCTCAAGAATGCATTGCTTTACATGAAAATACTCATGTGTGCCCACACGAATATTTCACATATAGGTAAAGTAAGATTACTATGCAGTGTAAAGTTCTTTAGGTGTTTTTTTATAGAACGTTGTCACTTTATGACATTTGTGTCCTTCCAGAAGAAACAGAAGATGTGCGTCTATGGAACAACCTAGTTCTTAGAGGTAAAAAAAACAGAAAAAAGAGAAATCACAATAAAAACAAGTGCAGGGAAAAGGCGACATCAACCAGAAGGGGGCACAATGGTGCTAATTCATACTGCTCCAACATTCAATTAAGAACTAAAGTGCAAGTGCAAACAATACTACAATACTAAAAGGTAGAATTAATTACCCATAATGCGCCTCCTCCGGGATGGCGCCAATCCCGACGCGCGTTTCGGCGTACCTTCGTCTGGGGCTGGCGTCATCACTGCAGGACACACACTAAATACTCGGAACTGCCAATCATAGTGCTCAATACCCATTATCGCAAATTATACAGTACATACCTGGATCACAAAATTCCTGCAGATCAGGCCACATATGTGTGACGTGACGCTTCATGTTACAAGTCAGTCACGCGATCCATCGTCAGGTCACATGACGACGCTGGCAAATCTTGCGATAGAATCATCGCTGAATAGATGCCAGCGCCATCAAGTAGGTGGTAACGCATGCCCAGATCTGTCATTATCCCTCTCAAAATGAAATCCATAAAAAACATTACACAAATTATAATATAATAGTAGATAATGTGAGAAAACGTATGCACGAGTGATAATTAATAACAAACATGACTGTGTACCGTATGTGTGAATTATAATAAAAAAATGTAGGCATCTCTCGGGTTACCATATGCTACCAGGCCAAAATATGACGATTTATCATTGTTCCTACTCCTTTTTTTGGCATTCCAACATTTTTTGTAGTAACTGACATTTTTTCACCACACTTATGAAAAAGGGACATGGTGCAGTCAGCCCTGGCACATTCACCAGTAAATAATGGCTGAAATCTATGATGGCTCCAAGTAGATTTTAGAATGGTGCAGAGACTAACAGAGGAGGCATTTAATTTATGACGAGGCAACACATATGCTGTCCATCAGGGGCGTACATAGAAATCACTGGGCCCCATAGCAAGATCTAAATTGGGCCCCCATTCCCCTATACAATATATCTGTACACACTGCATCTATTATACCTCGTACCTCACATATTACACTGCTGTATATACTATATACCTGTACACACTGCATATCACTATGGTGACTATGGGGTAGCTAAGTTATGGCTCTAAGGCTTGAGGCGCCTTACCTTAGGCAAAAAGGCTCAGAAGGGGAGGTATTTATCGTCTCCGTATACTTCTGGCAATGTCACAGGAGGAGGGCATTACGATCCCATGGATCTCCTGGAAATGAGACACCTCAGGATGGGAACAATCCCGAACATGAAACAAGCGGGAAGGAGCAGTCTAGGACTTCTAACGATTCCAGAAGCAGCGGGGTTACTTTTGCAATTACTGGATCTGCCAGGACTTACCACTTGGTCCTACCCTGGGTACCTATTGGTATATATCACCGGGTGTAGGCCATTAGTATTCAGCGTCCGTATGAAGGCAGTCCGTATAAAGGGGGGGGGGGGGGGAGAACAAGAGCTGTAAAGTTAAGGCATACAAAAGTAAGTTACAACATTTTAAGTTAAGTGCAATGGTAAGTGCAAACATCACAAATAGTGCATAAAGTTCACATTGCGGCACCTAGGAGAGAATACACACAATGGGCATGTTATCTTAAACAATAAGTGAAAAAATATTACAATGTAAATCTCAAAGAGCTCAGGTAATCACGTTTGAGTCCTTTCCTTGGGTGCAAGCTTTTATGTTGCAATAAAACATTTTTATAAAAGTAGTGCAAATTTTATTAATGCAAGATGAGGCTCAACAATAACTTGAGTCCTTTTTCCTGGAAGGGCTTGAAGTTGTAGAATCCTCTGGAAACTTTTAGTCAATTGTAATCCAAGGAGGTATACAATTTTATAAAAGCACAAGGCTCTCAAGTAACCTGAGAAAGGGGATAAAACGATGAACTTGGGCATGAGGGGGTTAAGAACTGATAGCGGGAGTCCTTACTATGCATGACCATCAGGGTGAGAACAAACTAGGCAACCTGAAATAAAAACGTTAGAACACACACAACGCCAACAGGTCCTCACCAGTCAGGAGTAGTCCATGACGTGGCTCCCAAATGTCATTATTTTTTGAAGAGGATACCTTTTAGAAGAGGGCATCCATGTCCTCCTCGCTGCTTGAGCTACTAAAGCGCATAAGAGGGCGCTCCTGCCTCTGGTAGCTCATTGTAGCAGCTGTGGTAGTGCGCCACTGACCTCTAGTGGTGGCTTGTTGAATTGGCTGTGCAGACAGCCTAGAAAATGCAGCTGTAACTTGCTGTAACCCGGAATCCCTGGTCGGTACAGAGGGACTCAGAACCTCTGGCTGAAGGGGCTCCAGCAAGTATGCAGTAGGTGCCTGAGGCTGCTTCCAAGGCAGTATGTACGGCTGCACCTTTGGGGTTGAAGGTTAAGACAGAGTTATTAATCTGGCCTACCCGCAGGGTTGGTGGCGCGGCCAAGTCAGGAATGAGTGGAGCAGGTTCAGGCTGGGGCTGCTCCTTAAATCGTAGTCTGCCATCCGGGGTCTCCTGAAGGCATCTCACTTTCCCCGCAGAGCCTGGGTCCTCCTGCCAGGTCTCTGGGGTGACTGCAGGGGTAAGTGGTTTGTCCAATAAAGTCACGCCAGCAGCAAAGGGGCCCTGTACTGAGCGCATGGCGGTATATTCCACCTGATCCCCCACGTACAGGTTATGACGGGCCTGCGGCAGGTAGTGGCGCTTTACAGAGCGACGGCCCACAAAGATTTCCGACCCGGAGTGGTTGTCTTGTAAGAACCCGACTCCCCTCTCAACGGAGAACCATAGGACGATTCCAGTCCGTCTGGTCAGCTTGGGGTCTCCTGGCTGGGGGTCGTCCACTACCTGTTTCACCCATTCCTCGACGGCGGATTTATATTCCCAAGCCATCTGGGCAAAGGAAGTTATCTCCCAGGGCACTTCAGGGTTCAGGCATCCCGGCTTAATGGGAGTAGAACTTGGCGGCGGAGTGGAAACACCAGCCGCCTCCGCCGCACCAGTGGGTGTCTTTGGCGGAGCAGGCCTAGGCCTGGTGACGACTTCAGGAGCCGCGGGACGCAGTGCAGGGGCAGATGCGGACCGGGCCAGGGCCTCAGGGAGCGCGGCAGCTCCTACCTGTTGTCGCAGCCGGGCGGCCGGTTCCGGTGCCTCCTGGTAGTCATCACGGGATCCCATCTCCATCCACGGTGCAGGCTGGTCAGATGCTTGAGCAGCAGCGTCCTCCGCAGCAGCAGGTTCGACGTCGGCGCCCATCTGGTCTGACGTCTCGCCTTCTGCGCCGACCGTATTGGAGGCGGAGGGATCCACAGCCTCCAGGGACTTGATCAGGGTCTTGTCTTCCTCCGCGGGGACTGGAATCGTGACAGCGGCCTCCTCTGGTACGTCAGGAGCGCTGGTCAGGGTAAGTGGTGCGGACTCTTTGGCCGCAAAGGGATCCACTGCCTCCGAGCTTGTGGCAAAGACGGAGGGTCCACTCTTTTTCACCAGTTGCGAGACTTGGATCTCTGGCAGGTACTCTTCGTACACTGGCTCTCCACCAATAGCCATCTGATTCCACTTGGGCTGAGGGAGCGCCATCTTCACTGTTGCTTCGATCGTGGAGAGTGCCAGAGGTAAGGGTGGAGCCCAGAGGGAGGAGTCTTTACTCCCTTGGCTCACAATGTAAAGTTCCTGGTGGGCAGTCTTTAGTTTTCCCGCTTCTAGGGGGCGTATTCGGCAATTTTGCGCTCTTGAGAGGGCGTTCCTATGTTTTTCCACTTCTGGGGGGCGTATTCGGCAATTTCGAGCTCTTGAGAGGTCATTCTTGACTTTTCCCTCTTCTGGTCATGAAGAAGAAGCGCCATTTTATGAATATGGCGAATTAATCCTTGGACTGCTGGAGCGCACATTTAGCGCTTTCTGGCACAGCAACAAAGCAATAAAGTAAATTTTCAGGGTTTTGTACAATTCTCAGAACTTGCAGTACTGTGATCCGGTTAAACACACAATTGGATCCGGTTCTGTTGTCAGTAATAGGCACACAATTCGATCCGATCCTGTTCCAGTGACGGCACTTATGCAATGAGCAGGACCGTGGTACAGTGGTCAATTATGCAGTGGGTCAGAGCTTGTGTATATAAGTCTATGGTTTGTTTGTGATGCCAATTGCAGCGTGCGCAGGGTACTGTTGCAGGGCCCTTTAAGATGTTGTAACTCACGTACCAGGTGAGGAATGCCAGAGTGGGGATAATGTCTCTATGTAGTGTCAACGGTGTCTCCTATCTTGGTACGGCTGGACTCCTGGATCCTGGCTCACTTGCAATAAATGAGTGTTGCTAGTAGGAGTAATTCAGGAACTTGGTGGTAATGAATGAGATCCAGACTTGTAATACAGTTCAACTTGTCTTTACTGGAGGCAGCATTAATCCATACGAGATACAGCATTAGTCTTTAGGTCCCAGCAGGTTTCTGGCAATGTATGGCAGGGATAAATATCTCTTCTGCTTCTATACTATATGCCTGGGGAATATGGCAAGAATCTGTCTTCTGCTCTATCTTCTGCTTGGTGTGGGCCTGACTAGCTGAGGAGGAATTTGGCTTCTCCTGGTCTCTGGATAGTTACTCACAGTTCTGCTCGCAGGGAATGTTTCGTCCTGGAGATCTATAGTTCTGGAGGTGCTGCTTGCTTTCTACCAGCACTGAGGCTGAGGGCTCAGTCTGGGGTTGGTGATCTTTGGTCTCAGCCGAGACAGATCCTGGCTTGGGATCCCTATTTCTGGGAGCTCCTACCAGCACAGCCTTCCCCTAGCAGGGGTAGCTGGCACACTAACACTAACTTCCTTTCCTCACCATGAGACAGAACATGGGCCAGCCCACTTCTACTCATAGAGGGGGAGCCTAAACTGGAATGTACTGTTCTAGTTTAGAAACATTAAACTGAAAGAAGACCTGCTGAATACATTGCTGCCACCTGCTGGCGAACATGAAAATTACAGCAAATTATATGTAACAGGCTTGGATAATGCACATTATTGGGGATGTGATATTAACTTATACCAGTTGACAATACAAATACACTTAACGTGTTGTAGCTGGGTGGGAGAGTTTAGTAACATAACTCTGGGATGTTACATATGCACTATACATCTGTACAAACTGCATCTGTTATACCTCTTTTATATGCCAGGGCTGTTTTGTAATCCCAATCCGGCCCTGATGGCATAAAAACCCAGTACCCATTCCAGGCCTCTCCCTTTGTTCCATGAACTATACTTGCTGTTGCGTTTAATAATTTATGCCATCAGGGCCAGATTGGGATTACAAACAGCCCTGGCACATAAAAGAGGTATAATAGATGCAGTCTCTATAGACTTATCGTATATTCAGCAGTGTACTGATATGTGAGGTACGAGTTATAATAGATGCAGTGTGTACAGATATATTGTATATACAGCAGTGGACTGATATGTGAGGTACGAGTTATAATAGATGCAGTGTGTACAGATATATTGTATATACAGCAGTATACTAATATGTGAGGTACGATGTATAATAGATGCAGTGTGTATAGATATATAGTATATACAGCAGTATACTGATATGTGAGGTACGAGGTATAATAGATGCAGTGTGTATAGATATATAGTATATACAGCAGTGTACTGATATGTGAGGTACGAGGTATAATAGATGCAGTTTGTACAGATATATAGTATATACAGCAGTATACTGATATGTGAGGTACGAGGTATAATAGATGCAGTTTGTACAGCTATATAGTATATACAGCAGTATACTAATATGTGAGGTACGAGGTATAATATATGCAGTGTGTATAGATATATAGTATATACAGCAGTGTACTGATATGTGAGGTACGAGGTATAATAGATGCAGTTTGTACAGATATATAGTATATACAGCAGTATACTAATATGTGAGGTACGAGGTATAATATATGCAGTGTGTATAGATATATAGTATATACAGCAGTATACTGATATGTAAGGTACGAGGTATAATAGATGCAGTGTGTACAGATGTATAGTATATACAGCAGAGTACTGATATGTGAGGTACGAGGTATAATATATGCAGTGTGTACAGGTATATAGTATATACAGTAGCGTAATATGTGAGGTATGAGGTATAATAGATGGAGTGTGTACAGATATATTGTATATATAGCAGGTACTGACATGTGAGGTACAAGGTATAATAGATGCAGTGTGTATAGGTACCGCATATAGTAAATACAGCAGTGTATTGATATGAGGTATGAGGTATAAATTACAGCTCGTACCTCACATATCAGTACACTGCTGTATATACAATATATCTGTACACACTTCATCTATTATACCTCGTACCTAATATATCAGTACACTGCTATATATACTTTATATATGTACACACTGCATCTATTATACCTTGTACCTCACATATCAGTCCACTGCTGTATATACTATATATCTGTACACACTGCATCTATTATAACTCGTACCTCACATATCAGTACACTGCTGTATATAATATATATTTATACACACTGCATCTATTATACCTCGTACCTCACATATCAGTACACTGCTGTATATACTATATATCTGTACACACTGCATCTATTATAACTCGTACCTCTCATATCAGTACACTGCTGTATATAATATATATTTATACACACTGCATCTATTATACCTCGTACCTCACATATCAGTATACTGCTGTATATACTATACATCTGTACACACTGCATCTATTATACCTCGTACCTCACATATCAGTACACTGCTGTATATACAATATATCTGTACACACTGCATCTATTGTACCTTGTACCTCACATATCAGTATACTGCTGTATATACTGTATATCTGTACACACTGCATCTATTATACCTCGTACCTCACATATCAGTATACTGCTGTATATACTATACATCTGTACACACTGCATCTATTATACCTCGTACCTCACATATCAGTCCACTGCTGTATATACAATATATCTGTACACACTTCATCTATTATACCTCGTACCTAATATATAAGTACACTGCTGTATATACTTTATATCTGTACACACTGCATCTATTATACCTTGTACCTCACATATCAGTCCACTGCTGTATATGCAATATATCTGTACACACTTCATCTATTATGCCTCGTACCTAAAATATCAGTATACTGCTGTATATACGATATATCTATACACACTGCATCTATTATAACTCGTACCTCACATATCAGTACACTGCTGTATATACTATATATTTATACACACTGCATCTATTATACCTCGTACCTCACATGTCAGTATACTACTGTATATACTATATATCTGTACACATTGCATCTATTATACCTCGTACCTCACATATCAGTATACTACTGTATATACTATATATCTGTACACATTGCATCTATTATACCTCGTACCTCACATATCAATACACTGCTGTATATACTATATATCTGTACACACTACATCTATTATACCTTGTACCTCACATATCAGTACACTGCTGGATATACTATATATTTGTACATATTGCATGTATAAAACTGTGCAATATATGCAGTGTGTGTATGTATGTATATATATACAGAGCAGTGTATTGATGTGAGACATACAAGGTATAATACTGTAGATGCAGTGTTTTCAGAAATATGTAGTCAGTTATAAATTATGGTCACTGTGTGTGTGAGGTACATGAGGTAGTGGTCACTATAACTGTCTGAAGTATTATACATGATACTGGCGCCAGTCAGATTCCCGCTCTCTGACTGCCGGAAACCAGTCTGAGCAGCTCAGCAGTGTCTGACTGAGATTGACTGAGTGAGAGTGTCACAGTCTCAGTCTCCCACTGCCACTGCTGCCAGCCTGTGCCAGCCTGCGCTGTACTGGACCGGTCCTCCTCTCTCTGCTCGGTGCTCCTGCCTCCTCCTGAACTGGTCTCCACTCCAGTCTCCAGTCCTGCCAGTCTGTGCCTGCTGCCTGCTGTGACTAGTGTGCTCTAAATAAAAGTAAGTGAAAGAAAGTGAGAACTTATGATTTATGAGATACTTGATCTGAATTCTGAAGTTAAAAAGAGCTGCCTGCAGAGTGGGGGCCCCCAAGAGAAGCAAGGGGCGCCCTCCTCATCATTGCAGCTCTGCAGGCAACTCTTTTTAACTTCAGAATTCAGATCATCAAACTCTCACTAATTACTAATTACAGCACACACCCTGCGCCCTGGCCTGTAGTGTCCACCATCAGACAGGGGAGGGAAGAAACCCCAGAACTAGAGTGTGCTCCCCAACTTGGGGGGCACACTGACACTCTAATTCTGGGGTTTCTTTTCTTCCCTCCCCTGTCTGATGGTGGACACTACAGGGGTGTGTGCTGTAATTAGTAAGTGAGAGTCTGATGATCTGAAGTTAAAAAGAGATGCCAGCAGTGATAAGTAGGGCGCCCCTTCCTTCTTTTTGGGGGCACACTCTAGTTCTGGGGTTTCTTCCCCCCCTTATATGACAGACTAAGGGTACTTTTACACTTGTGGCAGGACGGATCCGGCAGGCTGTCCTGCCGCTATTTCGCTGGACCGCTGCTCCGTCCCCATTGAGCGGTGGGAGATCTAGGATGGGTGTTTGGGTGGGAGCTCTGGAAGGGGTGGTGGGAGGCCCGATAGATATGTGTGGGCTGGGGGGGGGGGGCATAATTTTTTTTGAGTGCTAGATAACCTGTTCTGCTAGCCACTGATTCTAGTAAAGTGGGAAAGAGCTGTCTCATTTTACACCATCTGCTGCTTCCACATAGATTGAGATATAACCTATTTTGTTAGCCCCTGATACAAGTAATGGCCCAGTCACAGAGTGGGGAGGGTGTCAGCAATAAGTTTGTGTTGACGTCCCTGTTTATTTTTCCCTTCTTCTGATCCATCAGAAGAACAAAAAAAAATAAGCAATGGATCCTGTCTTTTGGCTTCTGCCTTCACATGGTCAGTAATTGATCATTATTTATAAGGAAAAAACAGGCATGAGTCCAAAACAGAGATGCCATGAGAAGGAAATATTTGCATGTCTTCTGTGTTTTGGACCCACTCCTGCTTTTGGCTTCTAAATCATGATGAAATCATGGAGAAATTTGCGCCCGCCATATTCTTTTACATTATGAAGAACTTTGACCCATGACACATCCATTAGGTAGTACAGGACAGCCAATTGAGACGTTTCAGCACATGGACATACCCCCTACCTTATAAATAAACCTGATCCATTTTAAATTCAGTGTTTTGCCAGTGTAGGGAGAGGTTGCTGTGTGGAGCAGGGACAGACTATTAGGGACACCAAACGCTAGCTAATAGGGCCACAAAAGTCCTTTTAAGGACTAGTATAGGTGTGCTATCGATATGTGTGATACACAGAGGGGTGCAATATACTTATAATATACTTTTATAATGAGTCAAAAACACATAGATCTATATAGTGATCACCTGGAAGTAAGGGGCCTAGGGGCTTACTAGGGCCATTTTTATATAGGGTAATGTTCCGGATGGGGTCGCTCTTATCAGGGCGGGTTGTCTGTGGTTAGGCTATCAGGGCCATAATATCACCCCCCTGTAGGGCAATATCAGGGACAGTTCTTTGCCCACCCT
This sequence comes from Bufo bufo, assembly GCF_905171765.1. NCBI lineage: Eukaryota > Metazoa > Chordata > Amphibia > Anura > Bufonidae > Bufo > Bufo bufo. The sequence goes on from NC_053389.1 coordinate 658,243,586, forward strand.
GTCCTTCAATACCACATCATCATCTAGCCCAGGGATGGATGTTTTTTGCTTTCACTCCGGGATTCATGGATGTGCACTGGAACGACACTGCTGCAATACCAAGGATTGTGGTAGGACATATGGTTTCTGATTTGGTGCCGCCGAGCACCTGATTTAGTGTTGCCGAGCACTTGTTATTGCCTACCACATCTATGCTTTTTGCTTAAAGGGGTTCTGCACTTTGTTTTAACTGATGATCTATCCTCTGGATAGATCATCAGCATCTGATCGGCGGGGGTCCGACACCCGGGACCACCGCCAATCAGCTGTTTGAGAAGGCAGCGACGCTTCAGCAGCACCGTGGCCTTCTCGCTGTTTACCGCTGGCCCAGTGATGTCACGACTAGTATCAACTAGCGTGGCTAAGCTCTATTCACGTGATTGGAGCTTAGCCCCGCCCACGCTAGTTGATACTAGTCATGACGTCACTGGGCCAGCGGTAAACAGTGAGAAGGTCGGACCCCTGCCAATCAGATGCTGATGATCTATACAGAGGATAGATCATCAGTTAAAACAAAGTGCAGAACCCCTTTAACTTTAATAATTTAATTTATTTTCATTTTGAGGGATATCTTTTCCATTCACACGTCCGCAAAATGGGTCCGCATCCGTTCCGCAATTTTGCGGAACGGGTGCAGACCCATTTATGTTCAATGGGGCCGGAATGTGCTGTCCGCATCCGCATTTGCGGATCCACACTTCCGCATCTGTGCTTCCGTTTCCACAAAAAAATAGAACATGTACTATTCTTGTCAGCAATTGCAGACAAGATTAGGCATTTTCTATTATAGTGCCGGCGATGTGCGGTCCACAAATTGCGGAATGCACATTGCCGGTGTCCGTGTTTTGCGGATTCGCAAAACACTTACGGACGTGTGAATGGACCCTCATAGTAAAATTATTAAAGGTTACGTTTTATCTTTATGTATATTCTAATGGATTGCCTTCCTTGTACAATGTTATAATATACTTTCTATGTTAGAAAGTATATTATAGTGCATTTGTATTGTGCGGCAGTTGTGTGCGGTTCTGCTGCGATACTGCAGGTATATAGAGGGACAAGCGTTATTGGAACAAATCATTTCTACTGGTGTGATATACCAGTCGCCCCCTAAAAAACTGATTGAAGCGGGGTGTTATATACCAATATACTTTCTTTATAGTGCATTTGGGTACTGTATAGTGCATTTGCGCATGCGCCTACACAAAAATAATAAATTGAGATCGCAAATTTGAAAAATACATCTGGTATGTCACTGTCCATGTTGTAGGACTATTTGTGCATTTCTAGTAATTATTTCTTGGCTGCAAATATGAGCTGAAGGTTTTTCAGGTTCGCCTGACATTAAAATGAATGGGACCCGCCGCGAACTTGCGGTTCGCGAACATTTGATCGCGAACCGTCCCGGCAGATGTTCGTCCATCCGCCCCCGTCCCCATTATAGTAAAGATTAAGAGTGAACAGCCTGTCAGATCCGTCCTGCCGCTAGTGTGAACGTAGCCTAACTTTGATTTGCTCAACACTAATATTATTGGTCATGTCTTCCACCAGCAGACTAGTGTGTGAAATGTTGATCTTTACTAATGATCCCCAACTGAATTTGGTATTGCAGTGTATTACAAGAAGTCGTCCCATTCACTTCAATGGGACTGCTTGTTCCTATACACTTGTATAAGAATGAGCCGTCCCATTGAAGTGAATGGGACGGCTTCTTGTAATTACACCTGCTCACCTCTGTGATGTCTACGGCGAGCAGGTAAACAATCAAGGGAAGGCTGCAATGCCCTTCTCTTCAACCAGCTGATCTGATATTGATGGCATATCCTGAGGATACGTCATCAATAAAAATATCACAGACAACTCCTTTAACAGATTCAGATCAGCTCTGCCAGTTACCAAAGAGGGGTGTTTCTTCATGTAACTGGGTGTCCCAGTTACAGTGAAAAAAAATAAACAATAAAACAAGTAAGAAAAATAATGTCTTAAATAAAATGCAATGAAATAGGTAATAGCCTCCCCAAAAAAGGTATTTAGTATAAAATGCATTTTCTTGTATAAACATAACAAAATAAACTTACACTTGTTAACATGATGGTAGTAACCTGAATAATTCAATCAATGGATTATTTATTGTGAAATGTGTATAATATAAAAAATAAATATAAAAAAAGAAATGGTAAAATTAACTTTTTTCTATATATACATGTCAGCAAAAAATAATATAAATTCTAAGGTAATTTATATGTAAAGTGCCGAGAATAAAAAAGAAACAAAAAATCTCTTCCTTTTAAAACGAAGAACTCATACACACATGTTATATAAAAAAAAAATTTGAAAAAGTTATAGCTGACAAAATGCTTAGAGGCTAAAAAATAAAAATATTAAAATATGGTGAATAAGTCCTTATCAGACCTGGTTATTAAGGGGTTAAGTAGAAGAATAGAGGGCAAACAATGTTTTACTCACTTACACCATTGTTTATACCTATAAAATTATAATACATGTAGAGGGCACTACCTCAGATGTGGAAAGGCACTACAAGTTTTAGTAGTCCAAGGGGCAAACATACAGATTTTGCAGCTATATAGGGTGTGGCTCTGAGGAAGAGGGGCTCTTGCTGCCCAGAAAATGTAATTTCAATATTACAGTTTTCTACTGCAGAAGACATGCAGGCAGAAACTTGTAGAGGGAACCCCTGAGTATTTTTTTTCTCTGACATTTCCTTCCTTCAAGCAAGGTTTCCCAATACTTTGATTTAACGGCCCCCACCTTCATAAAAATGCATTTTTCATAAATAAATATATTTTTGTATATAATAAAATAAAAGGCAACCCCTTAGTTCTGATTTTCAACATAATGTACAAATGCATGAGTAACAAATTCGTTTTTGGCCTCAACATACCCAAGAAAGATAAAAACTAAGGGGCACATTTATTAAGACCACCCTTTTAGACGCCCGTTTTAATAAAGACCTACAGTATAGGTGGAGGTGGATCGCCGGAGTTATGAAGAGACACAGGTTGCTACATAACTTTGGCGGATCCTCCGCCAGTTCTAAATGTAAGACAGCATTTAGACCTTTTTCTATGCCTTTTTCTACCTTGCCCACTTATTTAGACCTGGTGTGAGCGGTGAGAAGTCGTATTTCAGGTTAATAAATGACCCCCTAAGTTGGTTCTGATATTTAGTCCTAGAACATGAAAGTTGCATAGTAACATCAACATATAATCTTATATGGCTATGGTGGGGCCAGCAGTGCTGCAGCTTTACACATCTATCCAATTTGCTGTACTCTGATGTGGCTAAAGGATGCGCCTCCCCCTTTCTATCATTGATACCTACAGTAAATTCTAAAGTATAGAGGAATATGACTTTTATTGTAACAAAAAAAAACTTTAGGGTATGCCCCCACGTAACTCAATTGTTGTACATTTGCCATCGAAGATCTGCAAGGTCCAACAATGTAGAACTTTGGGAATCTCATCCATACGCTGTATGATTGGGGTGAGGAGTACTGTCCACTGGGGACCTACATTGTCTTTGTCTGTGTAGTCTAAGTCTGTGTGTATCCTAAAACTTATTGATAAGGTGTCCAACAAATAATTAGACCTTTATTAAGAAGCTGCAATAAGAGATTAGGACGATAAAATTGCAGAGGTTTCTCTAAGATAGCCTGGATCCAGAGGCAGGTTACTTCTCCCATTAAGGTCCATATTATATCTGGATAAAAAATATTTTTACAAATATAAAGAGCAAGAACATTTTCACCAAGTCCACATTGCAAATATGGCATCTATCATGCCTTTAAAATACAGTATTTTAGCCCAAACACTTTATCTACCTATACATGTCTAAGATGTTTTTATTTAGTTTCCCTCATGGCATTATGCCTATCTGAATTATTCAAAGATAATACAACTGTTTTCAGCTTACTGTTGTCAGATTTTATACCATGTCTAACCATATGATTTTCTAGAGTCTCAGATCTCCCAGTACACTATGCATACACTATGTATGTTTGTATCTCCCATACACTATACATGTATGTCTCTAACTTATTAGTATATCACTTGCAATTATTATGCAATTTTGTACTTTATTTGGTTTGCAGAGAGCTGTTGCATTGCATGTTTTGTCTTACATTACTATACATGTATGTATCTCCCATAAACTACTTTATTTATTGGACACAAGTGGAACCACCCCTAGCTCCATGGTACGTGGGTGACACCTTCATATGCTGGAAGAGGGAATTGGCTCAAATTATAAGTTTTTCAAATATAGAAATCTTGGAGGGTAGACACACATGGAACATTTTATGGATCAATGGGTCATTTACTATACAGAAATACTCCTACAGTAGGCATATTTCTTGTGGAGATTTCAGCACAAAGGTTATTTGTAGAGATGAGCGAATTATTGGAAATTTTGATTTGGCTGCTTCACTGAATTTTGAAAAAAGAATTGCTTTGTGTCAAATTACTTTGTCACAAAGCACATTTCTTTGTAATTAGTGGGTGCCCCCCCTCCTTTACAACTTACATTACCAATCATAAGTGGTAACACAAATTTTCATTCTATGTTTTTGTTTTACATTGTAGATTTACATTGAATACACAAAAACAATGAAGGAACACATGAAATAAAGTATAAATTTAAAAAAGCAACAAACCAGAATATGTTTTATATTTTAGATTCTTCAAACTAGGCCCCTTTTGCTTTGACGACAGCTTTGCACACTCTTGACATTCTCTCAATCAGCTTAATGAGATATTCACCTAGAATAGTTCTTCAACAGTTTTGAAGGTGTTCCCAGAGGTGCTAAGCACTTGTTGGCTACTTTTCCTTTACTCTGCGGTTCAACTCATCCCAAACTATCTCAACTGTATTAAGGATAGGTGATTATGAAGTTCATGTCATCTGACACAGCACTCCATCACTCTCCTTTTTGGTCAAATAGACCTTACATATCGTAGAGGTATGTTTGGGGTCATTGCCCTGTTGAAAACCAATTATTCTAACAGTTTCCTTTGAACTTTTGATGCTGAGATGTGTCTGGTTCTTGATTTCTATAAAGAATGCATGTATTTAGTGTGTCAGATGCTGGTAACTTTAATCAACTTATCCTCTGTGGCAGAGGTTTCTATTTGTCTTCCTTTCCTGGAGCAGATCTCTTGAGAGCCAGTTTCATCATAGCTGTTTGGTAATGGGCTAAACCTAAGTTTATTGTCCTGGTGGTTACCTGGTATTCTCCATTTAACACCTGTACATGGATCTGGACTTTGGTGTAAGTAACCAACCAGGCCACTACCTCCTGGAGAAGTTCTGCTGTAGTTGGCACCTGACCCATTGTGAGGAAACAGGCCAATGTCAGGAAAAATTGAATCTTAGTCAGGAAACAGGCTGCGATGAGGGCAGGCTGAGTTTGTGCATATCTGAGAAACAAGTCTGAGGTCAGGGCAGGCTGAGTTTGTGTGCATCTGAGAAGCTAATGCAGGGTCTGATTGGGAAGTGTAGTGCCCTGGAGCAGGGGTATTTTGAAGTCTGGACATTTGTGGACATTTGCCTATTTTACTGATGCAAAGTTATAAACATATTTTTTAAACTTGAAAGGGTTAATTTGCACTTTAATACTGTGTAACTGCATTTTATATGTGTGTTGTGATATATATTCCGTTTATTTGCACTGAATTTGCAAGGCTCTGTGGAAAGGGTTAATGAATACTGAGAAACTTTTGGGACTTTGAATGAGAAGCTGGTAATTTTCCACTATTGCCATAGGGTTTAAAGAAAAGCATGTTTCGGAGGGAAAAGGCCAGACTTGTTTACCACAAAAACCAGACAGACTTACCTTTTGAATGCCTAGTTTTAGCTACGTGTTTATGTCTGGAAAAACTGCTATGTCATTACCATTAAGTATCATTGAAGCTCTAATGAAAGCCTATGCCAGACAGGAGGGTTAACTTTATAATTGTTTGTGCTGAGGTTCTCTTCTCCCCTTCCTACTAGAAGGTTCTAGTTCAGCTAGAAACTGTATATAAGGAGAGCAGTCAAAGCCCCTAGTATTCTGTAGTTAGGGATCAGTGCTTGGAGGGGGAGACTCACGCCAGTCTGTATGAGTGCTTAGAAGAAGATGCTAAGATAGGGATTCTGAGCCACAGACCATGGCTCACCAGCCCTAAGACCAAAGATCCACACAGGCTACTGAGCTACAGACCGTGGACTTGCAGCCTTTGGCCAGGGTACCAGCCTTTTTAGAGAGAGTGGGACAGCAAGTTCACACCTTTCCTCAGCATCAAACCCTTCTGCCAGGGAGGAGACTGGAGAAGCCCTATATCTTGTCTGCATTGTTTTGTAGCTGAATTCCTCCTGTAAAACAGCATACTATTTAACTACAGACCCTGACTCTCTGGACTTATTTCCCATTGAGGTGCACCATGCCTTACCATCCCTTCTGGAGAGCAGCAGCAAGTGGTGACACTTCAACAGTCTCCAGGACCCAGCGTGGTGTTGGGGGGACCCCAAACGTGGCACTACAGAGGCAGAGAATCAGAGTTGGTAAACAGGCAGAAATTCGGTACACAGAGAGAAAAGTGCATGTTTACAGGTATACTAGACACTTAGAAAGCTTTTTTCTTGGGCATAGGGGAGGAACAAAGAGTCATAAAAAATGGGAGGATTGATCAGAACTTTAGTTGGCTTGTGTCTTCAGCAGGCAAAAATTTCAGTGTGTAAAATTCCAACTTTGAGCTCCAAGGGCTCAGTAACATATTTTATAGGCTCTGGGAAAGACATCCCGTTGATAGATGCTATCAGGTTAACCTCCTGCAGGAAGTTTCCTGCCACACCATAGTCCAGAAAGGCCATCACTAGGGAGCGAAGTAAGCTTAAGGTCCTAGATCTGAAGTCGCTTCGCTCAAAACATTGTTTTAATGCTGTATGAAGATTTGTCTCCATACAGCATTAAAATGTATGGGCTATGGCGAGGCAAATTCGTTATCACCAAATCCTTTTAAGACTTAACTTCAGGATTAGATTTTTCAACTTGAAAACCATTTTAAAACTTGCTTCCAAAGTTGGCTTTGGTACCGCAGTACCAATTTGTACCAAAGTCAACGTCGGGTACCTGTTTTAAAATGTTTTCCAATTTAATAATCAAATGCTGTTATTTACAGAGTCTTGTGATACTTTGTGATACTTTGGTGATTACTCATTTTAACTCGACAGAGCCCATACATTATAATGCTGTACGGAGATGGATTTCCATAAAGCATTAAAACGAAGTTTTGAGCGAAGCAACTTAAGATCTGTGATTCGAAGCTCACTTTGCTCATCCCTAGCCATCATGGTAAACCACATCTCAACGCACATCAGCAACACAGGAAGAGATCATTTTGGACAGAATTTGTCTTCACCCATAGTCGTCTTTCCGATCGACCCTAGGCGCTGGAGACCTGCCTTTAGAGGACAGGTTCTGACATAGTGACCCTCAGCTCTGGATCATCTGTGCTATGGCTCCTCCTCAGACAGCCTGACACTGTCTACCTTCAAAGGCTCTCGTGCAGGAGTTGAAGACGTAGGATCCATTAACCTCTGGAAATTCCACAAATTAGCTCTTGAAAAGGCATATCCATTCCATGTGACCTCATCAAGCTGATTAAGAGAATGTAAACTATATATTTAACATATCTCCATGTGGAGCTTCAGATCAAATTCTCTTATGTTTATTCTCCTACCCAGTCCTTCTCCCCCATACACACACACACTTTCTTCTAATCCATTACCGAAATTTAGCCCTCTCATTTTGCTTTAAACAGGCATGCTCATTTATATCAACATTTGTATGGTATCTGTAAGGCCAGTGATTGGCTGAGGTGGTCATGTTGGTATCCTGACAGAGCCGGCTGGTCTTCAGCCTTTAACCTATATACATGGGCCTGGATTCTGTTGCAGGAGAACCACCAGGCTGCTAATTCCTAGAGTATTCTCAGTTCAAAAGCTGCTGACATACTGTATGTGGTCAAGAGACACTGGAGACATTGGTGCGGATCTGTCATGCCCCACTCTGACGATGAGCGGAGGTCGGCCAGGATTGCAGCACGAGTTTAGTGTTTGTTTTGGAGTCGTGCTGGATCCGCCCCTCATCAGGTGCACTGGGTGGAGTCATTAGTTTAAATGGCTCCTCAGCCCAGTGCCCTGAGCAGATTATACTCATCATTGTGGTCTTGGAAGCTAGGAAGGAAGGTTGGCTGTCTGTTCCAGCTCAGGAAGATAAGTGTTGTTTCTAGTTGGTTGTTTTGTGTCATCTATCCCATCCAGGTTCTGTGCGAGCAGGCTGCTCCTATTTCCCACTTCACCATCTCAGGGAATTCAGGGTTTTGTCAGCCCAGGCACGGGGACATCTCAGATCTACCTTCAAGGTCTGTAGGTGGGCTGAGCAGTGCAGAGAAAGAGGTCAGGGATTAGCTAGGAGGTGACCCTTCCCCTGTCTCTCGCCCAGAGCCTGGTTGGTGCATTATCTGTTATACTGAGTGCACGCCCGCCATGACAGGATCACAGAGGGATCAGTCAAATCCATAGTTAAGAAACTAGCTGAGGTCAGGGTAGGAGTATGAGTAATCCAGTAAACAGTCCAAAGGTCTGGGTTTGCAGCACAGCGTCGGAATGAGGAATGGCCAGAGGTTAGGTCAGGCAGCAACATGTCAAATCCAGAAACAGACAGAGTTCATTACATGGGCATGCAAACATGAAAGCTTGGCAGAAAGCTAGCTAATTAGAACATATTGTTCAGACACCTTCCCATTAGGAAGTTGCCTTAAATTTCTTAAGGTGGTCAGGCAATGGCTGGGGAAGGTTGAAGTAGACAGACAGTGGTCATGTAAGAGCCAGAGGATGCATGTCAATACTCTTTATGTATGGATGGTGAGAGGCAGAACAGGTGAGCAGCCGGCCTCAGCCTGCATGGAGTTGACAGAGCTGCACTTCCCTGGAGGCCCATGTGTTGAATTGGCCTCCAAAGTTCCCAGATCTTGTTGAGCAGCTTGTGCCAAATATCATGGAACACCTTCAAAGGTCTTGTTCAGTCCATACCTCACCAGGTTAGGGCTAATTGGTTGGCTAGAGTGGAAACTATGTAGTTATGGTTTAAAAGTTACAATAATAATAACACATGCTGAAAAATTATTTATGCAATCTCCTAATATCTTTAGGTTCATTAGATGTAAACCCTCTGGTATTCAAATTAATGTTTGATGCATTAGTGATCGATATAACAAGGCAGGAATTTACCATGAGGAAAATTTTTAAAGTCAGTTTTGCATTAGAGCAATACAGACAAACATACATGTGTGGCGAGCTCACCCAGTTAACTCCCTCTTTCATGCCGATGCCAGGAGATTGCTGGAGCAGCAAGAAAACATGAAGAGAGAAAAATCTAGCTTAGGCGTTTCGACCCATTCTGATCTTAATTATGCTATGATATGCTATGATTAAGACCATACTGGGTCAAAACTCATAAGCGATTTTACTGGAGTGTTTTCCATGTGTGTACAGGCACTAATAAAGTATTGAAGAGTTTTAATTTATGCACCGGAGCCCGAATTTCCTCTGTTTGCATTAGCGCAATGTGTGGTAAATTTATCAAACGTCACACGTTGTTTGATAAATTTAACACATCTTGAAACATAACACTTGTCTAGACATTTTGCTCCAGTTTTTGTATGTCATGCCTCTAAAAGAGTAAGAACTAGTGTGGAGCGCGAATATTCGAATCCCGAATTTGAATTGCGAATATCGCCACTTCAAAAATTTGTGAATATTTAGAATATAGTGCTATATATTCGTATTCATGAATATTCTAATCGCGAATTTATCACAAATTTATTGCGAATATCGGCACTTAGCCACATCCCTAGCAACCAATAGGAAAGTTGCCTGTAGAAGTAGTGTTGATCGCAAATTTTCGTATAACAAATTTTATTGCGAATTTCCCGATTGCCGATTCCTGCAATCAAGAAAATAATGACTGGAGATAATGAATTCTCGAATTTGCGAATATATGACGATTATTTGCCCAAATATTTGCAAAATATTGCCAATTTGAATATTGCCCCTGCCGCTCATTACTGGTAAGAACTTGCCTTTTTGCAACTTTTTAAAAGGTTGTAGTTGGTAAATCTGGTGTGCAACTAATTAACACAGTTAACTACAACTACTTTACCAACCACTATTTAAAAGTGCAGAGAGTGGCATAAAAAGCAAACAGTCGCGAAATGTTTCTCCAAAATGACATGTGCCAAAAATTGTGATCATTTTTATGCCAATATTCAGGTAAAAGGAATTATGTTCTTTATAAAACATACAATGAGCACTAGCTTTTGTTTCCATCAGGCACTGAATGTCTTTTCCAGCCAAGTTCAGCATCCTAATGAAGACACTAGTAAAGTTTACAGAGCTGACTATGGGCTTAGCAGTCTGAGACCCAGCATGGTATGAATTAGAAAACTAACTAGGCTGATATATTTGAGCTCCTGAATGGTAAAAAAATAAAATAAAATCTTACCAGAAACAAGCTCATATAGTCAGTACATAAATAACAGAAATAAAAAGAACGAGGAGGAGGTGGACAAAAAGGAAATGTTTAGAGGCACAGAGGAGGGATACAGATGAAAGACAATAGGGGAGGAGGGAGTGACGGAGGAAGGGTGCCATTCTCACTTCACATGTTGCATTTCTACGCTCAGAGCTACGCCAGCATCATCTGCATATATATATATATATACAACAAAAGGCACCTGCTGGTTCCAGAGTTTTCTAATTCTTAGCGGTCATCCACAAGTAAGTGGCTGTTTTATTCCTTCTAAATAACCTGCTTCACATGAGATGCATTCAAGTGCATACAATGCTCTCTGCCCGGGATATCAGAGCATGGCTAATGCTTTTATAATCATTACCTGTGTCATAACTGATAACTGTCTAATGCCATTTCAACATGTCATCCAACTTGTTAGGAAATCATATGTCAAAGAACCTCTTACAACTGCATCACTGGAATTTCCCTTAAAAATAAAATAATTTGAATAAAGATTTTCCATAATGATTCAATTTCCAATGCCCTTTTTACATTAACTGTGGAAAAACTGCAGCAAATACAGAATTTCAACTGACTCCCAGTGGAAAGGCATATATTGCTCTGCAGATTGCTGTGGGAGGGATTGCTGTTAATTTGACTGGCCTGAATAGCAAATGCATGGCTTTACTGGAGGCACATCAATGTGCTATTTTTGGCAGACAGATAGAGATATAACTCCTTGAGGCTGGGTGGCATCCCTTTGTTGCTACAAGCCGAAATGCTTTCGTCTTGACTACGTAGAGATCAGCAGGTTGTCCACCATGGCTAGCAGTCTAAGCCAGACAATGCAAGTACTGGGACGTAGTGTACAGTGAATATAAGGAGGTTGTTCCATGTGGTTAACTGGGAGGAGCAGGGTGTTCTCATTTCATGATAAAATGGAGACAATACTGCAGGGTTATCATTACTTGATCCTGGGTCAGCTTCAGATTTTCATTGTCTGGTTCATAGAAATATATTACAAGTCAGACACTAGTCAGAAGGTTAGTTTTATTCTAAGACATTGCAGGTATGAAAAGTTGGATTAAGAATAAAAGTGGTATTTGTTGATTGCCTATATCCTAATTAGTGTTGATCGAGCACCAAAGTGCTCAGGTGCTTGGGTGCTCGGGTGCTCTAGCCGAACACATCGGGATGCTCGGGTGCTCTACCGAGCACCCGAGTATAATGGAAGTCAATAGGAGAACCCAAGCATTAAACCAGGCACCCCCTGCTCTGAAGAGGGGAGGGTGCCTGGCTCATAGGAAAAGGTCAGAAATTGATGGAAACACCACCAAAGTGGTTCGGGAACAGCATGGGGAGGGTGTCTGGATGCATCTTGGACTCCCAGATAGCTGCTGGGAACCATGTTGTTCGAGTAGTACGCCACTTTCACAGACTGACAATAATAAAAAAAAAAATTGGAGGAAAAATTGTTAAGATACATTCTTTCCTGTATATTTACTTGTATATAAAGTGTAAGTGCTGCCAAAAATTACAAGGAAGAGGCACTCCGATACAACCTGTATATCACGTAATGGAGGGCCTCATTCACATTGTGGTACAATAGTTCAGGTGGTGGGACGCCTACACTCATAAAGCCTATGCACTAAGTGAAAGGGCTGCCAAAAATTACAAGGAACCAGCACTCCAAAACACCATTTGTTGCACATAAAGGAGGACATCATACACACCCTTGAAAAATTATGATTGATGGCCTGGTGGTGACCCTCAAAAACATTTGGAGCAAGGGCCTGCTGATCTGACTATCTAAAACATTAAGGGCATTGGTGACTCTAGATAACCTCTGGGTGATTGCACGTCCCCGTGATGGCGACAATCCATTTGGATGTCTGCCCTATCAACTTTCGATGTTCTTTTCTACGCCTAACATGGTGATCAGGGTAATGGGGAATCAGGGTTCAATGCCAGAGAGAGAGCCTGAGAAATGCATACCACATCGAAGGGAGGTCAATGGCTGAAATCCGATTGGCTGTTGTTACATTGCCCCCTTTTTTTCTTAATTGTGAACAACCCAGAGAGGGTGTGTAAAGTTATTAAAGCACAAGCATCCAAGGAAGGCAGCAGGCGTGCGGCAATTACCCACTCCCGACTCAGGGAGGTAGTGATGATAAATAACAAGAGGCCCTGTTATTGGAATGAGTGCACTTTCTGTTAACGAGGATCTATTGGAGGGCAAGTCTGGTGCCAGTAGCCAACTTGCTCCTGGCCTCCACAACGTTCACCCAGTGTGCAGTTATGGTGAGGATTGTGTTGACCAGACTCTTGGCTACTGAGACTGGACTTGTAGGTGAGGGCCTGATGCCACTTTGTTGACTCTAGATAACTTCTAGGCGATCGCACGTCCCTGTGATGGTGACGATTAGGGATGAGCGAACCCGAACTGTATAGTTCGGGTTCGTACCGAATTTTGGGGTGTTCGTGTCACGGACCCGAACATTTACGTAAAAGTTTGGGTTCGGTGTTCGGCGCTTTCTTGGTGCTTTTTGAAAGGCCGCAAAGCAGCCAATCAACAAGCATCATACTACTTACCCCGAAAGGGCATCACAGCCATGCCTACTATTGGCATGGTTGTGATTGGCCAGTGCAGCATGTGACCCAGCCTCTATTTAAGCTGGAGTCACGTAGTGCCGCACGTCACACTGCTCTGATCAGTGTAGGGAGAGGATGCAGCTGCTGTTAGGGCGAGATTAGGCAGGGATTTACTCAGCAAAAACACTTAATGAAGTGATCGATCTGCAGCTGTGAATCATTCAACTTCTGCTAGTTAATTGCTCACTGTTTTTAGGCTGCCCAGAGCGTTTTTCTGTCACTTTTTCTGGGGTGATCGGCGGCCATTTTGTGTCTTGTGGTGCGCCAGCACAAGCTGCCACCAAGTCCATTTAACCATCAATAGTGTGTTGTTTTTTTTTGCTTTATCCTACATCAGGGGTTTGGCTGTGCTTGCTATTTCATTGAGGGGTGAAATACAATTGCCAAAATAGCAATACCCTAAATCTGGTGTTTCAGCTGTGGCTAGCCAATTGTAATACTGTCTGCTGTCTGGCAAAGGATATCTTTTTTTCTGGGGTGAAATTCAATTGCCAAAATAGCAATACCCTAAATCTGGTGTTCCAGCTGTGGCTGGACAAGTTTTATAGTGTCCGTCAAAGCAAAGTTTTTGTTCTGGGTTGAAATTCAATTCCCAAAATAGCAATACCCTAAATCAGTGGTTTCTGCTGTTGCAGGCCAAGTGTAAATCTGTCCGTAAAAGGGTATATTACACTCAGCGTGCATCTCCAATTGTATTTTTGTTCCGTAAAAGGGTATATTACACAAACTGTTAAATTATAATTGATGAAAGCATAAGCCTTTAACCCCTTAAGGACGCCGGGCGTACCGGTACGCCCTATTTCCCGAGTCCTTAAGGACCAAGGGCGTACAGGTACGTCCTGACTTAAATTCGTAATTCCGGCGCCGCAGGGGTTAATCGGAACGGGACGCCGGCTGAAATCATTCAGCCGGCATCCCGTAACAACGCAGGGGGGGGTCATTTGACCCCCCCGTATCGGCGATCGCAGCAAACCGCAGGTCAATTCAGACCTGCGGTTTGCTGCGCTTTTTGCAGTTTCTGATCGCCGCGGTCCCTGACCGCGGGGATCAGAAACTTTAGAGTGGCTAAAATCATTATTTTTCACCCCCCCCTGCACCCCTGCACGATTTTATGCCGGAGGGTGGTGCGGGGGGGGTGTCGCAGGCGGTGGGGGCGTTGCGGGAGGCGGGCGGTGCGGCAGGCGGGATCGCGATCCCCCGCCCGCCTCCCCATGAACGATCGTTGGCTTCTAGTGGGTATACCAGGGTGCCAGCACATTGCTGGCACCCTGGTATAAACGGCTGACATCTGTGAAGATGTCAGCCGTTTAACCCTTTCCATACCGCGGTCCGTACGGACCGCTGTATGGAAAAAGTTAACTGTCATTGGTCAGGGAGCTCCCTCCCTCTCCATCGGGGGGCTGCTGTGGCTTTGCAGCCCCCCGATGGAGAGGGAGAGAGCCCCCAGAGAGCCCCCCTCAGCCCCGTCCTTACCCTTCCCCGTCTGCGAAGTTCTGAGCAGACGGGGAGGGTTCCCATGGCAACAGGACGCCTGCTCAGGCGTCCTGCTGTCCATGGTGCTGAACAGATCTGTGCTAAAAGCACAGATCTGTTCAGTGTAAGTAAAATACAGTACAGAACAATATATATTGTTCTGTACTGTATTATACAGACACCAGACCCACTGGATCTTCAAGAACCAAGTGGGTCTGGGTCACAAAAATGTAAAAAAAAGTGAAAAAAGTTAAGATAAAAAAAAAACATTTATCACTGAATAAAAATTAAAAAAATAAAATAAACTACACATATTAGGTATCGCCGCGTCCGTAACGACCTGATCTATAAAATGGTCATGTTACTTTCCCCGCACGGTGAACGCCATAAAAATAAAAAAATAAAAACTATGAGAAAATTGAAATGTTGCCCACCTTACTTCCCAAAAAAGGTAATAAAAGTGATCAAAAAAGTCGCATGTACGCCAAAATAGTACCAATCAAACCGTCATCTCATCCCGCAAAAAATGAGACCCTACTCAAGATAATCGCCCAAAAGCTGAAAAAACTATGGCTCTTAGACTATGGAGACACTAAAACATGATTTTTTTTTTTTCAAAAATGAACTCATTCTGTAAAACTTACATAAATAAAAAAAAAGTATACATATTAGGTATCGCCGCGTCCGTATCGACCGGCTCTATAAAAATATCACATGACCTAACCCCTCAGATGACCACCGTAAAAAAATAAAAATAAAAACAGTGTAAAAAAAGCCATTTTTTGCCATCTTACGTCACAAAAAGTGTAATAGCAAGCGATCAAAAAATCATATGCACCCCAAAATAGTGCCAATCAAACCGTCATCTCATCCCGCAAAAAATGAGACCCTACTCAAGATAATCGCCCAAAAACTGAAAAAACTATGGCTCTTAGAATATGGAGACACTAAAACATTTTTTTGGTTTTAAAAATGAAGTTATTGTATAAAACTTACATAAATAAAAAAAAATGTATACATATTAGGTATCGCCGCGTCCGCGACAACCTGCTCTATAAAATGACCACATGATCTAACCTGTCAGATGAATGTTGTAAATAACAAAAAAAAAAAACGTGCCAAAAAAGCTATTTCTTGTTACCTTGCTGCACAAAAAGTGTAATATAGAGCAACCAAAAATCATATGTACCCTAAACTAGTACCAACAAAACTGCCACCCTATCCCGTAGTTTCTAAAATGGGGTCACTTTTTTGGAGTTTCTACTCTAGGGGTGCATCAGGGGGGCTTCAAATGGGACATGGTGTCAAAAAACCAGTCCAGCAAAATCTGGCTTCCAAAAACCAAACCGCGCACCTTTCACTCTACGCCCTACTGTGTGCCCGTACAGTAGTTTACGGCCACATATGGGGTGTTTCTGTAAACGGCAGAGTCAGGGCAATAAAGATACAATCTTGTTTGGCTGTTAACCCTTGCTTTGTTAGTGGAAAAAATGGGTTAAAATTGAAAATTAGGCAAAAAAATGAAATTCTCAAATTTCATCCCCATTTGCCAATAACTCTTGTGCAACACCTAAAGGGTTAACGACGTATGTAAAATCAGTTTTGAATACCTTGAGGGGTGTAGTTTCTTAGATGGGGTCACTTTTAGGGAGTTTCTCCTCTTGGGGTGCATCAGGGGGCTTCAAATGGGACATGGTGTCAAAAAACCAGTCCATAAAAATCAGCCTTCCAAAAACCATATGGTGCACCTTTCACTCTACGCCCCGCTGTGTGGCCGTACAGTAGTTTACGGCCACATATTGGGTGTTTCTGTAAACGGCAGAGTCAGGGCAATAAAGATACAATCTTGTTTGGCTGTTAACCCTTGCTTTGTTAGTGGAAAAAATGGGTTAAAATGAAAAATTTGACAAAAATATGAAATTCTCAAATTTCCTCCCCATTTGCCAATAACTCTTGTGCAACACCTAAAGGGTTAACAATGTATGCAAAATCAGTTTTGAATACCTTGAGGGGTGTAGTTTCTTAGATGGGGTCATTTTTGGGTGGTTTCTATTATGTAAGCCTCGCAAAGTGACTTCAGACCTGAACTGGTCGCTAAAAATTGAGTTTTTGTAAATTTCTGAAAAATTTCAAGATTTGCTTCTAAACTTCTAAGCCTTATAACATCCCCAAAAAATAAAATATCATTCCCAAAACAATTCAAACATGAAGTAGACATATGGGGAATGTAAAGTCATCACAATTTTTTGGGGTATTACTATGTATTACAGAAGTAGAGAAACTGAAACTTTGAAATTTGCTAATTTCTTTCAAATTTTTGGTAAATTAGGTATTTTTTTGTGCAAAAAAAAAAATTTTTTTGACTTCATTTTACCAGTGTCATGAAGTACAATATGTGACGAAAAAACAATCTCAGAATGGCCTGGATAAGTCAAAGCGTTTTAAAGTTATGAGCACTTAAAGTGACACTGGTCAGATTTGCAAAAAATGGCCTGGTCCTTAAGGTGAAAATGAGCCCGGTCCTTAAGGGGTTAAATGTGCACGCACTATTGTGCATCTCACATAGTGTATTTCTGTCCGTAAAAGGGTATATTACATTGAAGGTGCAAATTCAAGTGCTGATATGGTCATCCTCAATAACTTCACACGCTACCGTGCATCTCCAAGTTTAATTCTGTCTGTAAAAGGATACCTGTCATCCAGGGCCTAAATACTAGGCCTACAATTTATATTCAGCTAAATCTGTGGTTACTGCTGTGGCTGGTCAAGTTTTTTAGTGTCCGTCAAAGCATAGTTTTTGTTCTGGGTTGAAATTCAATTCCCAAAATAGCAATTCCCTAAATCAGTGGTTTCTGCTGTTGCAGGCCAAGTTTAAATCTGTCCGTAAAAGGGTATATTACATTGAAGGTGCAAATTCAAGTGCTGATAGGTTCATCCTCAATAACTTCACACGCTACCGTGCATCTCCAAGTCTAATTCTGTCTGTAAAAGGATACCTATCATCCAGGGCCTAAATACTAAGCCTACAATTTATATTCAGCTAAATCTGTGGTTACTGCTGTGGCTGGTCAAGTTATTTAGTGTCCGTCAAAGCATAGTTTTTGTTCTGGGTTGAAATTCAATTCCCAAAATAGCAATTCCCTAAATCAGTGGTTTCTGCTATGGCAGGCCAAGTTTAACCGCCTCTGGACCGCCTAACGCAGGATCGCGTTCCGGAGGCAGCAGTCCCAGGCACAGTCACGCATATATGCGTCATCTCGTGAGACGCGAGATGATGCGCTTAGCCGGCCCGCGCATGCGCATCGCGGGCCGGCAAAAGTTAGAGGGTGGTCACGTCATCAGCTTGCCAGCCAATGATCATGGCTGGCAAGCTGATGATTTTTAAAAAAACGAATCAGAAGCCAGTTAACACATTATATTTGTAAATATGATGTGTTAAATGGCTTCTCTGCTCCTCTGCTGGTCCTTTTGGTCGGTTGGTTCCAGCAGAGGAGCAGACGTCACAGTGAGTACACACCAAACACTTCACTTAGCCCCAGATCACCCCCCATCACCCCAATTAACCCCTTGATCACCCCTTGATCGCCCCTGTCATTTACCTAGTGAAAGGAAAAAAATGATCAGTGTAAACTGTCACTTTTTTTTTTCACTGGTATTGACTGATAGGTTTTAGGATAGTTTAGGCCCCTTGGTTAGGTAGTTTAGCGATTGTTTAGCGCCCAGCCTACCGCACCGCAGTCACTGATTCGCTGATTAGCGTATCGCTAATCAGCATTTGTACTTTTATAGTATCTGTAAGTGATCAAAACTGATCACAGTCAGATCTATAATAGTATTAGTGTCACCTTAGCTCGCCCTCCACCCAAAACGCAGTGTTTGCCCGATCAGGCCTGATCGGTCGCCCACACGTGCGTTCACCCACGCCCGCCCCGCCGCAGTGACAAAAATTATATATTTTTTTGATCACTGCACAATCATTTTCCAAGCGCTGCGGCGATAAAAAAAATCAGTTTTGATAGTTTTTATCAATCGCAGCGGCCTCCGGTACTTCGCTAGCCTCCCATTTGTAAGACAGGCTTGCTTTTTTTCTTGGGTAGTCTCAGGGAATACCCCTAAATTTAGTAGTCCAAATGTCAAACAGGGGGTATTCTTCTGAAGAGGCCTACAGGATTCTGACCCAGTCGGATGAGCAATGGGAACCCTCATTTGATGAATCTAGAGGGTCAGAATATAAACCTGTAGAAAGCAGTGGCAGCCTGACACAAAGTTCGGACAAGGAGGTTGAGGTCCCTGATACCACCAGGCGTACCCGGCCCCGTGTTGCTAGACCACAGGTTGCGCAGGATCCGCTTCAAGGGCAGCAGAGTGGGTCTGGCGCTGTCGGATTACGTGGTGAGGCATACACCAGCAGCGCAGCCCTCCCTAGACCTAGTACCAGCACTGCCGTACAACATGGTGAAGTGGCGAGCACCAGAAGGGCAGTTGAAGCTGGTACGGTGGCACATGCAATAGTTACCCCGTCGCAGCCACCACACAGACAGGCCCGCAGACCCCCTAGAGTCCCTGAGGTGCTGGCAAATCCTGATTGGCAGTCCCCAACTTCAGCCGCACCATTAGTTCCCCCTTTCACCGCCCAGTCTGGAGTTCGGGTTGAGACAGCTCAGATCGGTTCGGCCCTGGGATTTTTTGAGCTGTTCTTGACTGCGGAGCTCTTGGACTTAGTCGTGGCAGAAACAAACCGGTATGCCACTCAATTTATATCCGCCAACCCGGGAAGCTTTTATGCCCAGCCTTTCCGGTGGAAACCAGTCCAAGTTTCCGAATTAAAAAAATTCTGGGCCTTCTCCTCAACATGGGTCTAACCAAAAATCATGAATTGCGATCATATTGGTCCACGAACCCAATTCATCACATGCCCATATTCTCTGCTGCTATGTCCAGGGCACGATTTGAGGCCATCCTGCGTTTCCTGCACTTTAGCGACAACACCACCTCCCGTTTTAGAAGCCACCCAGCTTTTGACCGGCTCCGCAAAATTCGGCCCCTCATAGACCACTTCAACCAGAATTTTGCAGATTTGTATACCCCTGAGCAAAACATCTGCGTAGACGAGTCCCTAATACATTTTACCGGGCGCCTTGGCTTCAAACAATACATCCCAAGCAAGCGCGCCCGGTATGGGGTCAATTTGTATAAGCTCTGTGAAAGGGCCACAGGCTATACCCACAAATTTCGGATCTATGAGGGTAAAGATCAGACCCTGGAGCCGGTCGGTTGCCCTGACTACCTGGGGAGCAGTGGGAAGACAGTCTGGGACTTGGTGTCACCCTTATTTGGCAAGGGGTACCATCTTTATGTGGACAATTTCTACATAAGTGTGGCCCTCTTCAGGCATTTGTTCCTAGAACAGTTTGGCTGCTGTGGCACCGCGCGAACTAGTCGCGCGGGCTTCCCCCAACGGCTCGTTACCACCCGTCTTGCAAGGGGGGAGAGGGCTGCCTTGTGTAACGAAGAACTGCTCGCGGTGAAATGGAGAGACAAGCGTGACGTTTACATGCTCTCCTCTATTCACGCAGACACGACAATCCAAATTGAGCGAGCAACCAGTGTCATTGAAAAGCCCCTCTGTGTCCACGACTATAATTTGCTCATGGGAGGGGTGGACTTCAATGACCAGATGTTGTCTCCGTATTTAGTTTCCCGACGCACCAGACGCTGGTATAAGAAGGTGTCTGTATATTTAATTCAATTGGCTGCATATAATTGTTTTGTTCTCTACAGTAAGGCTGGGAGAACACGATCCTTCCTCAAATTTCAGGAAGAGATCATCGAGAACCTCCTGTATACAGGAGGTTCCGTGGCCCTATCCACCAGCGTAGTTAGCCGTCTACACGAGCGACATTTCCCCAGTGTCGTTGCCGGTACCTCAACCCAACAGTCACCCGAAAAAGATGTCGTGTCTGTAGCAGGAGTGGAATAAGGCGTGACCCCCGCTATTTCTGTCCTGACTGCCCTGACCACCCTGCCCTATGCTTTGGAGAGTGTTTCCGGAAGTACCACACACAGGTACACTTAGCATAGGGATTGCATCTCACAGGACAGGTACACAGGGCTATTAGGGCTCTTGCACTCACAGCTGCTGCAAACCTCTCCTTTCACCTGGGACAAATTGCATAATGTACTTCGCCACATCTTTGGGCGATTTGCACTTTGCACATTGTCCCATGGAGAAGGAGAGGTTTGTCCTATAAAGGAAAAAAAAAAAAAAGTAAGCAAAAAAGTTAACGTTCAGTTCAAAAAGTTAAATAAAGTTTATATGTTCTGTTCAAAAGTTATTATAAAGCTAATAAAATTTATTGCGTTGCGGCCTGGTTTTTTCTTTTTTTTTTACCTTCCAGGTGGACCAACCGATCGACTAGCTGCAGCACTGATGTGCATTCTGACAGAAGCATTGCGCTGCTGTCAGATTACACACAAGTCGGTGTATGCGGCGCTGCAAGACGAGATTTCTCCTCTGCAGTAAAATATACGTTTGCCGAGGCATATGAGCTGAGGAGGCGGCGGTGTTCATATGCTTTGGCAAACACTTTGTATATATATATAAAAAAATATAAAAATCCCGGCAATAATTTATTCATCCACATCGATTGATGTGAATGGAGAAATCGGGTTTGCCAGGGCATACGGGCTAAGTGGGTATGGATGTTGGGTGGAGCTCCTATGTCCTGGCAGACGCCTTTCCCCTCCTTTTTTTTTTTTGGCAGAGATTTTTTCATCCACAATGATCGATGCGAATGAAGAAATCTGTGCCGTTCATTTTTTCTTTCAGCCCAGAGGCTGAACGAAAAAAAAAAATCTGATTACCCGTATGCTCAATATAAGGAGAATAGCAGAAACTCCTAATGCTGGGCATACATGCAATGATTGCGGAGACCTCAAATGCCAGGGCAGTACAAACACCCCACAAATAACACCATTTTGGAAAGAAGACACCCCAAGGTATTCGCTGAGGGGCATATTGAGTCCATGAAAGATTGAAATTTTTGTCTCAAGTTAGCGGAAAGGTAGACTTTGTGAGAAAAAACAAAAAAAAATCAATTTCCGCTAACTTGTGCCAAAAATTTTTTTTTTCTATGAACTCGGCATGCCCCTCATTGAATACCTTGGGGTGTCTTCTTTCCAAAATGGGGTCACATGTGGGGTATTTATACTGCCCTGGCTTTTTAGGGGCCCTAAAGCGTGAGAAGAAGTCTGGGATCCAAATGTCTAAAAATGCCTTCCTAAAGGGAATTTGGGCACCTTTGCGCATCAAGGCTGCAAAAAAGTGTCACACATGTGGTATCGCCGTACTCAGGAGAAGTTGGGGAATGTGTTTTGGGGTGTCATTTTACATATACCCATGCTGGGTGAGAGAAATATCTTGGTCAAATGCCAACTTTGTATAAAAAAATGGGAAAAGTTGTCTTTTGCCGAGATATTTCTCTCACCCAGCATGGGTATATGTAAAATGACACCCCAAAACACATTGCCCAACTTCTCCTGAGTACGGTGATACCAGATGTGTGACACTTTTTTGCAGCCTAGGTGGGCAAAGGGGCCCACATTCCAAAGAGCACCTTTCGGATTTCACAGGGCATATTTTACAGATTTTGATTTCAAACTACTTCTCACGCATCTGGGCCCCTAAAATTCCAGGGCAGTATAACTACCCCACAAGTGACCCCATTTTGGAAAGAAGACACCCAAAGGTATTCCGTGAGGGGCATGGCAAGTTCCTAGAATTTTTTATTTTTTGTCACAAGTTAGCAGAAAATGATGATTTTTTTTTTTCTTAGAAAGTCTCATATTCCACTAACTTGTGACAAAAAATAAAAACTTCCATGAACTCACTATGCCCATCACGAAATACCTTGGGGTGTCTTCTTTCCAAAATGGGGTCACTTGTGGGGTAGTTATACTGCCCTGGCATTCTAGGGGCCCTAATGTGTGTAAGTAGTTTGAAATCAAAATGTGTAAAAAATGACCTGTGAAATCCTAAAGGTGCTCTTTGGAATGTGGGCCCCTTTGCCCACCTAGGCTGCAAAAAAGTGTCACACATCTGGTATCACCGTACTCAGGAGAAGTTGGGCAATGTGTTTTGTGGTGTCATTTTACATATACCCATGCTGGGTGAGAGAAATATCTCGGTCCAATGCCAACTTTGTATAAAAAAATGGGAAAAGTTGTCTTTTGCCGAGATTTTTATCTCACCCAGCATGGGTATATGTAAAAAGACACCCCAAAACACATTGCCCAACTTCTCCTGAGTATGGCTATACCAGATGTGTGACACTTTTTTGCAGCCTAGGTGGGCAAAGGGGCCCACATTCCAAAGAGCACCTTTAGGATTTCACAGGTCATTTTTTACACATTTTGATTTCAAACTACTTACCACACATTAGGGCCCCTAGAATGCCAGGGCAGTATAACTACCCCACACGTGACCCCATTTTGGAAAGATGACACCCCAAGGTATTTCGTGATGGGCATAGTGAGTTCATGGAAGTTTTTATTTTTTGTCACAAGTTAGTGGAATATGAGACTTTGTAAGGAAAAAAAAATAAAAAAAAATCATCATTTTCCGCTAACTTGTGACAAAAAATAAAAAGTTCTATGAACTCACTATGCCCATCAGCGAATACCTTAGGGTGTCTACTTTCCGAAATGGGGTCATTTGTGGGGTGTTTGTACTGTCATTGTAGAACCTCAGGAAACATGACAGGTGCTCAGAAAGTAAGAGCTGCTTCAAAAAGCAGAAATTCACATTTTTGTACCATAGTTTGTAAACGCTATAACTTTTACCCAAACCATTTTACTTTCTACCCAAACATTTTTTTTTTATCAAAGACATGTAGAACAATAAATTTAGAGAAAAATTTATATATGGATGTCGTTTTTTTTTGAAAAATTTTACAACTGAAAGTGAAAAATGTCATTTTTTTGCAAAAATTTCGTTAAATATCGATTAATAACAAAAAAAGTAAAAATGTCAGCAGCAATGAAATACCACCAAATGAAATCTCTATTAGTGAGAAGAAAAGGAGGTAAAATTCATTTGGGTGGTAAGTTGCACGACCGAGCAATAAACGGTGAAAGTACTGTAGGTCAGAAGTGTAAAAAGTGGCCTGGTCATTAAGGGTGTTTAAGATAGGGGGGCTGAGGTGGTTAAATCTGTCCATAAAAGGGTATATTACATTGAAGGTGCAAATTCAAGTGCTGATAGGGTCATCCTCAATAACTTCACACGCTATCATGCATCTCCAAGTCTAATTCTGTCCGTAAAAGGATACCTTTCATCCAGGGCCTACATACAGTACTAGGCCTAGAATTTATATTCAGCTAAATCTGGTGTTCCAGCTGTGGCTGTACAAGTTTTTTAGTGTCCGTCAAAGCATAATTTTTGTTCTGGGTTGAAATTCAATTCCCAAAACAGCAATACCCTAAATCAGTGGTTTCTGCTGTTGCAGGCCAAGTGTAAATCTGTCTGTAAAAGGATATATTACACTCAGCGTGCATCTCCAATTGTATTTTTTTCCGTAAAAGGGTATATTACACAAACTGTTAAATTACAATTGGTGAAACCATAAGTCTTTAAATTTGCACGCACTATTGTGCATCTCACATAGTGTATTTCTGTCCGTAAAAGAATGCCTTTCATCCAGGGCCTAAATACTAGGCCTACAATTTATATTCAGCTAAATCTGGTGTTCGAGCTGTGGCTGGACAAGTTTTTTAGTGTCCGTCAAATCATAGTTTTTGTTCTGGGTTGAAATTCCATTCCCAAAATAGCAATACCCTAAATCAGTGGTTTCTGCTGTTGCAGGCCAAGTGTAAATCTGTCCGTAAAAGGGTATATTACATTCAGCGTGCATCTCCAATTGTATTTTTTCCGTAAAAGGGTATTTTACACTAAGCGTGCATCTCCAATTGTATTTTTTTCCGTAAAAGGGTATATTACACAATATGTTAAATTACAATTGGTGAAAGCATAAGCCTTTAAATTTGCACGCACTATTGTGCATCTCACATAGTGTATTTCTGTCCGTAAAAGGATGCCTTTCATCCAGGGCCTAAATACTAGGCCTACAATTTATATTCCCCTAAATCTGTGGTTACTGCTGTGCCTGTATTAGTGTAATACAGTACTTAAATAGATAGCCAGATAGTGTTAGGTGCCTGTAAAAAATGGCCTGAATTTGAATTCAATACATTGGGACAAATATTTTTTTTCTTATTGTGGTGAACGGTAACAATTAGGAAAACATCTAGTAAGGGACGCGGACATGGTCGTGGTGGTGTTAGTGGACCCTCTGGTGCTGGGAGAGGACGTGGCCGTTCTGCCACAGCCACACGTCCTAGTGAACCAACTACCTCAGGTCCCAGTAGCCGCCAGAATTTACAGCGAAATTTGGTGGGGCCCAATGCCGTTCTAAGGATGGTAAGGCCTGAGCAGGTACAGGCATTAGTCAATTTTGTGGACGATAGTGGATCCAGCACGTTCACATTATCTCCCACCCAGTCTTCTGCAGAAAGCGCACAGATGGTGCCTGAAAACCAAGCCCATCAGTCTGTCACATCACCTCCATGCATATCAGGGAAACTGTCTGAGCCTCAAGTTATGCAGCAGTCTCTTATGCTGTTTGGAGACTCTGCTGGCAGGGTTTCCCAAGGGCATCCACTAGCCCTTCCCCAGCGGTGGAAAACATAGAATGCACTTACGCACAACCACTTATGTTTCCTGATGATGAGGACATGGGAATACCACCTCAGCACGTCTATGATGATGACGAAACACAGGTGTCAACTGTTGCGTCTTTCTGCAGTGTGCAGACTGAACAGGAGGTCAGGGAGGAAGACTGGGTGGAAGACGATGCAGGGAACGATGAGGTCCTAGACCCAACATGGAATGAAGGTCGTGCCACTGACTTTCAGAGTTCAGAGGAAGAGGCAGTGGTGAGACCGAGCCAACAGCGTAGCAAAAGAGGGAGCAGTGGGCAAAAGCAGAACACCCGCCGCTAAGAGAGTTCGCCTGCTACTGGCCACCGCCACCTGGGACCGAGCACCCCAAAGGCAGCTTCAAGGAGTTCCCTGGCAAGGCACTTCTTCAAACAATGTGCTGACGACAAGACTTGAGTGGTTTGCACGCTGTGCCATCAGAGCCTGAACCTTAGCACAACCTGCATGACCAGTCACCTGCATGCAAAGCATGAACTGCAGTGGAGTAAACACCTTAAAAACAAGGAACTCACTCAGGCTCCCCCTGCTACCTCGACCTCTTCCTCTGCCTCTGGAGGAACGTTGGCACCTGCCGCCCAGCAAACAGAGGATGTACCACCAACACCACCACCTCCATCACCAAGCATCTCCACCATGTCACACGGCAGCGTCCAGCTCTCCATCTCACAAACATTTGAGAGAAAGTGTAAATTCCCTTCTAGCCACCCTCGATCCCTGGCCCTGAATGCCAGAATTTCTAAACTACTGGCCTATGAAATGCTGTCATTCAGGCTGGTGGACACACACAGCTTCAAACAGCTCATGTCGCTTGCTGTATCCGATAAAATCAAGTGTGCACTGCGCAACGCCATCTGTGGCAAGGTCCACCTTACCACAGATACGTGGACCAGTAAGCACGGCCAGGGACGCTATATCTCCCTAACTGCACACTGGGTAAATGTAGTGGCGGCTGAGCCCCAGGCGGAGAGCTCTTTGGCGCACGTCCTTCCGCCGCCAAGGATCGCAGGGCAACATTCTTTGCCTCCTGTAGCCTCCTCCTCCTACTCGGCTTCCTCCTCCTCTTCTTCCACCTGCTCATCCAGTCAGCCACACACCTTCACCACCAACTTCAGCACAGCCCGGGGTAAACGTCAGCAGGCTATTCTGAAACTCATATGTTCGGGGGACAGGCCCCACACCGCGCAGGAGGTATTGAACAACAGACCGACGAGTGGTTGCTGCCGGTGAGCCTCAAGCCCAGGCTGGTGGTGTGCGATAATGGGCGAAATCTCGTTGCAGCTCTGGGACTAGCCGGTTTGACGCACATCCCTTGCCTGGCGCATGTGCTGAATTTGGTGGTGCAGAAGTTCATTCACAACTACCCCGACATGTCAGAGCTGCTGCATAAAGTGCGGGCCGTCTGTGCACGCTTCCGGCGTTCACATCCTGCCGCTGCTCGCCTGTCTGAGCTACAGCGTAACTTCGGCCTTCCCGCTCACCGCCTCATATGCGACGTGCCCACCAGTTGGAACTCCACCTTGCACATGCTGGACAGACTGTGCGAGCAGCAGCAGGCCATAGTGGAGTTTCAGCTGCAGCACGCACGGGTCAGTCGCACTGCGGAACAGCACCACTTCACCACCAATGACTGGGCCTCCATGCGAGACCTGTGTGCCCTGTTGCGCTGTTTCGAGTACTCCACCAACATGGCCAGTGGCGATGACGCCGTTATCAGCGTTACAATACCACTTCTATGTCTCCTTGAGAAAACACTTAGGGTGATGATGGAAGAGGAGGTGGCCCAGGAGGAGGAGGAGGAGGAGGAAGAGGGGTCATTTTTAGCACTTTCAGGCCAGTCTCTTCGAAGTGACTCAGAGGGAGGTTTTTTGCAACAGCAGAGGCCAGGTACAAATGTGGCCAGACAGGGCCCACTACTGGAGGACGAGGAGGACGAGGATGAGGAGGAGGTGGAGGAGGATGAGGATGAAGCATGTTCACAGCGGGGTGGCACCCAACGCAGCTCGGGCCCATCACTGGTGCGTGGCAAGGGGGAAACGCAGGACGATGACGATACGCCTCCCACAGAGGACAGCTTGTCCTTACCTCTGGGCAGCCTGGCACACATGAGCGACTACATGCTGCAGTGCCTGCGCAACGACAGCAGAGTTGCCCACATTTTAACGTGTGCGGACTACTGGGTTGCCACCCTGCTGGATCCCCGGTACAAAGACAATGTGCCCACCTTACTTCCTGCACTAGAGCGTGATAGGAAGATGCGCGAGTACAAGCACACGTTGGTAGACACGCTACTGAGAGCATTCCCAAATGTCACAGGCGAACAAGTGGAAGCCCAAGACGAAGGCAGAGAAGGAGCAAGAGGTCGCCAACGCAGCTGTGTCACGGCCAGCTCCTCTGAGGGCAGGGTTAGCATGGCAGAGATGTGGAAAAGTTTTGTCACCACGCCACAGCTAACTGCACCACCACCTGATACGGAACCAGGGGCGTACATAGAAATCACTAGGCCCCATAGCAAGAATCTAAATTGGGCCCCCATTCCCCTTTTATAGCCCCTCCCACTACCCATTCCAGGCCTCTCTCTTTGTTCCATGAACTATGTTTGCTGCTGCGTTTTATAATTTATGCATCAGGGCCGGTTTGGGATTACAAAACAGGCCTGGCAGACAAAAGAGGTATAATAGATGCAGTGTGTACAGATGTATAGTATATACAGCAGTGTACTAATATGTGAGGAACATGGTATAATATATGCAGTGTGTACAGGTATATAGTATATACAGCAGTGTATTGATATGTGCAGTACAGGGTATATTATATGCAGTCTGTACAGATATATAATATATACAGTAGTGTAATGTGAGGTACTAGGTATAATAGATGCAGTGTGTACAGGTATATAGTAAATATAGCAGTGTACTGATATGTGAGGTATAAATTACAGCTCGTACCTCACATATCAATCCAATACTGTATATACAATATACCTGTACACACTTCATCTATTATACCTCGTACCTAACATATCATTACACTGCTGTATATACAATATATCTATACACACTGCATATATTATACCTCGTACCTCACATATCAGTACACTGCAATATATATTATATATCTGTATATATTGCATCTATAATACTGTTTAATATATGCAGTGTGTGTATATATATATATATATATATATATATGTATATATATATAGATGTGAGGCATACAAGGTATAATACTGTAGATGCATTGTTAATAGAAATATGTGGTCAGTTATGCATTATGGTCACTGTGTGTGTGAGGTACATGAGGTAGTGGTCACTGTACCTGTCTGAAGTATTATACATGAGTGTGCAATCATTAAAAACAGGGCATGGGGGGGGGGGTAAATGACAAGAAATGGAGGACCTCCTCTTACCACTCCATTCCAGTCTGTATGGATCAATGCAGAGCTGATTGTGAACTTCTAATACTTACTGTTAGGGGTTGAAGGACCTGTGATGATGTCATCACAGGTCCTGGCAGATGTACCTTTCAAACCTAGGAACTACACCATTTTTGATGCAGTTCCTTTGCTAGATCCTGCAGGACCTGTGATGCTGAAGATAATGTCATCACAGGTCCTGGCAGATGTACTGTTCTAACCTGGGAACTACACTTTACACTGTGCAGTTCCCTTACAGGACCTGTGATGACATCATCAAAGGTCCTTTAGCTTTAGAAAGATAGACTGGAGCAATTAGGAGGCGCGGCCTCTTCTCCACTGCGGGCCCCTATTATACCTCGTACCTAACATATCATTACACTGCTGTATATACAATATATCTATACACACTGCATATATTATACCTCGTACCTCACATATCAGTACACTGCAATATATATTATATATCTGTATATATTGCATCTATAATACTGTTTAATATATGCAGTGTGTGTGTATATATATATATATATATATGTATATATATATATATAGATGTGAGGCATACAAGGTATAATACTGTAGATGCATTGTTTATAGAAATATGTGGTCAGTTATGCATTATGGTCACCGTGTGTGTGAGGTACATGAGGTAGTGGTCACTGTACCTGTCTGAAGTATTATACATGAGTGTGCAATCAGTAAAAACAGGGCATGGGGGGGGGGGGTAAATGACAAGAAATAGAGGACCTCCTCTTACCACTCCATTCCAGTCTGTATGGATCAATGCAGAGCTGATTGTGAACTTCTAATACTTACTGTTAGGGGTTGAAGGACCTGTGATGATGTCATCACAGGTCCTGGCAGATGTACCTTTCAAACCTAGGAACTACACCATTTTTGATGCAGTTCCTTTGCTAGATCCTGCAGGACCTGTGATGCTGAAGATGATGTCATCACAGGTCCTGGCAGAAGTACTGTTCTAACCTGGGAACTACACTTTACACTGTGCAGTTCCCTTACAGGACCTGTGATGACATCATCAAAGGTCCTTTAGCTTTAGAAAGATAGACCGGAGCAATTAGGAGGCGGGGCCTCTTCTCCACTGCGGGCCCCTCTTCCTCACGGGCCCCATAGCAGCTGCGTGGTCTGCCTATATGGTAGGCACGCCACTGTACGGAACGTGTTAGCAGGAGGCAACATTTCACTAACATGGTGGAACAGTACATGTGCACACCCCTCCACGTACTGACTGATGGTTCGGCCCCATTCAACTTCTGGGTCTCCAAATTGTCCACGTGGCCAGAGCTAGCCTTTTATGCCTTGGAGGTGCTGGCCTGCCCGGCGGGCAGCGTTTTGTCTAAAAGTTTATTCAGCATGGCAGGGGCTTCATTACAGACAAACGCAGCCGCCTGTCTACAGCCAATGTGGACAAGCTGACGTTCATAAAAATGAACCAGGCATGGATCCCACAGGACCTGTCCATCCCTTGTGCAGATTAGACATTTATAACTACCTCCCCTAAAAGGGAACCTGTCACCAGGATTTTGCGCATAGAGCTGGGGACATGGGCTGCTAGATGGCCACTAGCACATCTGCAATAACCAGTCCCCACAGCTCTCTGCGCTTTTATTGTGTTAAAAAACCTTTTTGATCTATATGCAAATGACCTGATATGAGTCCTGTATCCGGAGATGAGTCAAGCAGAAAGAAGCCCAGCACCGCCCCGCGTCCTCCGAATCTCCTCCTTGCTGGCTGACGTCACAGAGCTGGAGCGCCGAAATCTCGCGATGCGCGAGCTAGCGCATGCGTAGTTTGTTCCCTGTGCTGATGCCAGCACAGGGAATGAACATGATGCCGGCACTGCGCATGCGCTAGCTCACGCATCGCGAGATTTCGGCGCTCCAGCTCTGTGACGTCAGCCAGCAAGGAGGAGATTCGGAGGACGCGGGGCGGTGCTGGGCTCCTTTCCGCTTGACTCATCTCCGGATACAGGACTCATATCAGGTCATTTGCATATTGATCAAAAAGTTTTTTTTAACACAATAAAAGCGCAGAGAGCTGTGGGGACTGGGTATTGCAGATGTGCTAGCGGCCATCTAGCAGCCCATGTCCCCAGCTCTATACACTAAATCCAGTTGACAGGTTTCCTTTAACCATATATTCTTGTACTCCAGGGCACTTCCTTATTCAATCCTCTTTTTTTAATTTTACCATTATATTGCGGGGCAACCCAAAGTAGAATGAACCTCTCCTCTGTATGGGTGCCGGGACCTAGAAATATCTGAACAGTGGCCTGTTCTAGTGGTGGGTGACATGAAGCCTGATTCTCTGCTATGACATGAAGCCTGAATCTCTGCTATGGGGCCTCTCTCCTCTGTCTGGGTTCCGGGGCCGAAAAATATCTGACAATGGCCTGTTCCAGTGGTGGGTGACATGAAGCCTGATTCTCTGTTATGACATGAAGCCTGAATCTCTGCTATGGGACCTCTCTCCTCTGTCTGGGTGCCGGGGCCTAAAAATATCTGACAATGGCCTGTTCCAGTGGTGGGTGACATGAAGCCTGATTCTCTTCTATGACATGAAGCCTGATTCTCTGCTATGGGACCTCTCTCCTCTGTCTGGGTGCTGGGGCCTAAAAATATCTGACAATGGCCTGTTCCAATGGTGGGTGACATGAAGCATGATTATCTGCTATGACATGAAGCCTGATTCTCTGCTATGGGACCTCTCTCCTCTGCCTGGGTGCCGGGGCCTAAAAATATCTGACAGTGGCCTGTTCCAGTGTTGGGTGACATGAAGCCTGATTCTCTGCTATGACATGAAGCCTGAATCTCTGCTATGGGGCCTCTCTCCTCTGTCTGGGTTCCGGGGCCTAAAAATATCTGAACAGTGGCCTGTTCCAGTGGTGGGTGACATGAAGCCTGATTCTCTGCTATGACATGAAGCCTGATTCTCTGCTATGGGACCTCTCTCCTCTGTCTGGGTGCCGGGGCCTAAAAATATCTGACAATGGCCTGTTCCAGTGGTGGGTGACATGAAGCCTGATTCTCTTCTATGACATGAAGCCTGATTCTCTGCTATGGGACCTCTCTCCTCTGTCTGGGTGCTGGGGCCTAAAAATATCTGACAATGGCCTGTTCCAGTGGTGGGTGACATGAAGCCTGATTTTCTGCTATGACATGAAGCCTGAATCTCTGCTATGGGACCTCTCTCCTCTGTCTGGGTGCCGGGGCCTAAAAATATCTGACAGTGGCCTGTTCCAGTGGTGGGTGACATGAAGCCTGATTCTCTGCTATGACATGAAGCCTAAATCTCTGCTATGGGGCCTCTCTCCTCTGTCTGGGTTCCGGGGCCTAAAAATATCTGACAATGGCCTGTTCCAATGGTGGGTGACATGAAGCATGATTATCTGCTATGACATGAAGCCTGATTCTCTGCTATGGGACCTCTCTCCTCTGCCTGGGTGCCGGGGCCTAAAAATATCTGACAGTGGCCTGTTCCAGTGTTGGGTGACATGAAGCCTGATTCTCTGCTATGACATGAAGCCTGAATCTCTGCTATGGGGCCTCTCTCCTCTGTCTGGGTTCCGGGGCCTAAAAATATCTGAACAGTGGCCTGTTCTAGTGGTGGGTGACATGAAGCCTGATTTTCTGCTATGACATGAAGCCTGAATCTCTGCTATGGGGCCTCTCTGCTCTGTCTGGGTTCCGGGGCCTAAAAATATCTGACAATGGCCTCTTCCAGTGGTGGGTGACATGAAGCCTGATTCTCTGTTATGACATGAAGCCTGAATCTCTGCTATGGGACCTCTCTCCTCTGTCTGGGTGCCGGGGCCTAAAAATATCTGACAGTGGCCTGTTCCAGTGGTGGGTGACATGAAGCCTGATTCTCTGCTATGACATGAAGCCTGATTCTCTGCTATGGGACCTCTCTCCTCTGTCTGGGTGCCGGGGCCTAAATATCTCACAGAGGCCTGTTCCAGTGGTGGGTGACATGAAGCCTGATTCTCTGCTATGGGACCTCTCTCCAATTGATATTGGTTAATTTATTATAATTATTTTAAAATTCATTTCCCTATATGCATTTGTTTGCAGGGGATTTACCTACATTTTGCTGCCTTTTGCAGCCCTCTAGCCCTTTCCTGGGCTATTTTACAGCCTTTATAGTGCCGAAAAGTTCGGGTTCCCATTGACTTCAATGGCGTTCGGGTTTGGGGCGAAGTTCGGTTCGAGTTCGGATACCGAACCCGAACATTTTCGGGAAGTTCGGACAAACTTCTCGAACATCAAGGTGTTCGCTCAACTCTACATACAACCCTTAGTTGACATGGCCCGGGAGCCGGCCCTGTGCCCTCACCTGTCCTCAACCTGCTTCTGTTCTTTTCTGTTCCCTCACCGCGAGAAGTAGTATATGCTATAGGCTCAGCTTCACTTTTCAGTGCGGAACAGCTACTAGAGGACAGTCAGCAGCTACTGCCCAGCCAAGATCTGGAGGAGACATCCGCCGCTTCCTCCGCTAGTGATGAGGAGCGTGGCACGGGAGCTTGTGCTGCGAGTGTTCAGGCTCCTGACCCAGAGACCGTTGAGGAGGATATAAAACAACTGAAACAAAGATCTAAAAGCAGTTTAGCAGCAAACTTTGTGAAAACTAATATTTTTGTCATTCTCAAAACTTTTGGCCACAACTGTATATGTGTATATATTGGTCAGCCTAGTTCTGTTATGACGTAGGCGTGTGATTGTGGCATCTGGGGGATGCTCTCATTTTACACCTTGGGCAGGAAGTCTTTTGATTCCTGAGCTAGCCTCAGGGGGTTGGTCAACTGATTCAGTTCCAGCATTCCGTCACACGCCCACGATGATGTCATCACCCTCCTGTTGAAGGAGGAGGGGGCTGCTTTTGGGCTATATTAGCCCAAGCAGGACAAAGGTGCGGCCTCTTGGAACCCTACTACAATCAGAGACCCTTTCACTGCATACTGCCCTGCCTCAGCATTAATCCCTGATGAGCTTGTACCCTTGAGGCAGCCCCAGTTACCCCTGTAGCTGCCCTGTAATCCTACCCCTTCACTGCTGCCTGCTTACCCCAGTAGCAGCTGAGTGTGTGTTAACCCTTTGCCTCCTATAGGGATAGCTTAGAGCCAGGTGCGTGGGTTACTGATATTTGTGTGTATGTAAGTGTATTATTGTAATTGTAGTTAGATCCTGGGGAGGACTTGGGACTGTGTTAGTGTAGTTAGAACCGTATTAGTGTGTTGTTATAGTGTGTTTACTTATATTGCTGTGTGCTGCTTTAACTATATATATATCTATTCCCTTGATATAGATATATATAGTTATAAGCAAATATATTATACTGTGACGTATAGTGTGTTAATAAATACCTTTTATTTAAGCACAGTGTGTAGTCTTTTGTAGTAGTAAGGTGCCGCAGCAATAGCCACAGGTAGTTCAGTGGAGTGTATAGGTAACAGAGGTAGTTAGCTAGTTAACATAGCTAAATAGGTTAGTTATTTATATATGATTTAGGCATAAATAGGCGGAGTCATCACTAGATGACTCACGCCTATTTATGAATATTAATTATTGAGATTTGCATAAATATCAATAATTAATATCCCCTTTAACATTGGCGAGCCAGGCCCACTGCTAGGAATTTGTATCTGTGTTTGGTATTGGTGAGAAAAATCGCTTACGCTGTGAACTAGTCAGGTGGGAGGGACGCGGTCAGTGGATTCTGAACGTCCATAGCCTGATAGTTCGGACAGGTAAAGCGGTTTTCTCAATCAGAACTAGACACAGGGCAATCTCTACAGCAGAGAATCTAAAATCTTTTCTGATTTTTGTGTATTAGGGTACTTTCACACTTGCGGCAGGACGGATCCGACAGGCTGTTCACCATGTCGGATCCGTCCTTCCACTATTTCGCCGTGCTGCCGTTCCGCCGCTCCGTCCCTGTTGACTATAATGGGGACATGCAGGACTTTTTAGTCCGGCGGCTTTCGCCGTGCACCTCTGTGCTGCGCCGGAGCTCCGCCCCCGTCCCCATTATAGTCAATGGGGACGGAGCGGCGGTCCGGCGGCACGGCGAAATAGCGGAAGGACAGATCCGACATGGTGAACAGCCTGTCGGATCCGTCCTGCCGCAAGTGTGAAAGTAGCCTTAACGATTTTCTGATTGCCTTGCACGCCCACTGAACATTGGAGATAAGTCGGCACATGCGTGACTGAAGAGAGGACCATCAGCGTCGGAGCTGAACAGAGAAGTCCGGCTGGACGGGCGTTAAAGGACCTCCTCCACGCAGCACACAAGGGACAACAAAGGACAGCTCCAAGGAAGATGGCCTCTCATCAAGACGTAAGTATGGACTTCACACTACACCACCTAGCTAAACACAGCACATTTAACCTCATCCTCCCCACCACTTACAAGTCAGCAGAAATGCTGTGGTCTGATTTGTTAGCACAGGCTTGTAGTTATGACAAGCTATGTGTTAACAAACGGATGGTGTTGAACAAGGCCACCAAACGGCTTCGGATGCTAGCCAAACTTGTGCATACATTTGAGGTTAGCATCTGCAGGCCAAAGGAAGTTGCGCTGGTGTCTCGGTCAACGGAGACAATTCCTCCATTCATACATTCACTGCCAATGCTGTGCCAGTAATTCGGACCAGGTTTCGGCATTGCAGGCACAGCTGGCAGAGAATGTTCAGTCTACTGTTGACCGAGATGCGCAGGTGACTAGGATAGAGTCACAGTTAGTAGAGCTGCAGAGGCAGAAGAAGGAAATTGAGGCTAAGTTGACTCAGTCTTATACTGAGGTCAAGGCCTTCAAGGAGCGGACTGCCTCTACTGATGTGACGGTAGCCAAATTGAAGGCTGAGGTTGCTGTAAGGTCCCAGCTAATGTCTGGCATGCAACAGGCTATCACCAATTTGGTGCTGGCCCTTTCTTTTTCCGTAAAGTCACGGTCGGAATCTCCCAAAACTTTGCCCTGTGCAGGGCAAAAAGGGGGGGAGAGTAGTCTGTGACCGGTCAAATCATCAGATCAAGCCGGTCCAGACTAACAGAGATTTTTCCCTGACTTTGGGAAAAAGAACTGTTGTGAAGAGTGCGTCCCTGAGAATGGAACAATTTAGGAGAAGGGAGCATGGCTGCAGTATAGACAGACCTGGGCAATGCAGAGCAAACATCAGATGTTTTGCATGTGATGGCCTAGGTCACATAGCGAGACACTGCAAAACAGATAGGAACATAACACACAGGACAGGAAACCAAGTCACGTGTTTCAGGTGTGGGAACAAAGGACACATTGCAAGGAATTGCCCTTGTGCAAGTAATTGCAATGTGTCCAACAGTAGTATTAGCCACGTAACAAATTGTGTAGTGGGGTCTAGTCAGCTTGGCCATAAAGGAGTTACCTCTCGGCAGCATCACCAGCTGCTGAGGGGTCAGAATGGCCAAGCTAGGCTAGGCAACATTTGACACCCCTGTACTATTGTTCCCTGTGTATGTCCATGTTGTGTGTTTTTGTTATCTGTTTGTAAGTTTTCTTGATGTTGAGGGTGGTGGTCCTTGTCTACGAATGTGTTCCAACATGCTGATTTTTGTAGTTTACATTCCTTTCTGTAAGTCCAGTCGCTGCTGTTTTTGATTCATTCTTGTGTCCCCTTTGAGTAGAACTTTGTTATACTGTGGATCGAGAAAATTATTGGTTTGCGGAACGGGTGACATTGGAACACAGTTAAGTGGGATGTCACGATGAGCAACCAAGGTCTCTGATCGATACAGGTAGCACTGTTTTGCTCAAGGTTTTTGGTAGGGCAGTGTTACACTGGGGACTGGGCCGGACAGACAACATTGGTGTAATGTTGTGCTGCGCACTTCATTCTAGTCCGAACAGGTAACAGAGCTCTGATTGGGATTGGACACAGACTGATTGGCAGCAGAGTGTGGAATGTTTTTGTGTTGTGGAGTCCTGAAGAGCCAGGGCATGACCCATGCCATTGATTCTGCAGGCCTCCACCAGACAGGATCACAGGGGGAAATCAGCCTGAGTACACATAAGTGGACAGGGATACAGTGCCATCAATAACAAGATGGTGCTTTGTCCTCAGCTCACCACGGATATCCTAACCTAGTAGGGTGGCCATCCTTATCTGTTGGTGCAGAGGGATGTGAAGCAGGGGACGCGATCCTCTGAAGGTAGGGTGTTCAGACACCAGTGTTAGGATAACGAGGGGTCCTATGAGATGAAGGGCAGCCCAATACCTTTCTCTACTCATGGGTCAAAGGTATTGGTGCTGGGATTTTGACATCTAATTACACCGTGAGTGGAGAAATCCCCCAGGAGCGCCTGGTATTTTCTTCTGTCATAGGTGTGTTCACTATGGAGCAGAGGAAAAACCCAGATGACGCCACAGAAGAGAGTAGCTATCCCCCCTGACACTCTTGTGAGGCTCCAGAGGATCCCACTGGATTTTGGCAATCAAGCAACCTTTGTTCAGAGGTTTTCAAGAGATGGAGGACTGTGCCACAATCCAGCGGGAGCATTATCTCAGGCACTGGAGAAAGACTTTGAGATGTTCGGGTAGAAGAGCTTATTCAGCTACTATCTCTTGTTTCACCCAGTGAAAGTTCTTCTGGTTCTGGTCATCATCATCTACATGGGACTGTGCATCGGAGGGTCAAGGCATTTATTGACCAAGCACACCAGAACCAGACAGAATTTTACCGAACTAACCGGAGGTGGAGGCTCAGGACATGACTCCAATATAATTCTGTAGCCAGACATCTTATGGACACACTTTGTTTCCTATGAGGGTTTGGGACGTATAACTTGTGCTATCCCGAAACCCCATAGTACTATGTACATATATTGATTTTGTATGTTGGTCGATTGTGTACCCATAGACACTCTAGATACAAATGTGTGACAGCCTATACCCAGGGAAACTTGCCCAACGCACTGCGGTGAGTTATAATTTGGCTGTACACATTTGCATTCTATAGTCGTTTCCCATTGACACGGGGGTCTGTGACCTACCTGTGTCTTTGGAGGTGTAGAGAGATAGACCAGGTTGCATGAGTCTCTATGGGTACACACATTAAATGGAATTTGGTGGTGTTGGGAGGGATGTGACCTGTTTTTGTGTGAATGGGGAAAAGAGTAGATTCCCGAGGGACAGGCCCCTTCCTGTACCAAGTTATTTGCAACTTTAGCCCCAAGAACGGTGAAGTTTGTAAGGGTTGGACTGAATGTCAGTTAGTGCGGTGTTCTTTCCCGCAGTTAGAATTTAGGTACCATGACATCACTTCTTACCAGAAATTCTGACCTGCCTTGTAAAGATCTATGTATCCGTCCATGGGAGAACCTCCCCAAAAACTGATTCTTCAATCAAGATGGAAGAAGCAGTGTCGGAAGAAAAGTTGTGCCGTTACTAACAGGAGGCCATTCCACGGTTGACCGTACTACCTGGAGACCGTGAGGGTGAAGCTATCCCAGAGTCTGACTAAAGAAAGACGAAGATGGGGACGGTGGTGGGTATCTAAAGATCGACACTGACAGCAGACTAGTCCACGGTTGCTATGTGGATCGACCCATAGACTGTGAGGGTGAAGCCATTCCAGAGTCATTGGGAGTGGCTGACACCTGAAGATAGACACTGCCAGACCGCAGACCAAGAAAGTTCCAGAGAAGAAGACGGTGTATTCTGTGGATGGCGCCGCCTGGTCACGAAAATGGGCAGGTCGGAGATGTTAGTGCGCGATGGGTGATGACTAGGTACCTAAGGGCCATATTACTTCAGTCCTTCCTGAACAGTCTCCAAGAGTGCGATTGAGGGGGCAAAACTATCCCAACCCTTCCCACAAGAAATTGATTGTCGTATTTCCGACAACAGGGGGATTGTTGAGGGTAGTGTTGGATTTAAATATATATGTATATATGCCCTTACATATATGCATATATATTGGCCCTTTTGCATGGGCCGGTCCAGGTGGTATGGGTGTATACATGGAGATGTATGTATGCCCCCTTGTCAGCATGCATCTCTATGTATAATATATCCATATGCAGGTGGGCTCATTACTGCCCATTTATGATATTGTATATATGTACATGCATGTAGATGTGCCCCAAACATCTATATGGATGTATATACCTAAATGTGGGCCCAGTATATGCATCTGTCCAGGTTGTGTGTCTGTATATACATGTATACCTAAGTGCCTCCAGGTTGGGTGGGTATATATGTATATACTGATATGATCCCCAGGTTGTGTAGTATATGTATATATATATATATATATATATATATATATATATATATATATATATATACATATACTACACAACCTGGGGATCATATCAGTATATATATACAGTGGGATGCGAAAGTTTGGGCAACCTTGTTAATCGTCATGATTTTCCTGTATAAATCATTGGTTGTTACGATAAAAAATGTCAGTTAAATATATCATATAGGAGACACACACAGTGATATTTGAGAAGTAAAATTAAGTTTATTGGATTTACAGAAAGTGTGCTATAATTGTTTAAACAAAATTAGGCAGGTGCATAAATTTGGGCACCACAAAAAAGAAATGAAATCAATATTTAGTAGATCCTCCTTTTGCAGAAATTACAGCCTCTAAACGCTTCCTGTAGGTTCCAATGAGAGTCTGGATTCTGGTTGAAGGTATTTTGGACCATTCCTCTTTACAAAACCTCGTTAGTT
Source organism: Bufo bufo (assembly GCF_905171765.1). Classification (NCBI taxonomy): domain Eukaryota; kingdom Metazoa; phylum Chordata; class Amphibia; order Anura; family Bufonidae; genus Bufo; species Bufo bufo. The sequence goes on from NC_053389.1 coordinate 658,283,249, forward strand.
CATTCAGGTTTGATGGCTTCCGAGCATGGACAGCTCTCTTTAAGTCACACGACAGATTTTCAATTATATTCAGGTCTGGGGACTGAGATGGCCATTCCAGAACATTGTACTTGTTCCTCTGCATAAATGACTTAGTGGATTTTGAGCAGTGTTTAGGGTCGTTGTCTTTTTGAAAGATCCAGCCCCAGCGCAGCTTCAGCTTTGTCACTGTTTCCTGGACATTGGACTCCAGAATCTGCTGATACTGAGTGGAATCCATGTGTCCCTCAACTTTGACAAGATTCCCAGTCCCTGCACTGGCCACACAGCCCCACAGCATGATGGAACCACCACCATATTTTACTGTAGGTAGCAGGTGTTTTTCTTGGAATGCTGTGTTCTTTTTCCTCCATGCATAACGCCCCATGCTATGGCCAAATAACTCAATTTTAGTTTCATCAGTCCACAGCACCTTATTCCAAAATGAAGCTGTCTTGTCCAAATGTGCTTTAGCCCACCTCAAGAGGCACTTTTTGTGCTGTGGGCGGAGAAAAGGCTTCCTCTGCATCACTCTCGCATACAGCATTTCCTTGTGTAAAGTGTGCCGAATGGTTGAACGATGCACAGTGACTCCATCTGCAGCAAGAGGATGTTGTAGGTCTTTGGTGCTGGTCTGTGGGTTGACTCTGCCTGTTCTCACCATTCGTCGCTTCTGTCTATCCGAGATTTTTCTTGGTCTGCCACTTCGAGTCTTAACTTGAACTGAGCCTGTGGTCTTCCATTTCCTCAATATGTTCCTAACTGTGGAAACAGACAGCTGAAAGCTCTGAGACAGCTTTCTGTATCCTTCCCCTAAACCATGATGGTGAACAATCTTTGTCTTCAGGTCATTTGAGAGTTGTTTTGAGACCCCCATGTTGCTACTCTTCAGAGAAAATTGAGGAGGGAAACTTACAATTGACCCCCTTAAATACTCTTTGTCATAATTGGATTCACCTGTGTATGTAGGTCAGGGGTCACTGAGCTTACCAAGCCAATTTGAGTTCCAATAATTAGTTCTAAAGGTTTTGGAATCAATAAAATGACAACAGTGCCCAAATTTATGCACCTGCCTAATTTTGTTTAAACAATTATAGCACACTTTCTGTAAATCCAATAAACTTCATTTCACTTCTCAAATATCACTGTGCGTGTCTCCTATATGATATATTTAACTGACATTTTTTATCGTAACAACCAACGATTTATACAGGAAAATCATGACGATTAACAAGGTTGCCCAAACTTTCGCATCCCACTGTATGTATGTATATGTGTATATATTGGTCAGCCTAGTTCTGTTATGACGTAGGCGTGGTCTTGTGGCATCTGGGGGATGCTCTCATTTACACCTTGGGCAGGAAGTCTTTGATTCCTGAGCTAGCCTCAGGGGGGGGGCAACTGATTCAGTTCAAGAATTCCATCACACGCCCACGATGATGTCATCACCATCCTGTTGAAGGAGGAGGGGGCTGCTTTGGGCTATATTAGCCCAAGCAGGACAAAGGTGCAGCCTCTTGGAACCGGACTACAATCAGAGACACATGGGAACAGCTCCCTGAAGGAAGAGAGGCCACATGCCTCTGGAGATTGCTGAGTAACCCTTTCCCTCCAGACCCCTAATCCTCCTGCCCTGATTTACCCCTATTCCACCGACCATCCCCTAACCCCGGCTGCTGAACTCCTGCAGCACTAACCTTAGCCCTGTTCCCCTGCTCTGCCCTGACACCCATGCAGTCTGCCCTGCAAGTCCCTGCAGAGCATTAACCACTGCATTGCCGTGTTCCCTGCAGAGCCCTGACCATTAACCCCTTCACTGCATACTGCCTTGCCTTAGCATTAATCCCTGATGAGCCTGTACCCTTGAGGCAGCCCCAGTTACCCCTGTAGCTGCCCTGTAATCCTACCCCTTCACTGCTGCCTTCTTACCCCAGTAGCAGCTGAGTGTGTGTTAACCCTTTGCCTCCCATAGGGATAGCTTAGAGTCAAGTGGGTGGGTTACTGATATTTGTGTGTATGTAAGTGTATTATTGTAATTGTAGTTAGATCCTGGGGAGGACTTGGGACTGTGTTAGTGTAGTTAGAACCGTATTAGTGTGTTGTTATAGAGTGTTTACTTATATTGCTGTGTGCTGCTATAACTATATATATCTATTCCCTTGATATAGATATATATAGATATAAGCAAATATATTATACTGTGACGTATAGTGTGTTAATAAATACCTTTTATTTAAGCACAGTGTGTAGTCTTCTGTAGTAGTAAGGCGCCGCAGCAATAGCCACAGGTAGTTCAGTGGAGTGCAACAGAGGTAGTTAGCTAGTTAACATAGCTAAATAGGTTAGTTATTTATATATGATTTAGGCATAAATAGGCGGAGTCATCACTAGATGACTCACGCCTATTTATGAATATTAGTTATTGAGATTTGCATAAATATCAATAATTAATATCCCATTTAACAATTGCTATATATTCTTGTTTTAGAATATGACGAATATTCGAAAAAACAAAGTTATAGCAATATAGCGAATATATTAGTTTTTTTGAATATTCGTCATTTTTTTCCATATGAAAACATCATTCCTTCCTGCTTAAGTTGCTTGTGGGCCAATGACTCATTGACCCACAAGAAAGAAGCAGGGAGGAATCATGTTTTCAGATGTTAAAAAATGCTAAATATTCGATATAGCAAATATATAGCACTATATTTGAAATATTCGCGAATTAGCGAAGTTGCGATATTCGCGATAAATATTCGCTATTCGAATATTCTCGCTCAACACTATTGAGCAAATGCTGACCGAGTGAAGGCGGATGCCCCACACAGAATCCATTTTTTGTGGGTTATTATTCTGACGGATCAGAGGAAGGGCAAAATAATCAGTGACGTCAACACAAACATACTGCTAACACCCTCTCCACTCTGTCGGGGGGGCTCTACTTGTATAAATGTTTAATAGAACAGGTTCTGTAGACATCTATGTGGAATCAGCTGCCGACGGTGTAAAAGGAGTGTGCTTCTTCTTTACACTAACATTGACCTGTAAGGCTGAGTTAATACTTCAGTTATTTGGTCGGTTTTGGCCCCGTGACTGCCCAAATAAGTGAAGTGTGCAGTGTGATTCTAATAGCGACGCCTGTCATCGGCATGTCATACTGACTGACAATACTATTTCACTACCCCAGCACACTCCCTATGCGTGTTACAGCAAGGCACAGTGTTCTGCACCCATATAAAGGCTCTATGCAGCCTGGAAATAGCTGTTTTTTATGCGATTCGTCGCAAATTTATTTGGATCAAAGCAAATTTTTATGGAAAATTCGGCGAACCAGCCGAATCGAATTTTTGAGAAATTCGCTCATCTCTAATCAGGATATTGGTTTATGTCATATTAATGCAAATTCAGACCACCCTTCTCTAATTTATATGCTCTGCTTAATCATTAATACATTTGTATTTGCACAATAACATGTTGTTTGCATATAACCTCTCTTATTACTCATATGTTTAAGTTGGCTCATCACGCTAATCTTCAGAAAAAGATAGAAACATGGTATTTAGTATGTTGTCAATCACAAACTCCAATTTAAAATGTTGTCATTGTTAAACACCCTGGTACAATGGCTCAGAGGAGGACAGACTAATTGAGAGTGATTATGGACTAAGCAAATATTGGAATTAGGGAGTACAGTTTTCTTTGTTCTTATTCAGCTTCTATACTATAAACTTTATTATGCTCCATTGCTTTTTGACTAGGAATGTGTAATTTAATAGTTAATACCATACCATTTCTTAAAATAATATACATGCTCTCTATAATTGACTATTATGCTTTTGAGATACATAGCATGCCTGCCTACACACTGTATTATGCTTTAACACTACCCTTTATTCTTTCCTGGAAAATGTTAATAACATCTTATAATACCATAAAACTGAACTAAATTACCTTGTTTGTACTTTACTTTTCAAGTTGAACTCCAATTGGGTCAACATTTGCAGCACATAAAAAAACAATGCTATTTTACAAAGTAACATAGTTTGTAAGGCTAAAGAGAAACATAAATCCATCTAGTCCAGCCTATTATCCTGAAACGTTTATCTAGAGGAACTTAAAGGGTAACTGTCATATTTTTTATTTATTTGCTAGTTTATTAGTGCTAGGCATGTATACCTGAGTTAGTCTGTCAATGATTGTCAAAAGATCTGTAATTACCTTATAATAACAGCTTTCATTAATGTCCTCTGTCCCTTTCCACTGCTCCCTTAAAAGACCGTTGTAGGGTTTGTCTGTCTTACTTTTAGTATAAACAGAAGACAGAGGGGCGATCTTCCACACTGCACTGTGTTAGGCTTCAGAGTGAGGAGGCGTGTCTCTCAGTAATCCAATCTGATTGGCTGGCAGGGAGCAGCTGGCTACACCAAGTGTGTATGGGAAGTGAGGGAAAGCAGTATTGGCCTCCGAACTGGCAGAGGAGCCACCTTGAGAAGGTCCTCATATTGTAAATGTTTAAACAGCCATAACTAAGGGAAAAACTCAAGGAAAACAGTGGTATGTGAAGAAACGAAAGATTGCTTTATGCATAATGCTGCTGCAGCAGTAACATATGCAAAATTTTTTTTTTTTTTAATGACAACATGACAGTTACCCTTTAAAAAAAACTTCAAAAGGCAAGAAAAACTATTTCCCCTCATCAAATGTATATTCTTTCTCCAGTAATCTAGTAATCTAGTAATTGTAATTGATTCACCGAATTTCACCCAAAAATTTGCTTGTGACGAATTACTTCGTCACAAAGCGCATTTTTTTGTAAGTAGCGGGTGCAATGACAGGGAGCTGTGATAGCGCCGCCCCGTCATTGTACCCCTCAGATGCGGCATTCAAACATGATCGCGGCATCTGAGTGTAAAATTAACAATAATTTTTTTTTTCATCAAACTCACCTCCTCCATTTGCTCACGACAGGCCGGCCGCTGCCATCTTGCTTGAAGATCTTGGCCGAAATCCTGTGCGGTGCGAGACTACGTCATCACGTCGGCTGGCGTTGTGACTTATGACGTCATCACACTTTCGATTCGCTCATCTCTAATTATAACATGTAATATTTTTACTCTAAATAAAAAGCATCCAGGCCCCTCTTGTTTTAAGCTACTTTCACACCTGTGTTAGGTGCGGATCCGTCTGGTATCTGCACAGACGGATCCGCACCTATAATGCAAACGATTGTATCCGTTCAGAATGGACCCGTTTGCATTACCATGATAATGCATACAGATCCGTTTTGACTTACACTGAACGACAATGGGAGGCGGATCTGTTTTCAATAGCACCATATTGTGTCAGTGAAAACTGATCCGTCCCCATTGACTTACATTGCAAGTCAGGACGGATCAGTTTGGCTCCGCATCGTCAGGTGGACATCAAAACGCTGCAAGCAGCGTTTTGGTGTCCGCCTCCAGAGCGGAATGGAGGCTGAACGGAGCCAAACGGATGCATTCTGAACTGATCCTTATCCATTCAGAATGCATTAGGGCTAAACTGATCTGTTTTGGGCCGCTTGTGAGAGCCCTGAAACGGATCTCACAAGCGGACCCAGAAACTGTATTGTAGTCCAGCCAATGCTGCTCTGTGTGTCTGGGGAAAATATATGTAATTCAACAAATCTTACTTCTACTGGCATCATATATGCTTAGTGTTATTTTCTTTTTGAAAGAAAAGCAATTTTCAATAATTCAAATATCTTTCCCAGAAACCTAAGGGTATGCAAATTTGCTTTCTTTTGTGAAAAAGCACTGATTGAGCAATCAAGGCTACCCCAGGGCAAAATCTTATTATGAAAAAGTACTGATTAAAGAGTTCAAGACTACCACCAGGGAAAATTCTTATTCTGAAATAGCACTGATCGAACAGGTCAAAGCTATCCCCAGGTAAAACTCTTGTTATAATAATAAGATTTTCCCCTGGGGGTAGGCTCAAACTGTTCAACTGTGCATTTTCATAAAGGAAGGCAAGTTTGCATGCATTTTGGTGTCTTGAAAATATATTAAAATGAGATCTTCTTCCAAAAGGAAAATAACACTAAGCGTATCTGATGCCAATCAAAGTAAAATATAATAATTTACATATGGAAATGAAGAGCAGCGTTGGCTGGACTACACTATACCTATAATGAGAAGAAAACCCACAATACACCCCACAAAGGCCACTCAGCTAAACTAGGGCAATTTTCTGTTAGACTTTCAGGGGCACATTTATTAAGACTGGCGTTTTAGACACCGGTCTAAATAAACTCCTAAACTGGGGGTGGATCCGCCAGGGTTATGAAGAGTCGCCAGCCTTAATAAAGCCCTGAGCCGGCAGTGGTTTCATCTAAGAGGTGCCAGTCTCTTCATAAATTCAGCAGATCCTCCGCCAGTTCTAAATTTAAGACAGATTCCTTGCTGTCTTACATTTAGACGTTTTTCCACCTCTAAAACAGGCATGGAAAATGGTAAATGAGACAGTCCTGCCAGCCTGTTGCTTTCTCCGCCCGCGCCACGCGCACAATTTTAGAACTGCCGTGAGCGGGGAGAACTAGCTGTTGCACCACAATCTGAACCTGAAATAAGCCTAAATTAGGCGTATATCAGATTGATTTGCAACACACTCCAAAATAACCTTAGAATGTATAAGTTCAAGTTAAAATCATAAAATCTCAGCCTGATAGAATGTTAAAGGAAACAAAATAATACATTTATATTAAGAACAATTGTATAAAAAAAAGGGGGCATTTACACCCTCTTCAGTATAAGACAGGCAAACAGGATACTATGTATGTATAGAGGGACTAAGATAAACGCCATCTACATGTATAGTAACCTGATTAGAAACCTGTGGTGCACTATCCTTGGATAGACTCACTTTTGTTCATACCAATGAGTGCATGTCACACACAGGCGTGATGAAACAGCCACTGAGAGCAGGTCCTATCAGTACCAGAAGTCTCCCTAATGTTTTCACCTCCCAGTGTTCCTATCCAGTCCACCTGAGTGGAAGGAAACCGTAACCTGGTGCCAGGGGCATACATAGAAATCACTGGGCCCCATAGCAAGAATCTAAATTTGGCCCCCATTCCCCTTTTATAGCCCCTTCCACTACCCATTCCAGGCCTCTCGCTTTGTTCCATGAACTATACTTGCTGCTGTGTTTTATACTGTATGCCATCAGTGCCGGACTGGGATTACAAAACAGCCCTGGCACACAAAAGAGGTATAACAGATGCAGTGTGTACAGATGTATAGTGTATACAGCAGTGTACTGATATGTGAGGTACGAGGTATAATAGATGCAGTGTGTACAGATATATTGTATATACAGCAGTGTACTGATATGTGAGGTATGAGGTATAATAGATGCAGTGTGTATAGATATATAGTATATACAGCAGTGTACTGATATGTGAGGTACGAGGTATAATATATGCCGTGTGTACAGATATACAGTATATACAGCAGTGTACTGATATGTGAGGTATGAGGTATAATAGATGCAGTGAGTACAGATATATAGTATATACAGCAGTATACTGATATGTGAGGTACGAGGTATAACAGATGCAGTGTGTACATATGTATTGTATATACAGCAGTGTACTGATATGTGAGGTACGAGGTATAATAGATGCAGTGTGCACAGATATATAGTATATACAGCAGTGTACTGATATGTGAGGTACGAGGTATAATAGATGCAGTGTGTATAGATGTATAGTATATACAGCAGTGGACTGATATGTGAGGTATGAGGTATAATAGATGCAGTGAGTACAGATATATAGTATATACAGCAGTATACTGATATGTGAGGTACGAGGTATAATAGATGCAGTGTGTACAGATATATTGTATATACAGCAGTATACTAATATGTGAGGTACGAGGTATAATAGATGCAGTGTGTACAGATGTATAGCATATACAGCAGTGTACTATATGTGAGGCACGGGGTATAATATATACAGTGTGTACAGATGTATAGCATATACAGTAGTGTACTGATATGTGAGTAACGGGGTATAATATATGCAGTGTGTGCAAGTATATAGAATATACGGCAGTGTACTGATATGTGAGGTAAGAGGTATAATACATGCAGTGTATAATGCATCTATTATACCTCATACCTCATATATCAGAACACTGCTGTGTATACTATATATCTGTACATATTGTATCTATAATACTGTGTAATATATGCTGTGTGTGTGTATGTGTATATATATATATATATATATATATATAGAACAGTATAAAAAACCTAGGAACTACACAATTTTTGGTGCAGTTCCTTTGCTAGATCCTGCAGGATCTATGATGTTGAATATGATGTCATCATAGGTCATGGCAGATGAACTGTTTTAACCTGGGAAATGCACTTTACACTGTGCAGTTCCCTTACAGGACCTTTGATGACATCATTAAAGGTCCTTTAGCTTTAGGAAGATAGACCCGAGCAATTAGGGGGCGGGGCTTCTCCATCTACTGTGGGGCCCCCCTTCCTCATGGGCCCCATAGCAGCTGTGTGGTCTGCCTATGTAGTAGGTATGACACTGCCTGGCGCATTCAATCAGTCTACCGCCGTTTGTAAATAAAACTGCCCCTGCCCTGCCTAACATACTCTAAAGTTTTAATGATTAATGTTCGCTCCACGCGTTTCTGCGTGGAGATACACTATCACTCTTCCTCAGGAGCGATTGAAACAAGTAAGCAGCACAGTCACTACCGTTTGCTACATTGTAACCGCACTGGTTATGCAGGAGAGAATATGGAAACAATGTGTGTCCTCCGATTACACTAAACTGGTAAGGAAGGACACAAAGGCAATAACATCAAATTATAACCATCATGGTTAAGTAACAAACACTGCCCGAATCCTACACCCACCCAGCATCCATCAATAACACTCAAACTCAGAGGGCACAATGCCTAGCTGTGTAATAGAGACAAGTGCCTGCACCCCCAGCTGGGAATGCCAACAACAAGTCCCCAACACAATATTACTCTTGAGCAGCCTAATAACATGGACACAACTGTGGGGATACCAACCAGCAATCATCACTTTTGCACACACAGTCAGCACTTTAGATCAGCAAACGCTGACATAAATGTACATGAATTGGTATTTTATTGGTTTGTATGAATATTTATTATACACTCACCTAAAGAATTATTAGGAACACCTGTTCAATTTCTCATTAATGCAATTATCTAGTCAACCAATCACATGGCAGTTGCTTCAATGCATTTGGGGTTGTGGTCCTGGTCAAGACAATCTCCTGAACTCCAAACTGAATGTCAGAATGGGAAAGAAAGGTGATTTAAGCAATTTTGAGCGTGGCATGGTTGTTGGTGCCAGACGGGCCGGTATGAGTATTTCACAATCTGCTCAGTTACTGGGATTTTCACGCACAACCATTTCTAGGGTTTACAAAAAATGGTGTGAAAAGGGAAAAACATCCAGTATGCGGCAGTCCTGTGGGCGAAAATGCCTTGTGGATGCTAGAGGTCAGAGGAGAATGGGCCGACTGATTCAAGCTGATAGAAGAGCAACATTGACTGAAATAACCACTCGTTACAACCGAGATATGCAGCAAAGCATTTGTGAAGCCACAACACGCACAACCTTGAGGCGGATGGGCTACAACAGCAGAAGACCCCACCGGGTACCACTCATCTCCCCTACAAATAGGAAAAAGAGGCTACAATTTGTACGAGCTCGCCAAAATTGGACTATTGAAGACTGGAAAAATGTTGCCTGGTCTGATGAGTCTCGATTTCTGTTGAGACATTCAAATGGTAGAGTCCGAATTTGGCGTAAACAGAATGAGAACATCTATCCATCCTCTGATGGCTACTTCCAGCAGGATAATGCACCATGTCACAAAGCTCGAATCATTTCAAATTGGTTTCTTGAACATGACAACGAGTTCACTGTACTAAAATGGCCCCCACAGTCACCAGATCTCAACCCAATAGAGCATCTTTGGGATGTGGTGGAACGGGAGCTTCGTGCCCTGGATGTGCATCCCTCAAATCTCCATCAACTGCAAGATGCTATCCTGTCAATATGGGCCAACATTTCTAAAGAATGCTATCAGCACCTTGTTGAATCCATGCCACGTAGAATTAAGGCAGTTCTGAAGGCAAAAGGGGGTCCAACACCGTATTAGTATGGTGTTCCTAATAATTCTTTAGGTGAGTGTATATCTATGTATATCATTTATTGGGTAATTTGTGTATTTCATGTATTTTCACTGATGTTTGTCTGGATAGGATTCATGGCTGTATGCAGATTTTAGCATTGACACAGTTTAATGTATCAATCCTTTCAATGTAATCATAGTGTTGTTGTGTCCACGTCTATCTATCTATCTATCTATCTATCTATTTATTTATAAATTTATATAAGATATTATAGATATATCTATTTATCATCATGGTGGATGCAGGACCTGCAGTCATGTGATCGCATCACATGACACATTAGTGGAGGGAGTGCTTATAGGCACTGCTTTCACATCAGAATATCGCAGGTAATACAGGGAACAGGAGGCATCATGGGTATATTGCCCTATTATGAGTAGGAGGGGATTACAACAGCAAGTGAGACTGATAGGCAGTTTGAATTGTCAATCATGATTTATGACTTATCATGGGTACTATATTAAGAGGAGGTGGTAGATCTTGAGACACGCCCCCAAGAGGAAGCGACGGCGAAACATACGTCGGGGTGGTGTGTCTCCTGATTGCTGGTTGGTATCCCCACAGTTGTGTCCATGTTATTAGGCTGCTCAAGAGTAATAGGGTATTGGGGACTTGCACAAAAAATATATAGAAAAAGTACAGCGGCTCACCTCCTTTCTATACGGAAATGGTGCTCACCCCCAGGTCCCACCCTCAGGACCAAGTGGGAAATAGAATGTATACAACAGGTATGGGGGGGGCACACTACAAAAGGGAACACCAAGCAATGTATTAGTAGTACACTTTATTGTGTCAATCTATTCCACTGTATTGTGGTAAAATATTAAGAACATACCCCTAAAATGCAAATAAAATATAGACCATATACAAATCTATAAAATGCACACAAGGAAATGACACGATATAAATACAATTCAAATAGCAGGGAATGACACGATATAAATACAATTCAAATAGCAGCTGATAGAGTTTGGCAGCACACCAATACTATCCACAGCCGCAATAATGTCCGGTAAGTATCCAAATGCAGTGGATAGTTATTACTAGGTGACCCCCAGTGACAATCTTAGCCTGTGGGGCCCAATGACTTGCTAGGTATGGCCTACGATAATCGGCTCAATATCGCTGCCTTCCACAATAACTGAACGTAATGTCTCTGCTCAAGCTGAGCTCGGTCTTACCGGTCTTCACTGCTAGTCCTGCAGCGGTGGTATGGTAGGCCGCACACCCGCAGCGTCCCACGTGGTGTGCTTCCGCCTACACGTAGCGTCCCACGTGACCGGGTATCCAAGGAGACCGGATGCTTTACTTGTGTGACGTCAGTATTGTGCGACAGCTTTCGCAGTGGCGCTGCTTAGTCCACTTTATCTTCCTTTCTTTGCCGGCTTTATTTTCTTTAGTTTGCGGTGGATCAACGCTCACTCTAACAACCGCCAGACGCGTTTCGGGGTCCCTCGCCCCTTCCTCAGTGGCCTACTGAGTGAACGGATCCTCACTCTTTATAAATGGTTAACTCCACCCCCATCTTATAATTGACGGAGTGGATTCACCCTTGTGCGGTGGTTCATCTGTGCATTTCTATTTGTACATATTCAACAATTCATTACATAAAAGTCTAAAACAATAAATATCTTTATATATATCCCATTAAAATCTAAGTAATTGGAGAGGACTGCTAAAACAAGTGGAGAGAACTATTAAAGTAACACACAGATTGTCAAAAAAACGCACACAAACCACATTGAGCTGCATGCGTTTTCTATTGCGTTTTGTGACCAATTATGGGTCAATTGCCTAGGAAGTCATTCTGTTATTGTTGTAGCTTGTTGTAGATTAAGAGAAACCGTCCAGCAGGGAGGGGAGATCACAGTGTCGATAAACGACCAAACTGCGATGTCCCATCCCTACCGGACAGGCCCTCACAAAAACCCAAACACCTCCATCTCAGCATTGAGGCCCCTGGGAATGATAGTATCATATTCAAAAATCCTCCGGGATTCCTGACGCGACATATGTGCAATATGATTCCCTCCTCTCCAGGGTTTTTTTACCTTTTCAATTGCTACAAACTTCCACCCAGTAGGATCATTATTATGTATTACTCCAAAATGTCTGGATAGGGAGTGCGTCTCCAGGCCTTTCTTAATATTTGCCACATGCTCCGCTACTCTCTTTTTTAATGTTCTTTTTGTTCTGCCTATATATTGTTTCTTGCATCCACATTGTAACAAATATATCACATCTGTGGAATCGCAAGTTAGGCATTCCTGTATTTCCAAACTAAATGAGTTAACAGTCGACTCTACTTTTGTGGTCTTTTTTGGGAAGCTGGTAATTTTGCAATTGGCACACCTACCACATCTAAAGAAACCATTAACTGCTAACCAATTATCTTTTTTCTGAGTTTCTTTCCTCAATTTCACTGTGGGAGCTATTTTGCCGGCCAAATTGTTTGCCCTAGTATACGTAATTTGGGGGGCTACACTCAAGAGAGGACCAATGACTCTATCATTTAATAAGTGTCCCCAATGTTTGCGAATACTTTTTTCCATTGTTTTGTACTGAGAATTAAAAGGTAGTATAATTCTCAATACCTCATCTTGTGGTGGGGGATCTCTCGCAACAAAGAAATCTTTCCTTTCCATTCTTTTCACTTTTTCCAGTGACCTATCTATCACCTGAACTGGATAATCTCTTTCTAGGAATTGTTGCTTCAACACAGTCGCTTCCTCCTCAAATTGATTGTCATCTGTACAATTTCGCCTGAGTCTCCGAAATTGACTGGTTGGCACATTTACCAACCAGCGAGGTAGGTGGCAGCTAGCATATCTAATAAAGCTGTTCTTAGCGACTGGTTTGAAGTAAGTGTTGCAATATAGTAGTTCCCCCTTTACCTGTATTTCCAAATCTAGGAATTCTACTTTCAGCTTACTAACTGTGGGGCTGAACACCAGATTTTTTTCATTCTTATTGATATCCTGAAGGAATGCATCCAAAGATTCAGACGTGTTCTGCCATATGAACAGGATGTCATCTATGTAACGCCGCCACAGTACCAGATCCGTCCCCAGCCTGGGCTTGATGACCTCCTCCTCCCATTGCGCCAAAAAAAGGTTGGCATAGCTGGGGGCGAATCTGGTACCCATGGCGGTGCCAGTACGCTGTACATAGAACTCCCGATCAAACGCAAAATAGTTATGGGCCAATATATATCTTACCCCGCCCAATATATACTCCAACTGCTCACTCGGGAGGCCGACTTCTTTCGACATCTGTTCCTGTAACGCCTGCACACCCTGAGTATGATCAATGATTGTGTACAGGGATCCTACATCCAGCGTCCCCAAGATCCAACCATCTACCCAATTAACCTCTTAAGGACACATGACGTACCGGTACGTCATGATGTCCTGGTACTTAAGGACACATGACGTACCGGTACGTCATGTGTTGTTCCGATCACTGCCGCCCGGCCGGCAGTGATCGGAACCCGGTGCCTGCTCAAATCATTGAGCAGGCACCTAGGCTAAATGCGCGGGGGGGTCCCGTGACCCCCCCATGTCGGCGATCGCGGCAAACCGCAGGTCAATTCAGACCTGCGGTTTGCTGCGATTTCTGCAGTTTCTGGTCCCCGCGGTCCCTGACCGCGGGGATCAGAAACTTGCTGTGCCTAAAAAAAGTTTTATTCACCCCCCCCTGCACCCCCGAATGATTTTTATGGTGGCGGGAGGTGCAGGGGGAGGGTTGCGGGCGGTGTGGGCGGTGCGGGAGGCGGGCGGTGCGGCAGGCGGGATCGCGATCCCCCGCCCGCCTCCCCTTGAAAATTCATTGGTGTTCAGTGGGGATACCAGGGTGCCAGCACATTGCTGGCACCCTGGTATAAACGGCTGACATCTGCGATGCGATGTCAGCCGTTTAACCCTTTCCATACAGCGGTCCGTACGGACCGCTGTATGTAAAAGGTTAACAGCGCAGGGAGCTCCCTCCCTCTCCCATCGGGGGGCTGCTGTGCCTTTGCAGCCCCCCGATGGAGAGGGAGAGAGCCCCCAGACAGCCCCCCGAGAGATCCCCTCCTTACCCTTCCCCGTCTGCGAAGTTCTGAGCAGACGGGGAAGGTTCCCATGGCAACAGGACGCCTCTCAGGCGTCCTGCTGTCCATGGTGCTGAACAGATCTGTGCTGAAAGGCATAGATCTGTTCAGTGTAAGTAAAATACAGTGCAGTACAATATATATTGTTCTGTACTGTATTATACAGACATCAGACCCACTGGATCTTCAAGAACCAAGTGGGTCTGGGTCAAAAAAAAGTGAATAAAAGTGAAAAAAAAGTAAAAATCAAAAAACACATTTATCACTGATAAAAAATGAAAAAAATAAAATTCCCTACACATGTTTAGTATCGCCGCGTCCGTAACGACCTGATCTATAAAACGGTCATGTTACTTTACCCGAACGGTGAACACTATAAAAATAAAAAATAAAAAACTATGATGAAATTGAAATTTTGCCCACCTTACTTCCCAAAAAAGGTAATAAAAGTGATCAAAAAAGTCGCATGTACGCCAAAATTGTAACAATCAAACCGTCATCTCATCCCGCAAAAATCATACCCTACCCAAGATAATCGCCCAAAAACTGAAAATACTATGGCTCTTAGACTATGGAGACACTAAAACATCATTTTTTTTGTTTCAAAAATGAAATCATTGTGTAAAACTTACATAAATAAAAAAAAAGTATACATATTAGGTATCGCCGCGTCCGTATCGCCCGGCTCTATAAAAATATCGCATGATCTAACCCCTCAGATGACCACCGTAAAAAAATAAAAATAAAAACGGTGTAAAAAAAGCCATTTTTTGTCATCTTACGTCACAAAAAGTGTAATAGCAAGCAATCAAAAAGTCATATGCACCCCAAAATAGATGCCAATCAAACCGTCATCTCATCCCGCAAAAAATGAGACCCTACTTAAGATAATCGCCCAAAAATTGAAAAAACTATGGCTCTTAGACTATGGAGACACTAAAACATTTTTTTGGTTTTAAAAATGAAATCATTGTGTAAAACTTACATAAATAAAAAAAATTGTATACATATTAGGTATCGCCGCATCCGTGACAACCTGCTCTATAAAATTACCACATGATCTAACCTGTCAGATGAATGTTGTAAATAACAAAAAAAAAAAACGGTGCCAAAAAAGCTATTTCTTGTTACCTTGCCGCACAAAAAGTGTAATATAGAGCAACCAAAAATCATATGTACCCTAAACTAGTACCAACAAAACTGCCACCCTATCCCGTAGTTTCTAAAATGGGGTCACTTTTTTGGAGTTTCTACTCTAGGGGTGCATCAGGGGGGCTTCAAATGGGACATGGTGTAAAAAAAAACAGTCCAGCAAAACCTGCCTTCCAAAAACCGTATGGCATTCCTTTCCTTCTGCGCCCTGCCGTGTGCCCGTACAGCAGTTTACGACCACATATGGGGTGTTTCTGTAAACTACAGAATCAGGGCCATAAATATTGAGTTTGGTTTGGCTGTTAACCCTTGCTTTGTAACTGGAAAAAAAAATATTAAAATGGAAAATCTGCCAAAAAAGTGAAATTTTGAAATTGTATCTCTATTTTCCATTAAATCTTGTGCAACACCTAAAGGGTTAACAAAGTTTGTAAAATCAGTTTTGAATACCTTGAGGGGTGTAGTTTCTTAGATGGGGTCACTTTTATGGAGTTTCTACTCTAGGGGTGCATCAGGGGGGCATGGTGCCAAAAAAACAGTCCAGCAAAATCAGCCCTCCAAAAACCAAACGGCGCACCTTTCACTCTACGCCCCGCTGTGTGGCCGTACAGTAGTTTACGGCCACATATTGGGTGTTTCTGTAAACAGCAGAGTCAGGGCAATAAAGATACAGTCTTGCTTGGCTGTTAACCCTTGCTTTGTTAGTGGAAAAAATGGGTTAAAATGGAAAATTAGGCAAAAAAATGAAATTCTCAAATTTCATCGCCATTTGCCAATAACTCTTGAGCAACACCTAAAGGGTTAACGACGTATGTAAAATCAGTTTTGAATACCTTGAGGGGTGTAGTTTCTTAGATGGGGTCACTTTTAGGGAGTTTCTCCTCTAGGGGTGCATCAGGGGGCTTCAAATGGGACATGGTGTAAATAAACCAGTCCATAAAAATCTGGCTTCCAAAAACCATACGGCACACCTTTCCCTCTACGCCCCGCTGTGTGGCCGTACAGTAGTTTACGGCCACATATTGGGTGTTTCTGTAAACGGCAGAGTCAGGGCAATAAAGATACAGTCTTGTTTGGCTGTTAACCCACTATGTTTGTTAGTGGAAAAAATGGGTTAAAATGAAAAATTAGACAAAAAAATGAAATTCTCAAATTTCCTCCCCATTTACCAATAACTCTTGTGCAACACCTAAAGGGTTAACAACATATGCAAAATCAGTTTTGAATACCTTGAGGGGTGTAGTTTCTTAGATGGGGTCATTTTTGGGTGGTTTCTATAATGTAAGCCTCGCAAAGTGACTTGAGACCTGAACTGGTCCCTAAAAATTGAGTTTTTGTAAATTTCTGAAAAATTTAAAAATTTGCTTCTAAACTTCTAAGCCTTATAACATCCCCAAAAAATAAAATATCATTCCCAAAACAATTCAAACATGAAGTAGACATATGGGGAATGTAAAGTCATCACAATTTTTGGGGGTATTACTATGTATTACAGAAGTAGAGAAACTGAAACTTTGAAATTTGCTAATTTTTCCAAATTTTTGTTAAATTAGGTATTTTTTGGTGCAAAAAAAAATATTTTTTTTACTCCATTTTACCAGTGTCATGAAGTACAATATGTGACGAAAAAACAATCTCAGAACGGCCTGGATAAGTCAAAGCGTTTTAAAGTTATCAGCACTTAAAGGGACTCTGGTCAGATTTTCAAAAAATGGCCTGGTCCTAAGGTGTAAAAAGGCTGTGTCCTTAAGGGGTTAATCGCCTCCAGGGTACCAACAATGTCAGTGGTGTCACGTATATATGACGGCACCTGTTTCACGTGGGGTTGAAGCCATTGGTCAATATACTTCGATAATTTGCATGATATGGATTCAATCCCTGACACTATCGGCCGACCCGGAGGCGACCGTAGATTTTTGTGGATCTTGGGGATGCAATAGAACACCGGGATCCTTTTTTCGGTGTTCAAGATGAACCTCGCTTCCTGTTCAGACAGAAAGCCCTTTTTCAATCCCTCTTCACAATATATCTTTAGTTTTTTATAGTATTCCTCGGTTGGGTCTCCCCTTAGTTTCTGATATGTATTTTGTGACTCTAGTTGTCTATGGCATTCCTTTAGATAGTCTGCCATATTTTGTATCACTACAGCCCCACCTTTGTCAGCCGGCCTAATAATAATCTCATTTATCTCTTGTAATGATTTAATAGCCTTAATCTCCTCTTTGTTTAGATTTGTATTTAACTTCCAGCTTTTCATACCTCTCAAATCCCGTTCAACATTATTTCTGAAAGTGGCCATTTCGCTACTAATCTCCTGCCTAGGGAATTTCTTTGATCTAGCTCTTAAATCGGTATGTGAATATCTACTCATATCTCCTTCAATATCCATTTCCCTGTTGATTGGGTTTTTCAGGAAATATTTTTTAAGGCATAACTGTCTAATAAATTTTTCTACCCCAATGTATGTAGCAAATTTATCGAGAGGGTTAGACGGGGCAAATTTTAGACCTTTATTCAATAGCTTTATCTGTGTATCTGAAAGTACAGTGTCACTTATATTGATTATGTTGGTCGTCGATTGTGCAGATTTTTGTGTTCCCTTCTTCTGTGCATGTCGTCCTCTTCTAATTGTCCTATGTGTTCTTGCCGTCTTGACCTGGTCAGTGTCGGCGTGTAATACTGTTCCGTGTCCTGGTGATACCTGTGCTCTTGTCTTGGTGGTTGGTGATTCCCCCTGTCCCGTGTGTGCTCCATCGGACGATCTCTCAAATTGTAATCGTGTGTGTACCCCTGTCTGTGACTGTGTTTTTTCGTGTTCTGTCGTGGTGGCGTGAGAGTGCGTGTGGTTCTCGTTCGGGCTCTGTGATGTGGGGGAGTGTAATCTAAAAAATGAGGTGTTGCCAATGTTTCCAATCTATTGGAAACCCTGACATTCCCATATTCTGTGTTTTCACCCTGTTTATCTGTATCCTCGACTTCCCTCTGTATGTTGACATCTGTAACTACCTTCCTCTCCAAATGGTACAGCTTCCTGGATTTTTTCTTTATTATTTCCCTTTCCAAGGAATCTAAATTATTGCAAATTCTTTCATGCCATTTATGTCTTGCCTCTGTATCAGGGAATTTCTCCATTTCACATTTGAGGGTATCTATCTGTCCCGTCATCTCCTCTGACCTTTGTATCCTCCTTTTTATGATCATTTGGACAAGGGTTCCCGATTGTATTTTCAGGAAAGCATCCCAATCTTGCTTGAATTTGTCATCCACTAAGTCCATAGCAGGTATCTTAGTGAGTGTCAAACCTTTGGGGATGAGCCCCTTGTCCAAATACTGTGTGAGTGACTTTATCTCCCATTTGTTACGCAGTTGGCGCTGCAGAGTCCTCTCCAATGCCTTAAAAACATCATCTATTGTTCTTTCATTTCTTGCCAATATTTCTCCTTCCACATTGAAGTTGAAGGTTTCTATTTTCTTATATTTGTTGTTAAGGTGTTCCCAAATGTCCATATTAAAGAGACAGGGAGCACAGCTGTAAAGGGTGCTGCACAAAAAATATATAGAAAAAGTACAGCGGCTCACCTCCTCTCTATACGGAAATGGTGCTCACCCCCAGGTCCCACCCTCTGGACCAAGTGGGAAATAGAATGTATACAACAGGTATGGGGGGGCACACTACAAAAGGGAACACCAAGCAATGTATTAGTAGTACACTTTATTGTGTCAATCTATTCCACTGTATTGTGGTAAAATATTAAGAACATACCCCTAAAATGCAAATAAAATATAGACCATATACAAATCTATAAAATGCACACAAGGAAATGACACGATATAAATACAATTCAAATAGCAGGGAATGACACGATATAAATACAATTCAAATAGCAGCTGATAGAGTTTGGCAGCACACCAATACTATCCACAGCCGCAATAATGTCCGGTAAGTATCCAAATGCAGTGGATAGTTATTACTAGGTGACCCCCAGTGACAATCTTAGCCTGTGGGGCCCAATGACTTGCTAGGTATGGCCTACGATAATCGGCTCAATATCGCTGCCTTCCACAATAACTGAGCGTAATGTCTCTGCTCAAGCTGAGCTCGGTCTTACCGGTCTTCACTGCTAGTCCTGCAGCGGTGGTATGGTAGGCCGCACACCCGCAGCGTCCCACGTGGTGTGCTTCCGCCTACACGTAGCGTCCCACGTGACCGGGTATCCAAGGAGACCGGATGCTTTACTTGTGTGACGTCAGTATTGTGCGACAGCTTTCGCAGCGGCGCTGCTTAGTCCACTTTATCTTCCTTTCTTTGCCGGCTTTATTTTCTTTAGTTTGGGGTGGATCAACGCTCACTCTAACAACCGCCAGACGCGTTTCGGGGTCCCTCGCCCCTTCCTCAGTGGCCTACTGAGTGAACGGATCCTCACTCTTTATAAATGGTTAACTCCACCCCCATCTTATAATTGACGGAGTGGATTCACCCTTGTGCGGTGATATGGCAGACTATCTAAAGGAATGCCATAGACAACTAGAGTCACAAAATACATATCAGAAACTAAGGGGAGACCCAACCGAGGAATACTATAAAAAACTAAAGATATATTGTGAAGAGGGATTGAAAAAGGGCTTTCTGTCTGAACAGGAAGCGAGGTTCATCTTGAACACCGAAAAAAGGATCCCGGTGTTCTATTGCATCCCCAAGATCCACAAAAATCTACGGTCGCCTCCGGGTCGGCCGATAGTGTCAGGGATTGAATCCATATCATGCAATTTATCGAAGTATATTGACCAATGGCTTCAACCCCACGTGAAACAGGTGCCGTCATATATACGTGACACCACTGACATTGTTGGTACCCTGGAGGCGATTAATTGGGTAGATGGTTGGATCTTGGGGACGCTGGATGTAGGATCCCTGTACACAATCATTGATCATACTGAGGGTGTGCAGGCGTTACAGGAACAGATGTCGAAAGAAGTCGGCCTCCCGAGTGAGCAGTTGGAGTATATATTGGGCAGGGTAAGATATATATTGGCCCATAACTATTTTGCGTTTGATCGGGAGTTCTATGTACAGCGTACTGGCACCGCCATGGGTACCAGATTCGCCCCCAGCTATGCCAACCTTTTTTTGGCGCAATGGGAGGAGGAGGTCATCAAGCCCAGGCTGGGGACGGATCTGGTACTGTGGCGGCGTTACATAGATGACATCCTGTTCATATGGCAGAATACGTCTGAATCTTTGGATGCATTCCTTCAGGATATCAATAAGAATGAAAAAAATCTGGTGTTCAGCCCCACAGTTAGTAAGCCGAAAGTAGAATTCCTAGATTTGGAAATACAGGTAAAGGGGGAACTACTATATTGCAACACTTACTTCAAACCAGTCGCTAAGAACAGCTTTATTAGATATGCTAGCTGCCACCTACCTCGCTGGTTGGTAAATGTGCCAACCAGTCAATTTCGGAGACTCAGGCGAAATTGTACAGATGACAATCAATTTGAGGAGGAAGCGACTGTGTTGAAGCAACAATTCCTAGAAAGAGATTATCCAGTTCAGGTGATAGATAGGTCACTGGAAAAAGTGAAAAGAATGGAAAGGAAAGATTTCTTTGTTGCGAGAGATCCCCCACCACAAGATGAGGTATTGAGAATTATACTACCTTTTAATTCTCAGTACAAAACAATGGAAAAAAGTATTCGCAAACATTGGGGACACTTATTAAATGATAGAGTCATTGGTCCTCTCTTGAGTGTAGCCCCCCAAATTACGTATACTAGGGCAAACAATTTGGCCGGCAAAATAGCTCCCACAGTGAAATTGAGGAAAGAAACTCAGAAAAAAGATAATTGGTTAGCAGTTAATGGTTTCTTTAGATGTGGTAGGTGTGCCAATTGCAAAATTACCAGCTTCCCAAAAAAGACCACAAAAGTAGAGTCGACTGTTAACTCATTTAGTTTGGAAATACAGGAATGCCTAACTTGCGATTCCACAGATGTGATATATTTGTTACAATGTGGATGCAAGAAACAATATATAGGCAGAACAAAAAGAACATTAAAAAAGAGAGTAGCGGAGCATGTGGCAAATATTAAGAAAGGCCTGGAGACGCACTCCCTATCCAGACATTTTGGAGTAATACATAATAATGATCCTACTGGGTTGAAGTTTGTAGCAATTGAAAAGGTAAAAAAACCCTGGAGAGGAGGGAATCATATTGCACATATGTCGCGTCAGGAATCCCGGAGGATTTTTGAATATGATACTATCATTCCCAGGGGCCTCAATGCTGAGATGGAGGTGTTTGGGTTTTTGTGAGGGCCTGTCCGGTAGGGATGGGACATCGCAGTTTGGTCGTTTATCGACACTGTGATCTCCCCTCCCTGCTGGACGGTTTCTCTTAATCTACAACAAGCTACAACAACAACAGAATGACTTCCTAGGCAATTGACCCATAATTGGTCACAAAACGCAATAGAAAACGCATGCAGCTCAATGCGGTTTGTGTGCGTTTTTTGACAATCTGTGTGTTACTTTAATAGTTCTCTCCACTTGTTTTAGCAGTCCTCTCCAATTACTTAGATTTTAATGGGATATATATAAAGATATTTATTGTTTTAGACTTTTATGTAATGAATTGTTGAATATGTACAAATAGAAATGCACAGATGAACCACCGCACAAGGGTGAATCCACTCCGTCAATTATAAGATGGGGGTGGAGTTAACCATTTATAAAGAGTGAGGATCCGTTCACTCAGTAGGCCACTGAGGAAGGGGCGAGGGACCCCGAAACGCGTCTGGCGGTTGTTAGAGTGAGCGTTGATCCACCGCAAACTAAAGAAAATAAAGCCGGCAAAGAAAGGAAGATAAAGTGGACTAAGCAGCGCCGCTGCGAAAGCTGTCGCACAATACTGACGTCACACAAGTAAAGCATCCGGTCTCCTTGGATACCCGGTCACGTGGGACGCTACGTGTAGGTGGAAGCACACCACGTGGGACGCTGCGGGTGTGCGGCCTACCATACCACCGCTGCAGGACTAGCAGTGAAGACCGGTAAGACCGAGCTCAGCTTGAGCAGAGACATTACGTTCAGTTATTGTGGAAGGCAGCGATATTGAGCCGATTATCGTAGGCCATACCTAGCAAGTCATTGGGCCCCACAGGCTAAGATTGTCACTGGGGGTCACCTAGTAATAACTATCCACTGCATTTGGATACTTACCGGACATTATTGCGGCTGTGGATAGTATTGGTGTGCTGCCAAACTCTATCAGCTGCTATTTGAATTGTATTTATATCGTGTCATTCCCTGCTATTTGAATTGTATTTATATCGTGTCATTTCCTTGTGTGCATTTTATAGATTTGTATATGGTCTATATTTTATTTGCATTTTAGGGGTATGTTCTTAATATTTTACCACAATACAGTGGAATAGATTGACACAATAAAGTGTACTACTAATACATTGCTTGGTGTTCCCTTTTGTAGTGTGCCCCCCCATACCTGTTGTATACATTCTATTGGGGACTTGTTGGCATTCCCATCTGGGGGTGCAGGCACTTGTCTCTATTACACAGCTAGGCATTGTGCCCTCTGAGTTTGAGTGTTATTGATGGATGCTGGGTGGGTGTAGGATTCGGGCAGTGTTTGTTACTTAACCATGATGGTTATAATTTGATGTTATTGCCTTTGTGTCCTTACCATTTTAGTGTAATCGGAGGACATTGATTGTTTCCATATTCTTTCCTGCATAATCTGTCCCTTATGGGTTTTATTGCTTCTATAATGTAATTGTGGTAACATAGTAACATAGTAACATAGTACATAAGGCCGAAAAAAGACATTTGTCCATCCAGTTCGGCCTGTTATCCTGCAAGTTTATTCAGAGGAAGGCAAAAAAAAACTGTGAGGTAGAAGCCAATTTTCCTCACTTTAGGGGAATAAAAGATTCCTTCCCGACTCCAATCAGGCAATCAGAATAACTCCCTGGATCAACGACCCCTCCCTAGTAGCTATAGCCTGTAATATTATTACACTCCAGAAATACATCCAGGCCCCTCTTGAATTCCTTTATTGTACTCACCATCACCACCTCCTCAGGCAGAGAGTTCCATAGTCTCACTGCTCTTACCGTAAAGAATCCTTTTCTATGTTTGTGTACAAACCTTCTTTCCTCCAAACGCAGAGGATGTCCCCTCGTCACAGTCACAGTCCTGGGGATAAATAGATGATGGGATAGATCTCTGTACTGCCCCCTGATATATTTATACATAGTAATTAGATCTCCCCTCAGTCGTCTTTTTTCTAACGTGATTAACCCTAATTTTGATAATCTTTCAGGGTACTGTAGTTGCCCCATTCCAGTTATTACTTTAGTTGCCCTCCTCTGGACCCTCTCCAGCTCTGCTATGTCTGCCTTGTTCACTGGAGCCCAGAACTGTGCACAGTACTCCATGTGTGGTCTGACTAATGATTTGTAAAGTAGTCGGAATATGTTCTCATCACGGGCATCTATGCCCCTTTTGATGCAACCCATTATCTTATTGGCCTTGGCAGCAGCTACCTGACACTGGTTTTTGCAGCTTAGTTTGCTGTTTATTAAAATTCCTAGATCCTTTTCAATGTCAGTGTTACCGAGTGTTTTACCATTTAGTATGTACGGGTGACTTGCATTATTCCTTCCCATGTGCATAACTTTACATTTGTCAGTGTTAAACCTCATCTGCCACTTATCTGCCCAAGCCTGCAATCTATCCAGATCCCTCTGTAGTAGTATACTGTCCTCTTCAGTGTTAATTACTTTACACAGATTAGTGTCATCTGCGAAAATTTATATTTTACTATGCAAGCCTTCTACAAGATCATTAATAAATATATTGAAGAGAATAGGGCCCAATACTGACCCCTGAGGTACCCCACTAGGGACAGTGACCCAATCTGAGTGTGTACCATTAATAACCACACTCTGCTTTCTATCATTGAGCCAGTTACTTACCCACATACAGACATTTTCTCCCAGTCCGAGCATTCTCATTTTATATACTAACCTTTTATGTGGTACAGTGTCAAATGCTTTGGAGAAGTCCAGATATACGACTTACATTGATTCGCCGCTGTCAAGTCTAGAACTTACCTCCTCAAAGAAACTGATTAAATTAGACATGACCGATCCCTCACGAAGCCATGCTGATATGGCGTTATTTGCTTATTTCCGTTGAGATGCTCTAAGATAGCATCTCTCAGAAAACCTTCAAACAGTTTACCCACAACAGATGTTAAACTTACCGGCCTATAGTTTCCAGGCTCTGTTTTTGGACCCTTTTTGAATATTGGCACCACATTTGCCATGCGCCAAACCTGTGGGACATTCCCTGTCAGTATAGAGTCCGCAAATATCAGAAATAAGGGTCTGGCTATGACATTACTTAATTCCCTTAGGATACGGGGGTGTATGCCATCCGGTCCTGGCGATTTGTCTATTTTGATCTTTTTAAGTCGCTGTTGTACTTCCTCCTGGGTCAGACAGGACACTTTTAATGGCGAATTTATTTCAACATTCAGCATTTCATCTGACAGTTTATATTCCTCAGTGAATACATTGGAGAAAAAAATATTTAACAGCTTTGCTTTCTCCTCGTCACTCTCTGGGAAATCCCCCCTCATTATTCTTTAACCCCTTAAGGACACAGCCTTTTTACACCTTAGGACCAGGCCATTTTTTGAAAATCTGACCAGAGTCCCTTTAAGTGCTGATAACTTTAAAACGCTTTGACTTATCCAGGCCGTTCTGAGATTGTTTTTTCGTCACATATTGTACTTCATGACACTGGTAAAATGAAGTCAAAAAAATTATTTTTTTTGCACCAAAAAATACCTAATTTAACAAAAAATTTGGAAAAATTTGCAAATTTCAAAGTTTCAGTTTCTCTACTTCTGTAATACATAGTAATACCCCCAAAAATTGTGATGACTTTACATTCCCCATATGTCTACTTCATGTTAGAATTGATTTGGGAATGATATTTTATTTTTTGGGGATGTTATAAGGCTTAAAAGTTTAGAAGCAAATCTTGAAATTTTTCAGAAATTTACAAAAACTCAATTTTTAGGGACCAGTTCAGGTCTCAAGTCATTTTGCGAGGCTTACATTATAGAAACCACCCAAAAATGACCCCATCTAAGAAACTACACCCCTCAAGGTATTCAAAACTGATTTTGCATACGTTGTTAACCCTTTAGGTGTTGCACAAGAGTTATTGGCAAATGGGGAGGAAATTTGAGAATTTCATTTTTTTGTCAAATTTTTCATTTTAACCCATTTTTTCCACTAACAAATCAAGGGTTAACAGCCAAACAAGACTGTATCTTTATTGCCCTGACTCTGCCGTTTACAGAAACACCCAATATGTGGCCGTAAACTACTGTACGGCCACACAGCGGGGCGTAGAGTGAAAGGTGCGCCGTATGGTTTTTGGAGGGCTGATTTTTATGGACTGGTTTATTTACACCATGTCCCATTTGAAGCCCCCTGATGCACCCCTAGAGGAGAAACTCCCTAAAAGTGACCCCATCTAAGAAACTACACCCCTCAAGCTATTTAAAACTGATTTTACATACATCGTTAACCCTTTAGGTGTTGCACAGGAGTTATTGGCAAATGGCGATGAAATTTGAGAATTTCATTTTTTTGCCTAATTTTCCATTTTAACCCATTTTTTCCACTAACAAAGCAAGGGTTAACAGCCAAACAAGACTGTATCTTTATTGCCCTGACTCTGCTGTTTACAGAAACACCCCATATGTGGCCGTAAACTCCTGTACGGGCACACAGCGGGGCGTAGAGTGAAAGGTGCGCCGTTTGGTTTTTGGAGGGCTGATTTTGCTGGACTGTTTTTTTGGCACCATGTCCCATTTGAAGCCCCCCTGATGCACCCCTGGAGTAGAAACTCCATAAAAGTGACCCCATCTAAGAAACTACACCCCTCAAGGTATTCAAAACTGATTTTACAAACTTTGTTAACCCTTTAGGTGTTGCACAAGATTTAATGGAAAATAGAGATACAATTTCAAAATTTCACTTTTTTGGCAGATTTTCCATTTTAATATTTTTTTTCCAGTTACAAAGCAAGGGTTAACAGCCAAACAAAACTCATTATTTATGGCCCTGATTCTGTAGTTTACAGAAACACCCCATATGTGGTCGTAAACTGCTGTACGGGCACACGGCAGGGCGCAGAAGGAAAGGAACGCCATACGGTTTTTGGAAGGCAGATTTTGCTGGACAGTTTTTTTTTACACCATGTCCCATTTGAAGCCCCCCTGATGCACCCCTAGAGTAGAAACTCCAAAAAATTGACCCCATTTTAGAAACTACGGGATAGGGTGGCAGTTTTGTTGGTACTAGTTTAGGGTACATATGATTTTTGGTTGCTCTATATTACACTTTTTGTGCGGCAAGGTAACAAGAAATAGATTTTTTGGCACGTTTTTATTTTTTGTTATTGACAACATTCATCTGATAGGTTAGATCATGTGGTAATTTTATAGAGCAGGTTGTCACGGACGCGGCGATACCTAATATGTATACAATTTTTTTTTATTTATGTAAGTTTTACACAATGATTTCATTTTTAAAACAAAAAAAATGTTTTAGTGTCTCCATAGTCTAAGAGCCATAGTTTTTTCAGTTTTTGGGCGATTATCTTAAGTAGGGTCTCATTTTTTGCGGGATGAAATGATGGTTTGATTGGCATCTATTTTGGGGTGCATATGACTTTTTGATTGCTTGCTATTACACTTTTTGTGACGTAAGATGACAAAAAATGGCTTTTTTTACACCGTTTTTATTTTAATTTTTTTACGGTGGTCATCTGAGGGGTTAGATCATGTGATATTTTTATAGAGCCGGTCGATACGGACGCGGCGATACCTAATATGTATACTTTTTTTTTTATTTATGTAAGTTTTACACAATGATTTCATTTTTGAAACAAAAAAAATCATGTTTTAGTGTTTCCATAGTCTAAGAGCCATAGTTTTTTCAGTTTTTGGGCGATTATCTTGGGTAGGGTATGATTTTTGCGGGATGAGATGACGGTTTGATTAGTACTATTTTGGCGTACATGCCACTTTTTTGATCACTTTTATTACCTATTTTGGGAAGTAAGGTGGGCAAAATTTAAATTTCATCATAGTTTTTTATTTTTTATTTTTATGGCGTTCACCGTTCGGGTAAAGTAACATAACCATTTTATAGATAAGGTCGTTACGGACGCGGCGATACCAAACATGTGTAGGGAATTTTATTTTTTTTCATTTTTAATCAGTGATAAATGTGTTTTTTGATTTTTACTTTTTTTTCACTTTTTTTCACTTTTTTTTTGACCCAGACCCACTTGGTTCTTGAAGATCCAGTGGGTCTGATGTCTGAATAATACAGTACAGTACAATATATATTGTTCTGTACTGTATTTTACTTACACTGAACAGATCTATGCCTTTCAGCACAGATCTGTTCAGCACCATGGACAGCAGGACGCCTGAGAGGCGTCCTGTTGCCATGGGAACCTTCCCCGTCTGCTCAGAACTGCGCAGACGGGGAAGGGTAAGCACAGGGCTGAGGGGGGCTCTCTGGGGGCTCTCTCCCTCTCCCATCGGGGGGCTGCAAAGGCACAGCAGCCCCCCGATGGGAGAGGGAGGGAGCTCCCTGCGCTGTTAACCTTTTCCATACAGCGGTCCGTACGGACCGCTGTATGGAAAGGGTTAACGGCTGACATCGCATCGCAGATGTCAGCCGTTTATACCAGGGTGCCAGCAATGTGCTGGCACCCTGGTATACCCACTAGAAACCAACGATTATACAAGGGGAGGCGGGCGGGGGATCGCGATCCCGCCTGCCGCACCGCCCGCCTCCCGCACCGCCCGCACTGCCCGCAACCCTCCCCCTGCACCTCCCACCGGGCTAAAATCACTCGGGGGGTGCAGGGGGAGGGATACAGATCTATTTTAGGAATACTAAAGTTTCTGATCCCCGCGGTCAGGGACCGCAGGGATCAGAAACTGCAGAAATCGCAGCAAACCGCAGGTCTGAATTGACCTGCGTTTTGCCGCGATCGCCGACATGGGGGGGTCACGGGACCCCCCCGCGCATTTAGCCTAGGTGCCTGCTCGATGATTTGAGCAGGCACCGGGTTCCGATCACTGCCGGCCGGGCGGCAGTGATCGGAACAACACATGACGTACCGGTACGTCATGTGTCCTTAAGTACCAGGACATCATGACGTACCGGTACGTCATGTGTCCTTAAGAGGTTAAAGGGCCGACACCTTCAGATTTATACTTTTTAACATTTATATAATTGAAGAACATTTTAGGGTTAGTTTTACTCTCTTTGGCAATTAATCTCTCGGTCTCTAGTTTGGCCGCTTTTATTTGTTTTTTACATGTTCTGTTGTTTTCCTTATAGTTTTTCAGTGCTTCCGTGCTACCCTCCTGTTTTAGTGTTTTATATGCTTTCTTTTTGTCATTTATTGCTTTCTGTACAGTTCTGTTTATCCACATTGGTTTCTTTTTGTTCCTTAACCTTTTATTCCCATACGGTATGTACCTCTCACAATGAGATTTTAGGATGTTTTTAAAGATATCCCATTTTGTGGCTGTATTTTTTTTTTGAGGACTTATGGTATATAATAAAATATGATATTTTGAATATGTGTGCTCTCGAATTGGTGTTTGTTGCTGCATTATCACACATTATTGGCTGCAATTTGTTTAATGTTGGAATTGTAACCGCACTGTAGCGTACGGCATCGGCGCTGTGATGGCCGTATACGGCCAAATGAACGCCAGACTGATATAATGTAAGCCCCTCCCCCCAGAGGTGTGTGCCGTCGCTGCAGGCTAGTCGGGAGTATGTGCGCGTTAACTGACACGCCCCCGACTAAGCCGAGCAAAAGATACGGCATTGCAACCCGGGAAGTGAGCGCAGGCGCACTCGATAGGTAAGAGGGAAATCGCGACCACGGCTCAGAATCATCCAGTGTATAACATCAATAATATTGGGTAAAATGATATCAGAGAGGTACATGGAAAAAATATTAATAAATATCAATAAAGTAACATAAATGGTGCAGCACACAGGCCTCTGGATAGTCCGGAGCTAACAGAACTGGCCAATAACGACCCGTTCTGCATTCATAACAGAGGGCTGAGCATTCATTTAAGTTGCAAACCAAGGCGCAATATGGTAACAGATCAGCCCTACTAGATAGCATATTAAAGATGAATCAAGCCAATCAAATTACCAATGTGTCTAACTATACCAAGTGGACATATGAGATCATCTATAAGGGCTGATGAAAGAGTAAGAATGTGATTTATAGTTAAATTAAGATCACTTATCAACCCTGCCAGATATGATTACATATCTATCTAATGATTACTTGTCCTCCTTACTCTATATGGTTAGATATCAGCCCTGTTGGATACCATATAAATGGCTCAAATGGAGTAAGGAGAGTCGCCATACTGAGTCACATAAGCACCCCATTGTGTAACACTAATTCCTTATTAAAAGAAGCATGCATATGAGATTGCCTCATTTAGTCCTTTGGGACTCACTGTCTGTAGTTTAAAGATCCATGGGGTTTCATTACGGAGTAGCATCGTATCAATGTCACCACCGCGAATGGGTCTCTTAATATGTTCAGTCTCTTGGACCATGAGTGCACCTGTCTTACCAGCGTGATGGTCACAGATGTGACGTGCTACCAATGTCTCTCGATTGTTCCTTATATCTGACAATTGCTCACCACTCGTTTCCGTAGTTCACACTTTGTATTGCCCAAGTATTGCAATCCGCATTGGCATGTGAGCAAGTAGATCACCCCCACAGATGTGCAATTAATGAAAGATCTGATGAGATATCTCTCATTAGTGACTGAGCTGGTGAAGGATGTGCTTTTCATTATATTACTACATGCCACACAAGAGCCACATGGAAACATGCCTGTTAAAGTGTTTATGAGCCACGTTGCTGCTGTAGGGTGCTGATAAAGGCTGTGGACCAATGGTCACGTAGATTCGAGCTACGGCGATACGTGACAAGTGAGCGTTCAGACATCAAGTCCCCTATATCTGGGTCAGACTGAAAAATCGACCAGTGTGCCTGTAAGATCTCCCGTACCTGTTTGTACGTTTTATTGTAGGTGACTATTAACCTTGAGACAGTTTTTTCCTGTGCTGTGATTTTCGGGCTTAGGGGTTGTTCACAATTGACGCTCAGAGGCTGATGAAATGCCTGTCTTATGATCTCCTGTGGGTATCCCCGGTTGGTAAATCGGGCCCTCAGATCACGAGCGGCTATCTTAAAGTCACTCAATTCTGAACAGTTCCTTCTTGCCCTGAGGGCAAGAGGATGACCACTGTCCCAGCGCAAAATACTTTTTGTTGCTGTCTGCTTTCTAAACAAATTTGTGACAATCTTTCCCTCTGTCCTCAAGGAAATGGCAAGATCTAAAAAGGGAATCTCACGTTCGTTGATATCAAACGGGAAAAACAGGCCTAATTGGTTCACATTCAGTTCTGCCACAAATTGGACAAACATGTCCTTAGTGCCTTCCCACAGCAAAAATACATCATCGATATATCTAATTCAGATCAATATCGATGATGTAAAATGCTTTATTTAAAATGACCTCTCTTTCCCACCAGCCAAGGTAGAGATTTGCGTAGGTAGGGGCACAAGGACTGCCCATCACAACTCCCCTGAGCTGGTGGAAAATCTGATGATCGAAAAAAAAAAACATTGTGTGTTAAAGTAAATTCCATAAGATTAACTCAGAAAAAAAAATATATATTGTTTTAAGACCCAATGTATTGAATGGTTAACTAGATTAATAAGTGTCGCTAAAATATAACCTTTATTTGCTATCTCTAATAATGATTGGGGAAATTTTTAAATATCATAAAATATAGTCCTATCCCCTTTGTTACTCAGGGATACTACACTAGATGGACAGCTAGCAAACTGCAGGCTCTGCTATCCACCTGGGGACTAGTGTTAGGGTCCATTCACACGTCCGTAATTTGGGTTCGCATTCGTTCTGCAATTTGCGGACCCCATTCACTTTCAATGGGGCTGGAACGGATTCAAATCCACATTTCCTGGATCCACATCCGCATTTTCGGGATCCGCATCCGTTTTTTCGGGATCCGTTTTTTCGGTATCCGCAATTTCGTTCCTGGAAAAAATAGAACATGTCCTATTCTTGTCCGCAATTGCGGACCACAAAAGGCATTTTCTATTAAAGTGTCTGTGATGTGCGGATCCGCAAATTGCGGATTGCACATTGCAGGTGTCCGTGTTTTGCGGATCCGCAAAACACTTACGGACGTGTGAATGGACCCTTAATGTGGGGGAGGAGGAGTATATATTCAGTCAAACAGCACATGTGGTTTATGATCGTCACCACCCTGTGTAGCTGGTAACTATGTTACCTAAAATGTGCACCTGGACCTGGTGTTGTCGCTCATATCATTCAACAAACCAGCAGCCACCAATTGTCATGCCCCACTCTGACGATGTGCGGAGGTCGGGCGGCCAGGATAGCAGCACGAGTTTAGTATTTGTTTTTGTACCGTGCTGGATCCTCCTCTCATCAGGTGCACTGGGTGGAGTCATTAGTTTAAATGGTCTCCAGCTAAGTGCTCTGAGCGGATTATACTGATCATTTTGGTCTGGGAAGTTTGGAGGGAAGGTTGGCTGTCAGTTCCTGCTCTCAGAAGATAAGTGTCATTTCTTGTTCGGTTGTTGTTGTCATCTTTCCCATCCAGGTTCTGTGCGAGCAGGCTGCTCCTATCTCCCCACTTCACCATCTCAGGGAGTTCAGGGTTTTGTCAGTTTAGGCTGGAGGACACAGCACACCTACCTTCAAGGTCTGCCTGTGGGCTGAGCAGTGCAGGGAAAGAGGTCAGGGATAAACTAGGAGGTGACCCTTCCCCTGTCTCTCGTCTAGAGCCTGGTTGGTGTGTTATCTTTTATACTGTGCACGTCCGTCGTGACACCAATAGTCTCTCACACACCTCTGTATTACTGTAAACCTCCAGTGCTATCCCGCCACCAATTACCTAATGCTGGCTATGTCAAATTAGCTTTACTGGCTATAACATATTAGTTCTTGTTATCTCATCTGCACTATGAAAAATTCAGATATTACTGTTGGTCTCCAGCTAAGTGCTCTGAGCGGATTATACTGATCATTTGTGTCTGGGAAGTTTGGAGGGAAGGTTGGCTGTCAGTTCCTGCTCTCAGAAGATAAGTGTCATTTCTTGTTTGGTTGTTGTTGTCATCTTTCCCATCCATGTTCTGTGCGAGCAGGCTGCTCCTATCTCCCCACTTCACCATCTCAGGGAGTTCAGGGTTTTGTCAGTCCAGGCTGGAGGACACAGCACACCTAACTTCAAGGTCTGCCTGTGGGCTGAGCAGTGCAGGGAAAGAGGTCAGGGATAAACTAGGAGGTGACCCTTCCCCTGTCTCTCGTCCAGAGCCTGGTTGGTGTGTTATCTTTTATACTGTGCACGTCCGCCGTGACACCAATAGTCTTTCACACACCTCTGTATTACTGTAAACCTCCAGTGCTATCCCCCCCCCACCAATTACCTAATGCTGGCTATGCCAAATTAGCTTTGCTGGCTATAACATATTAGTTCTAGTTATCTCATCTGCACTATGAAAAATTCAGATATTACTGTTGAACTATACTTAAACCGTCGACACGTTTCTGAGGCAACTATTAAACATTAGCCTCTTCATCAGGAGTGTTTTTTTTCAGCAGCAGACAAACAAACATTCAGACATGCTGCACACTCTTAGTATCACGCGTGCAGCACACAGAGACAAAGCCTGCGGCACTGGGATGGCCGTAACACGTCCACTCAATGTGCCTGTTTATGTAGACCTATTCCTGCCCCCTCTGGGCTGTATCGGCATCGCGGGATCCACTCAGCTTCGGGGGAGTGTCAGGTCAGGCACTCCCCTGTCCCACCTCTTCATCGCTGGAGCACCAGAGGGTAAGTGATATATGAAGTTACTACAGGCTGCTTAAAAGACTCATGGAGTGACTCTATAATCCCCTATACCAAGCCAAGGAATTAACTGGGGGTGTCATCTAAGCATTTAACTACCCTGTTTCCCCGAAAATAAGACAGTGTCTTATATTAATTTTTGCTCCAAAAGATGCGCTAGGTCTTATTTTCAGGGGATGTGTTATTTTTCTATGAAGAAAAATACGGTACACATTTATTGTTGAAAAAAAAAAAGGAAATCAGGGTGGGGAGGGGGATCACTTAAAATGGCACAGGGTGATCAGAGAAGGGAAGCAAAATGACACAGGGGTATAAGGGTGGGGAAGGGGATCACTTAAAATGACACAGGGGGATCAGAAGGGGGAATCAAAATGGTACAGGAGAATCAGAGGGGGGGGATTACTATAGCATTTTAGTACCCCCTTCTGATCCTCCTGTGTCATTTTGATTCCCCCCTCTGATCCCCCTGTGTCATTTTAAATGATCCCCCTCCCCACCCTGATCACCCTGTGTCATTTTGATTCCCCCCTCTGATCACCCTGTGTCATTTTAATTACCGTTTTTAGTCTCTCCCCCTCATCTTCACCAGACATCCCCCACCGTCCATCAGATATTCCCCCCCCCACCTGTCACCCCGTCCCCTGTGTGTCCGTGCCAGCCACGTTGTGAGACTCCATCAGGGCAGAGCGAGCAGCCGGCGGAAGAAGGCGGCAGCTTGTCCTGGCGGCGGCTGCGGCCAATCAGTGAGCTCCTTACATTCTGGGGTGGCTTGCTTTATAATCGGGGAGGCATTATGTTCGGCGGATGTTTTATAATCGGGGAGGCATTACGGTATGTTCGGCCGATGCTTTATAATCGGGGAGGCCTTATTTTCGAGGGATGCTTTATTATCGGGGAGGCCTTATTTTCGGGGGGATGCCTTATATTACAGCGATAGGATAAAACTAGAGGTAGGTCTTATTTTCGGGGGATGTCTTATTTTCGGGGAAAGACGGTATATTATCATCAGCTCGCTCACAGTGCAGATCGTACACGTACGGATCAATTCTGCTATCTTTTGTGCTCAATGCACGCACTACAAGTACCATCAGACGCAATATAGATATGGGGCACATATCTATATTGCATCTGATGGTACTTGTGCAGTATGCAGCCCTGCAGGGTATTGCGATGGTGAGGTCACGGTTACTAGGCAAACGAGGGTTGCTCTTGGTTACTCACAGTTTATAGGAAGACCCTGGGCAGGCCTACAGCAGTGGTGGAGAGGCTGGCACTTGGATCCTCTGGGGCACTCTCTGTATATAGGGACCAGGCCGATGGTAGGTGAGGTGCCCTGGGTGTTGCAGGTTTAATGTGCCGGTGGCAAGATCCCTTTAAGTTTGTGACGACAGTGCCGGTAACGGTGGCACACCGATTTATAATAGAAATAACTGAGGAACACGTTGTTGTGGTGAACCAGAACTTCCTTTTACTGAACAGTTAACTATTTACAGTCTTTTGGCAAAGTTCCATTTGTCACAGTAGCAGTCAATCACAAGCAGGCTTATATAAATGGCAGGCACAATGTTCTTGCAAGATACTCAGAGGGTTAACAAACTTACAGATCAGGCCGTACTTTTCCTGAGAAATCCTGTCTGTCTTTATCCCAAGGCCCGTATGCCCTATTGTTGGCTTTATCCTTGGTTAAGGAAACTTCCTCAGGTATATATCCTTGCTTTCAATTAATCCTTCTGCCTTCAGCTCTCTTGTCTGGCTGGAATACTAGCTCTGCTCTGTTGTGAGAACTTGTTTCTCAGGAGGTAAACCTTCCCCTTCTGAGCTTGCTTTACTCAGGAACCTCAGGCAGGCTAGACTGCACTCACTAGCCTCCTGGATACACTGCCCTGCTCTTTCCTGTCTGGACCTTACTATATATATTAGGGGTTCCCTAGCTCCCTCTACTGTCTTGGAGGTGGAACTACACCCTAACAGGCCTGATACAGGAAATACACAGGAAAATCACACAAAACATCATATAAAATACAATGACATATTGACCCTTGTGTAGTGCCCACAATTACCTAGTGGGACACTACATTTGTAGTGCGTGCATTGAGCACAATAGATAGCAGAATTGATCCGTAAGTGTACGATTTGCACTGTGTTAACTGCTTAGATGACACCCCCAGTTAATTCCTTGGCTTGGTATAGGGGATTAGACAGTCACCGTCTTTTGAGCCACCTGTAGTCACTTCATATATCACTTACCCTCTGGTGCTCCAGAGATGAAGAGGTGGGACAGGGGAGTGCCTGACCTGACACTCCCCCGAAGATGAGTGGATCCCGCGATGCCGACACAGCCCAGAGGGGGCAGGAATAGGTCTACATAAACAGGCACATTGAGTGGACGTGTTACGGCCAACCCAGTGCCGCAGGCTTTGTCTCTGTGTGCAGCACGCATGATACTAACAGTGTGCAGCATGTCTGAATGTTTGTCTGTCTGCTGCTGAAAAAAACCACTCCTGATGAAGAGGGTAATGTTTAATAGTTGCCTCAGAAACGTGTTGACGGTTTAAGTATAGGACAGCAGTAATATCTGAATTTTTCATAGCGCAGATGAGATAACTAGAACTAATATGTTATAGCCAGCAAAACTAATTTGGCATAGCCAGCATTAGGTAATTGGTGGGGGGATAGCACTGGAGGTTTACAGTGAAACAGAGGTGTGTGAGAGACTATTGGTGGCTGCTGGTTTGTTGAATGATATGAGCGACAACACCAGGTCCAGGTGCACATATTAGGTAACATAGTTACCAGCTAGACAGGGTGGTGACCATCATAAACCACATGTGCTGTTTGCACTGAATATATACTCCCCCTCCCCCACATTAACACTAGTCCCCAGGTGGATAGCAGAGCCTGCAGTTTGCTAGCTGTCCATCTAGTGTAGTATTCCTGAGTAACAAAGGGGATAGGACTATATTTTATGATATATAAAAATTTCCCCAATCATTTTAACCGCCTCCGGACCGTCTAACGCAGGATCGCGTTCCGGAGGCGGCAGCTGCAGGCACAGTCACGCATACAGTGGGATGCAAAAGTTTGGGCAACCTTGTTAATCGTCATGATTTTCCTGTATAAATCGTTGGTTGTTACGATAAATATATCATATAGGAGACACACACAGTGATATTTGAGAAGTAAAATTAAGTTTATTGGATTTACAGAAAGTGTGCTATAATTGTTTAAACAAAATTAGGCAGGTGCATAAATTTGGGCACTGTTGTCATTTTATTGATTCCAAAACCTTTAGAACTAATTATTGGAACTCAAATTGGCTTGGTAAGCTCAGTGACCCCTGACCTACATACACAGGGGAATCCAATTATGAGAAAGAGTATTTAAGGGGGTCAATTGTAAGTTTCCCTCCTCTTTTAATTTTCTCTGAAGAGTAGCAACATGGGGGTCTCAAAACAACTCTCAAATGACCTGAAGACAAAGATTGTTCACCATCATGGTTTAGAGGAAGGATACAGAAAGCTGTCTCAGAGATTTCAGCTGTCTGTTTCCACAGTTAGGAACATATTGAGGAAATGGAAGACCATAGGCTAAGTTCAAGTTAAGGCTCGAAGTGGCAGACCAAGAAAAATCTCGGATAGACAGAAGCGACGAATGGTGAGAACAGTCAGAGTCAACCCACAGACCAGCACCAAAGACCTACAACATCATCTTGCTGCAGATGGAGTAACTGTGCATGGTTCAACCATTCGGCGCACTTTACACAAGGAGATGCTGTATGCGAGAGTGATGCAGAGGAAGCCGTTTCTCCGCCCACAGCACAAAAAGTGCCGCTTGAGGTGGGCTAAATCACATTTGGACAAGCCAGCTTCATTTTGGAATAAGGTGCTGTGGACTGATGAAACTAAAATTTTGTAATTTGGCCATAACGAGGGGCGTTATGCATGGAGGAAAAAGAACACAGCATTCCAAGAAAAACACCTGCTACCTACAGTAAAATATGGTGGTGGTTCCATCATGCTGTGGGGCTGTGTGGCCAGTGCAGGGACTGGGAATCTTGTCAAAGTTGAGGGACGCATGGATTCCACTCAGTATCAGCAGATTCTGGAGACCAATGTCCAGGAATCAGTGACAAAGCTGAAGCTGCGCCGGGGCTGGATCTTTCAATACAACGACCCTAAACACTGCTCAAAATCCACTAAGGCATTTATGCAGAGGAACAAGTACAATGTTCTGGAATGGCCATCTCAGTCCCCAGACCTGAATATAATTGAAAATCTGTGGTGTGACTTAAAGAGAGCTGTCAATGCTCGGAAGCCATCAAACCTGAATGAACTAAAGATGTTTTGCAAAGAGGAATGGTCCAAAATACCTTCAACCAGAATCCAGACTCTCATTGGAACCTACAGGAAGCGTTTAGAGGCTGTAATTTCTGCAAAAGGAGGATCTACTAAATATTGATTTCATTTCTTTTTTGTGGTGCCCAAATTTATGCACCTGCCTAATTTTGTTTAAACAATTATAGCACACTTTCTGTAAATCCAATAAACTTCATTTCACTTCTCAAATATCACTGTGTGTGTCTCCTATATGATATATTTAACTGACATTTTTTATCGTAAAACAACCAACGATTTATACAGGAAAATCATAACGATTAACAAGGTTGCCCAAACTTTCGCATCCCACTGTATATGCGTCATCTCGCGAGACGCGCTCGTTCACAGGATCGGAAGCTAAGCGAGTGGATCTCCAGCCTGCCAGCGGCGATCATTCGCTGGCAGGCTGGAGATGTGATTTTTTTAACCCCTAACAGGTATATTAGACGCTGTTTTGATAACAGAATCTAATATACCTGCTACCTGGTCCTCTGGTGGTCCCTTTTGCTTGGATCGACCACCAGAGGACACAGGCAGCTCAGTAATAAGTAGCACCAAACACCACTACACCCCCCCTGTCACTTATTAACCCCTTATTAACCCCTGATCACCCCATATAGACTCCCTGATCACCCCCCTGTCATTGATCACCCCCTTGTAAGGCTCCATTCAGACGTCCGTATGTTTTTTACGGATTCACGGATACATGGATCGGATCCGCAAAACACATACGGACGTCTGAATGGAGCCTTACAGGGGGGTGATCAATGACAGGGGGGTGATCACCCCATATAGACTCCCTGATCACCCCCCTGTCATTGATCACCCCCCTGTAAGGTTGCATTCAGATGTCCGTATGTCTTTTACAGAACCACGGATACATGGATCGGATCCGCAAAACACATACGGACATCTAAATGGAGCCTTACAGGGGGTGATCAATGACAGGGGGGTGATCACCACATATAGACTCCCTGATCACCCCCCTGTCCTTGATCACCCCCCTGTCATTGATCACCCCCCTGTAAGGCTCCATTCAGACGTCCGTATGTTTTTTACAGATCCACGGATACATGGATCGGATCCGCAAAACACATACGGACGTCTGAATGGAGCCTTACAGGGGGGCGATCAATGACAGGGGGGTGATCACCCCATATAGACTCCCTGATCACCCCCCTGTCATTGATCACCCCCCGGTCATTGATCACCCCCCTGTCATTGATCACCCCCCTGTAAGGCTCCATTCAGACGTCCGTATGTTTTTTACAGATCCACGGATACATGGATCAGATCCGCAAAACACATACGGACGTCTGAATGGAGACTTACAGGGGGGTGATCAATGACAGGGGGGTGATCACCCCATATAGACTCCCTGATCACCCCCCTGTCATTGATCACCCCCCTGTAAGACTCCATTCAGACGTCCGTATGTATTTAGCGGATCCGTGGATCCGCAAAACACGGACACCGCGGATCCGCAAAACACATACGGATGTCTG
This sequence comes from Bufo bufo, assembly GCF_905171765.1. Lineage (NCBI taxonomy): Eukaryota > Metazoa > Chordata > Amphibia > Anura > Bufonidae > Bufo > Bufo bufo. The sequence goes on from NC_053389.1 coordinate 658,322,723, forward strand.
AATGGAGCCTTACAGGGGGGTGATCAATGACAGGGGGGTGATAACCCCATATACACTCCCTGATCACCCCCCTGTCATTGATCACCCCCCTGTAAGGCTCCATTCAGACATTTTTTTGGCCCAAGTTAGCAGAATTTTTTATTTTTATTTTTTTCTTACAAAGTCTCATATTCCACTAACTTGTGACAAAAAATAAAATCTCACCATACCCCTCACGGAATCCAAATGCGTAATTTTTTTTTAGACATTTATATTACAGACTTCTTCTCACGCTTTAGGGCCGCTAAAATGGCAGGGCAGTAAAAATACCCCACATGTGACCCATTTCGGAAAGAAGACACCCCAAGGTATTCCGTGAGGGGCATATTGAGTCCATGAAAGATTGAAATTTTTGTCCCAAGTTAGCGGAAAGGGAGACTTTGTGAGAAAAATAAATAAAAAATCAATTTCCGCTAACTTGTGGCAAAAAAAATAAAAAAATTCTATGAACTCGCCATGCCCCTCATTGAATACCTTTCGGGTGTCTTATTTCCAAAATGGGGTCACTTGTGGGGTATTTATACTGCCCTGGCATTTTAGGGGCCCTAAAGCGTGAGAAGAAGTCTGGGATCCAAATGTCTAAAAATGCCCTCCTAAAAGGAATTTGGGCCCCTTTGCGCATCTAGGCTGCAAAAACGTGTCACACATCTGGTATCGCCGTACTCAGGAGAAGGTGGGCAATGTGTTTTGGGGTGTCATTTTACATATACTCCATACGATGCTACTCCATAAGAAAACCCAATGGATCTTTAAACTACGGACAGTGAGTCCCAAAGGACTAAATGAGGCAATCTCATATGTGTGCTTCATTTAATAAGGAATTTGCGTTACACAATGGGGTGCTTATGTGATGCAGTATGGTGACTCTCCTTACTCCATTTGAGCCTTTAATATGGTATCCAACAGGGCTGATATCTAACCATATAGAGTAAGGAGGACAAGTAATCATTAGACAGATATGTAATCATATCTGGTAGGGTTGATAAGTGATCTTAATTAGGGTTGAGCGAACCCGAACTGTAAAGTTCGGGTTCGTACCGAACTTTACTGTGTTCAGCACCCGAACCTGAACATTTCAGTAAAAGTTCGGGTTCGGTGTTCGGGATATATTAATATATCATCGGATCTGAGTTTTCTCCAATCCGATTGTATATTTTAACTTGAAGTGTCCCCATCATCATGGGAACGCCTCTATGTTAGAATATACCATCGGATTTGAGTTGGTTCGTGAAAACTCAGATCCGACAGTATATTCTAACACAGAGGCGTTCCCATAGTGATGGGGACGCTTCAAGTTAGAATATACTGAGAAATGTGGACATAATGGCCGCCTGCTGCCTGGCAGCACCTGATCTCTTACAGGGGGCTGTGATCCACACAATTAACCCCTCAGTTGCCGCACCTGAGGGGTTAATTGTGCGGATCACAGCCCCCTGTAAGAGAGTTTAGGTGCTGCCAGGCAGCAGGGGGCCAGACCCCCCTCCCTCCTCAGTATTAAAATCATTAGTGGCCAGTGCGGAACCCCCTCCCTCCCTCCCCAGTATTAAAATCATTGGTGGCCAGTGCGCCCCCCCCCTATTAAAATCATTGGTGGCTAGTGCAGCCCCCCCACCCCCACCCACACCCTATTAAAATCATTGGTGGCTAGTGCGACCCCCCCACCCCCACCCACCCCCTATTAAAATCACTGGTGTCCAGTGCGGCCTCCCCTCTCCCCCCTAATTAAAATCATTGGTTAACAACCCCCCTTTCCCCTCCCCCATCATTGGTGGCAGCGGAGCAGCAGTTTCTATCGGAGTCCCAGTTTAATCGCTGGGGCTCCGATCGGTTTCCATGGCCGCCAGGACGCTACTGCAGTCCTGGCTGCCATGATTACTTAGCACTTTTAGCAGCATTATACTTACATATGCTGTCTGTGGCCGGCCGGCGCTCCTCCTACTGGTAAGTGAAAGGTCTGTGCGGCGCATTGCTTATAGCACAGACCTGTCACTTACCAGTAGGAGGAGCCGCACTGGACAAATGATTTTAATGGGGGGGGGGCCGCACTAACCACCAATGGTTTTAATAGGGGGGGTGGGGGTGTATTTTACACAAAAAAGGCCAATCCGGATAGAAAATAATAAATACCTTTATTCATACATAATTCATAAAATACAGCTTGAAATCAGTTGGTGGTGCAGATGCACATAAGGCAGTAAAATGCCCTCACAGGAGATAAAAAACTGTATATGTGCCAAAGTATAGGTTGGTCATTCATAAATTAGGGTATAAAGCCACCTCATAAAGTTTCACAAGATCATCACATAAAGAGCCAAGTGCCTCACTACGAATGGATAGATAATCCCAATCCCAATATATAATAATTTTTTGACTGTAATAATCAGTCTGCTTTTTTCCCCCCTGTGTAATCTAATTGCAGTTGCCTGCCTGCCAGCGTGTGTGTCAGGCTCACAGCGTATACTGTGCCCACTTGCCCAGTGCCACCACTCATATCTGGTGTCACAATAGCTTGCATTTTAAAAATCAAAAAACCTTTTTGACTGTAATATAATAGCAGTCATTTTTCTTCACACGTGTGCGTTTCAGGTCCTGCCAGGACACAGTGTCACATTAGTGCAACTCATATCTGGTGTAACAGTAGTGTACATAAAAAAAATATATATATATTTTTGGACTGTGAAAAAATAGCAGTAATTTTTGTCAACTATTGACAACTCTTTGCGGTTGTCTAAAATCTATTCCATACACGTCCCCTGATAGGGGACGTAGCAGGGATTAAACTGATAAGAATAGAATTACTTAACACCCACTCCTATCTGGTGGCACATTAGATTGCACGCGCAGTGCCCCAAATTTGAAGTAGGAGGACCGACCAAGCATCTTTTTCCATCTCCCCGTTCCAAAAATCGATGCCATATACACGTCCCCTGATAGGGGACGTAACAGGGATTAAACTGATAAGAATAGAACTACTTAACACACCACTCATATATGGTGGCACATTAGATTGCCCGCGCAGTGCCCCAAATTTGAAGTAGGAGGACCGACCAAGCATCTTTTTCCATCTCCCCGTTCCTAAAATCGATGCCATATACACGTCCCCTGATAGGGGACGTAACAGGGATTAAACTGATAAGAATAGAACTACTTAACACACCACTCATATATGGTGGCACATTAGATTGCCCGCGCAGTGCCCCAAATTTGAAGTAGGAGGACCGACCAAGCATCTTTTTCCATCTCCCCGTTCCTAAAATTGATGCCATATACACGTCCCCTAATAGGGGATGTAACAGGGATTAAACTGATAGGAATAGTACTACTTAACACACCTTATAATAATAATAATAATACTAGTGGACGTAACAGGGATTAAACTGATAGGAATAGTACTACTAAACACACCTTATAATAACGCAGAGAGAGGCAACACAGAGAGAGGAGTCTGAAGAAGAGGAGTCAGAGGAGGAAGGTGGCTTTGAGGAGGTGGAAGACCAAACACAGCAGGCGTCCCAGGGGGCTTGTTGTCACCTTTCGGGGACCCTTGGTGTTGTACGTGGCTGGGTGGAGGAAGAGACCTTCAATGACATCAGTGAGGACAAGGAACGGGACATGGCTAGCTTGGTATCCAACCTTGTGCAAATGGGGAGTTTGCGGTTGTGCAAATGGACTGTTTGCGGTTGTTTGTGGTGCGTTAAACGGGGAGTTTGGTCTGTCACTGTGAAGCGGGCGTAACCCTACACTACCTGATCAATACAACATCATACCTGATGTTTTAAAGCACGTTATTCCAAACAATTTAGGAATGTTAGGTGATTTATGCCCTTTATGGATTAAAACCAGACTCTGCGTCAACTATGTAATTTTCCATGGGAGTTTTGCCATGGATCCCCCTCCGGCATGCTACAGTCCAGGTGTTAGTCCCCTTGAAACAACTTTTCCATCACTACTGTGGCTATAAAGAGTCCCTGTGGGTTTTAAAATTCGCCTGCCTATTGAAGTCTATGGCGGTTCGCCCGTTTGCGAACATTTGTGAAAATTCACGTTCGCCGCTCGCGAATGGAAAATTTTATGTTCGCGACATCACTACCGTACATCTGACACTAATAAATCCTTTAAAGGGCCTTTTTCATCATGATAACCACGTTTAATATTTAAGCTGTCTCAGGTATCAATTACCAAAATCTAGCTTCAATAACCCCTGTTGATCAATTGCAATGCTTAGAGAAAGTACCATTGGTTATCCAGTGCAAATGTCATTTACATGTCAAACTTGAACTTAGCAATGACCAACGTGGATAGGTCTTACCCACCAAAGAAAAAGTTGCTCTGTGTCAGTGCATCTTTTCTCTGGCTCCTGGGGGGCGGTGACAAGCATCATGGGATTTTTCTTCATAATGTTTGTGTGCCCTAAGGAAGCAAATAGATGGGGTTGTTTTATAATCAACTATAATCAGATGCTTCACAATTCCAATATCAAGTTTTATTTTCCTTTTATGAATGACGTGGAGCAGGTACCTACCCTCCTCTGATATAAACATGAAAGCCCTAGAACAGGGATGGCCAACCCGCGGCTCTCCAGCTGTTGCAGAACTACAACTCCCAGTATGCCCAGTCTGCCTACAGCTATCAGCCTACAGCAGGGCATGTTGGGAGTTGTAGTTTTACAGCAGCTGGAGAGCCACAGGTTGGCCAGCCCTGCCCTAGAATCACCAAAGAGGAGTGAGGAATTCCTTCCTCTTTGGTGATTCTAGGGCTTTCATGTTTATGTCAGAGGAGGGTAGGTACCTGCTAAACGTCCTTCATAAAAGAAAAATAGAACTTGATATAGGAATTGTAGCATTTAACTGGGTGAGAAACGTTTGTAAAAAAGAGAAAGTGGAACCTCTACGTAGTAAATATCCAAATTGCATAAACTGTCCATCTCATAGAGTGGTTTATAAGCAAGATAAGCAATAGGTAGAACACTTGGTTAAGGGGCCTTATTTAATGAATTTGAGAGGGGAATATAAAAGTTTTGGGGGTCATATATCAAAGTAGGTTAAAGTAGAACTGGCTTAGTTGCCCATATCAACCTATAAGATTCCTCCTTTCATTTTCCAAATAATCTGTCCAGAATGAAAGGTGGAATATGATTGGTTGCTATGACCAACTAAGCCAGTTCTACTTTACACCAGTTTAATAAATGACCTCCGATACGTGTATAAGGAAAAATGGCTATTGAGCATAAGAAATGAAAAGCAATATGTACTCCATTAGAAACCATGGTCAGTTTGGCGTTAACAGATTTATAAGTAGCATTTCTGAAAGCAATTTTCTGCATTTCTGAACAGAAAAGTGGAAACATAATCCGTTTTGCATGTATTTGTAGCATATACCATTGAAGATGACAGGTCCACTTTAATTCCACCTCTTTTTACTTGTGACACATAGACTTCTACAGGGATATGTTGGTATGTAACGACAAAATAGTTCCTCCAGGAAATGTGCACTGTGTAAGGGTTGAGATTGAAAGGCGCGCAGTGTGTGATGGATGGCTCTGGAGAGTTGTTCCATTGATGTCGGGTGTAAATCTCAGCAGACACAGATATCACACTGTTCTGACTCTACACACTAGATTGACAGCTCCTCTCTAACTTGCTAAGTGCATAAAGCTGTCAAAAACTGCCATGTCTGCCCCAGAGATTCACAGACAAAACAAGTGTAATACAAATCTGATGGAATTATATGTTATGTGGGCACATTGCAATGCTTGTGAATACATGCACATATAGTAAAATATATATTTTTGTATGTTTTGAGTAGTGTTGAGTGCAAATATTCGAAAAGCTAATTTTTATCACGAATATCGGCACTTCGAGAATTGACGAATATTTAGAATATAGTGCTATATATTCGTATCGTAATGATGAATATATATATATATTTTTTTTTTTAACACCGTACACATCAGATGATCATCCCTCCCTTCTTCTAGCTTGTGGGCCAATGAGAAGGTTTCGTCACAGCTTAGCAACATCCCTAGCAACCAATAGAAAATTTGCCTACCCCTTACTATATAAGAACCTCCCCAGCAGCCATTTTCTAAAGTTTACTGCAGTTATGAAAGAGACAGCAGTGTCATTGCTGTGCTCTGTGTTTTCTTGTATTACATTAGACAGTTAACTTATATATACAGTGCTGCCCATAATTATTCATACCCCTGGCAAATTTTGACTTAAAGTTACTTTTATTCAACCAGCAACTAATTTTTTGATGGGAAATGACATAGGTGTCTCCCAAAAGATAATAAGACGATGTCCATTATTGTGGGGGGAAAAAACAATTTCTCAGCTTTTATTTACATTTGAGCAAAAAATACAAGATGTTCCGCACTGTGGAAAATCTCAGAGGACATGGTCGGAAGCCAAAAGTGACACCTGTGCTGGCCAGGAGGATAGTTAGAGAGGGGAAAAAGAATCCAAGGATCATCACCAAGGTTATCCTAGTGAATCTGGGCTCTGTTGGTGGCAATGTCTCAAGGCAGACAATCCAACGGACACTGTACACTGCTGGGTTCCACTTCTCCAGATAAGGCACACAAAAGCTCGCTTGGCCTTTGCAAAAGCTCATCTGGACAAAGAAGAAGACTTCTGGTCTTCTGTGTTACGGTCAGATGAAACAAAAATTAAATTGTTTGGTCACAATGATGTTTCCTTCATTTGGCGTAAAAAAGGAGAAGCCTTCAACCCAAAGAACACCATACCCACTGTCAAACATGGTGGTGGGAACCTAATGCTTTGGGGATGTTTTTCAGCGAATGGACCATGGAAGCTAATCACAGTAAACGGCACCATGAAAAAAGAACAATACATGAGGATTCTCAACGACAAGATGATCAGGCAGTCTGCAGAGAAACTTGGCCTTGGGCACCAGTGGACATTTCAGCATGACAATGACCCAAAACACACAGCAAAAGTGGTGAAGAAATGGTTAGCAGGCAGCAACATTAACATTTTGGAGTGGCCCAGCCAGAGTCCAGACTTGAATCCAATTGAGAATCTGTGGAGGTAGCTTAAGATCAGGGTGATGGCAAGAAGACCCTCCAACCTGAAAGATTTGGAGCTCATTGCTAAAGATAAATGGGCAAAAATACCTGTGGAGACATGCAAAAAGCTGGTCTGCAATTATAGGAAGTGTTGGATTGCTGTAATAGCCAATAAAGGCTTTTCTATTGATTATTGAGAAGGGTATGAATAATTTTGGACTGGACACTTTTTGCTCAAATGTAAATAAAAGCTGAGAAATGTTTTTGTTTCCACAATAATGCCTCTTGCACATCGTCTTATTATCTTTTGGGAGACACCTATGTCATTTCCCATCAAAAAATTACTTGCTGGTTGAATAAAAGTAACTTTAAGTCAAAATTTGCCAGGGGTATGAATAATTATGGGGAGCACTGTATAATTCAGATAGTTAGGGGGAGATAGTCAGTGTAGGTTAGATATTGCTGAAAATTCGCAAGAGCGAACATATTGGAGCACGGTATCTGCATATAAAGCTATTCTAATGTTTTGCCGTGCCAACCATTTTCTCCAGTCTCTGAAAACTTATACCAGATTGAAAAATGTAGCATAAGGGACCCACCCCTGTATTTTGCGTGCATTACTCGAATATTACATTGCCGATTTTCGCAATCAAGAGTATAATCTCGAATTCTCAAATTTGCGAATATATGACGAATATTCTACAAAATATTAGCAAAATATTGTGAATTCAAATATTGCCCCTGCCGCTCATCACTAGTTTTGAGTACCAGTTACACTGACAAATATTGAAGACATTCTAGCTGGAATGACCCTACAGGCTTCGTAGCATATGTTTTCTTCAGGCTTCATACAAAGTGTAGGAATCTTGTATGCATCCTTCCTTATAAAGTGTTGTAAATGGCCTTTTTGTGAGATATGTGATCATCAAACAAGTGTTGGATGTATTGGAGTTCGGCAAAAAGGGAAACTTTGATCATTTATATGGAGGTAAAGCTATTGTCTTAAAATGATATATACAGTTGCAAGAAAAAGTATGTGAGCCCTTTGGAATGAATTGGTCATAAAATGTGATCTGATCTTCATCTAAGTCACAACAATAGACAATCACAGTCTGCTTAAACTAATAACACACAAAGAATTAAATGTTACCATGTTTTTATTGAACACACCATGTAAACATTCACAGTGCAGGTGGAAAAAGAATGTGAACCCTTGGATTTAATAAATGGTTGAACCTCCTTTGGCAGCAATAACTTCAACCAAACGTTTCCTGTAGTTGCAGATCAGACGTGCACAACGGTCAGGAGTAATTCTTGACCATTCCTCTTTACAGAACTGTTTCAGTTCAGCAATATTCTTGGGATGTCTGGTGTGAATCGCTTTCTTGAGGTCATGCCACAGCATCTCAATCGGGTTGAGGTCAGGACTCTGACTGGGCCACTCCAGAAGGCGTATTTTCTTCTGTTTAAGCCATTCTGTTATTGATTTACTTCTATGCTTTGGGTCGTTGTCCTGTTGCAACACTCTTCTTCTGTTGAGCTTCAGCATATGATATATGTATATAATGATATACTCTTATGGGTTAATTTGATGAGACAACCCCTTTAAAGGGGAATTCCAGGCTACTGATATTTTCTAACTATCTTCATCAATATCTGAGTCTAGGGGAGTCTGGCAGAAAGGATCCTAAAGCTGAACAATCCCTTTAAGGCTATATTGTTATACTGTTTATTTGCTAATTATTTCTGGTGCTAAATGATATATTCTGAATGTCCTCAGCATCTAATGAAAGTGTCAAAACTTGTTTGAGAATAAATTATTTATAAAAATACAGATTTCCTCCCTCTTCCTTTATGTTACCACATCCTTCTTCCCTTTTGCCTCCTGTAGTTTATAGGAAAATTGACATGTAGGTTTATAAAGGCAAAAAGAAGCTTGTGGAGCTTTTTTTCAATGACATTTCACAAAGCAAACAAATCAATTTAAACGGTTGTAAATTGCAGTTTAAAAGAAGTCATATAATTCCTTTTTTATATGCTGAGGACCCCAGAACAGGCCTATTGCTAGCAGTTCATAGAATTTGAACTCTTGTGACAGTATACGTGTTCACATTCATTTTTGTTTTGCCTTCCACTAAACCTTACCAAATGCTGCTGAGCCAGATTTACCCGTTAAACTTTTTGTGTTAGTGACAGTCAAAAGAGGTTACCAAATGTGCATGACAATTAAGAGGGTGTCATATTGACACAGATTTGGAAAAATATTTTTTTCCTATTAAAGTTTGCAGCAACAATTACAATAAGCTTCTAACGTGACACATCGCCTCAAGCTACAGGAAAATGACAGACACTGCAAATTGGTTGCTGGTCCCCTCCTAATTAACAGGAAAAACTTACTTTGCCATATAGTTCCACTTACAGTCAGTTTAAATTTAGTCATAATAGATGGCTCATGTAAAATTCTGCAGATATTTGGAGCAAAAATATCTAGGAGTGTTTTATGTGATTTGTTTACAAGTTGTGCAGAAGATATGAACACTTATTACTATACATATATACTGCATATCATTGCCTGGTAAAGAAAAAGAATGTTCAGAAGATAAGAACCAGCTTGACATTTTTAATGGATAATGTTGGACATATCTGTACTGGCCAACACACGTCATGCTTGCCACTACTGCTTGTCCTTGTGTAATTTGGTTGAATCATCCACCAGATTTAATTTAATCCAAATTTTGTCAGAATTAAAATTTCTCTAAAAGCCATTTATGACACTCTGAAGTCTTCTAGGACTGTATCCAACCCATTTCAAGCTCGTAACCCCTTTGTGACCAGTCTGATTTGGGCCTTACTGACCAAGTGATTTTATTTATTTTTTCATCGTCGCCTTCCAAGAGCTATAACATTTTTATATTTTTATGTCTATGTAGCTGTTTGAGGGCTTACTTTTTGTAGGACACGTTTAACCTTGCAATTTAGCGGTTCACATAATTTACTGATTAACATTGATTACGGCCCACTGGGGCACTTTATTGGCAGGCCAGGGGCTGGGTGTCAATGGGAGACAGAGGGAGTCTGCTCCCACTGTAACCACTTACATGCTGTGGGGCTATTGTAAGAGGTTAAATGGCCTGGTCTTGGCTGTTAAAGTAGGAGAGCGGCTCTCATGGGAGAGTCATAGGCCTGCTCTCTGGGAGACCCATGAAGTACTTATACTGGGATGCTATAAAAAAAGGAGATGGCCCCACCTAAGGCCCCTTAGTGACCACTGTAAAAGGGCGTATTGCGTATTTCGTATAACTTTCTATAATACCAGTGTCTTTTTGTGTGGCACAGGGGTCTTTGGGCCCCCTCAGGCTCCTGGGCCCAGTAGCAACTGCTACCTCTGCACCCCCTATAGCTACGCCCCTGCCGTCAGGCTCTCCGTAAACAAACGGATGAGATGAGTATGTATTTTTTTGTGTTTTTACTGCCATTTCAGGAAAAAAAGATTTCTTACCACAAAGCCTGAGAAAATTCAGCTTCATGACAAATCGATTTTTTCCTGAAATTCGTATTGTAGTCCACTTTGTTAACTCGATTTGCTCAATATTACCTGCAGTCATACTCCCTTTCATATATCATCCACTTCTTATACTGTACATTTGGTAGCACTTCTATAGCTACAGATAAACACCATATATCAGTAAAAACATTAAGACCACTGAAGTGAATAACATTGATTAGGCAGTATATGAACAGATAATTATTGGAGTTGATGTACTGGAAGCAGGACAAATGAACATGTGTACGCTTTTTGATAGGACAAACAACTGGTTGTCAGATCTTATGGAGTGTTTCCAGTAATCAGCAGTTAGCAACTACCAAAAAGGGTCCAAAGACCTCTAAGGAAAGACAGAGGAAGGGACATAAAAGTTGACTTATTCTGATCCCATAGATGAGATACTGCACCACAAATTGCTGAAAAATATAATGCTCATTATGAAAGGTGTCAGAACATAGCTACAGACTGGTCAGAGTGCCCATGCTGAACGCTGCTCACTGTCAAAAGCACTACAGTGAGTATGTGAGTGTTACAACGGCGGTCTGTGCATGCCGATGTCTGCTCCCCTAAGTGGGCACTGACGCCTCTTCACTTACTCTTCTTCTGTCTTCACAGTGACCCGGACCTGCTGCTGGAGTCATCAGTGTTTGTCTATTCTGCAGGCGACTGCCGGCTTCTTGCCAGCAGGTCTCTCCCCTTTTCCCAAAGTGTATGCACGCACTCCATCTGGCTCTCACTGGACCATAAGGCATGCACCACAATTCACAACAGCCAATGACTGGTCATCTTTGGCTACTTAAAGGAAACCTTGCCCGTGGAAGGGTTCCTGAGCCATAGGTTTTCCAGCTTGCTAGTTCCAGAAAAGTTGTACTATATTTTACTGTCCATGTACCAACTTCTGCCCCATTCCAGATTTATGATCCTCCTCTGCCTGACCTAACCTATGCCTAACCTACATTTTGAACCTTTACTGCCTGATCTGATCTTGAATTGCTATGTGATGTCTGATTTTCAATTTTTACATTAGTATTGGGATAACCCATTTAAGCCCAAAGCCAAATTTGTTGGTTGACTCCTTTCCACACCAGTGTCATAACAATGAGCATCAGAACTGCTCATGGAAGAATGGGTAAAAGTGGCTTATTCTGATGAATCATGTTTTCTTTTACTTGATGTGGACAGCTTAGTGTCTGCGGCACCAGCATGCACTGTGGGAAGGAGACAAGCCAGAGGAGGCATTGTGATGTTATGGACAATGTACTGCTTGGGTCTTGGCAATCATGTGGATATTACTTTGACACATACATACCACCTAATTAAACATTGCTGCAACCACATAATCTGCTTTATGGCAGTGGTATATTCTAATGGTAGTTGCTTCTTTCAGCAGGATGATGCACCCTGCTACTGTACATAAATAAACAGAAGGTACATTTCCAGTTCTAAATGGTTGTACAAAATTAAATAGCTCTCTAAAAAACAATTAGACTTTTCCATGATTGTAAGATTTCCAAAAAAAAATTTACTGTATGCGTTTAGAAATGTGTAGAGCTAAAATGCACACCACAAAATACTTATGATTTATTCAGCCCATAAACTTATGTGATTAAAATGTTAAATTGTGCAAATGAACAACATCACATGTAGACCGTACTATTGTCCCTTATCGAAGAAGACAAATCCATTCTGAAATTGATTAATTATAATGTAGAGTAATCTGCATAATAGAGCTTGACACCCTACAAAGAATATTGAAAACACAATAAGCATATAAGCAATATTGTAAAATTATATATAACTGTATTAATTGACAATACAAAAAAAAAATCTAACTTCATTATCTAAAGAATCATTGCACAATGTGTGGTTGGAAGTTTTTAAGAACGCAGGCCACAGATATTGTCCGTAATTGGGTTTGAATCCAAAGCTTCAAGAGAAAACTGCTAACCACCGAACCACCAGGTAGAGATCTGTCATTCTTAATCTAATTCAGTGGTCAGTAGATTAAAAAAGGAAGTAGTCTGACTCTCTGTCAATCAAGTTCATAGATATTTATATAACGTATAATTCATAATTATATACTGTAGATCAGGTAAGAAATTCTACATATGCCAGTTATTCACATCAGATGAAATTATACTCAACTGTGATTATCAAACCCTACATAATGTATAAAGGATACACAGAGTAGTTGTAACTTCACTAGGCCTATACCATAAGATTGTATATAAAGGTTAAAAGGCGGCTCACTTTCTGTTAATATGGTGCAGTGCTCATGTCTGTTTGATTCACCCTATCAAAGAAATAAATGTAAATTGTATATCTTAGACAGACACTCTAACAATTGGAACCACCTGGAGACAATATTTGCTGGGTTTAAACAAAATGTATTATGCAATTAAAAAACACAAACCGTATAAAAAAAAAAATATATTATATAAATATATATATATATATATATATATACACTGCGTGCAGAATTATTAGGCAAATGAGTATTTTGACCACATCATCCTCTTTATGCATGTTGTCTTACTCCAAGCTGTATAGGCTCGAAAGCCTACTACCAATTAAGCATATTAGGTTATGTGCATCTCTGTAATGAGAAGGGGTGTGGTCTAATGACATCAACACCCTATATTAGGTGTGCAAAATGGGTCAAAAGAAGGACTTGACAGGCTAAGAAAAGTAAAAAATAGTGAGATATCTTGCAGAGGGATGCAGCACTCTTAAAATTGCAAAGCTTCTGAAGCGTGATCAACGAACAATCAAGCGTTTCATTCAAAATAGTCAACAGGGTCGCAAGAAGCGTGTGGAAAAACCAAGGCGCAAAATAACTGCCCATGAACTGAGAAAAGTCAAGCCTGCAGCTGCCAAGATGCCACTTGCCACCAGTTTGGCCATATTTCAGAGCTGCAACAAGCAGCACAAGGTGTGCAATACTCAGAGACATGGCCAAGGTAAGAAAGGCTGAAAGACGACCACCACTGAACAAGACACACAAGCTGAAACGTCAAGACTGGGCCAAGAAATATCTCAAGACTGATTTTTCTAAGGTTTTATGGACTGATGAAATGAGAGTGAGTCTTGATGGGCCAGATGGATGGGCCCGTGGCTGGATTAGTAAAGGGCAGAGAGCTCCAGTCCGACTCAGACGCCAACAAGGTGGAGGTGGAGTACTGGTTTGGGCTGGTATCATCAAAGATGAGCTTGTGGGGCCTTTTCGGGTTGAGGATGGAGTCAAGCTCAACTCCCAGTCCTACTGCCAGTTTCTGGAAGACACCTTCTTCAAGCAGTGGTACAGGAAGAAGTCTGCATCCTTCAAGAAAAACATGGTTTTCATGCAGGACAATGCTCCATCACACGCGTCCAAGTACTCCACAGCGTGGCTGGCAAGAAAGGGTATAAAAGAAGAAAATCTAATGACATGGCCTCCTTGTTCACCTGATCTGAACCCCATTGAGAACCTGTGGTCCATCATCAAATGTGAGATTTACAAGGAGGGAAAACAGTACACCTCTCTGAACAGTGTCTGGGAGGCTGTGGTTGCTGCTGCACGCAATGTTGATGGTGAACAGATCAAAACACTGACAGAATCCATGGATGGCAGGCTTTTGAGTGTCCTTGCAAAGAAAGGTGGCTATATTGGTCACTGATTTGTTTTTGTTTTGTTTTTGAATGTCAGAAATGTATATTTGTGAATGTTGAGATGTTATATTGGTTTCACTGGTAAAAATAAATAATTGAAATGGGTATATATTTGTTTTTTGTTAAGTTGCCTAATAATTATGCACAGTAATAGTCACCTGCACACACAGATATCCCCCTAAAATAGCTAAAACTAAAAACAAACTAAAAACTACTTCCAAAAATATTCAGCTTTGATATTAATGAGTTTTTTGGGTTCATTGAGAACATGGTTGTTGTTCAATAATAAAATTAATCCTCAAAAATACAACTTGCCTAATAATTCTGCACTCCCTGTATATATACAATAAAGCAATAGATGTATTTCCAATACATGATGGTGTATCTGTGTGGCTCTCAATTGTAATGATAGTATACGAGCTACTGTTGCCACTCTATAATATGATACCCACTTAGTGTATAATCAGTATAGATATATTCAACATAGTTGTAATCATACATATTTATACATTCATACATTATTCATACATATAGCAAGCTTTTCCTATATATATAAATATATATATATATATATAAAAGAAAAAAAGTGGCAGCACCGTCTATTGAGAAAACAAGGGGGTGCAACTGGCCCAGTTGGGATTAAGCAAACCCAATATATAAAAGTCGAAAAACGGGCAGCACTCCATAGAATAAAATCTGAAAAAAATGTATTCACCCATGCAGGACATGCAACGTTTCGGCTCTCTGCTGGAGCCTTCCTCAAGCAGTGTGTACAGACAAAGTGCTCAGTATAAATAGCAAACCAAATTACTGTGCCAATTTACAAAAATCACAAACAATCATGTAATACCATAGTTAGAAATAGATAAAAATAGACTGTGACAAATACTTAATATATCATATGGTTACATCATGAATATCAAAGTGATTACTGTGCGTAATAAAATCATCTCATGTGGAAAAATGCATACAAATACATAATTAATATAAATACCATAATTGGTGCCATGTGCAAACAATTATATAAAGTGCTAAGTGCTTACTAAATGATGTATCTGACAAAGAGTGAAGGAGGAGAGATGAGGAGAATGGCAGCCGCCAGCTACTTGGCGTGTGTTCTGGCGTGCCTCCAGCGCAACTGCGCATGTCAGGATGACGTATATTCTTGCTTCACATTGATTCTGATCCAAAATTCAAGATAGGCGGGTTGATTGAGATGTATTATCTGGGGCGCTGCGGGCGGGTGTTATCGATGAGGGACTTGTGGATTTTCTTACAGTGACACATCCGATCACTCCAGTGATCTATGTGTTGCCCAAGATCCACAAGTCTCTCCTTGACCCGCCTGGGCGTCCCATTGTATCTGGCTCTGATTCGATCGTCAGCCATATTGCCATTTTTCTTGACAAATTATTACGTCGTTTTGCATGTGGTGGCAGTTCGTATATACAGGATATGACAGATTTTCTGCTCAAATTGCAGGAGATTGACTTGAAGGGGATTCAGGGGGTGATGTTTCTATAATATTTAAAAGAAGAAAAACTGCTACAAGAGGACATAGTTTTAAATTAGAGGGGCAAAGGTTTAAAAGTAATATCAGGAAGTATTACTTTACTGAGAGAGTAGTGGATGCATGGAAAAGCCTTCCTGCAGAAGTGGCAGCTGCAAATACAGTGAAGGAGTTTAAGCATGCATGGGGTAGGCATAAGGCCATCCTTCATATAAGATAGGGCCAGGGGCTATCCATAGTATTTAGTATATTGGGCAGACTAGATGGGCCAAATGGTTCTTATCTGCCGACACATTCTATGTTTCTATGTGATATTGGCGTCGTTTGACGTCACCTTTATACCTCAATTGATCATCAAAAGGGGTTACATGCCGTTTCTTGCATGTTAGAGAAGTCCTCTCTCACGTTAGAAGCCCGTCAATTTGTATTATCTCTTTTGGAGATTGTTTTGAGATACAATTATTTTTTATTTCAGGACTCCTACTACATGCAGAAACAGGGCGTGGCCATGGGGGCCAATGTGGCCCCAACTTATGCCAATATTTTCATGCATCAGTTTGAGGAGGATGTCGTCTATGGAAGCCACCATTTCCGACAAGTCAGGGCGTGGTGGCGGTACATAGACGACATCTTCCTCATCTGGACAGTCACTTTAGAACAACTATATGACTTTCATGCGTTTCTTAATCAGATTGACAGTACACTTCAATTCACGTTGGTTCATTCCTACACTGAAATGCAATTCTTGGATACCAATGTAACTTTGGCAGGCTACATACTGATCTGTTCACCAAGCCCACCGATAGGAACACAATGTTGACATACAGCAGTAACCATCCCAGACCAATGGTTAGATCTTTTCCTTTTTCACAGTTTTTGATGGCCAGACACATAGTTTCAGATCCCAACACACTTCACAAAACTTTAAATATACTAGTCAACAAATTTCGCAATCGAGGGTATCCAACCAAACTTTTGCAACAAAAAAAGGAAATGGCCACCAAATTGGATAGGAAAGATGCTCTCTCTAGTAAGGTTTTACACACCAAATCAGTTAGGATTACTTTTATCTCGACTTATACTGAGCAGAGTATTGATATAGGCAACATTATCCGACGTCATTGGAATATATTGGGAGGTTGTCATAAAACAATTGAAGAATTCCATTCCCCTCCTCTAATGTCATACCGCAGATCCAAGAGCATACAGGATCAGCTGGTTAAGACTGATGTGGGCACATTGAAAACAAACAGGCAGATACCATTGACCACAATTAGCGTAGGTTGTTTTCCCTGCTTAGCGTGTGTTAACTGCAAATATATCATGAAGGGCAAAACCTTTGTACATCCTATGACTGGCATCGCATATCAGATACGACATTATCTGACCTGCGATTCCAGTTATGTTATTTATGTGCTCACATGCCCATGTAATTTACTGTATGTCGGTGAGACTACCACCGACTTCAAGACGCGTTTCAACAATCATTGATATACTATTAGAAAAAAACTACTTGATTTGCCGTTCTCAAAGCACTTTGCGGATTTTAAACAGAGAAAGAGAAAGGGATATAAAATGTTGTATCATTGATTCTGTACCAATGCCCAGGAGAGGTGGTAACAGAACCAGTCTCTTAAAAAAAAGAGAGTTACAGTGGATACATACACTTAACTCTCTAAAACCATATGGTCTGAATATTGATTATAAAATTGGAGTGTCGACATAGGATTGTAGCTTGCCCTTGTTCCATCTTGATTCGCAATGCCTCTTCTGTGTATTTTTGTGATTTTTTGTATTGGCCAAAGTACATGTTCTTTATGAATTTTCACTTTTTTAATACATTATTTTTCTTACGTTCATATTTATGTATTACAGATGATGTGTCACGGAGTGTGGAGAGGGGAAGACTGAGGTGATGTCAAGTGATGGCGTTCAGTTATTGTAATAAACTTGCAAATGATGTCTGCAATCGATGTTAATTACTATGTACAGGGAGTGCAGAATTATTAGGCAAGTTGTATTTTTGAGGATTAATTTTATTATTGAACAACAACTATGTTCTCAATGAACCCAAAAAACTCATTAATATCAAAGCTGGATATTTTTGGAAGTAGTTTTTAGTTTGTTTTTAGTTTTAGCTATTTTAGGGGGATATCTGTGTGTGCAGGTGACTATTACTGTGCATAATTATTAGGCAACTTAACAAAAAACAAATATATACCCATTTCAATTATTTATTTTTACTAGTGAAACCAATATAACATCTCAACATTCACAAATATACATTTCTGACATTCAAAAACAAAACAAAAACAAATCAGTGACCAATATAGCCACCTTTCTTTGCAAGGACACTCATAAGCCTGCCATCCATGGATTCTGTCAGTGTTTTGATCTGTTCACCATCAACATTGCGTGCAGCAGTAACCACAGCCTCCCAGACACTGTTCAGAGAGGTGTACTGTTTTCCCTCCTTGTAAATATCACATTTGATGATGGACCACAGGTTCTCAATGGGGTTCAGATCAGGTGAACAAGGAGGCCATGTCATTAGATTTTCTTCTTTTATACCCTTTCTTGCCAGCCACGCTGTGGAGTACTTGGACGCGTGTGATGGAGCATTGTCCTGCATGAAAATCATGTTTTTCTTGAAGGATGCAGACTTCTTCCTGTACCACTGCTTGAAGAAGGTGTCTTCCAGAAACTGGCAGTAGGACTGGGAGTTGAGCTTGACTCCATCCTCAACCCGAAAAGGCCCCACAAGCTCATCTTTGATAATACCAGCCCAAACCAGTACTTCACCTCCACCTTGCTGGCGTCTGAGTCGGACTGGAGCTCTCTGCCCTTTACCAATCCAGCCACGGGCCCATCCATCTGGCCCATCAAGACTCACTCTCATTTCATCAGTCCATAAAACCTTAGAAAAATCAGTCTTGAGATATTTCTTGGCCCAGTCTTGACGTTTCAGCTTGTGTGTCTTGTTCAGTGGTGGTCGTCTTTCAGCCTTTCTTACCTTGGCCATGTCTCTGAGTATTGCACACCTTGTGCTCTTGGGCACTCCAGTGATGTTTCAGCTCTGAAATATGGCCAAACTGGTGGCAAGTGGCATCTTGGCAGCTGCACGCTTGACTTTTCTCAGTTCATGGGCAGTTATTTTGCGCCTTGGTTTTTCCACACGCTTCTTGCGACCCTGTTGACTATTTTGAATGAAACGCTTGATTGTTCGATGATCACGCTTCAGAAGCTTTGCAATTTTAAGAGTGCTGCATCCCTCTGCAAGATATCTCACTATTTTTGACTTTTCTGAGCCTGTCAAGTCCTTCTTTTGACCCATTTTGCCAAAGGAAAGGAAGTTGCCTAATAATTATGCACACCTAATATAGGGTGTTGATGTCATTAGACCACACCCCTTCTCATTACAGAGATGCACATCACCTAATATGCTTAATTGGTAGTAGGCTTTCGAGCCTATACAGCTTGGAGGATGATGTGGTCAAAATACTCATTTGCCTAATAATTCTGCGCGCAGTGTATTGTTTCACACATGGATGGTGGACCCTTCTTTGAGGAGATCCCTCTGAATGGTTGGTGACATTTGGGTTTGGGTCATAGATGCGGTGTGACCCCGCATTGACGCGCGGGCTTGCATTTGGTCCGTGATCCCGGGTGGTGGCTCCATGTCCATCTGGCTGTGGTTGCCCCCATCTGGCCCTACACAGCCATCCGCTCGCATCTGTAGCACAGAACTGTGCATTAGGATCCCCAACCTGTGTGAATTAGTTACTATTATACACAAATACGCATGCGCCGGGTCTTTTATGTGCTATTCCCTCACCCAAAATGGCTGACAATACAACTAGGCCACAGTGCGCAACTGCACAGAAATGAGGGCAACTTCATCATGAAGCAAGAACATACGTCATCCTGACATGCGCAGTTGCGCTGGAGGCACGCCGGAACACACGCCAAGTAGCTGGCGGCCGCCATTCTCCTCATCTCTCCTCCTTCACTCTTCGTCAGATACATCATTTAGTAAGCACTTAGCACTTTATATTATTGTTTGCACATGGCACCAATTATGGTATTTATATTAATTATGTATTTGTATGCATTTTTCCACATGAGATGATTTTATTACGCACTGTAATCACTTTGATATTCATGATGTAACCATATGATATATTAAGTATTTGTCACAGTCTATTTTTATCTATTTTTAACTATGGTATTACATGATTATTTGTGATTTTTGTAAATTGGCACAGTAATTTGGTTTGCTATTTATACTGAGCACTTTGTCTGTACACACTGCTTGAGGAAGGCTCCAGCAGAGAGCCGAAACGTTGCATGTCCTGCATGGGTGAATAAACTTTTTTCTAATTTTATTCTATGGAGTGCTGCCTGTTTTTCGACATACAGTATATATATGTCCGTTTCAGGAATGTCCTCTTTAATCCATGGATGAAGTGATAATGAATAATATTCACAGACTTTAAAAATATGTCCATTCATACATCCACATTATATTGCTCCTTAGTATATAACCAACACTTTGCGAGTGAAATATACCGCAATTGATGCCGCAAATATATCAGGATCTTATATTATTTGATGTTACAAATGTCTTGTAAATGGTTGTTGTTCGTTGATCCAAATCAATTACAGTCTAACATAACCTGATTATCGCTCCCTGTATGTAAAATATGTGCTGCTTATTTGCGTTGCCTATTTGCGCATATTGCTTTAGATATATACTGTTTGTTCAGTGGATACTGCACACCAAATGCGTTTCAGAGTACGGGTAGTGTTGATCGAGCACCGTAGTGCTCGGGGGCTCAGGCCGAACACATTGGGAGTATAATGGAAGTCAATGGGAGAATCCGAGCATTAAACCAGGTATCCCCTGCTCTGAAGAGGGGAGGGTGCCTGGTTCATAGGAAAATGGCAGAAATTTATGGAAACACCACCAAAATGGTTCTGTAACAGCATGGGGAGGATGTCTGGATGCATCTTGGACTCGCAGATTGCTGCTGGGAGCGATCTTGTCCGAGTAGAACACCACTTTTACAGACTGACAATAATACGCACAAAACCGGAAAAAAAAAAAAGCGATTTTAGAAAACATTCTTTCCTGTATATTTACTTGTATATAAAGTGCAATTGCTTGCAAAAATTACAAGGAAGAGGCACTACGATAAAACCTGTATATCCCATAATGGAGGGCCTCATTTACTTGTGGTACAATTGTTCAGGTAGTGGGACTCCTGCACTCATAAAGCCTATGCACTTAGTGAAAGGGCTGCCAAAAATTACAAGGAACCGGCGCTCCAATACACCCTTTGTTACACATAAAGGAGGGCATCATACACATCCTTGAAAAATTATGATTGATGGCCTGCTGGTGACCCTCAAAAACATTTGGATTAAGGGCCTGCTGATCTGACCATCTAAAACATTATGGGTGAGGGCCTGCTCCCGCTTTGGTGACTCTAGTTAAACTGGGGCCGATCGGATGTCCCTGTGACGGCGACGATCTATTCGGATGTCTGGCCTATGAACTTTTGATGTCATTGTCACTGCAAACAATTGTAACTGCGGGTTACGGGGAATCAGTGTTTGATTCAGGAGAGGGAGCCTGAGAAACGGCTATGGTTACCACATCCAAGCAAGGCAGCATGTGCGCAAATTACCTATTAGGTATAATTAGGTGAGGGCTGCAGGTTAGCTGAACCAGTAAAAAAAAATTGGTGCGGGCCCTGCTGGTGAGCTGACCCTGTAAAAAATTATATGTGAGCGCCTGCTGGTGAGCTGACCCTGTAAAACATTATATGCAAGAGCCTGCAGGTGAGCTGATCCTCTAAAAAATTATATACGAGGGCCTTCAGGTGAGCTGACCCTGTAAAAGATTTGAGGTGTGGGCCTGCAGGTGAGCTGACCCTCTAAAAAATGAAATGGGAGGGACTTCAGGTGAGCTGACCCTGTAAAAGATTTGAGTTGTGGGCCTGCTTGTGAGCTGACCCTGTAAAACATAGAAACATAGAAACATAGAATGTGTCGACAGATAAAAACCATTTGGCCCATCTAGTCTGCCCAATATACTGAATACTATGAATAGCCCTTGGCCCTATCTTATATGAAGGATGGCCTTATGCCTATCCCATGCATGCTTAAACTTCTTCACTGTATTTGCAGCTACCACTTCTGCAGGAAGGCTATCCCATGCATCCACTGCTCTCCCAGTAAAGTAATACTTCCTGATATTACTTTATAACTTTTGCCCCTCTAATTTAAAACTATGTCCTCTTCTAGCAGTTTTTCTTCTTTTAAATATTCTCTCCTCTTTTACCTTGTTGACTCCCTTTATGTATTTGAAAGTTTCTATCATATCCCCTCTGTCTAGTCTTTCTTCCAAGTTATACATGTTAATGTCCTTTAATATTTCCTGGTAAGTTTTATCCTGCAATCCATGTACTAGTTTAGTAGCTCTTCTCTGAACTCTCTCCAAAGTATCGATATCCTTCTGGAGATATGGTCTCCAGTACTGCGCACAATACTCCAAATGAGGTCTCACGAGTGCTCTGTAGAGCGGCATGAGCCCCTCCCTCTTTCTACTGGTAATGCCACTCCCTATACACCCAAACATTCTGCTAGCATTTCCTGCTGCTCTATGACATTGTCTGCCTACCTTTAAGTCTTCTGAAATAATGACCCCTAAATCCCTTTCCTCAGATTCTGAGGTTAGGACTGTATCACTGATTTTATATTCTGCTCTTGGGTTTTTACGCCCCAGGTGCATTATCTTGCACAAATTTTAGTTGCCAGATTTTTGACCATTTCTCTAGTTTTCCTAAATCCTTTTCCATTTGGTGTATCCCTCCAGGAACATCAACCCTGTTACAAATCTTTGTGTCATCAGCAAAAAAGACACACCTTACCATCGAGGCCTTCTGCAATTTCGCTGATAATGATATTAAACAATATGGGTCCCAGAACAGATCCCTGAGGTACCCCACTGGTACCAAGACCATGGTCTGAATATACTCCATTGACTACAACCCTCTGTTGTCTGTCCCTCAGCCACTGCCTAATCCATTCAACAATATGGGAGTCCACGCACAAAGACTGCAATTTATTGATAAGCCTTCTATGTGGGACAGTATCAAAAGCCTTACTAAAGTCCAGATAAGCGATGTCTACTGCACCTCCGCCATCTATTATTTTCGTCACCCAATCAAATAAATCAATAAGATTAGTTTGACATGATCTCCCTGAAGTAAACCCATGCTATTTTTCATCTTTCAATCCATGGGATTTTAGATGTTCCACAATCCTCTCCTTAAGTATGGGTTCCATTAATTTCCCCACTATTGATGTCAGGCTTACTGGCCTATAGTTGCCCGATTCCTCCCTACTACCTTTCTTGTGAATAGGCACAATATTTGCCAATTTCCAATTTTCTGGGATGACTCCTGTTGCCAGTGATTTGTTAAATAAATCTGTTAATGGTTTTGCTAGTTCGCCGCTGAGCTCTTTTAGTAGCTTTGGGTGTATCCCATCAGGCCCCTGTGACTTATTTGTATTATTTTTAGACAGCTGACTTAGAACCTCTTTCTCTGTAAAGACACATGCATCAAAAGATTCATTAGTCTTCTTTCCTAACTGAGGTCCTTTTACTTCATTTTCCTTTGTAAAAACTGAACAGAAGTATTCATTGAGGCAGTCAGCTAGTTCTTTATCTTCTTCCATATACCTTCCTTCTTTTGTTTTTAACACGTTCAGGACCTTGGACGAGAATGCTTGTCCTAACTTGCAGGTACTTAACGCACTAGGACGAACAATTTCGTCCTGCAGTAAAACGGTCACTGTGAGTAAACACACAGTTGATAAGAACTGAGCTACTTGTAATTCTCCTTCTCTAGTGCTGAGGAGATCAAAGCTGTGGATTAGCCTGCCCTTTCTCCTCAGCTGCAGAGTTAACCCCTTCAATACTCCTCACACATCCATAGCCCTTCCTTAGTGCCATGTTTGAGGAGCTGTGTGACCAGTGAATGTCATTTACAAAATGATCCAAACATGAAGTAGACATATGGGAAATGTAAAGTAAACTATTTTAGGAGGTATTACTATCTGTTTTAAAAGCAGAGAAATAGAAATTTAGAAATGTATGAATTTTTCCAAATTTTTTGTAAATTTGGTATTTTTTGATAAATAAAAATGAAATATTTTGACTCAAATTTACCACTATCATGAAGTACAATGTGTGACGAGAAAACAATCTCAGAATGGTTTGGATAAGTAAAAGCGTTCCAAAGTTATTACCATATAAAGTGACACATGTCAGATTTGCAAAAAATGGCCAGGTCCTTAAGGTGAAAAATGGCAGGGTCCTTAACGGGTTAATTTGGTAATTCCTTCCAAAAATATTTGAGGTGCAGGCCTGCTGGTGAGCTGACCCTGTAAAAGATTTGAGGTGCGGGCCTGCTGGTGAGCTGACCCTGTAAAAGATTGTAGGTGAAGGCCTGCTGGTGAGCTGACCCTCTAAAAAATTATATGCGAGAGCCTGCACCTGAGCTGACCCTCTAAAAAATTATATACGAGGGCCTGCAGCTGAGCTGACCCTCTAAAAAATTATATGCGAGGGCCTGCAGAAGAGATGACCCTCTAAAAAATTATATGCGAGGGCCTGCAGTAGAGCTGACCCTCTCAAAAATTATATGCGAGGGCCTGCAGCTAAGCTGACCCTCTAAGAAATTATATCTGAGGGCCTGTAGGTGAGCTGACCCTGTAAAACATTATATTTGAAGGGTATATATTTGAGGGCAATATATGTGACGAATAAACATGTTGATATGATGGAAGAGGAGGAGGAGAAAAGGAAGATTCAAACATATACTCTTGTTTGTGGTGGAAGGGGTGCATGGGAATATGGCGTATTCAGTACATTATAAACAATACATTTAAAGTGCCTTTATGTTCAGCCCCGTGTTAAGAGTAAACCTGTCAGCATTTTCAGTTGACAGGCGGATACGCTTATCTGTTATAATGCCACCAGCAGCACTAAATACCCGCTCAGACAAAACACTGGTGGCAGGGCAGGCCAGCACCTCCAAAGCGTAGAGCGCCAATTTGTGCCACGTGTCCAGCTTGGACACCCAATAGTTGTAAGGCACTGAGGAATTATTGAGGACGCTGACATGGTCTGCTATGTACTCTCACCATCTTCCAAAATTTTTCCCTCCTTGTCACAGTAGGCCGGGCATCAGGGTGAGGGTGCTGGCAGGGTGTCATGAAACTGTCCCAGGCTTTGTAGAGTGTTGCCCTGCCTCTGTTGGCACTGCTGTGTGTTCCCCTTATCTCCCCTCGTCGGTTGGCCAATAAACGACGCACTCGGCCGCCAGGGTTGTCAGATGGAAATTTTTGGAGCAATTTTTCAACAAGGATCTTCTGGTATAGCACCGTTTGCTTGTCCTCTCCACCAAAGGAATGAGAGATGAAAAGTTATCTTTGTAGCGGGGTTCGAGAAGGGTGAACAACCAGTAATCCGTGTTGTCTAAAAATGCGTATAATGGGCGGGTCGCAGGAAAGGCAGCCTAAAATTAAGTCAGCCATGTGTACTAGAGTATTAACTGGCAAGACTTCTCTGTCGTCATCAGGAGGATCACTCTCAATCTCCTCATCCTCATTCCTCCTCTTCTGTCTACCCACGTTGAACAGATGGAATTAATCCTCCATGGGTACTACCCTCTGTAGTGGAGGCAACCTGCTCCTCCTCCTCTTCATCGTCTAATTCGCGGTGAGATGACAAACTGGGGGTGGTCTGGCTATTACCCAGTGTAATGTCCTCCCCCATTTCCACCTCTTCCTCATGCAAAGCGTCGTCCTAAATTGTGAGCAGCGATCGTTTGAGTAGACACAGAAGTGGGATGGTTACGCTGATAATAGCGTTATCGCCGCTCACCATCTGTGTTGATTCTTTAAAGTTTCTTAAACCGTCACAGAGGTCAGACATCCATGCCTACTCCTTGCTTGTGATTAGGGGAAGCTGACTTAAAAAAGGCGATGACCATGTTGCAGCTGGTATTCCACTACTGCCCGCTGCAGCTCACAAAGCCTGGCCAACATGTGGAACGTGGAGTTCCAGCGCGTGCTCACGTCGCACAACAGCTATTGGTGACTTGCGGAAATGTGCACACACGTGGCTCACCTTCACCATTGGCTCAGGCAAATTGGGGTAGGTTTTGAGAAACCGCTGAACCACAAGGTTGAAGACATGGGAAAGGCATGGGATGTGTCTAGGCTTGCTGAGCTCCAAAGTTACGGCCATTATCAGACATAACCATGCCTGGTTCTAGGTTGAGTGTCGAGAGCCACAGCTCAGTCTTGTCTCTTATCCCCTGCCACAGCTCTGCGGCAGTGTGCTGTTTGTCCCCTAAGCATAACCCTGATCGACGTAGGGCCCGCAATCCTTGGCGTCGGTAGCACCTGTGCGATCCCAGGGTACGACTCGCTCCCAGTCTCCACAACATTCACCCAGTGTGCCGTCAGGGAAATGTAGCATCCCTGGCCGAATGCACTTGTCCATGTGTCTGTGGTTAAGTGGACCTTCCCAGTAACTGCATTGGTCAGGGCATGTGTGATGTTAAGGGACACATGTTGGTGTAAGGCGGGCACGGCACACCTTGAAAAATAGTGGCAGCTGGGGACTGCATAATGCGGGACGGCCGCCGACATTAGGCTTCGGAAGGCCTCAGTGTCCACTAGCCTAAATGGCAACATTTTCAGGGCCAGTAATTTGGAAAGCTGTGCCTTTAGTGCTATGGCCTGTGGGTGGGTGGCTGGGTATTTTCGCTTGCTTTCAAAGGCCTGGGGTAAGGACATTTGGATGCTGCGCTGGGACACGGAAGTGGATGTGGTCACTGATGGTGCTTGCAAAGATCCAGGTGCAGGGCGGGAGGCATCCGGGCCTACGCCTTCAACAGGGGATAGGCCAGCACGTAACATAGGGGAAAAATAGGCAGTGGTATGACTCGCAGACACAGAGAGTGGACCCACGCATTCGTCCCACTTATTACGGTGCTTGGATGCCATGTGGCACATCATGCTGGTGGTGGTGAGGTTGATAGTTTCACGCCCCGGCTCATTTTCATATGGCATAGGTTGCAAACTACTTTTCTTCAAAAAAGCACCAGACTGTGGAACATTACCCCTCGACAAGGGAGATTTCCGCAAGGGGGTGCTCCATGGAACAGTTGTGGACCTATTTGGTGTGGCCCGCCTTCTCCCTTTTGCCAACCCACTGCCTCTTCCAGCCTGTTGCGGTGCTGCGGATCTCTCCCCCACTGTACTGCTGTCCTCGCTCGGCTTTTCACCTTCCCATGTTGGGTCAGTGACCTGATTGTCTACCACCTCCTCTTCCACTTTCTCACTCTGATTATCCTCGTGATTTGTTGACCTAACCACAACCTCAGTAATTGCCAACTGTGTCTCATCCTCTTAATAAAGCTCTTGAGACACTAATTGCCATTGACTCATTGGCAACTGTGTCTCATCATCATCCACCTCATTAAACTCAAATTGCCGTTAACCACCGTCATGTTCTTGTGACTGTGGATGCTCAAAAGGTTGGGAATCAGAGCTCAAGGTCTCATGTCCATCTTCAAGCGTGCTTGGCGAGAAAAGATCAAGTAATGGCGCTGAAAAGAGCTCCTCGGAATATCCGAGTGTGGAATCACTTGTTTGGAAGGAAATTGTAGGAGGAAGGAGGATCAGGGTGAGTGCTTAACCAACTGGAAGCATTATCTGCTGCAATCCAACCGACTATCTGCTCTCACTGGGCTGACTTCAAGAGTGGTGTCCTGCGCCGCCCTGCAAACTGGGACATAAAGCTAGGTATCTTCGATTATTGTTTTTCTTGTGCTCTAGGCCTCTGCGTGCACCATCAGCATCACGGCTACTTCCCCGTGTCCCTTACTGCTTGCCTTCTACATTTTAAATGCGATATATTCTTGAAAGTACCATATTTTTCGCCCCATAAGACACATTTTTTCCCCTCAAAAGCGCTCATTAGTACCGGAGGACCGGGAAGCGGTGAAGCCTATCTACTCACTGCTTCCTGGTCTTTCGCTGTTGGCTGTGAGGGCTGCGTACAGCGTGAGGGCGCTCTGTGACCTCACGCTGTGAGTGTCGGGTCACAGCACAGCAGACAGAAGAGGAGGAAGACCGAGCGCGCTGGAGATAAGTACTGGAGGCGTCCAGGAGCAGGAGAGGTAAGTGTTTTTTTAAAATTTTATTAGCTTTGTGACGCTAGGGGCATCTGAAATGGCACTTTTGGCATCTGAAATGGCACTGGGGGCATCTGAAATGGCACTGGGGGCATAATAAATGGAACTGGGCGCATAATAAATGGCATGGAGGTCATAAATGGCACTGGGGGTCATAACTGACATGGGGCTAATATTGGGGGCTCATAACTGGCATGGGGGCTCATAAATGGCATGAGGGCTCATAATGGGGCTCATAAATAGCAAGGGAGGCTGATCTGAGGCATGGGGGTCTGATCTGAGGTCTAACTGGGGTCTTATTAACATTGGGGGTATAATCTGAGGTCTGATTAAGGGGCTTATTAACATTGGGGGTCTGATTGGGGCTGTCAGATGAGGTCTGATTAACATTGGGGGCCTGATCCCTGGCCTGATCGCTGGCCTGATCTGAAATCTAAGGATTTTTTTTTTTTATTGTACTCTTGTAAAGCCTAGGTGCGTTTTATGGGTCTTATAGGTTGAAAAATATGGTATGTCACACGTACAGTAGCATAGGATTTGGAAGTGTATGTGCAAAAAAATTTACAATAGTATTTGTGATAAGGATACATTATACAGGAAAGGTACCACAGGTAATGTCACAGTTCGCACTACAGTGTCTACAGAAAAACTGCACTGGATGTCACTGATATTTTAGGAATGCGCACACTTTAGACAGGAGATGTGGCACAGATAATTTAACAGTCCGCAGCGGACACCATCTACGGAAAAAACTGCACTAGATGTCACTGATATTTTAGGAATGCACACACTTTAAACAGGAGATGTGTCCCGGATAATTTAACAGTCCGCAGCGGACAGCATCTACAAAAAAACTGCACTGAATGTCCCTGATATTTTAGGGATGCACACACTTTAAACAGGAGATGTGTCGAGGATAATTTAACTGTCCGCAGTGGACACCGTCTATGGAAAAAGTGCTCTGGATGTCACTGATATTTTTGGGATGCGCACACTTGAAACAGGAGATGTGGTGCGGATAATTTAACTGTCCGCAGCGGCCTATTAAACAGTATTTAGCGCAGGATGCACTAAAAATATATATTGCTGCTGTCACACACAATAGTCCTTAAAAGGACTTTTGGGTCTCTGAAAAGTTTTT
The DNA here is from genome assembly GCF_905171765.1 of Bufo bufo. Lineage (NCBI taxonomy): Eukaryota > Metazoa > Chordata > Amphibia > Anura > Bufonidae > Bufo > Bufo bufo. Next base: position 658,351,913 of record NC_053389.1, read on the forward strand.
TGTATAAAAATCTTCCTATTACACTCCCTACACTGTCTGTCCCTTCTTTTGCACAGCTCTCCCTAACACTGAGCAATTTAGCACAGGTTGCGCTACAAAAATATATTGCTGCTGTCACACACAATAGTCCTTACAAGGACTTTTGGGTCTCTGAAACATTTTTGTACACTTATAATATTCGATTGCACTCCCTAGACTCTCTGTCCCTTCTTGTCCTCAGCTCTCCCTGACTTAGAATGAGCCGAACACGCTATATATCACCCGATGACGTGTTCCGGCCAGCCAATCACTATAATGCCAGTACCCAACATGGCTACTGGCATTACAGTGAGGGCAGTACTTACCTGCACGTTTATTGGCTGCTTAGCAGCCACAAAACGTGCAGGGAGGAGACTCGAGCATTGCGCTCGAGCACATGCAGTACTCGGCCGAGTACCGCCATGTGCAGAGCATAGCGATGCTCAAGGCGAACTGGTTTTCGGCCGAGCATGCTCGCTCAACACTAAGTACGGGCTTACTCTTTCATCAGTGGTTACCACTGATGATGGAGTAAGCCCATACTCCGAAACGCATTTGGCGTGCAGTATCCACTTGTAAGGACCCACTTATACACTATACCATAAGATGTTTACGGTATATGCACTACTTGTCATTTAATAATAAAAATAGTTCAAATGCCTTACTCCAGATAGTGTGTCTAATAGTCCTTTTATACCGACCCTATAATAATGGCTGTCAGTAGCGCTTACGAGGTTGCCGGTCCTTTGGCTGTGGGAGGCATTCCCCAACCTCCTTCAGGTAGGAGGGGCATATGCTATAAATAGTTTCGGTTTCGGCGGGCGCTTCACGGCCGTCCTAGTGCCAGAGCGCTGCTTCTAGTGAGAGAGAGGGAGCTCATCTTCATCATACATTGCTCTAAGTCTGCTCAGATGTCAATAAGCGGTTACAGGGTGGACTCCTGATGATACCTCACGTAGAAACGCGTAGAGCCAGACACACCAGGTGTCTGTAACTTTATTCAGAGCAGGGCATGAATTATCTTTAGCCGGCAGATCAGATTTTTCAGTGTGTGGCTTGCAACAGCTGCCGAACAGCTGGTGACACCAGCGTGAGTGTTTCCCCCTGTGTATTTGATTGTACATTGGCATAGAGTTTGGGTGGCCATGTACATGAGGGACACTTACTGCTACATTGTTGCAAACCACACTTGTGTTATGAATTAGTGACATGGCCTATCATTTGTAATAGGACCACAGTTCACTTTTTTTGCAATTTGTGTCAGGGGTGGAACTCAGAGAGTGTTCGCTCTGCTGTGTTTCACACACGGTGACTCTCTGATTGTTTTCTTCCCCTGCCCTATATGCTTTGCTATTTCCCCTCCCTTCCTTTAAAAAAAAAAAAATATATATTCAATAAAACTTTTTTTTTTTTTTTTCAAGCATCCCTTTTTGCTGGAATATATAGACACTATTTGTACAATTAAAGAGTACCTAACCTTTCAACAAACTTTGCAGTATTCAATGTGTGTACATGAGGAATAACAATATTTCTGGCCATTATATCACTTGTATCTTGCATTTTTAGCAGTTTTCCTCCAAGAGAAGGCAGGTGGAGACTAACGGCCATCCATTGCACACAGACAGTAGAGCAGAATCTGCTTCCTACCTTTCTCTTCTGCAGCAGCAGCACCAAAATCATGGAGGACATTTCAGAGATGTACTAAACTGTAGAATTGTGAATAAAGCTCTTGTGCTGAGACCTAAACTTCCTAATTAGCTGTGCAATCTTTTTGTGTATGTCTCACCCTGCTCCTGCTGACTCCACTCTTTCCCTCTCTCATTGACGTGTTGATGGGTTTAAGACATTTTTCAAAGTGAAAAGCATATAAAAAGGTGAAAGGGAGAGGTAAGCAGCAGGTAACAGGAGCACTAGACATTTTCCACGATAACCCATATAACAAAGTTACTTCTAATCGCTTGTACTATTGATTTATACAAGTTGTATAAAGTTATAAGTTGTATGAAAAATTAGTGACCATTATATGACTACCATAGCAGTATTGTCAAGAAACAATATCCAGATATTAACTTGTGAATTGGGTGAAAAAATCCATAATCTTTCAGAATACGTTTAGAAAAAATCCATAATCTTTCAGAATACGTTTAGAAAACTTGTTTTGCTGACTAAGTGAATGAACCCTTAGGGAAATGATAGTTGTGTTTTATGTTGTACCATGCTTAGCAGAAATATTTTCTGCCACCCGAGAGTCCACATCTACCTAAGACCCCACTGCAACCTACTGTTGCAGACCCCCACTTACAGGCTTCAAGTGCGGTGGAGCATACCCTCTGCATGAATGGACTGCTCCAGCAGGTCACCCGCCCTGCTACAACCACTGCTGGCAAACCTTCAGCCCCCCATGATACCCTCCCTAGTGCCTCCTCCGCCAGGAGACTACCTCCTCTCCTTCAGAGGTCTGGCAGACCCGACAAACCTCCGAACAACTATTTTCTATCCCGTCCTGCTCCCCCAGCATCAGCGGACATTGGCATTCCTCAGATCTGGCCATTCCACTCCCCATCTAGGCGAGGATCGACCTCCTCTTCTGATTTTAATGGTCCAAGCTCTCCCACTGAACCTCCTCCCAACTGGTGGTTCCATATCCAACAACTGCCCACCAAGCAAGATTTTCAGGCCCTTATTTCAGAAGTAAAAAAAATGCCTTTAAGGAGGAGTTGGCAGCGGTAAGACAAGATGTACAGAGTGTAGTTCACCGCTTAAACCAGCTGGAGGAAGACCATAATGCTTTGCGAACAGTGCTCCAGACTTCTTCCCACACCCTCCAACTGCGTGACTTGCAAAACCACATGGAAGACCTGTATAATAGGGGTCGACACCACAATATATGTGTACGTGGGGTACCAGAGACCCAAGGAGAAGAGGATGTCTGATCTACCCTCCTTGTTATCTTCAATACTGTCTTAGGTCTCTCCCTGGCTAATCCCATCCTGATGGACCGTGCACATCAAGCTCTATGACAGAAATTGCCTGAGGTGCCACCGCGAGACGTTATATGTTATGTTAATGACTTTAGCCTTAAAGAGGACATTATGGCAAAAGCTCGTACTTTACAACATGCAGATTATCAGGGTGCTAAGGTATCTATATTTCAAGATCTATCTTGGATCACTCTTCAGAAGTAGAGAGCCCTGAAACCCCTATTGGATCTCCTTCGCAAGCACTTCATCCCCTACCGCTGGGGTTTCCCCTTCAGCCTCATGGCACACAAAAGCGGCACTACAGTAGTCATGAAAAACCCAGAGGACTTATAGGACTTCTGCACTCACTTTGCAATCACTCCACCACAGCTGTCTGACTGGGAGACACCTACCAACCTGCCTCCGATTCCGGCGACTTGGACCGTCATGGGTCCCCGCAAATGGCGAATCAGACCAGTGCCTACCAAGCGGGGAGACGGGCTCTGAACCTAGAATATTTTTCTTCAGGAGTTTAAACAAACCCTTTTTTTCTCTTTCTTTTTTTCTCTAGTTCGAAGTCACCACCTCTTCCTTCCTTGAGCAGGTTCATTTGTTCTATAAAGGTGTTGATCATAGGTGTCATAGGTGTTGATCATAGGTTTGTTGTATCTGGCTCAGCTACCATTGGTTAGCTGCATTTTCAGTAGTACCTGCTCTTCCCTGACCGAACTCTACAGACATAAAGGCTTTCGTTTTATTATGCTTTTACTGTCACAATTGGTTTTCTTTCACGTTTGTTTAGATTCCGATTTTATCAGTCTCTCTTTAGTTTTTTTTTCTTTGTGTTCTCTCTCCATACAGTACAGACCAAAAGTTTGGACACACCTTCTCATTCAAAGAGTTTTCTTTATTTTCATGACTATGAAGGCATCAAAACTATGAATTAACACATGTGGAATTATATACATAACAAACAAGTGTGAAACAACTGAAAATATGACATATTCTAGGTTCTTCAAATTAGCCACCTTTTGCTTTAATTACTGCTTTGCACACTCTTGGCATTCTCTTGATGAGCTTCAAGAGGTAGTCCCCTGAAATGGTCTTCCAACAGTCTTAAAGGAGTTCCCAGAGATGCTTAGCACTTGTTGGCCCTTTTGCCTTCACTCTGCGGTCCAGCTCACCCCAAACCATCTCGATTGGGTTCAGGTCCGGTGACTGTGGAGGCCAGGTCATCTGGCGCAGCACCCCATCACTCTCCTTCATGGTCAAATAGCCCTTACTTTCAAAGTTTTCCCAATTTTTCGGCTGACTGACTGACCTTCATCTCTTAAAGTAATGATGGCCACTCGTTTTTCTTTACTTAGCTGCTTTTTTCTTGCCATAATACAAATTCTAACAGTCTATTCAGTAGGACTATCAGCTGTGTATCCACCTGACTTCTCCTCAACGCAACTGATGGTCCCAACCTCGTTTATAAGGCAAGAAATCCCACTTATTAAACCTGACAGGGCACACCTGTGAAGTGAAAACCATTTCAGGGGACTACCTCTTGAAGCTCATCAAGAGAATGTCAAGAGTGTGCAAAGCAGTAATCAAAGCAAAAGGTGGCTACTTTGAAGAACCTAGAATATGACATATTTTCAGTTGTTTCACACTTGTTTGTTATGAATATAATTCCACATGTGTTAATTCATAGTTTTGATGCCTTCAGTGTGAATCTACAATTTTCATAGTCATGAAAATAAAGAAAACTCTTTGAATGAGAAGGTTTGTCCAAACTTTTGGTCTGTACTGTACATGCTACACGACTCGGTCTCCTACCATCGTCGAACTCTAAAGAGCTGCGGGAGGAGCAGTCCGACATCTGATGTCGAGGATCCCTTTCTCAAATGCTTTAGCTACAGATGGTGCACCCCCTTTTTAACTCTTCCTCATGGCTAAGATTATGTCTTTGAATGTTAAAGGCCTTAAATCAAACTTTAAGGGACATATTACATTGCAGGAGCTCTGTAGATCCAGAGCTGACATTGTTCTTTTACAGGAGATGCACCTGACGTCCGATGGCTCCCTTACCTTGCTAAGCATTGGTTCACTAGGACGTACACAGTTTCTGCCAGTTCCAAGTTGGCTGGAGTTGCAATTCTGATCTCCAGGTCCTGCCCTCTTCAGGTCGACAAGGTAAATGCCAATCCCGTGGGGAGCTACCTCATACTCCCGGGTACTCAATATGGTGTGAATCTGCAGCTCTGCATGGTCTACGCTCCTAATTCAGGTCAGCTTAACTTTCTTTCCTCTCTCCTCTCCACTCTCTCCTCTGTTTGGGGGGGTAGTACAGATGATAGGGGGAGATTTTAATGTCCTTTCTCTAAATGTTTTGATAGGTTCACTACACCCCCGATGCCTCCTTCTAGCCAGACTAAACGCCTCTCTTAAGGCTACCGTAAACATATCCGCGCACACTCTCTTTATGAACTATGGTGGGTAGACAACCCATCTTCTAATACTATATACTTTTTACTCCAACCCCCACCTCACTCACATGGGGATTGATTATTTTTTTTAGCAATATCATGGCCCTTAGATCCTTAGTAGATGCATCTATTGGCCCAAAACCGTGGTCAGGCCATGCATATACTAACTAAAGAACTAAATCTTCCCTCTGCCCCCTTAAGATATTCCCATTGGCGATTGAATGACACTTTCCTAACCAACCCAGTTAGTCGAGATGACCTACGATCTTCGTTGTCGCTGTACTATGAGGAGAATGCCCCTACTGCACATTCCCCAGGTAATCTGTGGGAGGCACACAAGGCGTTGTTTTGTGGGGTGTGCATCTCCCTCTCTTCTCGAATGAAGAAGGATAAAGAGGTGCAGTATCGAGAATGTTTACTTTTTCTTCAAACAGGAGAGCAGTTTGTTGCCTCCCATCCCTCTGCGCAAATACTGAGACAAATAACTGATCTGCGAGCCCATCTCAAATCTTTGGCCTGCTCTTCAACAGAGTGGCTGATCCTCTACACTCGACAACTTTTCTTTGCCTATGGCAATAAGCCACATACTCTGCTGGCCCGACAACTTAAGGACTGTTCGGCCGCCTCCACCCCACGCGTTATTAGAGACCACCAAAGCATGCTTCAATACCACCCTATGACCCTAAGTTATTCCATATATATTACTCGGCTCTATACTTCCTCCCTTCTACTCTACCTAGAGATGAGACGAAACGTAATGCACTTTTGGATGAGTTCTTCTCAGAATGCCAGTTACCTTCCCTAACTTCTGAAGCCCTAGTCCATCTAAACCAATCTCTCACAGTAGAAGTAATCAGGGACACCATATCTGAACTGCCTAACGGAAAGTCACCCAGACCAGACGGACTTTCTTATGATCATTTTAAGATGTTTGAGGAACTATTGATCCCTCACATGGCTGTACTGTTCAATGGGTTCATACAGGGAGATAAAATCCCTGAAACCATGCTGTGATCTTATGTAACTGTTGTCCCCAAGCCTTGCATGAACCCTGCAGACTGTTCCAGCTATAGACCTATTAGTCTATTGAAATCAGATTTAAAAATATTCACCAAATTGTTAGCGAATCGGCTGAATCTTTGGCTTCACTACCTATTTCATAAAGACCAAGTCGGTTGTGTCTGGTTCCGCCAGGTGGGGGACAGCACTAGAAAAGCCATTGACCTGATAGATTTGGGGGAAAGTCGAGGCCCTTCTGCTCAGTTTGGATGCCGAAAAAGCATTTGATCACCTGAACTGGGATTTCATATTCCGTACATTACATCACTTCACCTTTAAGGGCCCATTTCTGACTGCCCTGAGAGGCCTTTACTCCTCCCCGACAGCAGTGGTTAGGCTGCCTCATGCCAACTCCCCCCCCCCTCTCTCAATCTACAATGGGGCAAGACAATGATGCCCACTCTCCCCCCTCCTTTATGTTCTCAGCATCGAACCCCTGGTGGCTCTTATACGTAAAACCCCAGAAATGTATGGTATAGATGTTTGGGATAAATAATTTTCTGTTTATCTTTTCACCGATGATGTGCTGCTCACTTTGAAAAATCTTTTTCTCTCCCTCCCCAACCTCCATGCGGTTATAGACCGTTATAGTGCTCTGTGAGGTTATAAGCTTAATACTTCTAAGTCTGAGGCGCTGCCAATCAATATCCCCCCTGACAGACTACACATCCTCCAAAGCAGGTTTAACTACACTTGTAATACACAATCCATAAAGTACCTAGGAATCCAACTTACCCCTCACTACTCCACTCTGTACAAAGCTAACTTCTCACTGTTGCCTACAGAAATGAACATCCTTTTCACTAAATGGAAATCACTACGGATATCACTCCTCAGCCACATTCCAGCCATCAAGATGTCCATTCTCCCTAAATTCCTGTATCTGTTTGAAACCCTCCCAGTGAGGGCGCCTGCTACAGCTCTTCGCTCTATACAGTCCTAATTTGCTAATTTTGTGTGAAATTACAAACGTCATAGGTTTTCTAACCAGATTTTAGTAGCTCTGGTTACGAATGGAGGTTTAACCCTTCCTAATATTATTTCATATATAGGTGAACAGGGCACTCAAGGATAGCTGCGACCGTGTATTTAAGGCAAAGATGAGCTTTATTGATAATATAAATATATTTGATGCATATAACAATCAAGAATGCAGTAGAATAAATAGGTTATTAACAAATAAATATAATGAATATTCGACAGAGCAAAGGCTATTATTCGATTAATCAGCAAATATTCAATAGTCCAATATTGTAAATCTTGGATCCAATGATTGTGAACATCCAAAGACTTGTTTGCAATAAGTCTATTCGTTTTTTACTTTCATATTGAGACAACAGTCATATGCTTTGCAGTTATTCAAATAGTCGCGGCGGCGTCCCGCCAAAGCGACGTGAATGGCAGCAACTCACTGCTGAAAAGCTTGCAAGCGAATTAAGTCCATTACCTTTGTATCGACCAAGTGTTCGTCCGAAATAATCACAAGAGCCTTCAAGTGTACTTACTCCCAGGATCTGCCTTTAGATATTTGTAGCAGTATTCAATCAGGAGATTAAAGCCGGCTCTCTGTTCGGTTATGGTCGATTTAATGGTAAGGTAGGTTTTTCAGTACAAAGATGGGGTGTAGCACCAGACGCGTTTCGGGGTCCAACCCCTTCCTCAGTGGTATCATACCACTGAGGAAGGGGTTGGACCCCGAAACGCGTCTGGTGCTACACCCCATCTTTGTACTGAAAAACCTACCTTACCATTAAATCGACCATAACCGAACAGAGAGCCGGCTTTAATCTCCTGATTGAATACTGCTACAAATATCTAAAGGCAGATCCTGGGAGTAAGTACACTTGAAGGCTCTTGTGATTATTTCGGACGAACACTTGGTCGATACAAAGGTAATGGACTTAATTCGCTTGCAAGCTTTTCAGCAGTGAGTTGCTGCCATTCACGTCGCTTTGGCGGGACGCCGCCGCGACTATTTGAATAACTGCAAAGCATATGACTGTTGTCTCAATATGAAAGTAAAAAACGAATAGACTTATTGCAAACAAGTCTTTGGATGTTCACAATCATTGGATCCAAGATTTACAATATTGGACTATTGAATATTTGCTGATTAATCGAATAATAGCCTTTGCTCTGTCGAATATTCATTATATTTATTTGTTAATAACCTATTTATTCTACTGCATTCTTGATTGTTATATGCATCAAATATATTTATATTATCAATAAAGCTCATCTTTGCCTTAAATACACGGTCGCAGCTATCCTTGAGTGCCCTGTTCACCTATATACGTATATGCTTTTCTAAATTGAGTGAGTGGCCTCAATTTACAGGAGCACCTGGTGTCGTTTGAGTGTTCTTAGTGCGACATCTTACTCAATTTTAATATTATTTCATATTACTTAACGTCACATTTAAGGCATAAAACTTCCTGGTCTACGCTCCATTCCTACAACCGATGGACCGAGATTGAGAGGCTGTGTCTGGCACCAACTTACCCAGGGACTATGATCTGGGGCTCCCCTACTCCTATCCCTCCTTAAAATTCACTCGGCCCCATGTTGTTTATGAAAGAGATTTGGTACAGGGCCAGGATAAGATATAACTTAGCGACAGTTAACTCTACTCTCTGTCTATTTCTCTTCACTTCTCATCTTCCGGGAAGCTCTGAGGCGGGGATGGTTAGACCGTGGCCTGCTGCAGGACATTATCACCTTGTCGACCTGAAAGACCCTTTTACTGATCGGATTCTGACATTTGAAGAACTGCAGGCTAAATTCTCCCTATCACACACTCTAAAGTTTCAATTCCACAGAATACTCCACTACTGTAAGAGGGTACTGGGATCCACGAATGTCCCGACCCTTACCCAGTTTGAGCGCATATGCCCCCGGAGCCCCTCCTCCAAGTGCCTTATTTACATATATCAGATGCTATCCTCCTCAGACTTCCCTGTGGGTTTCAAACTTTCATATATGCAGAAGTGGGAGGATTGGCTACAAAGGGAGCTCCCCACGGAGACTTGGTGAACCATATGGAAGAGGGCACATTCTAGTTCCTCTTCCATAACGCACAGGGAGAACCAATTGAAAATTCTAATGTTCTGGTATTATACGCCAGCAGTTCTCCACACTATTAACCCTGAGGTGCCAGATCTCTGTTGGAGGTGCTCCCTACCGAATGCCTCTTTGTTTCATATCTTCTGGTCATGCCCAGTTATAACACCATTTTGGAGGCAAGTGACTCAATTATTACAGGTCATTCTAGATACTCCTATCCCCAGGGAACCGTCAACTCTACTCTTAAATGTAGTCCCAACAACACTGAGAGGTTGAGGTGCTGGGCTGCTCCTTCATATACTAACTGCAGCTAAATGTCTGATTGCTCTATTGGAAACATGTTACACCACCTTAGGGGTCGGACTTCTATGCTCAGATACAGAAGGTCAGATCCCTGGAGTATTCGGTTGCTCTTCAGTGGAATTCGATGACCAAATTCTTGAAATGTTGTCAACCATGAGATACTCGCAAGACTATGATAGCCTTATAGACATAGAGAGACACTGTGTTTCATTTTACATACTTTTATTGTTGTATTGTGCATTGATATTTAAAGAAGTCTATTTGTATTAGACTGTTACGATTCTTACACAATGTTTAAATTCTGTTAAAAATCAATAAATTATAAATGGGGAAAAAAAGATATATGTTTTCCATTTTTTAGAAATGTGCACACACAGAACAACTTTTTATTTTAATACAAAAAAGAAAAATCACAAGTTTAGAAATGTTCATCTTGCTAGTCCATTCAACAAATCTGAAAGATTATTAATCATTCTATTTCTCTGTGACCTGCTTTCAAAGAGACAGAATTTATGATGCTCCAAAATTTTCATTACCCTTAAGATTTGCATATAGATGTCCCTTATCTGTTGTGTCAATAAATTAAAAAGTAGAAAAGACAAAGCTATTTAAACAGCTTCCCTGCCAGGTCTTCACTTTGTTCTTCTCCATGGCCTGGTAAATTTATGTTTAAATATCCCAGACTAAGTCTTTCTGTTCAGAAGTGTGGGAACGCTGCATGGGGAAAAAAGGCTTTCATTAAATGTTTAAAAGAATTGGGAGCAAGCACACAAGAGAGGTCAGACTCCACCAAAAGAGAACCAAGCTGAGTGTATTCTTCTGACCTTTTAAAATTCAGGCTATGTTCAAACTGTAAAGGGCATCTTAAAGCAATATTGAAAGCACATCTGCAAATCCATTCCTGAAGAAAATGTGATATCAAAGGGCATGGTCATTTCATTTAAGAAATATCTTTAAAAAAAATTTGCTTTTTTTTTTTTTGCGAAGGAAAAAATAATCTAGTGCTGCATTGGTTACTTGTAACATATCACTAATTCCATTTCTAGCATAGAAAATGTTGTGTCTTCATTTTCTAATAGGATCCTCATGGAAACAAGCCTTTCTTATAAATACTTCCAGACTTTTGGGAATATATTTGCATACTGTACATGTAGCGTCCCTGAATTCTTCTCTGTACAAATTGCTATCCACAAGGAGTTGGTTTCAAAATCATATTAACCTAATAGATCAGAGAATATTCCTGATACAATTCAGATATGTAATTCAGAACTGTGTTCATTTAAATCAGGCTTTGTTCAAATCTGTGTAAGAGGCGCAAAGGAACTAATAGCTCTGGATGTATGCAGTTTGTAGTGATATTTTTACCATCAAATGATGAACACTATGCCAGAACTCTGTAGACCTCTTTTTTAAGTCAATGGGGCAATAGGCTGGTGGTGGTATTCTCTGCACAGCAGATCTGGCACAGTGATTATGCTTCTGTTATGAACACAAACCACTACACAAGAGTGAACATTATCTAATAAAACATTCTACAACTTTATTATATACTGTAAATTGCACATCAACTACTCACCATTTTTGAAAGCACTGTTCATAGAGGTAGGGGATAATGATCTGATCGTCAAGGGTCTGATCATTGGGGCCCCCACCGATCATGAGAACAGGGGCCTGTGCCCCCTGACCCTGTTTCAATAGAACAACAGTCAGATATGCAGTTGGCCCCAGCTGATCAGACACTTATCCTGTATTTTGTGGAAAGGGTATAAATAAGCCGTCATATTGGGACAACTCTTTTTAGGTCAGCATTGTCCTACTATTTGTCAGTGTATAGTTATATATATTTAATGACAAAAACAATGTTTCTAAAGATGTGCCTATGACTTAAATGTCTTGTCTCCAGATATTGAAGGAAAAGCAGCTCTGGAGAACAAATGACTGAACTGCCAGAGACCATTTTCAACTGCAGACCAAAAGATGACATCAGGGATGAGACAAGGGGTAGAGAGTTTCCCAGGGTAAAATTGGGACAGTTTAAACAATTTATGGATTAAATAAAATGCCCAAAAAAAAAAATCTGTAAGGCAGAAAACACTTTTGTATTACGTAGAAGAGCAGTAAATGAGCACCATGGAAGGTATGTGATGTATTGTATTCTAGCCTGCTTAATAGTTACCTGCTCAACAGGCTGCTCAGCTCAATCAACTCTAAATACCTATACTAAGTTGTATTGATTTTTGTCTTTTATGTTTCAATGTAAGCGTTGAGTTGGTGGATGCAGCTGTGTTATTGCTTAAAGTGTATCTAAGGCTACTTTCACACTCGCATTTGGTGCGGATCCGTCATGGATCTGCAGAAACACTTCTGTTCAGATAATACAACCGCATGCATCCGTTCAGAACGGATTCATTTGTATTATCTGTAACATTGCCAAAACGGATCAGTCTCGAACACCATTGAAAGTCAATGGGGGACAGATCCATTTTCTATTGTGCCAGATTGTGTCAGTGAAAACTGATCCGTCCCCATTGACTTACATTGTGTGTCAGGACAGATCTGTTTGCCTCCGCATCGTCAGGCGGACACCAAAACGCTGCAAGCAGCATTTTGGTATCCGCCTCCAGAGCGGAATGGAGGCAGAACGGAGGCAAACTGATGCATTCTGAGCGGATCCTTATCCATTGAGAATGCATTAGAGCAAAACTGATCCATTTTGGACCGCTTGTGAAAGCCCTGAAACGGATCTCACAAACGTAAACTAAAAGGGAAAGTAGCCTTAACCTTCACACACATTTTATTAAAACCTGTTCTAAATGTGATGGAAATGATTTTTGGAATGTACTTTATTAGATTTTTACTTTTCCTAGCAAAACAGGTGCCTTAAGTTTAGATGCGGATTCTTTTCTACCCACACTGAGTGCTGTACAGGCTAGAGCATTGCAGCTTATGCCTCTACCAGTGCTGCTTTTCTAATGCATGGCTGACATACAGTAAATGGATCTAGAATTTTTCTTAAGACCAAACAGCCTCTGCTTATTTCAGGTTATTAGCAGAGCCGAGGAAGAGCAGGGCAGGAGCTCCCATATCACATCTCTGCCAAAGCCTCAATGCTATGGATTTTACCATGGAGCTGGCAGAGGTGACGGGTGATAGACTAAAATACATGTTAGCTGTTTAGTCTAAAAACACTTCCAGACCCATGTATGTCAGTCAGGCTTTAGAAGAGCAGTGGTGGTAAAGGCAGGATCAATGATGCTTCAACCTGTACATCGCTCAGTGCAGCCAAAGTGGAATCCAGACTCCCATACACAGCAGTGTGCCAGAGTATGGTTTCTAGTATGGTTTCTAGTATGGTTTTGCTAGGAAAAGTAAAAAAAATATATATATAATAATAATTAAAGTACATTATAAAAATAATTTCCATTGCATTTAGAAAATAAAATCTGATTTGTGGCTGTATTGATATTGCCAGAATCAAAAATGCTCTAATTGGCTTTAAAATTGGTATACATCCTCATGAGGTTACCTAGGTCTTGGATTTTCTTCTCTTGTCACTCTCTAATATTGTTATTTATTTATTTTTACTTTTTGCTCTTTGTCTCCCCTTTTTTAAGCTCTTTAAAGCAATGATAGCAATATCAGATAATGACATATATAACTAGGGGTCAATGCATGATTGATTGCGTGAACAAACAGCACTTTTAAAATCACACTGTACCATCACATTTGTTATGTTTTTTTATGTTAATTCATTTTGTCTTTAGAAAAGGTAGATCACTGGGAAATGAATCAGTAATTAATGATTACAAGCAAAAGAAAGAGGCTCAGAACAGGTATTTTTAGATACTAAGAGTGGGCATGCTTCTGTGTTTATTGTGCTAAAATTCTTTGTCTATTATTAAGGGCGATGTAGTGTTACATCCTACAAAAGGGACCAGAATTCCAAATAAATATTTTTTTTTACATATACGTAATACAGCTTGTGTTATATACATCCTAAAATACCCCTGTGGTAAGGCATATGTGGGACAGACATCTCGGCCCGTAAAAATAAGGGTTATGAACATAGATCATCAATTAGAAGGCTTTTACAGAGTGGTAAAGATGGAGTACCGCAAAAGAATGAGCACAATGTTAATATTAAAAAAGTCTCCCTATGAAACAGCAGAAGCTGGTCACAAGTGTATGATCTTAAATCGCTTGTTTTAGATGAAGTTGCTGGTAGTAACAGTGATTAGATTGAAAGGAGATTATTGCAAAGGCGAAACATACTGGATCTTTAGTTTGGATATGATTAATCCTAATGGGATTAATGAGCGTTTTTTATAATGTGTTCCTGTAACTTTAAGATGTGAACCTACTGTAGGATGGATATTAATTTTTTATAAGATATTTGATATTACTCTAATACCTCAGCATAAATGTTCTTCGTTTTTTTAACCATGCATCGTATGTATGTTGTGTGTTTGATTTTGTTTTAAATAGGTTATTGGTCTCGGTATATACAGGGAGTGCAGAATTATTAGGCAAGTTGTATTTTTGAGGATTAATTTTATTATTGAACAACAACCATGTTCTCAATGAACCCAAAAAACTCATTAATATCAAAGCTGAATATTTTTGGAAGTAGTTTTTAGTTTGTTTTTAGTTTTAGCTATTTTAGGGGGATATCTGTGTGTGCAGGTGACTATTACTGTGCATAATTATTAGTCAACTTAACAAAAAACAAATATATACCCATTTCAATTATTTATTTTTACCAGTGAAACCAATATAACATCTCAACATTCACAAATATACATTTCTGACATTCAAAAACAAAACAAAAACAAATCAGTGACCAATATAGCCACCTTTCTTTGCAAGGACACTCAAAAGCCTGCCATCCATGGATTCTGTCAGTGTTTTGATCTGTTCACCATCAACATTGCGTGCAGCAGCAACCACAGCCTCCCAGACACTGTTCAGAGAGGTGTACTGTTTTCCCTCCTTGTAAATCTCACATTTGATGATGGACCACAGGTTCTCAATGGGGTTCAGATCAGGTGAACAAGGAGGCCATGTCATTAGATTTTCTTCTTTTATACCCTTTCTTGCCAGCCACGCTGTGGAGTACTTGGACGCGTGTGATGGAGCATTGTCCTGCATGAAAATCATGTTTTTCTTGAAGGATGCAGACTTCTTCCTGTACCACTGCTTGAAGAAGGTGTCTTCCAGAAACTGGCAGTAGGACTGGGAGTTGAGCTTGACTCCATCCTCAACCCGAAAAGGCCCCACAAGCTCATCTTTGATGATACCAGCCCAAACCAGTACTCCACCTCCACCTTGCTGGCATCTAAGTCGGACTGGAGCTCTCTGCCCTTTACCAATCCATCCATCTGGCCCATCAAGACTCACTCTCATTTCATCAGTCCATAAAACCTTAGAAAAATCAGTCTTGAGATATTTCTTGGCCCAGTCTTGACGTTTCAGCTTGTGTGTCTTGTTCAGTGGTGGTCGTCTTTCAGCATTTCTTACCTTGGCCATGTCTCTGAGTATTGCACACCTTGTGCTTTTGGGCACTCCAGTGATGTTGCAGCTCTGAAATATGGCCAAACTGGTGGCAAGTGGCATCTTGGCAGCTGCACGCTTGACTTTTCTCAGTTCATGGGCAGTTATTTTGCGCCTTGGTTTTTCCACACGCTTCTTGCGACCCTGTTGACTATTTTGAATGAAACGCTTGATTGTTCGATGATCACGCTTCAGAAGCTTTGCAATTTGAAGAGTGCTGCATCCCTCTGCAAGATATCTCACTATTTTTGACTTTTCTGAGCCTGTCAAGTCCTTTTTTTGTCCCATTTTGCCAAAGGAAAGGAAGTTGCCTAATAATTATGCACACCTAATATAGGGTGTTGATGTCATTAGACCACACCCCATCTCATTACAGAGATGCACATCACCTAATATGCTTAATTGGTTGTAGGCTTTCGAGCCTATACAGCTTGGAGTAAGACAACATGCATAAAGAGGATGATGTGGTCAAAATACTCATTTGCCTAATAATTATGCACTCCCTGTATTCACATTGGATGTGCATTGCGCATGTCTGATCAAGGTGAACTCCTTAGAAACATTGCGGTAGTGCGACTTGACTTATCGCTGCTTCCGTTAGCATTGTCCATTGTGGTAATGTAGATAGCAAAATAATTTGTAGAGATCAGAGAAGGAGAAAATAAACCTGACATTCTTGTGGCTGGCGATAAAATCATTGAAGCCTTGTTTACAAAACCAGAATACAAAGTCTGTTTGAACACAACCGAGGAGGCAGAATAAGCTTCACACAGACAGGAAATTGCATATCATAAACCCGATCGTAGCATTTAAAATGTTTTCATAACGCTACACCTGGTGGAGCCATTTGAAAGGTCAAGTAGAGAATACCATTACCTGCAGTAGGGGTCATGTATTAAAAATCATACAGATGAAGAGTCATCGAAGAAACACTGGACCTATTTTATAACTTGGCCATGTGCTGCTCAGGATTGGAATTAGGGCATCCACTGGCATCAACTTTGTGAACGTCACTTCAATCAGGGCTCTGCAAGAGACAGTAAATAAAGAACGCACCCCCTCCTGTCTCTAACCCTTCCATGTTTGATATGCTTGTGTGCGGAATACTATGACGGGTTGTATGAAAGTGGTATGAAATCATTATGATGACCACAGGAAAATGTATCTTAGTGGACACATTCTGAGTCAAGTACTGACCTCATAAATCTTGGTTATAAAAGACCATTAGCATACATATTAGCCTCAGTCAGTTGTGGTGGCAGCTAATGTTCCTTAGATGTGGATGTTCTGATTCCTTCTCTTATAGACTGCAATGATTAACATTGCAGCCTATGGGAGTTTCAATTTGTTCCTATGAAGCTTTGTCACAAGCAGGGCTCCATACAAACTTTGCTGTGGCAGGCCTCAGAGCCTTCAGAAGCCCTAAGGCTGCCATAGAAACCAAACTTCTCCCTCGTTCTATGCCCCCAGGAGTGCAGCACTAGGGTAAGACTGTCCCACCAGAGTAACAGACAAAAATGGACCCCTAATAAAACAGGGTCCTTGAGGTCCTATATCCACAGAGGGTGGGCCCTCAGAATCATTTCCTTTTGTGCACCCAAGGGACTTCAATATGACAAAGCTCCTGGGATTTCACTAGTCAGATGCCGTGTTCACAATTGATGGTGGCATCTGAGAAGTTAAATGTCCACACTCATAGTTATCGTAGATCACATACAAATCTTGGCGTCTGCTGTGTAAAACCGCAGGCACCTGACAACTATGACATTCGCTCAGCTCCTTAGCGGGTAAACATCTGCCATACGTGTGCGGCGGATGTTCTGAGGGGGTTAATGCCTCATTTTTAGTACAATATTTATGAGTTTAAAATATGAGGACAAAGTATATATGTCAACATAGTAAGCAAGGAAGTAATACCAGACACAACCCTGGATGTAGATGAAAGTGTACTTACATGTACATTGGCATGGTATACAAACTGATTTTACTTGTACAGTACCTACAAAAACATGATGAAACCAATAGGAAATCTTATATATGTATTAAGATTCAAAATTACTCAAATGAGTCAACATTTTTTTTAATCATTACTTCACTTTTATATTCCATCCAACTTTGTGATGGACAGTTTTGGAGCATATGGCATATCTCCATTTAGAAATGTAGCTGAAATGTACAGCCAAAACATAATTTAGTAGATGTAATTTTAAAACGGTGTCCTGGGCTATAAAATATGTGATACTTAACATAAGTCATATTAGACTTCAGAGGGCAGTTATTAAATAAATGTAAAAGAAGCCTGAATAACATATCAGTGAAATGCTGCTGTGTTTAAAGTGGAATTGTCATTATAGACCTTAAAATTATTTTTATAAACTGTAAAGTACTTGCTGAAATGGGTTTTATTACATTGGAAAAAGGTTCTTTTTTTAAAAATGAACAGCACCACTCTTGTCCATGGTCCATTCATGTGGGTGAGGCTGACTTGCAATACCAGACACAACCCAAAAAGAAGAGTGATGCTATTTCTATAAAAAGGACCATTCGTTCTAATCTTATTTGTTCCTCGCTTCCTATCTTCTGAATCACCGACTCTTATTATGGGTGATTTTAATATCCCCATTGATGATCCTATCTTACCATCAACCTCTCACTTTATATAACCGCCTATCACAACTTACTTCCTCTGCTACGCATGAACAGGGCAATACACTTGATATAGTCCTCATCCGTCACTGCTCAGTCTCAAACTTTAGTAACTAATCTTTCCCACTTTCTGACCACAATCATCTTTAATTTACTATTAAAACCTCCCACTCTTCTCATGACAATCCTACTTTTCACACTTATAGAAACCTACACAGCCAGCAACTTATTGACACCCTACAGTTAGCTCTTACCTGATTATTCTCTGCTGATTCTTCTGGATCTCTCTGCAGCATTTGATACCATAGACCAGGCATGCTCAACCTGCGGCTCTCCAGCTGTTGCAAAACTACAATTGCCAGCATGCCCGAACAGACTTCAGCTATCAGCCTACAGCCGGGCATTGTGGGAGCTGTAGTTTTACAACAGCTGGAGGGCCGCAGGTTGAGCATCCCTGCCGTAGACCATAAAATCCTCCTCACCATGCTCCACTCAATTGGCCTTAAGGACACTCCTCTCTCTTGTTTCTCTTCCTATCTCTCTGGCCACTCCTTTAGCGTATAATTCGCTGGCTCTTCTTCTTCTCCTCTTTCTCTTGATGTTGGTGTTTCTCAGGGCTTAGTATTAGGTTCTCTACTCTTCTCCCTCTTCACAGCCCCCATCAGTCAGACTATCAATAGAGTTGGCTTTCGGTACCATCTCTATGCTGACGACACCAAACTATATATGTCATCCCCTGACATCACTCCTGCTTTACTCCATAACACCAGTAATTGTCTGGCAGCTGTCTCTAACATCATGTCCTTTCTGTATCTAAAAGAGCCTCTTAAAAACTGAACTTCTTGTCTTTTCCCCATCTATTAACCCACTGAAACTTGATATTTCCTTTTCAGTCTGCAGGACTATCATAACTCCTGTGCAACATGCCCACTGTCTTGGGGCCACGTTTGAATCAGATTTTTCCTTTGTTCCCCATATTCAATCACTTAAATGCTCTTGTTGTCTGCACCTCAAGAATATCGCCAGAATCCACCCTTTTCTTAATGTGAAAATGGCAAAAACTCTTGTTGTTGCCTTAATTCATTCTCGTCTTGACTACTGCAATGCATTACTAATTGGTCTCCATCTCACTAAACTCTCCCAACTTCAGTCTGTCCTAAATGCTGCAGCCAGACTCATCTATTTATCCAACTGCTACACTGATACTACTAGCCTGTCCCAGTCACTTCACTGGTTGCTCATCCACCACAGAATACATTTTAAACTTCTCACCCTCACCTACAAAGCTCTTCACATTGCTGCACCTCCATACATCTCCTCCCTCATTTCCGTCTATTATCCTACTCATGCTCTCCCTTCTGTTAGTGACCTAAGATTAACATCCTCTATAATTCGTACCTCTCACTTCTGTCTTCAAGACTTTTCTCATGCTGCACCTACTCTCTGGAATACTCTGACTAATATATCAGGTCAATTCACAACTTATCCACCTTCAAATGTGCCTTAAAAGCACATCTTTTCAGGCAGGCTTATCAAGCTGCCTCAAATTTGTGATGAGCGGCAGGGGCAATATTCAAATTTGCAATATATCATAAATATTTAGGCGAATATTCGCCAAATATTCATGATTTCGTGATATTTGTGATATTCTTTTTGATTGGGCTAATATGCGCGCGTGCACGTACGCACGCACTATTAGCTACAAAAGTGATGAAAATGGTTGTCAGCAACTTTCGAGGTAGTGAGGAAGAACTCCTAAACATGGTAAGTAATTGTACATTACAGCACTGTTTAGATTAAAATTCCATGCATGTCATAACATTAGCTTTATATGCAGATAGAGTTTTTCAAAGTATTTGAGATTGAGCAAATTGCCACTATTGATTCGAATATTTTAGCACAATACATACAACTTCACCTTTAATCAGGTCTGACAACATAATAGTGATTGTTGAACTTAGTATTGTTGTGACATCACATCGCTATTTCTGGAGCATGTATGTATGGACAGCAGAGAAATCTCTCCCACATGCACATTGCACATTTATTTTCCTGACACACACTGTAACCTATACTATCTAACACTAACTATATGGATTATATATTTCAGCTAACTATCTCTATAACCTACACTACACCCTGCACTGGACCCTATCAGCTATTCAGCTACACAATTCCCTATTACTATCTAACACTAACTATATGGAATTTTATATGCAATTTGTAATGTAATTTGAAAAAGCACAGCACAGTATTCAAGCTCCTCTCTTGAAACTCCACAAAATCTCTGCTGGGGAGTGTCTTAATTTATATAGTGAAGGGGTAGGCAGCTTTTCTATTCGTTGCTAGCGATGTTGCTAAGCTGTGACAAAAAAAAATTTAAAAAATAAGAATATTTGTCATGAATATATAGCACTATATTCAAAATATTTGCGAATTCTCGAAGTGCTGATATTCGCGATAAAAATTCGTAATACGAATATTCGCGCTCAACACTACCTAAAATTACCCGAGTAAATGTCTCCCTCACCAACTCCTCTGGACTGAACTCGATCCTCTAACAGTCCCAAACCCCGAAGCAGATCGGCCGGCACCGCTCCTTTCAGATCAATAATGGCTTGAATCCTACTTATCGCAATTACCGTATTTTTCGCCCTATAAGACGCACCGCCCCATAAGACGCACCTAGGTTTTTGGGGAGGAAAATAAGAAAAATAAATTTTTGAACCAAAAGGTGTGCTTTTGGTGGGTTTGGAACTAATGGTGGTTTGTGGATGACGGACACTGTTATGGGGGGGATCTGTGGATGATGGATACTGTTATGGGGGGGATCTGTGGATGACGGACACTGTTATGGGGGGGATCTGTGGATGACGGACACTGTTATGGGGGGATCTGTGGATGACGGACACTGTTATGGGGGGGATCTGTGGATGACGGACACTGTTATGGGGGGATCTGTGGATGACAGACACTTATGGGGGGATCTGTGAATGACAGACACTGTTACAGGGGGGGATCTGTGGCTGGCACTGTTACAGGGGGGGGATCTGTGGATGGCAGTATTATATATGTGCCATCCACAGACCCCCCACCCCATAACAGTGCCATCCACAGACCCCCACCCCTTAACTGTGCCATCCACAGATTCCGTGTAAACACCGACAGAAGTATGATTTTATCTCTCTCTCTCTCTCTCTATATATATATATATATATATACACACTCACCTAAAGAATTATTAGGAACACCATACTAATACGGTGTTGGACCCCCTTTTGCCTTCAGAACTGCCTTAATTCTACGTGGCATTGATTCAACAAGGTGCTAATAGCATTCTTTAGAAATGTTGGCCCATATTGATAGGATAGCATCTTGCAGTTAATGGAGATTTGAGGGATGCACATCCAGGGCATGAAGCTCCCGTTCCACCACTTCCCAAAGATGCTCTATTGGGTTGAGATCTGGTGACTGTGGGGGCCATTTTAGTACAGTGAACTCATAGTCATGTCCAAGAAACCAATTTGAAATAATTCGAGCTTTGTGACATGGTGCATTATCCTGCTGGAAGTAGCCATCAGAGGATGGGTACATGGTGGTCATAAAGGGATGGACATGGTCAGAAACCATGCTCAGGTAGCCCGTGGCATTTTAACGATGCCCAATTGGCACTAAGAGGCCTAAAGTGTGCCCAGAAAACATCCCCCACACCATTACACCACCACCACCAGCCTGCACAGTGGTAACAAGGCATGATGGATACATGTTCTCATTCTGTTTACGCCAAATTCGGACTCTACCATTTGAATGTCTCAACAGAAATCGAGACTCATCAGACCAGGCAACATTTTACCAGTCTTCAACAGTCCAATTTTGGTGAGCTCGTGCAAATTTTAGCCTCTTTTTCCTATTTGTAGTGGAGATGAGTGGTACCCGGTGGGGTCTTCTGCTGTTGTAGCCCATCCGCCTCAAGGTTGTGCGTGTTGTGGCTTCACAAATGCTTTGCTGCATACCTCGGTTGTAACGAGTGGTTATTTCAGTCAACGTTGCTCTTCTATCAGCTTGAATCAGTCGGCCCATTCTCCTCTGACCTCTAGCATCAACAAGGCATTTTCGCCCACAGGACTGCCGCATACTGGATGTTTTTCCCTTTTCACACCATTCTTTGTAAACCCTAGAAATGGTTGTGCGTGAAAATCCCAGTAACTGAGCAGATTGTGAAATACTCAGACTGGCCCGTCTGGCACCAACAACCATGCCACGCTCAAAATTGCTTAAATCACCTTTCTTTCCCATTCTGACACTCAGTTTGGAGTTCAGTAGATTGTCTTGACCAGGACCACACCCCTAAATGTATTGAAGCAACTGCAATGTGATTGGTTGACTAGATAATTGCATTAATGAGAAATAGATGGTGTTCCTAATAATTCTTTAGGTGAGTGTATATATATTGTGGGGGTTTTAACTCCGTCACTGTGCACACATACACGCGTGTCAGTTCAGTCTTCACCACAGGCAGTGTTTATTTCAGCAAACAAAGGTAAACATGTCCAAACTTTAGCTTTAAGCTTTCTTCAGCCCACAAATATTGCATAACATAAAGTCCCACATTCTGTGTTCAGTCCAAATCAGGTAACAACAATATGGTCTCACCACTCTCTGGGGTCTTTCAGAAACCAAGTCCTCCCTCTTAGCTTGTTCAGCTTTACTTAGCCTGTGCACACTTGATCTCCACAGCTGAGATTCCCACACCCTTTTTAACCACACAGTACAGGGAGTGCAGAATTATTAGGCAAATGAGTATTTTGACCACATCATCC
Organism: Bufo bufo; assembly: GCF_905171765.1. Classification (NCBI taxonomy): domain Eukaryota; kingdom Metazoa; phylum Chordata; class Amphibia; order Anura; family Bufonidae; genus Bufo; species Bufo bufo. The sequence goes on from NC_053389.1 coordinate 658,374,806, forward strand.
TCTTTATGCATGTTGTCTTACTCCAAGCTGAATAGGCTCGAAAGCCTACTACCAATTAAGCATATTAGGTGATGTGCATCTCTGTAATGAGAAGGGGTGTGGTCTAATGACATCAACACCCTATATTAGGTGTGCATAATTATTAGGCAACTTCCTTTCCTTTGGCAAAATGGGTCAAAAGAAGGACTTGACAGGCTCAGAAAAGTCAAAAATAGTGAGATATCTTGCAGAGGGATGCAGCACTCTTAAAATCGCAAAGCTTCTGAAGCGTGATCATCGAACAATCAAGCGTTTCATTCAAAATAGTCAACAGGGTCGCAAGAAGCGTGTGGAAAAACCAAGGCGCAAAATAACTGCCCATGAACTGAGAAAAGTCAAGCGTGCAGCTGCCAAGATGCCACTTGCCACCAGTTTGGCCATATTTCAGAGCTGCAACATCACTGGAGTGCCCAAAAGCACAAGGTGTGCAATACTCAGAGACATGGCCAAGGTAAGAAAGGCTGAAAGACGACCACCACTGAACAAGACACACAAGCTGAAACGTCAAGACTGGGCCAAGAAATATCTCAAGACTGATTTTTCTAAGGTTTTTGGACTGATGAAATGAGAGTGAGTCTTTATGGGCCAGATGGATGGTCCCGTGGCTGGATTGGTAAAGGGCAGAGAGCTCCAGTCCGACTCAGACGCAAGCAAGGTGGAGGTGGAGTACTGGTTTGGGCTGGTATCATCAAAGATGAGCTTGTGGGGCCTTTTCGGGTTGAGGATGGAGTCAAGCTCAACTCCCAGTCCTACTGCCAGTTTCTGGAAGACACCTTCTTCAAGCAGTGGTACAGAAAGAAGTCTGCATCCTTCAAGAAAAACATGATTTTCATGCAGGACAATGCTCCATCACACGCGTCCAAGTACTCCACAGCGTGGCTGGCAAGAAAGGGTATAAAAGAAGAAAATCTAATGACATGGCCTCCTTGTTCACCTGATCTGAACCCCATTGAGAACCTGTGGTCCATCATCAAATGTGAGATTTACAAGGAGGGAAAACAGTACACCTCTCTGAACAGTGTCTGGGAGGCTGTGGTTGCTGCTGCACGCAATGTTGATGGTGAACAGATCAAAACACTGACAGAATCCATGGATGGCAGACTTTTTAGTGTCCTTGCAAAGAAAGGTGGCTATATTGGTCACTGATTTGTTTTTGTTTTGTTTTTGAATGTCAGAAATGTATATTTGTGAATGTTGAGATGTTATATTGGTTTCACTGGTAAAAATAAATAATTGAAATGGGTATATATTTGTTTTTTGTTAAGTTGCCTAATAATTATGCACAGTAATAGTCACCTGCACACACAGATATCCCCCTAAAATAGCTAAAACTAAAAACAAACTAAAAACTACTTCCAAGAATATTCAGCTTTGATATTAATGAGTTTTTTGGGTTCATTGAGAACATGGTTGTTGTTCAATAATAAATTTAATCCTCAAAAATACAACTTGCCTAATAATTCTGCACTCCCTGTAGGAAAACCCTGGATGGAGTACGGGAGTGGCCTGTCCCACCCAAGCTCTCTGGTCACTCCTAAAACCCGGACCCAAAATCCACTTTAACGAAAACCTCCCAGCAACCTAATGTTACTGGTATACTTATTTCCGGGAATTATATCACTGAGGCATACATTCTCAGTGAGACGTACTGACCATCCACGATTCTCCCCTCTAGGGCTTAATTTAGCCCCTATTTCTGAAATGTTTCTGGCAGGATTTGAACTCACAATCTTCTACATTACAGCAAAAAACCTTAACCACTACACTATAAGGCTGCGTGGCCAGTTTCTTAAAAAAAAAAAAAAAAAAAGAGACATCTGCTTATATAGGAATACTTACTAGAGTTGAGCAGACACCTGGATGTTCGGGTTCGATGGGTTTGGCCGAACTTCGGAAAAAAGTTCGAGTTCGGCACCCGAACTTGACCCGAACTTGACCCCGAACCCAAACCCCATTGAAGTCAATAGGGACCCGAACTTTTGAGCACTAAAATGGCTGTAAAAATGTCATGTAAAGGGCTAGAGGGCTGCAAATGTCGTCAAAATGTGGTTAAGAGCAGAGCACCTGCAAACAAATGTGGATAGGGAAATGACTTTAAATAACATAAAATGCGTAAAAATAAAAAATAATAATCTTGATCTAGGAGGACCAGGTTCATATGGAGTAGGAGGTTGAGGAGGCGGTGGATGTGGCGGTGTAGGTGGAAGTGGCAGTGGAGGAGGAGGAGGTAGCCTACACTGCTTTTTGTTTTAAATTTTTTATTTTTTTTTTAAATTAGGGTACACCCCAGAACATTGGAAAATATAACCCTCCAGTCGTGCTAAACACACATTCCGACAATACACCGGCTGCAGGGCAGGCCAGCACCTCCAAGGCATAAAGGGCAAGCTCAGGCCATGTGCCCAATTTGGAGACCCAGAAGTTGCAGGTGCTGACCCCTGTCAGTTAGTTTGTGTAGGCGTGTGCATAATTACTGCCTCACCATGTCGCACATCCCCCGTGATGTTCACGATCCAATTTGATATCTGCTTTATCAACTTTCGATGTTCTTTTATGCGCCTACCATGGTGATTACGGGTGGCGGGGAATCAGGGTTCCAGGCCGGAGAGGGAGCGTGAGAAAAAGAGACCAAATTTAAGGGAGATGAATTTATTTTAAAAAATTGGGATCGAGAAGAAATGTGTGAAAGCTATTGAGGCGCAAATGTGGGACAAATTACAGAAGCCCAAATGTGGGCCAAAAGAGTCAAGCGGAGTTGTGGGAAAAGCTATTGAGGCGCAAATGTTGGCCAAGAGAGTATAGCGGAAATGTGGGACAAAGTATTGAAGCTTAAATGTGGTACAACTTGTTTAAGTTTAAGTATTAAATCAAAGGAGGTGGTGCGCATCAATTAACCCCTTAAGGACCTAGGACGTACCGGTACGCCCTATTTCCCGAGTCCTTAAGGACCTAGGACGTACCGGTACGCCCTATTTCCCGAGTCCTTAAGGACCGAGGACGTACCGGTACGTCCTGACTTAAAATCGGAACTCCGGCGCCGCAGGGGTTAATCGGAACGGGATTTCGGCTGAAATCATTCAGCCGGCATCCCGTAACAATGCAGGGGGGGGTCATTTGACCCCCCCGTATCGGCGATCGCAGAAAACCGCAGGTCAATTCAGACCTGCGGTTTGCTGCGCTTTTTGCAGTTTCTGATCGCCGCGGTCCCTGACCGCGGGGATCAGAAACTTTAGAGTGGCTAAAATCATTATTTTTCACCCCCCCCTGCACCCCTGCACGATTTTATGCCGGAGGGTGGTGCGGGGGGGGTGTCGCAGGCGGTGGGGGCGTTGCGGGAGGCGGGCGGTGCGGCAGGCGGGATCGCGATCCCCCGCCCGCCTCCCCATGAACGATCGTTGGCTTCTAGTGGGTATACCAGGGTGCCAGCACATTGCTGGCACCCTGGTATAAACGGCTGACATCTGTGAAGATGTCAGCCGTTTAACCCTTTCCATACCGCGGTCCGTACGGACCGCTGTATGGAAAAAGTTAACTGTCATCGGTCAGGGAGCTCCCTCCCTCTCCATCGGGGGGCTGCTGTGGCTTTGCAGCCCCCCGATGGAGAGGGAGAGAGCCCCCAGAGAGCCCCCCTCAGCCCCGTCCTTACCCTTCCCCGTCTGCGAAGTTCTGAGCAGACGGGGAGGGTTCCCATGGCAACAGGACGCCTGCTCAGGCGTCCTGCTGTCCATGGTGCTGAACAGATCTGTGCTAAAAGCACAGATCTGTTCAGTGTAAGTAGAATACAGTACAGAACAATATATATTGTTCTGTACTGTATTATACAGACACCAGACCCACTGGATCTTCCAGAACCAAGTGGGTCTGGGTCACAAAAATGTAAAAAAAAGTGAAAAAAGTTAAGATAAAAAAAAAAACATTTATCACTGAATAAAAATTAAAAAAATAAAATAAACTACACATATTAGGTATCGCCGCGTCCGTAACGACCTGATCTATAAAATGGTCATGTTACTTTCCCCGCACGGTGAACGCCATAAAAATAAAAAAATAAAAACTATGAGAAAATTGAAATTTTGCCCACCTTACTTCCCAAAAAAAGTAATAAAAGTGATCAAAAAAGTCGCATGTACGCCAAAATAGTACCAATCAAACCGTCATCTCATCCCGCAAAAAATGAGACCCTACTCAAGATAATCGCCCAAAAGCTGAAAAAACTATGGCTCTTAGACTATGGAGACACTAAAACATGATATTTTTTTTTTTTCAAAAATGAACTCATTCTGTAAAACTTACATAAATAAAAAAAAAGTATACATATTAGGTATCGCCGCGTCCGTATCGACCGGCTCTATAAAAATATCACATGACCTAACCCCTCAGATGACCACCGTAAAAAAATAAAAATAAAAACAGTGTAAAAAAAGCCATTTTTTGCCATCTTACGTCACAAAAAGTGTAATAGCAAGCGATCAAAAAATCATATGCACCCCAAAATAGTGCCAATCAAACCGTCATCTCATCCCGCAAAAAATGAGACCCTACTCAAGATAATCGCCCAAAAACTGAAAAAACTATGGCTCTTAGAATATGGAGACACTAAAACATTTTTTTGGTTTTAAAAATGAAGTTATTGTATAAAACTTACATAAATAAAAAAAAATGTATACATATTAGGTATCGCCGCGTCCGCGACAACCTGCTCTATAAAAATACCACATAATCTAACCTGTCAGATGAATGTTGTAAATAACAAAAAAAAAAAACGTGCCAAAAAAGCTATTTCTTGTTACCTTGCTGCACAAAAAGTGTAATATAGAGCAACCAAAAATCATATGTACCCTAAACTAGTACCAACAAAACTGCCACCCTATCCCGTAGTTTCTAAAATGGGGTCACTTTTTTGGAGTTTCTACTCTAGGGGTGCATCAGGGGGGCTTCAAATGGGACATGGTGTCAAAAAAAACAGTCCAGCAAAACCTGCCTTCCAAAAACCGTATGGAATTCCTTTCCTTCTGCGCCCTGCCGTGTGCCCGTACAGCGGTTTACGACCACATATGGGGTGTTTCTGTAAACTACAGAATTAGGGCCATAAATATTGAGTTTTGTTTGGCTGTTAACCCTTGCTTTGTAACTGGAAAAAAAATATTAAAATGGAAAATCTGCCAAAAATGTGAAATTTTGAAATTGTGTCTCTATTTTCCATTAAATCTTGTGCAACACCTAAAGGGTTAACAAAGTTTGTAAAATCAGTTTTGAATAGCTTGAGGGGTGTAGTTTCTTAGATGGGGTCACTTTTATGGAGTTTCTACTCTAGGGGTGCATCAGGGGGGCTTCAAATGGGACATGGTGTCAAAAAACCAGTCCAGCAAAATCTGGCTTCCAAAAACCAAACCGCGCACCTTTCACTCTACGCCCTACTGTGTGCCCGTACAGTAGTTTACGGCCACATATGGGGTGTTTCTGTAAACGGCAGAGTCAGGGCAATAAAGATACAATCTTGTTTGGCTGTTAACCCTTGCTTTGTTAGTGGAAAAAATGGGTTAAAATTGAAAATTAGGCAAAAAAATGAAATTCTCAAATTTCATCCCCATTTGCCAATAACTCTTGTGCAACACCTAAAGGGTTAACGACGTATGTAAAATCAGTTTTGAATACCTTGAGGGGTGTAGTTTCTTAGATGGGGTCACTTTTAGGGAGTTTCTCCTCTTGGGGTGCATCAGGGGGCTTCAAATGGGACATGGTGTCAAAAAACCAGTCCATAAAAATCAGCCTTCCAAAAACCATATGGTGCACCTTTCACTCTACGCCCCGCTGTGTGGCCGTACAGTAGTTTACGGCCACATATGGGGTGTTTCTGTAAACGGCAGAGTCAGGGCAATAAAGATACAATCTTGTTTGGCTGTTAACCCTTGCTTTGTTAGTGGAAAAAATGGGTTAAAATTGAAAATTAGGCAAAAAAATGAAATTCTCAAATTTCATCCCCATTTGCCAATAACTCTTGTGCAACACCTAAAGGGTTAACGACGTATGTAAAATCAGTTTTGAATACCTTGAGGGGTGTAGTTTCTTAGATGGGGTCACTTTTAGGGAGTTTCTCCTCTTGGGGTGCATCAGGGGGCTTCAAATGGGACATGGTGTCAAAAAACCAGTCCATAAAAATCAGCCTTCCAAAAACCATATGGTGCACCTTTCACTCTACGCCCCGCTGTGTGGCCGTACAGTAGTTTACGGCCACATATTGGGTGTTTCTGTAAACGGCAGAGTCAGGGCAATAAAGATACAGTCTTGTTTGGCTGTTAACCCTTGGTTTGTTAGTGGAAAAAATGGGTTAAAATGAAAAATTTGACAAAAATATGAAATTCTCAAATTTCCTCCCCATTTGCCAATAACTCTTGTGCAACACCTAAAGGGTTAACAATGTATGCAAAATCAGTTTTGAATACCTTGAGGGGTGTAGTTTCTTAGATGGGGTCATTTTTGGGTGGTTTCTATTATGTAAGCCTCGCAAAGTGACTTCAGACCTGAACTGGTCGCTAAAAATTGAGTTTTTGTAAATTTCTGAAAAATTTCAAGATTTGCTTCTAAACTTCTAAGCCTTATAACATCCCCAAAAAATAAAATATCATTCCCAAAACAATTCAAGCATGAAGTAGACATATGGGGAATGTAAAGTCATCACAATTTTTGGGGGTATTACTATGTATTACAGAGGTAGAGAAACTGAAAATTTGAAATTTGCTAATTTTTCAAAATTTACGGTAAAAATTTTATTTTTTTATGCAAAAAAATTAACTTTTTTGACCCAATTTTAGCAGTGTCATGAAGTACAATATGTGACGAAAAAACAATCTCAGAACGGCCTGGGTAAGTCAAAGCGTTTTAAAGTTATGAGCACTTAAAGTGACACTGGTCAGATTTGCAAAAAATGGCCTGGTCCTTAAGGTGAAAATGAGCCTGGTCCTTAAGGTGAAAATGAGCCCGGTCCTTAAGGGGTTAAAGAAGAATTTCAGAAATTTTATTCCCTGTCAGCTATGCAGAGCAGGGGTTTATTCACGTCTAAAATTATATAATGTAAACCCAAGAATGTAATAGAAAAATTACAGAAATAAATTAACCTGTCTACTTGGTAGAGCAGGGGTCTATGACAGAAAACAATTGTTTATTGTCACCCGAAAATGTAAAATAAAAATTATTGAAATTTATTAAGCTGTCAACTAGGTAGAGGAGGAGTATATTACACCCAAAAATTGGTGAATTTGACCATAAAATGTAACTGACAAATGTTATTATTTTTTTTTTACCGGTCTAATAGGTATAGCAGTGGTACATCACACCAAAAAATTGGTGTATTTCACCAGAAAATGTAACTGACAATTTTTTTATTTTTTTTTCTTAACCGGCCTACTAGGTATAGCAGTGGTACTATACACTATGTAACTGACATATATATTTTTTTAAACGGCCTACTAGGTATAGCAGGTATAGCAGTGTTACATCACACCCAAAAATTTGTGAATTTCACCATAAAATGTAACAGACAAATTGTTTTATTGTTTAAACTGTCTACTAGGTATAGCAGTGGTACTTCACACCCAAAAATTGTTGAATTTCAACTGAAAATGTAACTGACAATTTTATTTTTTTTGTTAACCGGCCTACTAGGTATAACAGTGGTACTATACACCCAAAAATTGGTGAATTTCACCCAAAAATGTTAATGACAATATTTTTTTTTAAATGGCCTACTAGGTATAGCAGTGGTACTATACACTAAAAAAATGGTTAATTTCACCAGAGAATGTTAATGAATTTTTTTTTTTAATCGGCCTACTAGGTATAGCAGTGGTACTATACACCCAAAAATTGGTGAATTTCACCCGAAAATGTAATGACAATTTTTTATTTGTTTTTTTAATCGGCCTACTAGATATATCAGTGGTACTATACACCCAAAAATTGGTTAATTTCACCAAAAAATGTTAATGACAATTTTTTATTTTTTTTAACCGGCCTACTAGGTATAGCAGTGGTACTATACACCCAAAAATTAGTGAATTTCACCAGAAAATGTAAATGACAAAGTAGTGAAATGATATAAAATAAAACACGTACAAAAAAAAAAATTTTTTGACGAGATAGCCAACACAGGTTTTTGGTTTTAATTTAATTTTGTAAAATTAAGGTGCACTCCAAAAGAGTGTGAAATATCCAAAATACAAACAGGAGCAATTGCGCTGCAGTATAACAATGGCTGCTTAGTGCCGGTATACATGTCTATTCTGCACAAGGTATGGACAAGTCCTGAGAGATCCATGCCTGGTTCATTTTAATGAACGTGAGCTTGTCCACATTGGCTGTGGACAGGTGGCTGCACTTGTTTTTGATGACGCCCCCTGCCATGCTAAACACGCGTTCAGATAATACACTGGCTGCAGGGCAGGCAAGCACCTCTAAGGCGTAAAGGGCAAGCTCAGGCCATGTGCCCATATCAGCTGGTGGTGCTGGTTGTTGTGGCGTGCTGATAAAGCTTTTCCACATTTCGGCAATGCTAACCCTGCCTTCTGAGGTGCTGGCGGTGCCCCAGCAGCGTGGCCACCCAGTAATCAGCACAAGTTAGAATGTGGGCAACTCGGCGGTCGTTGCGGAGACACTGCAGCATGTAATCGCTCATGTGTGCCAGGCTGCCCAGAGGCAACTAAAAGCTGTCCTCTGTGGGAGTTGTATCGTCTGTGTCCTCTGTATCCCACCATCCACGCACCAGTGATGGCCATGAGCTGGTCTGGGTGCCACCCTGCTGTGAACATGGTTCCTCCATCTCCTCCTCCTCATCCTCCACCTTGTCATCCTCCAGAACTGTGGCCTGGCTGGACAATTGTGTTCCTTGGGTTTGTGGGTGCAGGAACCCACCCTCGGAGCCACTTGGGAATGACTGGCCGGAAACCCTACGAAATGATCCCTCTTCCTCCTCCTCCTCCTGTGCCACATCCTCTTCCATCATCGCCAGGAGCGTTTTTTCAAAGAGGCATAGAAGTGGGATAGTAACGCTGAGAACGACGTTATCGGCACTGGCCATGTTGGTGGAGTACTCGAAACAGCGCAACAAGGAACACAGGTCTCGCATGGAGGCCCAGTCATTGGTGGTAAAGTGGTGCTGTTCCGACGAGCGACTCACCCGTGCATGCTGCAGCTGAAACTCCACTATTGCCTGCTGCTGCTCGCACAGTCTGGCAAGCATGTACAAGGTGGAGTTCCACCTTGTGGGCACGTCGCATATGAGGCGGTGAGCGGGAAGGCCGAAGTTACGCTGCAGCGCTGACAGGCGAGCAGCAGCAGAGTGAGAACGCCGAAAGCATGCACAGACGGCCTGCACTTTATGCAGCAGCTCTGACATGTCGGGGTAATATTTAAGGAATCTCTGCACCACCAAATTCAGCACATGCACCTTGCAAGGGATGTGCATCAAACCGGCTAGTCCCAAAGCTGCTACGAGATTTTGCCCATTATCGCACACCACCAGGCCGGGCTTGAGGCTGACTGGCGCAAACCACTCATCGGTCTGTTGTTCAAGGCCCGTCCACAGCTCCTGCGCAGTGTGGGGTTTGTCCCCAAACAGATACGTTTTAAAACTGCCTGCTGTCGTTTACTCCTGGCTGTATTGAATTTGGTGGTGAAGGTGTTACGCTGACCGGATGAGGAGCTGGTAGAGGATGAGGAAGCAGATTAGGAGGAGGAAGCAACAGGAGGCAAACTGAAGCGCCCTGCAATCCTTGGTGGTGGAAGGACATGCGCCAAACTGCTATCCGCCTCAGGCCCAGCCGCCACTGCATTTACCCAGTGTGCTGTTATGGAGATGTAACGGCCCTGGCCTTGATTACTGGTCCACGTATCCGTAGTCAGGTGCACCTTGCCACAGATGGCGTTGCGCAGTGCACACCTGATTTTGTCCCCTACTTGTTTGAAATCTCTTTTTATTAGACATAGGTCATAATTGAGTGCACATTTACAATGTTGAGTGCGTCACATCATAAAAAGTCAAAGTGAATATCTTCGAAGGCATAGCCTAACAATACAGGCTGGGACAGATGACCACTCATCTAGGAAACAGGGGCCCATCAGGTGAATAACCTTACAGAGTGAACATACTAAGTACATAGAATGTATAAAAGATGAAAAAAAAAAAAAAGAATAAACAACTAACTAATACTAACAGCCCTGTTGTTGTGTCACCCTGGTTTGGTAGCTACAGTCCATTCAGGAATATCAATTAGGTCATAGCAGCGCACGTTCTCGGGAGCGCTGGAGTGTATGGTCCACAACCACTGTACCCCTAAGGAGGAACATGGGGAGGGGGGGAGGTGGAAAAAAGGGGGGGGAGAGGGAGGGGAGGGGGGAGTGAACGGGAGTGGGCGAGGGGGGGAGGGGGAGAGGCCTAGGTGACCCTAAAAATATCCTCCAACGTTCCTCTCTAGCTGGTTCCTGAGGACAGAGGGTCAGGGGGGCTTGCTCTGTAGTTCAGCCATGGCTGCCAGAGTTGCAGGTAGCAGTCTCTACTGTGGTATGTCCAACCTATCAATTCCTCCATCTGACACATCTGGTGAACCCTGTTGTGCCACATATCCAGGGTCGGTCCATTTCATGGAAATTAGAAGTTTTGCAGCCATAAGTAAGTGGGTGGTTAGATTGTTCTTCCCTGGGCGAAAATTTGGTGTGGGCAGCCAGAGTAGGACTAACTGGGCTGTGAGTTTCAGGGTCGTGGAGCAGACCTTGTTTATAGCTCGCTCCACCCCTTCCCAAAATTGGCGAATGGCCGAGCAGAACATCCAGATGTGGGAGATGGACCCAGTAGCGGCATTACATCTCCAACAGAGGTCTGTGGGGAGGAGATTAATTTTATAAAGGTACTCAGGAGTTCTATACCATCTAAACGCCACCTTCACAGAGTTCTCTTGTATTTTTATACATTTGGAGAAACCGTGTGAGCACCTTTGGACCCACTTTATTTATTATCATTTAGCGTGAGATGTAGCTCTCTCTCCCAGTCAGCCATCCATGGTGGCAGATTGGAGTCTCTTGCACAGAGTATTTGCCTTTATATGTGGGTGGTGCACTTGTGGGGCAAAGTTGGCAGTAGTATGAAGTTTTCTAACCACGTCGGATCTGGTAATGGAACATACTTAGAGGTCTTAAACTGTCTGCAGATGTTTTCGAAGTCATTCCCTTGAATAAAGTTCTTCCCAGGGTCTGGTCTTCCAGAAAGGGCAGCGTAGAAGTCGGTAGGGGCCTGTAACTTCGTTAAGTCACCCAGTCTGTGTCGGGTCATTGAGACTTGAGAGCCAGATTTCAGACGGGTCTCTAATTTGTGGGCACATAAGGTTGGGGAGGACTGATATAGGAGCCAGAGGAGAGATCCTTGCTTGGCCAGAGTTGAGCTCTTTTGATTTGTGGCAAGCACGTAACATCCCTCTGGTAAGTTCGCTGTCTATTTTGACCCCCTCTCCCACTTTTTCAGGTAACCACAGTCTGTGGAGTGAGTCTTTGCCCAAAAGGGCCAACTCGAAATCTACATGCATACAGTGAATCTCCTGTCTGGTCAGCCTCAACCACCTTTCTAAGTGAATGGCCTGAATATAGGCCGGGATGTCTGGGAGGGAAATGCCGCCATGGTTTTTCCTGCGAGAGAGCAGGCGGAGGGACATTCTAGGTTGGCCACTAGCCCAAAGATATGTACTCATAAGGGTTTGAATTTTGCTTATGAAGTTGCAGGGTAATGAAATGGGAAGGGCCCGTAGGGTATACATAAGTAATGGCAGGATGTAGGTGGTTAAGACATTCTTCCTGCCTAGCCAGGTGAGTAAAGGTGAGGAGTTTTTGAGAGAATAGAGGTGACTTTGGTAAGTAACAGGGGATAATTGAGGTGAAATAGGAGCTTAGGATCTAGTGGGACCATGACTCCCAGATATTTTATTGCCTGGGTAGGCCATTTAAACAGTGTGAGGGCTTTAACCCTAGCTCGCAAGGTAGGTGACAGAGATATGCCTAAGGCTTCCGACTTATCAAAATTTATCTTAAAGGGAACCTGTCACCGGGATTTTGTGTATAGAGCTGAGGACATGGGTTGCTAGATGGCCGCTAGCACATCCGCAATACCCAGTCCCCATAGCTCTGTGTGCTTTTATTGTGTAAAAAAAAAACGATTTATACATATGCAAATTAACCTGAGGTGAGTCCTGTATGTGAGATGAGTCAGGGACAGGACTCATCTCAGGTTAATTTGCATATGTATGAAATTGTTTTTTTTACACAATAAAAGCACACAGAGCTATGGGGACTAGGTATTGCGGATGTGCTAGCAGCCATCTAGCTACCCATGTCCTCAGCTCTATACACAAATTCCCGGTGACAGGTTCCCTTTAAAGTTCGAGATTAGCCCAAAGGATTCGAATATCTGAAGAACCTCTGGCAGGGCCTCCTCTGGATTCGTCAGCAAGAGCCGCAGGTCGTCCACAAAGGCGGCCATCTTGTGGGAGTGATTTCCCAGTTTTAAGTCTTTGATCGTGGGGGACTGGCGGAACTTTAGCAGTAACGTTTCCAGGGTGAGAATGAACAGGGTGGGGGACAACGGGCATCCCTGGCGGGTACCATTTTTGATTTGGAAGGCATCCGATAGGGTCCCGTTGACCAGCACTCTTGCAGATGGTGCTGAGTACAATGTAAAAATGGCTTGTGTAAAGTCCTCTGGGAAGCCAAAGGCATTCAATACACTGATCATATAGTGCCAACTGACCCTATTGAACGCCTTCTCTGCATGTGTGCCTAGCAGCACAAGGGGAGACTTAGTTTTAATAGCGTGTGTGGCCGCATGTATCACTCTACTGATGTTATGTCTGCCCTCTCTGCCTGCCACGAAGCCCACTTGCTCTTCACCCACCAACCCAGGAAGCAGCTTCAATATTCTGTTGTTAAGCAGTTTAGACCACCATTTTAGGTTGGTGTTTAGCAGCGATATCGGTCTGTAGCTTCCACAGACCTCTTTATCTTTTCCATCTTTGTGGATAATTGTATGTGCTTCCTGAGATTGTGGGGACAGAGATCCACCTCTAAGCAGATGATTACAAACATCGACAAAGCGAGATATTAGAGTGTCCCTAAATTTTTTGCAATAGGAGATTGGAAACCCATCGGGCCCTGGGCTCTTACCGGAAGGGATAGACAAGAGGACTTGGTCTACTTCTTCTATCGTAAATGTCAGGATTAACCGGCGTATATCTTCTGTGGATAGGCTCAGAATGTTAATGGAGCCTAGAAACTCTGTGATGCGGTCGTCGAGCTGCTGATTAGAGGAGGATGCCCGGAGGTTATACAAAGTCGAGTAGAAGAAGCAAAACTCCTGTGCTATCGCTGGGGTGTTGATAAGTCGGGAGCCTGAGCCCGATTTAATGGCCTGGATAAAGGATTTGTTCCTTTGTCCCTTTAGAAGGCTAGAAACTAATTTGGATCCCCTGTTCCAGTGTAGATATTGTTTAAAACGCAGCGTCTTTAGGGCTCTAGCAGCCCGTACGTTCAGTAGGTCTGTAAACCTGTTGTCTCAACTGTTTTAGCGACTCCAGAACCTCTACTGATCTCGCTCTCTTGTGCAAAGTCTCGAGTGTGGAGATCTGCTGGAGGAAGGAGTCTAACTGTTTCTGTCTATTTCTCTTGACCTTGGTGCCTAAACTTATAAGCTCCCCCCTGATAACCACCTTGTGCGCCTCCCAGAGAGTTGTCTTACTGGTGAGGTCCTGGTCGTTTTCCCTGAAATAGTTTCTAATGTGTTGATCTATAGCTCGTCTGTGTGATTCGTCTTCTAGAAGTGTCTAGTTAAATCTCCAAACCCAGGACTTTGGTGGGATTGCGTGGAACCTCACCTTCACACTCACCGGCGCATGGTCAGATATGACAATGTTCCCAATGCTGGCCACTGTTACTGAAGACAGCAGTTGGTTTGTCAAAAGTAGATAGTCCAAGCACTGGTATGTATTGTGCGCCCGCGAGTGGAAGGTGTAATCCTTCTCCTCAGGGTGGGTGAGGCGCCAGACATTAGAGACCCCCAAGTCAGTGAAGGTGAAGAGAAGTCTTCTCAGTTGCCTCTTAGAGAGAGGGGGGCCTGTAGAAGATGTGTCTTTGGATGAGTCTAGAGTGAGATTAAGGTGTCCTATTATGAGGTGTCCCTCTCTGAAGGTTTTAAGAATCTCCAGCTTGTGGAGCAACCAGGGAATTTGTCCACTATTAGGAGCGTACAGGTTTGCCAGAGTAAACATGGAGTTCGCCACACTACCTTTCAGGAATAGATAACGTCCATCAGAGTCAGCAAGTTTAGATGTCAAAGTGAAGGGTATATTCTGTCCCAGGCCTATGGAAACCCCCCTGGCTGCTGAGGAATAAGAGATGTGATGCCACACAGGGAAATGTTTGCTCATCACCTTAGGTATGTGTAGGTGTCTAAAGTGGGTCTCCTGTAGCAACACTAAGTAGGCACTCTCCTTCCTGAGCAGGTGGTAAATTTGGTTTCTTTTTTGCGGGGTATTCATGCCATTCACATTGAACAACACAATCTTTAAGTCAGTCATGGCGGTGGTATGGGGGGCCTGAGCGGATGAGCTGAGGTAGTAATAGGGTGACACAGGGCAACATATGGAAAACAGAGTATAAACATTGCAATAGAAAGGATTCTTAAATAAGCAAAAACAAAAACTGTATAATTTACCAAAGAGGTCTCAGACCTCAGGAGGGGGAAATTAGTGTGGAAGTGCCCGAGTACCAGGTCTAACACACTAAGCTCATTCAAGGAATGCAAATAGCAGACATAGTTAGGTTATACAGAGTGAAGGCACTAATCATGGAAAGGGCACTCTACATCGCCACCCTTGAACGGCTGCCCGTTGTTCCAACCTAGCCCAGGGCGGCCATTTTCATGGACTAACTCCAGAACGGTTGGTGTGACAAGATACGTGGGGGGGGGGGGGGGTAAGATCAGGAGTGGTGTATAAGGACAGCAGTAGAGGAGAAAAGAGAGAAGAGAGGGGGGAACCCCATGGGAGAGGAAACAAGCAGGGGCTATATAGAACCTGAGTCCTGCAAGAGGAGGATGTGGCACCGGCCTCAATGGCGGGGATCATCAGAGGCCTGTATCAAAGTGCACATCCAAGGCCTCTGGAGGTATCGATTCAAGGGACCCTCTTCTTCGGGGATTTCTTTTTCTGCACCAAGCGCCATCTCTCCGGCCGCAGCAGGCTTGGGAGGTCAAGGATCGGACTGCAGGGGAGCAAAGACTGAATGTCCAGAGCATCTGTTCCCAAGGCCTCCCAGACAGGCGGTAAGTCCTCCCGGAGTCTCACAGTGTATTGCTTCCCCCCGATCATTGTGCTTAAGCCGAAAGGGAACAGCCATCGGACCTTGTCCCTCAGCAGCGAAGTAAGCGGGCGGAGAGTCCTGCGTTTGGCCAGCGTGCTTGCCGCCAGGTCTCGAAGCAGGAGTACCTTGTGCCCATCTAGAGTGACGTCTCCCTTCTCTCTAGCCGCTCTCAGAATGGCAGCAGTGTCCAAAAAGTTCATTAAGGCACACACCACATCTCTGGGTGGGTCTCCTGCGGCAGGTTTAGGCCTAAGGGCTCTATGAGCCCTCTCGATGCTTGGTCTTGTCTCACCAGAAGGGCAAACAGACGGCGTGCGGTGTTCGGCAGGTCCTCTGCCGTCACCACCTTAGGTATACTGTGTAGGCAAACATTTTTCCTCCGCACTCTATTCTCCTGGTCGTCCAGGTGCACATAGGCCGTGTTAATCATTTTAGACATAGCTTCATGCTGAACCAGGAGATCGTGGCTTTCTTCCAGGTATTCAACCCGGTGGCCGAGTTGCTGGAACTCAGCTTTGATGTCAGAGAGTTCTTTCAGAACCTTGGTTAGGGCCTGGGCTAGCGATTGTTGCAAGAAGCTCCGGGTAAGAGGGAGGGAGTCTGTCTCACCTCTGTTGAAAGATTCAGCGTCTGAGCTGCCGGCGTCTTCCCGCCCTGAGTCAGTTCCCGCCTTGCGCGCCATCTTGCCGCTCTCACGGTGCGAAGAGGTTCTTCTATTGAGGAATTTATTCAGGTCTCCCTGTGTCTTTTTTGCCTTCAGGGTGTTCCCTGTCGCACCATCTCTGTCTCTGAGAGTTTTCCCCATCGTGGGTTCTCTGTCTGCTGATTGTAGCTGATAAAGCTGGGCTAGCGGCGAGGAGCTCTTGTGGAGATGTCCTACACCATGGCTTTCTGGCTCCACCCCCAATCTTTTGGCCCCTACTAGGTTGTGAAGGGAAGGGATGGCTCGCCTTGAAAAGTAGTGGCGGCTGGGCACGACGTACTGTAGGACAGCCACTGCCATAAGGCATTTAAAACTATCTGTCTCCACCAGACGGAATCACAGCATTTCAAAGGCTAGTAATTTAGAAATGCTGGCATTCAGGTATTGGTATAGCTTGTGGGTAGGGGGGTACTTCCTCTTCCTCTCCAGCGTTTGGGATATGGAGAGCTTAATGCTTCCGTGGGACATTTTAAAGATGCTTGGTGACCCAGGTGTTGGTGTTGCTGGCAGATACTCTGTTTGGGGGGTGGCAGGTGGCACTGTCACTCCAGAGGTGGATGAAGAGGCCAAGACTGCAGCAGAAGAGGAAGCAGGTGGAGCAAAAGACCTTTCTTGGTTTTTAAGGTGTCTACTCCACTGCAGCTCGTGCTTTGCACTTAAATGCCTGGTCATGCAGGTTGTGCTCAGGATGAGAACGTTTATGCCTCGCTTCAGGCTCTGATTCCACAGCGTGCAAACCACTCGAGTCTTGTCGTCAGCACATTGTCTGAAGAACTGCCACGCCAGGGAACTCCTTGGAGCTGGCTTTGGTGTGCTCGGTCCCTTGCTGCGGTGGGCAGTAGCCGGCGTACTGTCTAGAGGACGGCCGCTCAGTTTTTGCATCGTGCTCCCTCTTCTGCTGTGCTGGTGGCTCTGTGCGACCACCGCCTCTTCCTCCGAACTACATAGGTCACTCACTTGACCTTGATTCCATGTGGGGTCGAGGACCTCATCATCCTCCACATCATCTTCCACCCAGTCTTCACCCCTGCCTTCCTTGTCTGTCTGCACACTTTCGAAAGCCGCAGAAGTTGGCACCTGTGTTTTCTCATCTCATCATACAAGACATGCTGCAATGGTCCTCCCATGTACTGATCTTGAAAGATAAGTGGTTGGGCATCGGTGCACTCAATCTCTTCCACTTCTGGGGCAGGGCTAGGTGGATAGCCCTGGGAAACCCTGCTAACAGAGTCATCAAAAAGCAGAAGAGACTGCTGCATGACTTGGGGCTCAGACTGCTTGGCTGATTTGCAAGGGGGTGAGGTGAAAGACTGATGGACATCGGCAGCAGGTGCCAACTGTGGTCTTTCAGCAAGAGACGGGTTTGGCTTTGTGTCTCATGTTAGCTCTTGTTGGAATGGAAAAGAACTGTACAAGAAAGATGGTTTGCATCTTTCTCTCAAAGCAACGAATGTCCTCGGTGAACAGATCCAGGTATTTGCTAAGAATCATTTAAACTAGGAAAGGGGGGCAAAAGAGTGATAATCCAGCAGTCCAACTGCCCCCCGGAACAATGCCAGAAGAGGCCAGTAGCACAAAGGTTAAGAAATGACAAGCTCAGAGTCTTGTCTACAAATGCTCGCAGTCTAGGGAATAAGATCAATGACCTTGAGGCTATAATGGCATCTGAGAATATAGATGTAGTGGCTGTTACTGAGACGTGGTTCAAGGGGAGTAAAGACTGGGATATATCAATACCAGGGTTCTCTCTATACAGGAAAGACAGAGAAGGCAAGAAGGGGGGAGGGGTGGCCCTGTATGTGAAAGATAACATAAAATCTAATTTGATACAAGTTAGCGAGAACAATTTAGAGTCAGTTTGGGTTACCGTGCAGCTTGATAATCATAAGGTAACTCGTGTAGGTGTGATATATAGACCACCTAGCCAAGTCAAAGAATTAGATGATCTACTAGTTGAGGAAATAGCTAAAATGACATTGAAGGGGGAAGTTATCATTATGGGAGACTTCAATCTTCCAGACGTA
This sequence comes from Bufo bufo, assembly GCF_905171765.1. Taxonomy (NCBI): domain Eukaryota; kingdom Metazoa; phylum Chordata; class Amphibia; order Anura; family Bufonidae; genus Bufo; species Bufo bufo. Next base: position 658,392,962 of record NC_053389.1, read on the forward strand.
AACTGGAAAACCAAAATAGCTAGTTCTGCCAGGAGTACAGATATTCTAAATTCCCTACTGGGATTATCTCTACAGCAAGTAGTGGAGGAGCCAACCCGGAAGGAGGCCATTTTAGATTTAGTATTCACAAATGGGAATTTGGTATCTGATATTACTGTAGGGGAAAGCTTGGGATCTAGTGATCACCAGTCAGTGTGGTTTACTATAAGTACAGTGACTGAGTCACACCACACAAAAACAAAAGTTTTAGATTTTTAGAAAAACAGACTTTTCTAAAATTAGATTAGTGGTATACAAGTCCCTATCAGACTGGAACAGTTTCATTGGAGTCCAGGAGAAATGGGACTACTTAAAAGTGGCACTATTGAAGGCAACAGAAAATTGCATTAGGCTTGTCAGTAAAAGCAAAAAAAGGAAGAGACCACTGTGGTACTCAGCAGAAGTGGCCAAAATCATTAAAAACAAAAAGATAGCATTTAGGAACTATAAAAAAAAAAAAAAAAGGATGACAGACAAATTTATAAGATTAGGCAGAGAGAGGCCAAACAAGTTATAAGAGCTTCCAAAGCACAGGCAGAAGAGAAATTAGCTCAGTCAGGGAAAAAAGGCCAGAAGGCATTCTTCAGATACATACATGAAAAAAGGAAACTAAAACAAGGAATTACCAAATTAAAAACAAAAGAAGGAAGGTATATGGAAGAAGATAAAGAACTAGCTGACTGCCTCAATGAATATTTCTGTTCAGTTTTTACAAAGGAAAATGAAGGAGAAGGACCTCAGTTAGGAAAGAAGACTAATGAATCTTTTGACGCATGTGTCTTTACAGAGGAAGAGGTTCTAAGTCAGCTGTCTAAATGTAATACAAATAAGTCACAGGGGCCTGATGGGATACACCCAAAGCTATTAAAAGAGCTCAGCGGTGAACTAGCAGAACCATTAACAGATTTATTTAACCAATCACTGGCAACAGGAGTCGTCCCAGAAGATTGAAAATTAGCAAATGTTGTGCCCATTCACAAGAAAGGTAGTAGGGAGGAATCGGGCAACTATAGGCCAGTAAGCCTGACATCAATAGTGGGGAAATTAATGGAAACCATACTTAAGGAGAGGATTGTGGAACATCTAAAATCCCATGGATTGAAAGATGAAAAACAGCATGGGTTTACTTCAGGGAGATCATGTCAAACTAATCTTATTGATTTTTTCGATTGGGTGACTAAAATAATAGATGGAGGAGGTGCAGTAGACATCGCTTATCTAGACTTTAGTAAGGCTTTTGATACTGTCCCACATAGAAAGCTTATCAATAAAGTGCAGTCTTTGGACTTGGACTCCCATATTGTTGAATGGATTAGGCAGTGGCTGAGGGACAGGCAACAGAGGGTTGTAGTCAATGGAGTATATTCAGACCAAGGTCTTGTTACCAGTGGGGTACCTCAGGGATCTGTTCTGGGACCCATATTGTTTAATATCTTTATCAGCGAAATTGCAGAAGGCCTCAATGGTAAGGTGTGTCTTTTTGCTGATGACACAAAGATTTGTAACAGGGTTGATGTTCCTGGAGGGATACACCAAATGGAAAAGGACTTAGGAAAACTAGAGGAATGGTCAAAAATATGGAAACTAAAATTTAATGTTGATAAGTGCAAGATAATGCACCTGGGACGTAAAAACCAAAGAGCAGAATATAAAATCACTGATACAGTCCTAACCTCAGTATCTGAGGAAAGGGATTTAGGGGTCATTATTTCAGAAGACTTAAAGGTAGGCAGACAATGTCATAGAGCAGCAGGAAATGCTAGCAGAATGCTTGGGTGTATAGGGAGAGGAATTACCAGTAGAAAGAGGGAAGTGCTCATGCCGCTCTACAGAGCACTAGTGAGACCTCATTTGGAGTATTGTGCTCAGTACTGGAGACCATATCTCCAGAAGGATATTGATACTTTGGAGAGAGTTCAGAGAAGAGCTACTAAACTGGTACATGGATTGCAGGATAAAACTTACCAGGAAAGATTAAAGGACCTTAACATGTATAGCTTGGAAGAAAGACAAGACAGAGGGGATATGATAGAAACTTTTAAATACATAAAGGGAATCAACAAGGTAAAAGAGGAGAGAATATTTAAAAGAAGAAAAACTGCTACAAGAGGACATAGTTTTAAATTAGAGGGGCAAAGGTTTAAAAGTAATATCAGGAAGTATTGCTTTACTGAGAGAGTAGTGGATGCATGGAATAGCCTTCCTGCAGAAGTGGTAGCTGCAAATACAGTGGAGGAGTTTAAGCATGCATGGGATAGGCATAAGGCCATCCTTCATATAAGATAGGGCCAGGGGCTATCCATAGTATTTAGTATATTGGGCAGACTGGATGGGCCAAATGGTTCTTATCTGCCGACACATTCTATGTTTCTATGTTTCTATGAGACTGGGTGGGAGACAATGTGAAGGAACTGGATCCACTGTCAGCAACCCAATCTACTATCGCCTCTACTTGTTCAGGCCTCACCATTCGTAGAGCCGCATTAGGCCCGACGAAATACCGCTGCAGGTTTTGTCGCCTTCTCGCACCTGAGGAAGGGGTTTCACTTGTGCGTGTAGCTGGCACAAATCGACCACGTCGTCTCCCTGCAACAGGAGCTCCACCAGCAGCACCACGACCTGGGCAACGTCCCTTATTTGACGCTCTCCTCATATTTTTCGAATTTAGGATCTTCCCCTAAATGGGTGTTTAATTAATAGTAGAATAGAACGACAGTATGTAAAGGGTGTATCTCACATAGTCTGAACCAGTGTAGGCCTGAATTAAATATTTCTTTGCCCAAAATGGCTGTATTTCAAATGGCTGTATTTCAAATGCCTGATTCAAACCCTGCATGTAGAGGGGGTATCTCACATGGTCTGAACCAGTGTAGGCCTGAAGTAAATATTTATTTGCCCAAAATGGCTGCATTTCAAAAGACTGATTCAAACCCCTGTATGTAGAGGGGGTATCTCACACGGTCTGAACCAGTGTAGGCCTGAATTAAATATTTATTTGCCTAAAATGTCTGTATATCAAATGGCTGTATTTCAAATTCGTGAATCAAACCCCTGTATGTAGAGGGAGTATCTCACAGGGCCTGAACCAGTGTAGGCCTAAATTAAATATTTCTTTGCACAAAATGGCTGATGATTGGTGTATTTCTAGCTTAAATTTCACACTGACTCATCAAGATGTTGTAGATTGACAAAAAGTGTTTTTTTTTTGGTAACAGAATATGAAAGCTGTATATATTAAACTTGAATTTAATACTTGCAGATCTGGAAAATATTGTTTTTTGAAAAAAAAAGTGTGTTTTTCAAACCCCAGAAAATGATTGGTGTATTTCTAGCTTAAATTGCACACTGACTAATCAAGATGTTGTAGATTGCCAAAAAAGTGTTTTTTTGGTAACAGAATATATAAGCTGTATATATTAAACTTGAATTTAACACTTGCAGATCTGGAAAATACAGTTTTTTGAAAAAAAAAAGTGTGTTTTTCAAACCCCAGTAAATGATGGGTGTATTTCTAGCTTAAATTGCACAGTGACTAATCAAGATGTAGTTTGCCAAAAAAAATTGTGATTTGCAATGTCCCAAAAGCTCTGATGCAGTGCTGGTGCACTGAGCTTGCATAAAATGGCCGCCGCCGCCCACCTAACTAACAGAATTATAAGTTGTTTTCTCTGTAGATCGCTGAGTTAGATTCTCTCCTATTCTCTCCCTGAAATCACAAGTCCAGCAGCATCCTCTCCCTACACTTGTAACAGCAGAGTGACGTGCAGCGCTACGTGACTTAAGCTTATATAGAGCCTGGGTCACATGCTGCTCTGGCCAATTACAGCCATGCCATTAGTAGGCATGGCTGTGATGGCTTCTAAGGTCAGACAGTTAACCGCTTGTTGATTGGCTGCTCTGCAGCCTTTCAAAAAAGCACCAAGAAAGCGCCGAACACCGAACCCGAACTTTTACGGAAATGTTCGGGTTCGGGGTCCAAAAATCCTAAAGTTCTGTACGAACCCGAACTTTACAGTTCGGGTTCGCTTAACACTAATACTTACTACTACTAAGTATTCCTATATAGCAGAAGTCTCATTTTATTTTATTTTTTTATTTTTTTAAGCAACTGGCCATGCAGCTCTATAGTGTAGGGTTAACATTCTTGGCTGTAATGTAGAAGGTAGTAAGATTGAATACCGCCAGAAAACTTTTCAGAAATAGAGGGTAAATTTGATTTAAATACACTGACTCGAGCATCGCGCTCGAGTACACGCGATATTCGGCCGAGCATAGCGATGCTCAAGCCGTACTGGTGTTCAGCCGAGCATGCTTGCCGAACACTAGCATTTACCTGACAGAAAAGAACTTGTGATTATGTGGCTGGAGGTACATTAGGCGGTCACTGGATAAAATTTTTACTGTAGGCCACTGGAGTACAGGCTGCAAAAATTAGGCATTCATCTGACAGAATAGAACTTGTGATGATTTTGCTGGAGGTACATTAGGCGGTCACTGGATAAATATTTTTCTGTAGGCCAGTACAGGCCCCAAAAAGTAGGCATTCACCTTACAGAAAAGGCCTTTTATGCCGCTGTATATACATAAGCCTGTTGGTCTAGGCGTTTCCTGAGGCTGGATCTGGAGGGCGGCTGTCAATGGGTTGGCTATAAAAATGATCTCATATCCGAAGTGACCAACACATCTTCCATCCGCCATCTTCTTGCAGGCGCGGTAGGATTAGTACCCACACCTGTTTTGCTGTGGGTGGAAATTCCTCTGCCAGCGCCCGCAAAAGCAGAATACAGCATCTCTGGGAGCAAGGCCTGGAAATGCTGCATTCTGCCAGCCCACTGTGATGCTGGTAACATGTCCGCCATTTTGTGTTTGTATCGGGGGTCTAAGAACGTTACCACCCAGTACACTGGAGCATGAAGGCCCCCATATGCACTAAATTGGAAGCGGTGGAGTGCCCTGGCTCCTGCTCATCGCCCAGGAGAATGTCTTCCTTGGTCTCCTCCCCCTAGCCACGGACAACACCAGGGATCCCCGAAAAGTTTAAAGTCCCCCTCAAACCCTGCTCTTCTTGCTCCATCTCCTCCTCCCCCCAGCCACCATCCTCCTTCAGACTCCTGCTGACTTGTCTCAGATGGAGTAACCCCCCTGGGAATTCATTAAGCATTGCGACTTCCTCATCTTCCTGCTCCTCGACGGCTTGATCAATGACACGACGCAATGCACACTCCAGAAAGAAGGCGTAAGGTACGATGTCACTGATGGCGCCCTGGCTGCGACTGGCCAGTTTGGTGATCTCATCAAATGGTTGCAGAAGTCTGCATGCATCGCGCATGAGCAGCCACTGGTGCGGTGAAAAGATACCAAGCTCCCAAGAACCTATCCTGCTGCAAAGTTCGCACAGGTAGTCGTTAACGGCACATTGCTGCTAGAGCAGCCTATAAAGCATATACAGTTGCAAGAAAAAGTATGTGAACCCTTTGGAATGATATGGATTTCTGCACAAATTGGTCATAAAATGTGATTGGATCTTCATCTACAGTTAAGTCACAACAATAGACAATCACAGTTTGCTTAAACTAATAACACACAAAGAATTAAATGTTACCATGTTTTTATTGAACATACCATGTAAGCATTCACAATGCAGGTGGAAAAAGTATGTGAACCCTTGGATTTAATGACTGGTTGAACCTCCTTTGGCAGCAATAACTTCAACCAAACGTTTCCTTTAGTTGCAGATCAGACGTGCACAACGGTCAGGGGTAATTCTTGACCATTCCTCTTTACAGAACTGTTTCAGTTCAGCAATATTCTTGGGATGTCTGGTGTGAATCGCTTTCTTGAGGTCATGCCACAGCATCTCAATCGGGTTGAGGTCAGGACTGGGCCACTCCAGAAGGCGTATTTTCTTCTGTTTAAGCCATTCTGTTGTTGATTTACTTCTATGCTTTGGGTCGTTGTCCTGTTGCAACACCCATCTTCTGTTGAGCTTCAGCTGGTGGACAGATGGCCTTAAGTTCTCCTGCAAAATGTCTTGATAAACTTGGGAATTCACTTTTCCTTCGATGATAGCAATCCGTCCAGGCCCTGATGTAGCAAAGCAGCCCCAAACCATGATACCCCCACCACCATACTTCACAGTGGGGATGAGTTTTTGATGTTGGTGTGCTGTGCCTCTTTTTCTCCACACATAGTGTTGTGTGTTTCTTTCAAACAACTCAACTTTGGTTTCATCTGTCCACAGAATATTTTGCCAGTACTGCTGTGGAACATCCAGGTGTTCTTGTGCAAACTGTAAACGTGCAGCAATGTTTTTTTTTGGACAGCAGAAATGAAATGAAATCCATTGTTGTTTAGTGTTTTACGTATCGTAGATTTGCCAACAGGGATGTTATCATATGCCTGAGACTTGTGTAAGTCTTTAGCTGACACTCTAGGATTTTTCTTCACCTCATTAAGCAGCCTGCGCTGTGCTCTTGCAGTCATCTTTACAGGATGGCCACTTTTAGGGAGAGTAGCAGCAATGCTGAACTTTCTCCATTTATAGACAATTTGTCTTACCGTGGACTGATGAACAGCAAGAATTTTGGAGATACTTTTATAACCCTTTGCAGCTTTATGCAAGTCAACAATTCTTAATCGTAGGTCTTCTGAGAGCTCTTTTGTGTGAGGCATCATTCACATCAGGCAATGCTTCTTGTGAAAAGCAAACCCAGAACTGGTGTGCGTTTTTTATAGGGCAGGGCAGCTGTAACCAACACTTCCAATCTCATCTCATTGATTGGACTCCAGTTGGCTGACACCTCACTCCAATTAGCTCTTGGAGATGTCATTAGTCTAGGGGTTCACATACTTTTTCTACCTACACTGTGAATGTTTACATGGTGTGTTCAATAAAAACATGGTAACATTTAATTATTTGTGTGTTATTAGTTTAAGCAGACTGTGATTGTCTATTGTTGTGACTTAACTGTAGATGAAGATCACATCACATTTTATGACCAATTTGTGGAGAAATCCATATAATTCCAAACGGTTCACATACTTTTTCTTGCAATTGTACAAGGTGGAGTTCCAGCAGGTAGGGCTGTCACAAATCAGACGTCTGACGGGTAAGTGGTGTCGCCGCTGAACGTCAGTAAGGCAAGCCATGGCCGTGTAAGATCTTCTAAATTGGCCAGAGATTTTCCTGGCCTGCTACAAAACGTCCTGTACCCCGGGGTATTTGTCAACGAGCCCCAGCACGACTAAGTTCAGGACATGTTCCATGCACGGCACCTGTGTCATTTTGCCCTGTTTCAGCAGGCTCAGCAGATTGGCACCGTTGTCGCACACCACTTTACTAACTGTCAAAATGAGCAGGGTGAGCCACTGATCGGCCTGTGACCGCAGAGCTGAAAGCAGTGCAGGACCAGTGTGGCTCTTGGCCCCCAGGCACAACAACCATAGCACATCATGACAACGTCTCACCTGGGATGTGGAATAGGTTCTGGGGAGCTTGGGGGGCACAGCAGAAGAGACGGTAGCAGTGGAAAAGGAGGAGTCAGCCGAGGAGGAGACGGAGGATGGAGTAGGAGGAGAAGAAGAGTCAGGCCTGCATTCAATTCTTGACGGTAACACCAAATTCACACGGGAGCCACGGGTTACATGCTTGACGGCCGTCAGAAGGTTGACCCAGGGGGCAGTAAAAGTTATGTACGTACCTTCCCAGCCCATGTTTGCTAGACCACGTGTCTGTTGTCAGATGTATCTTGGCACCAACACTGTGTGCCAAAGATATATTCACTTGCCGCTAAACGTGGCCATATAGCTCTGGGATGCCGTTCTGGGAGAAATATTTCCTTCCGGGGACCTTTCATTGCGGTGTGCCAATGGCCTCAAATTTTCTAAAGGCCTCCAAGTCCACCAGTTTATATGGCAGTTCCGACAAGCCAGCGGTCATCCGTTGGGCAAAAGGGTTATTTGGCATCATCAACTTTTAACGCTCGAACATTTGGGCCAAGGAAGCCTGCCTTCCTCTAGATGAATGTGACCACGGCACAGGGGAAGGTTGAGTGGAGGGCACATGGGAGGAGAAGGAGAAGAGGCAGGACGTGGAGCACTGGGAGTGTGGCATTGTGGGTTCTAATGGCATTGCTCCCACTGGGCTTGGTGATGGGAGGCCAGGTGCATTCTTAAGGCGGTCATCCCTAGGTGAGTGTTGGGCTTACCGCGACATATGCATTGATAGCGCAGGCTGCAGATGGCAACTCTATTGTCAGCAGCTGACACATTAAAAAAAGACCACACTGCGGAGCCATGTGCCAGCTCCTTGGGAGTGCCAGAAGTGACCGTGCATGGTGGATGGCTTGCTCCAGATACATTAGCAGTCTGCTTTTTGCCTCCTGTGCCCTGCAAGCTCTGCCTACTACTCCTCCATCTCCTTCCTCTCTGCTGCTCCATCTCTCCCTCTGAACTCCCCTCTTCTTCCTCTCTTGTGGGCACCCACGTGACGTCCATCGACACATCATCGTCACCTTCACCACCACTGACATTTGAGATCTCGGAGTAGACAGAAACAGCGGGGACCTCCCTCCTTGGGCTGATCTGGGTACTGTGGTCAGCCCGCTAGGTGGTGGCCGTTGCTGCCTCTTTTTCCTCATCCGATGTCAAAAATGGCTGTGCATCGGTATGTTCTGGGAATGGATGTGAAAATTATTCCTCTGTCTCGAGTGGAGGGGCTATGGTGGTGGTATATTTGGGAGTGCACACAGCAGAGAGTGAGGAAGGTGCAGATATAGAGGATGAGGAGGGTGCAAAAGCGGAAGGCTGAGTAAGCCACTCAACCAACTCTGGTGCTCCCTTCGAAGTAACCGCATGCGCCTTCTCCAACTTCCCACTTAGGCTCCGGCCTGGTGCACCTGCTCGACCCTTATCACTCCTGCTGAACGGCCTGACTCTTCCTCTGCCTGTCATTTTTAAAATTACCCTGTGCCTAAGTCCCTAGAGAAGAGCAGTATTTGTAGAAGCAGATATATCGCAGGCCTTAATCAATATTTGGTGGAAGCTGGCATATCGAATCCCTAAATCAGTATTTTGCAGAAGAAGATAAATTGCAGGCCACAATCAATATTTGGTGGAAACAGGTATATCGAACCCATTAATCAGCATTTTGTGGAAGCAGGTATATCGCAGGCCTCAATCAATATTTGGTGGAAACAGGTATATCATAGGCCTCAATCAATATTTGTTGGAAGCAGTTATATTAAACCCCTTAATCAGTATTTTGTGGAAGCAGGTATATTGCACCACTCAATCAATATTTGGTGGAAACAGGTATATCGAACCCCTTAATCAGTATTTTGTGGAAGCAGGTATATCGAACTCCTTAATCATTATTTTGTTGTCACGAGGGTGTCAAGAGCCACGTCTGACTCCGTTATACCCGGGGTCAGGAAGTCGCAGCGGGTGGCTGCGCGTTCTATGTATAAAGACAGTGCTGTTTCTTAATGGTAGCTTTCTGGGTTTGCCTTGCAACCCTTTTTGGCTCACTCAGGGATCTGTAGCTTCTTCTCCTCAGCTGTTTCTTGTCCAGCACTCCTAACCTCCTTATATTCCCCTCTCTCACTTCTCTGGTTGCCAGATATAGAGCTTCCTGCCTGGACTTCTATACTGACCCACTGGAGCTGTGTAGCTGTGTTCCCTGGTTGTTGTTCCAGAACGTTACCCTCCGGATCCCTGTTGGGCCTTTGTGGTCTGCTGTTGTCACCCACCTGGGATTATATGTTTGTCTGTATTGTCTGTCCTCTCCTTGGTGTTTTCCTCTTAGTGTCAGTGGTGCGGACTAGTGATCCCACCGCCCCGTTCACTACATAGGGCTCATCTTAGGGAAAGCCAGGGTTTAGGCACGTGATCAGCGTACGGATGAGGAACCCGTCTAGGGACATCAGGGCAGTCAGGTGCCAGCCTCAAGGGGTCACCACCTTTCCCTCACCCTTGGACAGGGCATTCCCATTTCCCTCCCGTTGCGTGACGCCGGTCATTACATTTGTGGAAGCAGTTATATCAAACCCCTTAATCAGTATTTTGTGGAAGCAGGTATATTAAACCCCTTAATCAGTATTTTGTGGAAGCAGGTATATCGCACTACTCAATCAATATTTGGTGGAAACAGGTATATCGAACCCCTTAATCAGTATTTTGTGGAAGCAGGTATATTGAACTTCTTAATCATTATTTTGTGGAAGCAGGTATATCATAGGCCTCAATAAATATTTGTTGGAAGCAGGTATATCGCACCACTCAATCAATATTTTGTGGAAACAGGTATATCGAACCCCTAAATCAGTATTTTGTGGAAACAGGTATATCGTAGGCCTCAATCAATATTTGGTGGAAGTAGTTATATCAAATCCCTTAATCAGTATTTTGTGGAAGCAGGTATATAGCAGCAATCAATCAGTATTTTGTGGAAGCAGGTATATCAAACCCCACAATCAATATTTGGTGGAAACAGGTATATCGAACCCCTTAATCAGTATTTTGTGGAAGCAGGTATATGGCAGGCCTCAATTAATATTTGGTAGAAGCAGGTATATCAAACCCATTAATCAGTGTTTTGTGGAAGCAGGTATATCACACCCATCAATTAATATTTGATGAAAACAGACATATCGAACCCATTAATTTGTATTTTGTGGAAGCAGGTGTATCGCAGGCCTCAATTGATATTTTGTAGAAACAGGTATATCGAAACCCCTTAATCAGTATTTTATGAAAACAGGTATATCGCATTCCTTAATCAGTATTTTGTGGAAGCAGGTATATCAAACCCCTTAATCAGTATTTTGTGCCCTAAAAAACCCACCTCGCCTGTGGATGGCGCAAGACAGATATCCGCTACACAGTAGCCTATGTAGGTTCTATTATTAAATACCACCCACTGACCTCCCCTGGTCCACACCACTGAGTAGAACAAGCGATTCTCATCCCACTTCCACCCATATGTCTTCAGCTAATAAACATGTGGGATCCCACTTCCGTTCTTATATTATATTGTACTTTCTCTATATTGTACTTTCTTAATACTGCTACCCTATGGTGTCTCATGTATTCACTTTGTACCCATCATGCATTCACTATGCACTCACTATGTATTCACAATGTATTCTAAGAGTATTTCTTGGGCTTGCATGCCCTGTACCTTTGTATTTGTTACCTTTCCTTGTTTTTAATGAAAAACGTAATAAAAATAAAATAATTTAAAAAATATATATATTTTGTGGAAGCAGGTATATCGTAGGCCTCAATCAATATTTGGTAGAAACAGGTATATCAAACCCCTTAATCAGTATTTTGTGGAAGCAGGTATATCGCAGGCCTCAATCAATATTTGGTGGAAAAAAGTATATTGAACCCCTTAATCAGTATTTTGTGGAAGCAGGTATATCATAGGCCTCATTCAATATTTGGTGGAAACAGTTATATCAAACCCCTTAATCTGTATTTTGTGGAAGTAGGTATGTCACAGCCCTCAATAAGTATTTTGCGGAAGCAGGTATATCAAACCCCTTAATTAGGGATGAGCGAACCCGAACTGTATAGTTCGGGTTCGTACCGAATTTTGGGGTGTCCGTGACACGGACCCGAACCCGAACATTTTCGTAAAAGTCTGGGTTCGGGTTCGGCGCTTTCTTGGCGCTTTTTGAACGGCTGCAAAGCAGCCAATCAACGAGCGTCATACTACTTGCCCCAAGAGGCCATCACAGCCATGCCTACTATTGGCATGGCTGTGATTGGCCAGTGCAGCATGTGACCCAGCCTCTATACACTGCGTGCAGAATTATTAGGCAAATGAGTATTTTGACCACATCATCCTCTTTATGCATGTTGTCTTACTCCAAGCTGTATAGGCTCGAAAGCCTACTACCAATTAAGCATATTAGGTGATGTGCATCTCTGTAATGAGAAGGGGTGTGGTCTAATGACATCAACACCCTATATTAGGTGTGCATAATTATTAGGCAACTTCCTTTCCTTTGGCAAAATGGGTCGAAAGAAGGACTTGACATGCTCAGAAAAGTCAAAAATAGTGAGATATCTTGCAGAGGGATGCAGCACTCTTAAAATTGCAAAGCTTCTGAAGCGTGATCATCGAACAATCAAGCGTTTCATTCAAAATAGTCAACAGGGTCGCAAGAAGCGTGTGGAAAAACCAAGGCTCAAAATAACTGCCCATGAACTGAGAAAAGTCAAGCGTGCAGCTGCCAAGATGCCACTTGCCACCAGTTTGGCCATATTTCAGAGCTGCAACATCACTGGAGTGCCCAAAAGCACAAGGTGTGCAATACTCAGAGACATGGCCAAGGTAAGAAAGGCTGAAAGACGACCACCACTGAACAAGACACACAAGCTGAAACGTCAAGACTGGGCCAAGAAATATCTCAAGACTGATTTTTCTAAGGTTTTATGGACTGATGAAATGAGAATGAGTCTTGATGGGCCAGATGGATGGGCCCGTGGCTGGATTGGTAAAGGGCAGAGAGCTCCAGTCCGACTCAGACGCCAGCAAGGTGGAGGTGGAGTACTGGTTTGGGCTGGTATCATCAAAGATGAGCTTGTGGGGCCTTTTCGGGTTGAGGATGGAGTCAAGCTCAACTCCCATTCCTACTGCCAGTTTCTGGAAGACACCTTCTTCAAGCAGTGGTACAGGAAGAAGTCTGCATCCTTCAAGAAAAACATGATTTTCATGCAGGACAATGCTCCATCACACGCGTCCAAGTACTCCACAGCGTGGCTGGCAAGAAAGAATATAAAAGAAGAAAATCTAATGACATGGCCTCCTTGTTCACCTGATCTGAACCCCATTGAGAACCTGTGGTCCATCATCAAATGTGAGATTTACAAGGAGGGAAAACAGTACACCTCTCTGAACAGTGTCTGGGAGGCTGTGGTTGCTGCTGCACGCAATGTTGATGGTGAACAGATCAAAACACTGACAGAATCCATGGATGGCAGGCTTTTGAGTGTCCTTGCAAAGAAAGGTGGCTATATTGGTCACTGATTTGTTTTTGTTTTGTTTTTGAATGTCAGAAATGTATATTTGTGAATGTTGAGATGTTATATTGGTTTCACTGGTAAAAATAAATAATTGAAATGGGTATATATTTGTTTTTTGTTAAGTTGCCTAATAATTATGCACAGTAATAGTCACCTGCACACACAGATATCCCCCTAAAATAGCTAAAACTAAAAACAAACTAAAAACTACTTCCAAAAATATTCAGCTTTGATATTAATGAGTTTTTTGGGTTCATTGAGAACATGGTTGTTGTTCAATAATAAAATTAATCCTCAAAAATACAACTTGCCTAATATTTCTGCACTCCCTGTATAAGCTTGGGTCACGTAGCGCTGCACGTCACTCTGCTGTTACAAGTGTAGGGAGAGGTTGCAGCTGCGACGTTAGGGAGAGATTAGGCAGTGATTAACTCCTCCAAAACACTTAAGACAGTGATCGATCTACAGCTGTGGATCATTGAACTGCTGCTATTCAATTGCTCACTGTTTTTAGGCTGCCCAGAGCGTTTTTCAGTCACTTTTTTCTGGGGTGATCGGCGGCCATTTTGTGGCTTGTGGTGCGCCAGCACAAGCTGCCACCAAGTCCATTTAACCATCAATAGTGTGGTTATTTTTTGCTATATCCTACATCAGGGGCAAGCTGTCACCAAGTCCATTTAACCATCAATAGTGTGGTTATTTTTTGGCTATATCCTACATAAAGGGCAAGCTGCCACCAAGTCCATTTAACCATCAATAGTGTGGTTATTTTTTGGCTATATCCTACATCAGGGGCAAGCTGCCACCAAGTCCATTTAACCATCAATAGTGTGGTTATTTTTTGGCTATATCCTACATCAGGGGCAAACTGCCACCAAGTCCATTTAACCATCAATAGTGTGGTTATTTAAATCTATCCCTAAAAGGGTATATTAGATTCAAGGTGCTGATAGGGTCATTCTCAATAACTTCACACACACGCTACTGTGCATATCCAAGTCTAATTCTGTCCGTAAACGTATACCTGTCACCCAGCGCCTAAATAATAGGCCTCAAATTTATATTCAGCTAAATCTGTCATTACTGCTGTGCCTGTATTAGTGTAATACGGTACCTAAATAGATAGCCAGATAGTGTTAGGTGTCTGTAAAAAAAGGCCTGAATTTGAATTCAATACATTGGGCCAAATAATATTTTTCTTATTGTGGTGAACGGTAAGAATGAGGAAAACATCTAGTAAGGGACGCGGACATGGTCGTGGTGGTGTTAGTGGACCCTCTGGTGCTGGGAGAGGACGTGGCCGTTCTGCCACAGCCACACGTCCTAGTGTACCAACTACCTCAGGTCCCAGTAGCCGCCAGAATTTACAGGGATATTTGGTGGGGCCCAACGCCGTTCTAAGGATGGTAAGGCCTGAGCAGGTACAGGCATTAGTCAATTGGGTGGCCGACAGTGGATCCAGCACGTTCACATTATCTCCCACCCAGTCTTCTGCAGAAAGCGCACAGGTGGCACCTGAAAACCAAGCCCATCAGTCTGTCACATCACCCCCATGCATATCAGGGAAACTGTCTGAGCTTCAAGTTATGCAGCAGTCTCTTATGCTGTTTGAAGACTCTGCTGGCAGGGTTTCCCAAGGGCATCCACCTAGCCCTTCCCCAGTGGTGGAAGACATAGAATGCACTAACGCACAACCACTTATGTTTCCTGATGATGAGGACATGGGAATACCACCTCAGCACGTCTCTGGTGATGACGAAACACAGGTGCCAACTGCTGCGTCTTTCTGCAGTGTGCAGACTGAACAGGAGGTCAGGGTTGAAGACGATGCAGGGGACGATGAGGTCCTAGACCCCACATGGAATGAAGGTCGTGCCACTGACTTTCACAGTTCGGAGGAAGAGGCAGTGGTGAGACCGAGCCAACAGCGTAGCAAAAGACAAAGAGGGAGCAGTGGGCAAAAGCAGAACACCCGCCGCCAAGAGACTCCGCCTGCTACTGACCGCCGCCATCTGGGACCGAGCACCCCAAAGGCAGCTTCAAGGAGTTCCCTGGCATGGCACTTCTTCAAACAATGTGCTGACGACAAGACCCGAGTGGTTTGCACGCTGTGCCATCAGAGCCTGAAGCGAGGCATTAACGTTCTGAACCTTAGCACAACCTGCATGACCAGGCACCTGCATGCAAAGCATGAACTGCAGTGGAGTAAACACCTTAAAAGCAAGGAAGTCACTCAGACTCCCCCTGCTACCTCTTCTGCTGCTGCCGCCTCGGCCTCTTCCTCCGCCTCTGGAGGAACGTTGGCACCTGCCGCCCAGCAAACATGGGATGTACCACCAACACCACCACCTGCGTCACCAAGCATCTCAACAATGTCACACGGCAGCGTTCAGCTCTCCATCTCACAAACATTTGAGAGAAGCGTAAATTCCCACCTAGCCACCCTCGATCCCTGGCCCTGAATGCCAGCATTTCTAAACTACTGGCCTATGAAATGCTGTCATTTAGGCTGGTGGACACAGACAGCTTCAAACAGCTCATGTCGCTTGCTGTCCCACAGTATGTTGTTCCCAGCCGGCACTACTTCTCCAAGAGAGCCGTGACTTCCCTGCACAACCAAGTATCGGATAAAATCAAGTGTGCACTGCGCAACACCATCTGTGGCAAGGTCCACCTAACCACAGATACGTAGACCAGTAAGCACGGCCAGGGACGCTATATCTCCCTAACTGCAGACTGGATAAATGTAGTGGCGGCTGGGCCCCAGGCGGAGAGCTGTTTGGCGCACGTCCTTCCGCCGCCAAGGATCGCAGGGCAACATTCTTTGCCTCCTGTCTCCTCCTCCTCCTCCTACTCAGCTTCTTCCTCCTCTTTTTCCACCTGCTCATCCAGTCAGCCACACACCTTCACCACCAACTTCAGCACAGCCCGGGGTAATCGTCAGCAGGCCATTCTGAAACTCATATGTTTGGGGGACAGGCCCCACACCGCACAGGAGTTGTGGCGGGGTATAGAACAACAGACCGACGAGTGGTTGCTGCCGGTGAGCTTCAAGCCCGGCCTGGTGGTGTGCGATAATGGGCGAAATCTCGTTGCAGCTCTGGGACTAGCCGGTTTGACGCACATCCCTTGCCTGGCGCATGTGCTGAATTTGGTGGTGCAGAAGTTCATTCGCAGCTACCCCGACATGTCAGAGCTGCTGCATAAAGTGGGGGCCGTCTGTTCGCGCTACAGCGTAACTTCGGCCTTCCCGCTCACCGCCTCATATGCGACGTGCCCACCAGGTGGAACTCCACCTTGCACATGCTGGACAGACTGTGCGAGCAGCAGCAGGCCATAGTGGAGTTTCAGCTGCAGCACGCACGGGTCAGTCGCTCTGCGGAACAGCACCACTTCACCACCAATGACTGGGCCTCCATGCGAGACCTGTGTGCCCTGTTGCGCTGTTTCGAGTACTCCACCAACATGGCCAGTGGCGATGACGCCGTTATCAGCGTTACATTACCACTTCTATGTCTCCTTGAGAAAACATCTGTAATCTGTATTTTTTGGAAGCAGGTATATAGCAGCTCTCAATCAGTATTTTGTGGAAGAAGGTATATCACAGCCCTCAATCAGTATTTTTTGGGGCAACAGGTATATCACACCCATTGCCATTAGTTGTTCCAATAGCGTTTGTCCCGTTTGTATCGCAGCTGAACCGAACACAACTGCTGCACAATACAAATGCACTATAATATACTTTCTATGTTAGAAAGTATATTATAAGTATATCACACCCCTCAGTATATCACACCTATCGATAGCACACCTATACCAGTCCTTCAAAGGACTTTTGTGGCCCTATTAGCTAGCGTCTGGTGTCCCTAACAGCCTGTCCCTGCTCCACACAGCAACCTCTCCCTACACTGGCAAAACATAGAGTGTAAAATCGCTGCCAGATCGGGTTCTTTTATAGGGTGGGGGTGTGTCCATGTGCTGAAACATCTCAATTGGCTGTCCTGTCCCACCTGATGGATGTGTCATGGGTCAAAGTTCGGTGCAGTGCAAAAGAATATGGCGCCGACGGCCATCGCCATATGTTCGCATGTTCGGCGAATCGCGAACGTGCAAAGTTCACCGCAAAACGACAGCCAGGCGAACCGCAAGGCCATCTCTACTGTGCTCATCTTGTAATAGAAGTCTGGATCTTTAACAGATATATTTATACTCAGATCCTGCTTATTACCAGGCTGGTAGACATCTCTGCATCTTAAGTCTGTCTCCTGTCATACATATTCTCAATTACCTTTACAGCACATCAGACTAGCTTGAAATGTATCATAATTATCCTTCCCGAGTGCAGACACGAAAGTAATAATTTAAATGCTATGATTCTCTCTTGTAGAATGAAGATGTTGTGCTTATAACAATCAAAGTTCCCAACAAGTGAGTGACAGGTAATAATAATTAGGTGTCTGATATATGCTGCAATTTCAATACACTCTCAGCAAATTTGGGGTAATCTGAATAAAAAAAGTAAATTGTGCCAGGCTGTGTAGGAGGTGTACCATCTTCTATAAACCTGCACTATGAAATTTAAACCCACAGTTATAGTTAGTAATAGAGTCTCAATTTATTTGTACCACAAGTAAATGGAAAGCAAATAAATGTGGTGTTTTTTTTTTATGTTTTACCGGAGTACTCATATGTGTCTGTGTATAGATGTATACAAGCTCACCCGTCTTGAGGCCATATAAATTATATTTCTCTATAAAAATTGGTCACAAAGATCACCCTCATGCTTATGATCATTGAAGTCTTAACCTCTAACCTTACCTTCAGAGTAAATTGGATAGCAATTTCCTATTAAGTTGTAGTTCTCTTGCTAAGCTTGCTCGATATAGTACGGTGGCATGGTTGTTACTGACAGTCAGGCCCCTGCTGTATCCACCCACAATGCTGAAAGCTCTGATGCTGGTGAATTAACCCCTTAGATCCTGCAGGGAGAGGAAGTTGGGAGCTCCTATTCTAATTCCGTCGGCTCCCCACAATGTGATTGTAGAGTGCCGATGGTTATCATGGCACCTGGAGGCCATACAAAGGCCTCCGGGCAAAGCATGTGCAAAAGCCTGTAAGGCCCAGCCCCCATTGTGAAACTGACAGTTGCAATGCAGTGCAATACAGCCCCAATACATTACTCCAATACAGTACCAATGATGATGGCAACTCATCCCACAAAAAATTAGCCCACATAGCTCAGTCGAGAAAAAAAAAAAGTACAATTATTTGTGATAGATCTGAAAATAAAACACAATAGTTTTTTTTAATGCTTTTCTCTCTTTTTAATATAAATAAACACATTATGCACTACGTTCAAAAGCCCTAAAATTACCTTCCCAGCTTGGCTACACACAGGCTTGTAATGTGATAGCTCCAGTAATAATTATTGCATGACTTTCACGCTGGGTTTCCTCTCTTGTCTTTCTTATTGATTATAGCAGGCCCACGTCTGCATGAGTCGAGCTGAACGTCTCACATTAAGCGCCAGCTGACCTCCCTCTGAAGGGGGCGGCAGTTTACAGTGGGGCAAGGGAACCTCTATTTATTCTCCAGGGCCTCAAGACGTTAGGCCTGAAGCCAATGAAGCAGTAGACCGGCGCAGGAGGTTGCAATGACATCCTGGTGAAGGCATTTCTGACTACGTCATTGTGCCACCCATGACCCGCTGCATGAGGTTGCGTTGATGTCATCACAACTGCCTACATTGGGACACGGCAACACAGGCCACAGGCAGAAAGAACCCTGTGGCCTTCATTGCAGAAGGCAGCGGAGAACCGAACACAGGTGAGTATTTTGTGGATTTTTTATATTTTTTTTAATATATATGTTCAGACTACTGTGGGCACTATGGGGGGACATTATCTATATGAGGGTATAATGCTACAGGGGGGAAAACATTATATATGTACGGGCATTATACTACAGGGGGACTAAAGAGGGGGAAAGCACTATATATATTGAGGTATTATACTATAGAGGGATTACAGGTGAGGAGAGCATTGTATATACAGGGGCATCATACAAAAGAGGGGATAAAATTATATATACAGGAGCATTGTACTACATGAGGACAGGGGGATAACTAGACCTGACTAGACCCATGGCAAATATTTGTAGGGGACCCCTCCCCACACCAATTTTTTCACAACCCTTTCCTTCCATGCAACCTCTACTTCTGTGGCTAGTCAATATCTCTTTCTCAGACCAGACCCAAACAAATTGCACATCTTTGGGGGGGAAGGGTGGGGGGGATTTATCAAAACCAGCGCTTTCTGTGCCAGAATTGATATCCCCTGTGCTTCCGGAGGATGGGCCTATTTTATGACGAATTACACACCTTGTCATAAATTTGGCACATCCTCCAGCAGTCCATGTTCCTAAACAGAAATTATGGCAGCTCAGAGCTGTGGTAGGTTTCTGGGAAAAAAATAAACTTAGGCACTCCTTGATATTTCTTTAAAGTATTGTGTTAATTTTTATTTGGTTTTCATATGTTAGGCAATTTTATTGTGTACATGTGACGTTTCGGTCCTACTTGGACCTTTTTCAAACACTAAATTACAAAATTCAAGAAATCATATGAGTATCAGAGAATTAAAGGAAATGAGAAAACAAGATTATACAACATCCGTCTGTGATATATATATATATAAGGAAAAAATTGGCAGCACCGAAAAATTGAATATGAAAAACTGGACGGGTGCTATGTCTTAGAGCATAGGCAGATAGCCCAATATATAAATGGAAAGATGGACAGCACTCCAAGGTAATAAAATATACAAAAATGTATTCACCCATGTGGAACAAAATAGCAGCAGCGAAGTTTCAGCTCATCCATTGAGCCTTCTTCAAGCAATTAACACGTGTCTAGTGACATATATATAGGCAAATCAATAAAAAAAAAACACAAATGAATAAGTGATGATAATGACAAGCAATATAGTGAAATTACATCAAAAACATGATTAGAGACATATATTTAAACAGTGATCACATGATTCTATCATAGAGAATACCTTAATACATAAAATTATATCCATATAAAAAATATAATGCATCATAGTGTTTATTTAATGTGTATCGTAAAAAGCGCTCAATTAATACCAGGTGATGTGAATCCATATCATGGTGTGACACATCGGAGCGTGGGAGTGGACTAACCACTGTAAATACCATTCATGTGTGGAGGCGACCCCATGCATACATGATGCCGAAATCTCGGCGTGCTGTAACCCGTACTGCGCCTGCGCCAAACTCCGGTAAAGTGCAAACAGGAAATGGTCATGCTGGCTCTTCCTTGCGCCTGCGCACTTGAGCCATCAGCCAGCAGGCGCCATGTTGGTAGTGATATTAAAGTGCCTATGAGCCAGCGGATGCGTATATACATACTGATCCACACAGCGCCATCTTGGTAAAGGTACCTGTCACTAAACTCCTTCTGAGACAGGGATATATGTATATCTTATGGTGTGAAAAGGAGCAGGAGGGAGGTGACAGTCTATTGGAGAAATCAACCCTCTCCCCTATTGCACCATATCTGCATGGGCGCACAACACCTCAGTATCGAGCGCGCATACCGTTTGGTTCCATAATCAGCCGGATCACCAAATCTTTGAGGGTTCTCCTCATATTACAGACCACTAACAACATCCATTATTATTGGACTATTTGGGGGTTAAGATTGGGGTCCCTATAAATAGGTTTTACCAGCTGAATTTGGCCCCGGTGCTGAATAAAGTTAAGGCCAAGATAAGCGCTTGGCGGAAACTGATACTGGCACAGACAGATCGAATAGCATTGATTAAGATGATTATATTACCTATAGTCTTATTCCCTATGTGTGCTTCCCCCATCTGGATCGATGATATCTTCTTTCATAGACTGGAGATCCTGATTAACGACTTAATTTGGGGAAGGAAGAGGGTGCGGATAAAGCAGAGATATCTATGGCTGTCAGAGGTAGATGGTGGGCTGTCACTACCTTTTTTTCAAGGTTATTATTTATGTTCACAGATTCAGCGTTGTTGTCACTGGAAAGGGAGCTTACTTTCACGGTATTTTATTAAGGTAATTGATAAACCAATAGAGAATATTTTTACATCTTTGGAGACTGGGTATATGGGAACGAGGAAGTCTTTGTCTATCCCTTACTCGCTACAGAGGGTGTGGAACAAGCTGAAGGAGATCCTCAAAGTCTCCGATCCGTTTGTTTTCACCCCCCTGTGGGAGAATAGGGGGCTAGAGGAATTCTTTAAAATTACAGATTTTGGTTACTGGTCACGTAAGGGTATTAACAGGGTGTCTCACCTTTTTTATATGGGCCAGTTTAAATCACTTTCAGAATTTGGTTGTACTGATAGTTCACCATTAGATTTATTTATGTATACACGATTGAAACATATTTTTGATGCCTCTAGGAATAGGGGCCGTATTTTTCCACGAGAGAATATATTTTTTGATTACTGTGACACCCAGAAGTACGAGAAGGTGAAGATATCTAGGTTATATGCTAAACTCCGAACAGCACTGGCAACTGTAACACCTTTTAAAAGCCCAAGTAAGTGGGAGCAAGAGCTGAACTGCTCTCCACTACAGTGGTCCACTATTTATAGGAATGTGAGAAAGGCGACAGTTTCTAGTGCTCATAGACTAATCCAATTTAAGATCCTCCATCGACTGTACTACACGCCAAAAATCCAAGGAAAATTTCCCCAAAATAAAGCCCGGGATTGTTGCTGCCCTAAATGTGGATATGTTAATGCCGACTATGTCCATCTGATTTGGAGTTGCAGTAAAATAAAAAAAATATTGGGATGAGGTTTTTTCTACCCTACAAAAGGAGTCTTTAACGAACTATAACCCTGGGATCTTGACAGGTTAGACAGCTTTGGTTGAGGGGATTGATGGTGGCTAAAGTTATATTGATCAAGTATTGGGGTTCTGTCTCCCCGCCCTCGATAAGAGAGTGGGTTTATACCTTCAACAAATTAGAATATATGAGGATATAGAAAGGAAACGGAGAACTGCACGCATAACTACGTAGCGACATCTAGGATATTTATTATTCTTTGATATTTGATTGAATGGAGTGGACGACAGCCAATGGGGGGGATGGGGTGGGATATATATATATATATTCAGACTTCTTACTATCTTTGGTGTGAACTTAAGTTGACTTATATAATTTGTGTATAATGATGTCCATAAATGTTATACTATTTACACCAATGTATTTAATACTGGTTCATGTACTAATATTGTGATTTCTAAAATAAAAATAAATATATAATAAAAAAAAACAAAAAAAACAACATCCATTATTATACTATTGTCACACCTGCAGTACAATGTAAATCATAATAAACTGTATACATGAAGGTCGCAATCCAACCAGAATGAATCCATACATGACGACCACCACCTCCCCACTCCGGTCCATCACAGCATCTATAAGTGAAAGAAAAAGGAAATATTAGAGCAAAAACATACTTATTTGTTCTACTCATTCAATATAAAATGTGTTATTCTGCATATCACCATATATACAAGAGGTTGGTGGAGGGAAATAAAACAGGGGGTGACGGCAAGCCAACCCTCATACAAACACTCCTGCATTATACTCAACATTAAGACCCATAGGTTTGAGACTGTTGAGTGCATAAATCCAGTGAATCTCCCTTTTTTTTTTTTTAAGTGTTGTTCTATTGCCCCCTCTCCTAGGGAGGGGAACATGGTCATTAATCCAACACTTCAAATCTTTCTCTACATGATTACAGTCAGTGAAATGCTTTGGTACAGATAAGTCACACCGTTTCTTACGTATGGACAACCGATGGTTACTTAATTGAGTTTTTAGATCTGTGGAAGTCTCCCCCACATAGAGCAGTTTGCAGGGACATGTCAATACATATATGACATAGTTTGAGTCACATGTAAGGTGGTTTCGTATGGCATATACCACTCCTGTACTTGGGTGTCTGAATTCTGTGCCTCTACAAATGAAACGACAACTGACATAGCAAAGGCAGGGAAAACTGCCTCTGCCCGGCTGTGTCAATGTGGTTTGTCTCATCCTATTCTTAGGACCAAGATCTGCTTTTGTTAATTGATCACGTAAATTCCTCGTCCTGCGGTATGCAAACAATGGAGGTGATTTGAATTCTGTGATCCTGCCTAGACAACCCTTCAGAATACCCCAGTGTCATCTAATTATTTGATTGATCCCTGCACTACTTTCGGTGTACGCCGAAATGATTGGAATTCTGTCGCAATTCCCCTTGGACTGTTTATGGATCAATGTGTCATTTCTGTCAATATTACAGTACAGACCAAAAGTTTGGACACACCTTCTCATTCAAAGAGTTTTCTTTATTTTCATGACTATGAACGCATCAAAACTATGAATTAACACACGTGGAATTATATACATAACAAACAAGTGTGAAACAACTGAAAATATGTCATATTCTAGGTTCTTCAAAGTAGCCACCTTTCGCTTTGATTACTGCTTTGCACACTCTTGGCATTCTCTTGATGAGCTTCAAGAGGTAGTCCCCTGAAATGGTCTTCCAACTGTCTTGAAGGAGTTCACAGAGATGCTTAGCACTTGTTGGCCCTTTTTCCTTCACTCTGCGGTCCAGCTCACGCCAAACCATCTCGATTGGGTTCAGGTCCGGTGACTGTGGAGGCCAGGTCATCTGGCGCAGCACCCCATCACTCTCCTTCATGGACAAATAGCCCTTACTTTCAAAGTTTTCCCAATTTTTCAGCTGACTGACCTTCCTTTCTTAAAGTAATGATGGCCACTCGTTTTTCTTTACTTAGCTGCTTTTTTCTTGCCATAATACAAATTCTAACAGTCTATTCAGTAGGACTATCAGCTGTGTATCCACCTGACTTCTCCTCAACGCAACTGATGGTCCCAACCCCATCTATAAGGCAAGCAATCCCACTTATTAAACCTGACAGGGCACACCTGTGAAGTGAAAACCATTTCAGGGGACTACCTCTTGAAGCTCATCAAGAGAATGCCAAGAGCGTGCAAAGCAGTAATCAAAGCAAAAGGTGGCTACTTTGAAGAACCTAGAATATTACATATTTTCAGTTGTTTCACACTTGTTTGTTTTGTATATAATTCCACATGTGTTAATTCATAGTTTTGATGCCTTCAGTGTGAATCTACAATTTTCATAGTCATGAAAATAAAGAAAACTCTTTGAATGAGAAGGTGTGTCCAAACTTTTGGTCTGTACTGTAGATACCTTCTCTCTCTGTGTTTTTAATAAATTGTGTGGGTATCCCTTCTTCCTAAATCTTTCAGTCATAGTATCTAGTGTGGTGTCAAGTATGTTGTCATTGGAAACTATACGCTTTGCCCTCAGAAACTGTGAAAAAGGAAGATGTTTGATCGTGTCCCTGGGATGATTGCTATCAAAGCGTAAGATTGTATTTTTGTCCGTAGGTTTGGTATATAAACTTGTATGTTGTCTTCCTTCCTGGTACCTCACAGTGGTATCTAGAAATTGTATCTCAAATTCTGAGTGTACCAATGTGAATTGCAAATCCACATTGACTTTATTAAGTGCCGTGTGGAACTCCAGCAATTGCTTGGAATCACCAGGCCATATGAGGAAGATGTCGTCGATATATTGCCACCACCTCAGAACATGTCTGAAGTAGTGGGACAGATAGAAGACATCCTCCTCAAATACCCTCATGAAGATATTGGCGTACGTTGGGGCCACATGGGACCCCATCGCCACGCTTCGTACCTGCTTGTAATAGTCGTCCTGAAACAGGAAATAGTTATATCTCAAAATGATGTCAAGCGATCTGAGAATAAAGTCACTTGCCATAGTGGAAAGTGTAGACATGTCTAACATACGTTTTACTGCTGCGAGACCCAGGTCATGATCTATGGAGGTGTATAGCGATGTAACATCAAATGAGGCTAGAGTAATGCACTGTGTATCAGGTATCTCAATCGCCTCCAGTTTGCATAAAAAGTCAGTGGCGTCCTGTATATACAGTACAGACCAAAAGTTTGGACACACCTTCTCATTCAAAGAGTTTTCTTTATTTTCATGACTATGAAGGCATCAAAACTATGAATTAACACATGTGGAATTATATACATAACAAACAAGTGTGAAACAACTGAAAATATGTCATATTCTAGGTTCTTCAAAGTAGCCACCTTTTGCTTTGATTACTGCTTTGCACACTCTTGGCATTCTCTTGATGAGCTTCAAGAAGTAGTCCCCTGAAATGGTCTTCCAACTGTCTTGAAGGAGTTCCCAGAGATGCTTAGCACTTGTTGGCCCTTTTGCCTTCACTCTGCGGTCCAGCTCACCCCAAACCATCTCGATTGGGTTCAGGTCCGGTGACTGTGGATGCCAGGTCATCTGGCGCAGCACCCCATCACTCTCCTTCATGGTCAAATAGCCCTTACTTTCAAAGTTTTCCCAATTTTTCGGCTGACTGACTGACCTTCATTTTTTAAAGTAATGATGGCCACTCGTTTTTCTTTACTTAGCTGCTTTTTTCTTGCCATAATACAAATTCTAACAGTCTATTCAGTAGGACTATCAGCTGTGTATCCACCTGACTTCTCCTCAACGCAACTGATGGTCCCAACCCCATTTATAAGGCAAGAAATCCCACTTATTAAACCTGACAGGGCACACCTATGAAGTTAACACCATTTCAGGGGTCTACCTCTTGAAGCTCATCAAGAGAATGCCAAGAGTGTTCAAAGCAGTAATCAAAGCAAAAGGTGGCTACTTTGAAGAACCTAGAATATGACATATTTTCAGTTGTTTCACACTTGTTTGTTATGTATATAATTCCACATGTGTTAATTCATAGTTTTGATGCCTTCCGTGTGAATCTACAATTTCCATAGTCATGAAAATAAAGAAAACTCTTTGAATGAGAAGGTGTGTCCAAACTTTTGGTCTATACTGTATGCTTCACCCCCTATAGAAAAAGTACGTAAAACTTTGTCCAAGAATATAGCCAAGTGACTAAAGAGGAGTCAGACCCTGAAACTATAGGACGGCCGGGGGGATCAACAAGGGACTTGTGCACCTTAGGCAGTACATATATCACAGGTGTGACAGGATGGACCACTGTAAGATATTCACATAGACCCTCATCGATGACCCCCGCCCCCACAGCATCGTTCAGACATCTTTTATGTCCTTGGCTATAATAAACTTGGGATCAGAGTCAATACTCTGATAGACATTGGTATCACCTAGTTGTCTCATAATCTCAGCAATATATTTGGAAGTATCCATGATGACCACCGCACCCCCCTTATCAGCTGGCTTAACTGTAAGGAGGGGGTCATGTCTCAATGAATCCAACGCTTCCACCTCTAGCCTAGTGAGATTGGGGTGTTGAAATCCCTTGTTGTCATGAGTGGACTTCAAGACCGCAATGTCCGTTTTCACAGCAGCTATAAAAGCTTCAACAGCAGGTTCACATACAACAGGTGTGAACCCACTCTTGATGGACAGATCAAACATTTTTACGGAAAGTTCACTAGATTGTGGAATATTAACTTTTGATTTATCGCTAAACCAAACCTTAAGTTTAATATTGCGAAAAAAAGCATTCAAGTCAGCATCCACATCAAACCAATCTACCAAACTGTTAGGACAGAAAGAAAGTCCCTTGCCCAGGACACTCACTTGCGCAGTTGTGAGGACCCTGGAAGACAGATTGATCACAGTCATCTCCTCCTGGATATCTGTGTTTTGTTGACCGCGACGCGTGTTTTGTTGTTCCTCAATTTTCTGAGCTCTGTGGTGTCGGTGACCACCCCGTCTCATCCGGGGTCATCTGTAGTGTTCTTGTCGAACTTGTTGCCTAATAAAGAGGCCTGTTCAGATGTAGATTGCTGTGTATTCCTTTTGTGTTTTCTCACCAACCTTTGCATATTATTGCTGTTATCAAACTGCCATGTGTAGATATTTCCCTTTTTGCAATCATCGGTGTCTCTGTTCCATTTAGAGCGTTTCACCTCCTCAGAATCTATCCTAAATTTTTGTATTTGAGTAATAACATTATCCTTGAACTGCTTGTGTTCCTCTTCAGACATCAATGTCAACAGGGACTGTTCCACATCAGCATTGTCCATATTGTTATTGGATAACTCAAGTTGCAAAAACTCTATGTTGGGTAAAATAAAGTCCAAGGAATAACTGTTAGATAATATCTAAATTTTTTTACAAAAAATCGGATAGTCCGAAAAAGATTTGCTCGTAAATTAGACCTCATACCTCGTGGTATCCATTGCATTCTGTGATACTCTCCAAGGGTGATCATATGTAAACGTAGAGATACAGCTTTTCTTGAGAGAAACTCGTACTTCTTCTTCAGGTCTTTAACTGATGGAGTGTTAAGGAAGGCGGCATCTCCATCTATCCCCTGTAAAATTCGCTCCCTCACCTCCTCACCTCATTTTGTTTTTTGTAATTATGTTTGCTTCATGGATATGCACCTGTGATTCTGTGTAGTCTAAATTTTGTTGCAATATATTGAGGGTAGCACCTCTTCTCCTGGGTATAGGTGGAACCACATGTAAGATTTAAATCCATATTAAAAAGTGAAAAAATATCACAAAATGTAAGCTATGTAAAAAACGTGCTCAGGCCAATGAAGCTCATATATAAAAAAGGAAAAAATTGGCAGCACGAAGTCATTATCATCACTTATGCACTTGTGTTTTTTTAAAGTGAATTGCCTATATATATGTCACTAGATACATGTGTTATTTGCTTGAGGAAGGCTCTATGGATGAGCCGAAACGTCGCTGCTGCTATTTTGTTCCACATGGGTGAATACATTTTTGTATATTTTATTACCTTGGAGTGCTGTCCATCTTTCCATTTATATATTGGGCTATCAGCCTATGCCCTAGGACATAGCACCCGTCCAGTTTTTCATATTCTATTTTTCGGTGCTGCCGATTTTTTCCTTTTTTATATATGAGCTTCATTGGCCTGAGCAAGTTTTTTACATAGCTTACATTTTTGTGATATTTTTTCATTTTTTAATATGGATTTAAATCTTACTTGTGGTTCCACCTATACCCAGGAGGAGAGGTTCTACCCTCAATATATTGCAAGAAAATTTAGACGAGAACCTTCAGAATCACAGGTGCATATCCATGAAGCAAACATAATTACAAAAAACAAAATGGCTGCACACTTTTATATATACAAACAATAGAGCTAAGAAATGGGGGTCATTCTAGATAAAAGTGGTACAATACCGACTATAAATGAGTAATGGAAGCTCTTAGCTCACATACGTGTCGGGCCCATCTATCAGGCGTCTAGGTGGCTTCCACAGAGTACATTTGTAGCTGGTTCCTACACTGCCCTGAATATTGTAGGCTTAAGTAAGTCCAAAGTGAGGCAGTATATTTAGTGTTAGGGAGTCGGGACCCATCTGCGGAAGCCACCTTGATGCCTGGTAGATGGGCCCGACGCGTATGTGCGCTAAGAGCTTCCATTACTCATTTATAGTCGGTATTGTACCACTTTTATCTAGAATGACCCCCATTTCTTAGCTCTATTGTTTGTATATATAACGGTGTGCAGCCATTTTGTTTTTTGTAATTATGTTTGCTTCATGGATATGCACCTGTGATTCTGAAGGTTCTAGTCTAAATTTTCTTTCATTATGTTATATAAAGTCATTTCCCTATCCACATTTGTTTGCATAGCACTTGCCATGCTCTTAACTACATTTTGATGCCATTTGCAGCCCTCTAGCCCTTTCCATGACATTTTTACAGCCATTTTAGTGCTCAAAAGTTCAGGTCCCCATTGACTTCAATGGGGTTCGGGGTCAAGTTCGGATCAAGTTCGGGTCCAAAACTCGAACTTTTTTCTGAAGGTCGGCCGAACCCGTTGAACCCGAACATCCAGGTTTCTGCTCAACTCTAATAATAATATATGCAAATATATTATAGCTAAAAACTTATATATATGTTTAAATTAAATTTAGCCTCTATTTCAGAAAAGCTTCTGATGGGATTCAAACTCATGACCTTTTACATTACAGTTCAGAATGTTAACCACTACACTATACAACTGCATGGTCTATTACAAAAAAAAAAAATGGAAAAAAAATGAAAAAAAAATATTTATGCTATATAGGAATACTTATATAGCAAGTATTCCTATACAACAGAAGTCTCATCTATATATATATATATATATATATATTTTATTTTATTTTTTTGTAACTTGCCATGCAGCTCTATAGTGTAGTGATTAAGATTCTGTAATGTAGAAGGTTGTGAGTTTGAATCCCGACAGAAACATTTCAGAAATAGAGGCTAAATTTGATTTAAATACACTGGGTGTCCCCAAGCACTGATTCCATATATGGACATAGCTATATATGGAGTCAGAGCAGGGACTCCTAAGCCAACCTAGAGTCCCGACACCCTCCCCTCTTCAGAACAGGGATTGCCTGGTTTAATGCTCGGGTATTCCCATTGACTTCCATTGTGCTAGGGTGCTCTGTAGAGCACCCGAGCATCAGGAAGTGTTCTACTCGAGCACCAGAGCACACAAGCACTTTGGTGCTCGCCCAACACAAATGTACACCTTACAAATTTGCACTTACATTTCCTGCTGGCAGATGAAGTAGGAAGGCAGACCAGACAGCCTCCCCTCCCCCTCCTGTTGGTCCTGACACAGAGAATCTTCCAGTCTCAAGGAAAATTCCTAAGGAAGGTGAGGGGAAAGTACGATGGTGATATAGCCTGACTGCAGCTCTGTAGAATGGCCATGGCTGGTGGGAGGGGCCTCTGCTCCAGGCCTGCACTTGTTTCTTTATGCAGTGCTCCCACAGACTTTTACTGACCTCCCAGCATGTTCCTATAAGGTCACCACCCTGGGAGCCTCAGGTCCGGCTGGGCTTGTCCTCTGAAAGGTCCTGCAAATACCCTGTGCTCCTGGAGGCCTGCCCTGACAAAATTACTGATGCATCCGAGCTAAACTTGATGGTTGATGCGTTAAGTAAAAAATAGCACAAAAAGGTTAACTAACTCTTTCAATATATTTCAATGGCTTTTGTCACAAGATGGCACAAGATAACACTGTCCGTGTTATCAGAGTTATTTAAAGTCAATTTTAGCTCGGCTACATCTGTATTTAGTACTGCTCCGGCCTTTGCTGAGCCACTGCATAAGGACCACATTATACTACAGGGGAGAGAACATTATATATACAGTGGCATTATACTACAGGGGGACAGGAGATATACTACCACTACAGGGAGGCAATATACTATAGGGGGAATATGGGAGGGAGAGGGAGAACATCATATATACTACAGGGGCAGGGGCGGACATACCGCCTGTGCAGCCGGTTCAGCTGCACAGGGGCCCAGCGTGGGAGGGGGCCCTCCAATTAAGCTGTCTATGCATCTACAGGACGCACAGACAGCTGATTGTAGTGGTGAAGCAGAGAGCCGCACGCTTCACCATTCATCATCACAGCATCCAGCATGTAGAAGGGGCCCACCTTACTATCTGACTTCAATCTCAGGATGTTCTGCGTCCGCAGCTCTGAGGAGCAGGCAGGGCCAGCCTTAGGTGTTCAGGCGCCCTGTGCGAGCTAACCTTGTGGCGCCCCTTCCCCCCCTTACCCCTGTTTTTTTGGGACCCATAATGCTGCTACACGATACGGTATCTGAATCTATGGGACTCAGTGCGCCCCCCCAACACCCCAGTATAATAAACATTGGTGGCGCAGTGGGCCCCCCCAATATAATAAACATTGGCGCAGTGCGCCCCCCCAATATAATAAACATTGGTGGTGCAGTGCGCCTCCCCAACACCCCAGTATAATAAACATTGGTGGCGCAGTGCGCCCCCCCAATATAATAAACATTGGTGGTGCAATATAATAAACATTGGTGCTGCAGTGCGCCCCGCCTCAATATAATAAACATTGGTGGTGCAGTGCGCCCCGCCTCAATATAATAAACATTGGTGGTGCAGTGCGCCCCCCCCCTCAATATAATAAACATTGGTGGCGCAGTGGGCAGTGCCAATGAGGGTTAAAAAATTAAAAAAATATTAACTCACCTCCTCCAATTGATCGTCTCCTGTTCTTTCTTCAGGACCTGTGGTGACATCACTGTGCTCATCACATGATACATCACATGATCCATCACCATGGTAATGGACCATGTGATGAGCTCAGTGACGTCACCACAGGTCCTGAAGAAAGAACAGGAGACCGGCAGATACGCGATCAACTGGAGGAGGTGAGTTAAATTTTTTTATAATTTTTTAACCCTCATTGGCACTTCCCACTGATCCACCAATGTTTCTTATACTGGGGTGTTGGGGGGGGGGCGCGCACTGTGCCACCAACGTTTCTTATACAAATACAGGAGGCGGGTGTCGGAATCAAATAGCCGGCACCCGACTTTTGTGACAGGGAGCTGCGATCAGCGGCAGTTAACCCCTCAGGTACCGCACCTGAAGGGTTAACTCAACTGCAGCTGATCGCAGCTCCCTGTCACAGAGGTCGGGTGTCGGCTATTTGATTCCGGCACCCGCCTCCTGTATTTGTATTACAGGTCAGTTATCTTCATTGGTGGCGCAGTGGCCACAGCCCCTCCCCTCCTCCTCCCATCTCTCTTCTTATTGGCAGCGGCGGGGCAGCAGCACAGGGGGGAGGGAGAGACTCCTTCTCCACTGCGCTGCTGAATAGAACATCGGCGGCGGGGCAGAGAACTATCATCTCCAGCCCTGGCTCATCTCAGTGCCTGCCCCGCAGCCGCACACATTGCCCCGCTTCCTACGCCCATGGGCGGCCGCAACGAAATAGTAATAAGTATACTTAGTTTGCGGCGGGCTGTCGGCCGCCCACGCCCCTGTTGCTATGGCGCCCTGTGCGGCCGCACAGCCCGCACACCCCAAAGGCCGGCCCTGGGAGCAGGGCCAGGGCAGCACATCCTGAGCTGCATCTGCGATCGTCCCCCCATCCTCCATACAGCTCAGTCCTGCTGTGTAGTGGGCAGGGTCAGCCAGGTCTGTGCTGAGCCACTTCACTGTGTGTAGCTCCGCCTCCCGTCTGGTAAGGTCAGTAGCCCAGCCCTCTGGTGGTAGCCCCGCCCACATGCGGTCCTCTCCTAGCGCTTCTGGTGCTTAATGTGTGGGGCCTGCAGCAACTTAGGAGGAAGTGAGTGAGGACCGGAGGCTGCCCCAGTGACCACTGTCTCTGCCAGACACTGAACTTGACTTGGTATGTTGTTGTTTTTTTTTACCCCACGCATCCCACCTGTCCCCCTCTGGCCCTCCTGTGACTGTCCCTTACCCACATATGGTGAGGCTACATTAACAATGTATTTAGCGGTCCGCGGATCGGCAAGATATGTATGCCGTCCATATGCGATCTGTATATTTTTGCAAACCCATTAACTTAAATGGGTCTGCAGTCCGAAATTTTTAGGGAAATATAGGACATGTCACATTTTCCATCTTGTGCAGAATGCACATGGAAGTCATTTGCTTTCCGCATCCGTATGTCTGTTCCGCAAAGGATAGAAAATGTGACATGTCCTATACTGGTCCGCAACATGCAAACTAGGTAATAGGTCTGCAAAAAAATGCAGATGGCACATGGGCGTCATCCGTAATTTGCAGATCATAAAATACATATGGTCCGTGTCGTGTAAATGGGTTAAAAATGTTGCCCAGACATGCAGGGAGTCGATTTGTTAAGACTGGCGTTTTAGACACCAGTCTTAATAACCCCTAAACTGGAAGTGGTTCTGCTGATGTTATGAAGAGGCGCCGGCCTCTCCATAACTTCAGCGCATCCAGCGCCAGTGTAAATGCATATTATCCAGACTGAATCCTGACCCGTTCATTTCAATAGGTCTGTGTGAGGAGGCATATGTCTGGCAATAACTACTGTTAGGGGCGCATATCTGGCCATAGCAAATGTGAGGGGGGACAATATCTGGGCATAACTACTGTGAAGGGGAGACAATATCTGGGCATAGCTACTGTAAAGGAGGCACATATCTGGACATAACTACTGTGAGGGGGCACATATCTGGACATAACTACTGTGAGGGGCACATATCTGGACATTACTGTGAGGGGCGCATATCTGGACATAACTACTGTGAAGGGGGACAATATCTGTCCATAACTGTGAAGGAGGCACATATCTGGCCATAACTACTGTGAAGGGGGACAATATCTGTCCATAACTGTGAAGGAGGCACATATCTGGCCATAACTACTGTGAAGGGGGGACAATATCTGGCCATAACTACTGTGAAGGAGGCACATATCTGGACATAACTACTGTGAGGGGCACATTTCTGGACATAACTACTGTGAGGGGGATAATATCTGGGCATAGCTACTGTGAAGGGGCACAATCTGGCATAACTACTGTGAGGGGGCACATATCTGGACATAACTACTCTGAGGGGCGCATATCTGGCCATAACTACTGTGAAGGGGGGACAATATCTGGCCATAACTACTGTAAAGGAGGCACATATCTGGACATAACTACTGTGAGGGGCACATTTTTGGACATAACTACTGTGAGGGGGATAATATCTGGGCATAGCTACTGTGAAGGGGCACAATCTGGCATAACTACTGTGAGGAGGCACATATCTGGGCATAACTACTGTGAGGGGGGCACATATCTGGACATAACTACTGTGAAGGGGGGGGCAATATCTGGGCATAGCTACTGTGAAGGGGCACATAATCTGGCATAACTACTGTGAGGAGGCACATATCTGGACATAACTACTGTGAGGGGGCACATATCTGGACATAACTATTGTGAAGGGGGGACAAAATCTGGGCATAGCTACTGTAAAGGAGGCACATATCTGGCCATAACTACTGTGAGGGGGAACATATCTGGCCATAACTACTGTGAGGAGGCACATATCTGGGCATAACTACTGTGAGGGGGGCACATATCTGGACATAACTACTGTGAGGGGGGCACATATCTGGACATAACTACTGTGAAGGGGGGACAATATCTGGGCATAGCTACTGTAAAGGAGGCACATATCTGTCCATAACTACTGTGAGGGGGCACATATCTGGCCATAACTACTGTGAGGGGGCACATATCTGGCCATAACTACTGTGAGGAGGCACATATCTGGGCATAATTACTGTGAGGGGGGCACATATCTGGACATAACTACTGTGAAGGGGGCACATATCTGGACAAAACTACTGTGAAGGGGGGACAATATCTGGGCATAGCTACTGTAAAGGAGGCACATATCTGGCCATAACTACTGTGAGGGGCACATATCTGGCATAACTACTGTTAGGGGGCACATAATCTGGCATAACTACTGTGAGGGGGGCACATATCTGGCATAAGTACTGTGAAGTTGGCACATATCTGGGCATAAATACTGTGAGGGGGCACATAATTTGTCACAATTACTTTGAGGGGGCCCATAATCTGGCATAACTACTGTGAGGGGGCACATATCTGGCATAACTACTGTGAAGGACACATAATCTAGCATAACTACTGTGATGGGCAAATAATCTGGCATAACTACTGTGAGGGGCACGTATCTGGGCATAACTACTGTGAGGGGCACATATCTGGGCATAATTACTGTGAGGGGGCAGATATCTGGCATAACTACTGTGAGGGGGTACAAATCTGTCCATAGCTACTGTGGAGGGGGCACAATGTGGATATTACTACTGTGCGCTGGCACAAAGGGGCAAAAATTACTATGTAGGAGCATTAAGAGGACATTAATACGCACCACAGTATCTGAAGGGTTTCCCCTATCTTTGATGCGACTGATCACCCCTTTCTCTCCCTGTAGGATTAGGGGAAGATGACAAATTGGGGTCCCTTCTGCTGCCACACCTCATTGTATTAATCTTTACCTATGGCCTATGTTTATTTCTATATGTGTGGTTGGGGGGCCCAGGCACATTCTTTGCACAGGGGCCCTCTGCTGCCAATGTCCGCCCCTGTACAGGGGTCACTACAAGAGGAATTATACTACAGGGGAAGGCATTATATGTACTACTGCTACAGGGGGAATTATACTACGGGGGCATTATAAGGGGAAAGCATTATATATACTATTATATACTAAAAGGGGGCATTATACTGTGGGTGGTAATATTGTTATATAATACCATTACAGGGGGGGGCACTGTGAGAGCATTAAATGTGCTAGAACTACAGAGAGCATTATGATACAGGGGGCATTGTAATACAGGGGCACTACAGAGGGTTAAAGCATTTTAAATACTAGTAGTACCGGGTATTATACTACAGGGGGATGATGGGGGTGGGATGTGAGAACACTTTACATGCTAGCACTACAGGGAGGTATTATACTACGGCGGTCACTATGGGGGGCATTATAATACAGGCCAGACTACAGGGGGTTATTATAACTACAGGGGACACTGCATAGAGGCTTTATAAAAACTGGGGCTACTACAGGGAGCATTATAACTACTTGGGACACTATGGGGACTTTATTACTACTGTGGTCTCTACAGAAAGGCCTTATAGATAGGCCTTATTATTAGTGTTGGGCGCGAATATTCGAATAGCGAATATTAATCGTGAATATCGTCACTTCGAGAATTCACGAATATTTAGAATAAAGTAATATACAGTATATTCGTCATTTCGAATATTCTAGTTTTTTTTTCATCAGTAACCTCCCTTCTTGCTTGTGGGCCAATGAGAAGGCCGCAATGTCTTGGTCTAAGCTTAGCAACATCCCTAGCAACCAATAGGAATGTTGACTACCCCTTACTATATAAAAACCTCCCCAGCAGCCCTTGTATACAGTATTTCGCAGATCTGAGAGAGACAGCATTGTTACTGCTGTGCTCTCTGCTTTCCTGTGTCATTACATTAGATAGTTAGTTAGTTTATATATATATATATATATATATATATATATTTATATATATATATATATTACAGATAGTTAGTGGGAGATAGTCAGTGTAGGTTAGATAGTGATATAGTGTAGCTGTCGATGCATACATGCAAAACACAGTGCTGCCCAAAATTATTCATACATAATTTTGACTTAAAGTTAGTTTTATTCAACCAGCAAGTAATTTTTTGACGGGAAATGACATAGCTGTCTCCCAGAAGATAATAAGACAAAGTACAAGAGGCATTATTGTGAAAAAAAAAAACATTTCTCAGCTTTTATTTACATTTGAGCAAAAAGTGTCCAGTCCCAAATTATTCATACCCTTCTCAATAATCAATAGAAAAGCCTTAATTGGCTATTACAGCAATCAAACGCTTCCTATAATTGCAGACCAGCTTTTTGCATGTCTCCACAGGTATTTTTGCCCATTCATCTTTAGCAATGAGCTCCAAATCTTTCAGGTTGGAGGGTCTTCTTGCCATCACCCTGATCTTTAGCTCCCTCCACAGATTCTCAATTGGATTCAAGTCTGGACTCTGGCTGGGCCACTCCAAAACGTTAATGTTGTTGTCTGCTAACCATTTCTTCACCACTTTTGCTGTGTTTTGCAGTCATTGTCATGGTGAAATGTCCTCTGGTGCCCAAGGCCAAGTTTCTCTGCAGATTGCCTGATGTTGTTGTTGAGAATCCTCATGTATTGCTCTTTTTTCATGGTGCCGTTTATTGTGATTAGGTTCCCTGGTTCATTGGCTGAAAAACATCCCCAAAGCATTAGGTTCCGTCCACCATGTTTGACAGTGGGGATGGTGTTCTTTGGGTTAAATGCTTCTCCTTTTTACGCCA
The DNA here is from genome assembly GCF_905171765.1 of Bufo bufo. Taxonomy (NCBI): domain Eukaryota; kingdom Metazoa; phylum Chordata; class Amphibia; order Anura; family Bufonidae; genus Bufo; species Bufo bufo. Next base: position 658,429,898 of record NC_053389.1, read on the forward strand.
AATCAAGGAAACATCATTGTGACCAAACAATGACATTTTTGTTTCATCTGACCATAACACAGAAGACCAGAAGTCTTCTTCTTTGTCCAGATGAGCTTTTGCAAAGGCCTGGTCTGCATCCGCGGAACCCAGCAGTGTGCAGTGTCTGTTGCATTGTCTGCCTTGAGACATTGCCACCAGCAGAGCCCAGATTCACCAGGATGGCCTTGGTGGTGATCCATGGATTCTTTTTCACCTCTCTAACTATCCTCCTGGCCAGCACAGGTGTCACTTTTGGCTTCCAACCACGTCCTCTGAGATTTTCCACAGTACGGAACATCTTGTATTTTTTGCTCAAATGTAAATAAAAGCTGAGAAATGTTTTTTGTGGAACAATAATGCCTCTTATAACTCATCTTATTATCTTTTGGGAGACACCTATGTCATTTCCCATCAAAAAATTAGTTGCTGGTTGAATAAAAGTAACTTTAGGTCAAAATTTGCCAGGGGTATGAATAATTATGGGCAGCACTGTACATAGTGCTGTATGTATGTATGTATGCTACATATATATATATATATACATAGTGCTGTGATGTCACAAGTTCACAACAATACTTAGTGCAGAAATCACTAATAAGTAGTCAGACCTGTTAAAATGTGAAGTTGCACATATTGCGCCAAAATATTTGCATCAATAGTGCCGATTTCGCAATCGCAAATATATTGGAGCACTCTATCCGCATTTAAAGCTATTGTAATGTTCTGCAGTGCCAACCATTTTCACCAGTATCAGGAAACTTCTAGCAGCTTGAAAAATGTAGCTATAGTGACCCACGCCTATGACGAATATTCGACCAAATATTCAGCGAAATATTGCAAATTCGAATATTACCCCTGCCGCTTATCACTACTTATTATTACTAGGGTCTCTAAAGGGGGGGCCTTATTTCTTCTAGGGGCCCTATGCAGGTATTATCCCCTTCCTGACATGGCAGTTTTCTATTTCTGTGTTTCCGTTTTTTTTTCGTTGACATAGCCATATGAGGGCTTGTTTATTGTGGAACAAGTTGTACTTTCTAATGCCACCATTTAATATTACATGTGGTGGGAAGCTGGGGGAAAAAACGTGATGGAATTGAAAAACAAAAAAACTAATTCTATCACAGTTTTATGGGTTTTGTTTTTATGGTGTAAACGATGCTATAAAACTCATATGTTAACTTTACTCTATAGATGAATTTGGTGTGTTTTCTGGTTTTGAAATAAACTGGAACAAGTCGACGGTACTCCCACTAGGTCGTTTTGAGCAGAGCGGGATTACTGCAAATATTAAAGTGCTGACTAAAGATGACCATCTCGATTATTTGAGGATAAAAATTGGCCTTAACCTACGTGATTACATTGACCATAATGTCAGACCACTATTGAAAAAAGTAAGGGATAAAGTTAAAGCTTGGCTGAGGTTACCCCTTTCTCAGGTAGATAGGATTGATCTTGTTCAAATCACTCTTCTTCCATCTATACTGTATGTCCTGACGGTCTGCCCCACATGGATTGATTAATCTTTTTTCTATTCACTGGAATAACTTATCAATGACCTGTTGTGGGGCAGAAAAAGGGTTCGAATTAAGCTGAAATTTCTATATTCTGCCTATGGGGACGGGGGACTGTCTTTTCCCCTTTTCCAGGGATATTACCTCAGCGTACAAATTCAGTGGTGCTTAAATGCACAGGAATGGCTGTTGAGATATCTCCATGGAAAATATAATGGTCCCTGGGTTGATTTGTTTTCTATTCTTGAGACCGGTCAATTGGGGGTTAAGGGTCTTGATTGCCCGATGTTGCAGAAAGTTTGGAATAAAATCAAGACTGTTCTTAATATAACACATGCTCTGCACTTTTCCCCTTTGTGGAAGGGGACAACCACTTTTGGGTTAATAGAGAGATTACAGTAGTTGCTCACTTATTTTAGGCAGGGAAATTAAAGTCCTTGGCTGAAATGCTGTTGGAAGAAGATATCACTTTTATGGCTCAGTTCAGCTACGCACATATGGTACATGCAGCTCTATTCACGATTAATAAGAATTTATTATTAGTTCAAGACTAGGGTTGAGTGAACCCGAACTGTAAAGTTCGGGTTCGTACCGAACTTTAGGATTTTTCGACCCCGGACCTGAACCCAAACAATTCAGTAAATGTTTGGGTTCGAGTTTGGTGTTTGGCGATTTAATGGTGCTTTCTGAAAGGCTGCAGGGCAGCCAATCAACAAGCGTTTAGCTTGTGTGCCCTTAGAAGCCATAACAGCCATGACTACTAATGGCATGGCTGTGATTGGCCAGTGCAGCATGTGACCCAGCCTCTATATAAGCTGGAGTCACGTAGCACTGCACGTCACTCTACTGTTACTAGTGTAGGGATAGGATGCTGCTGCTGCTGTGAGGGAGAAAATAGGAAAGAATCTGTCTGATATCAGAACTTGTTGTTAACTCTGCGATCTACAGCAAATTTTTTGTGTGGGTGCAATGCAACCTTTTTGTACCCTGCCCTGAGCCCAGTGACACAGAAAAATAAATTTTATCCATCTGTTAGTTAGGTGGGCGTAGGCGGCCATTTTGTGCAAGTGCAAGCAAAATATACCCATTTTTTAAGTGCACCTGCACTGCATATGTGCCAGGGGAAGGGAAAATAATATAGGTAATCTGTCTGTGAGTTCAGGGACCCAGGGGATGACATATTCAATTTTTTTCTGTAAAGTACAATACAAGTAAATCCATCTGTTAGAATCTGTTGGGATAAATTATTTCTTTTCTTCTAAAAAGTACATTTGCGCCCTGCACTGCATTTGTGATAGTGAAAGAAAATCTGTTAAATCCATCTGTTTAATTATGGGTGAAAAAAATCTTTTTTTTTCTTCCATAAAGTACCTTTGGGGCCTGCACTACAAATCTGATAGTTAAATTGAATCAGAGAATACAACTGGGATATTGTGGGGGGAAAAAAACTTTTTTTTGGCCATAAAGTACCTTTGCAGCCTGCACTGCAAATCTGATAGCGAAATAAAATCAGTAAATCAATCTGTTTAACTGTGAGTGAAAAAAATCATATATTTTTTTCAATAAAGTACCTTTGCGGCCTTTGATGCATTTCTGACAGTCCAATACAACCAGTTAATACTGCTGTTACATCGTTGGTTGACAAATTAACATCTTTTGTGACCGTAAAGTAATTGTATAAAATTTGCCTATCACACTGTTGTGTGACCTCAAGAGATTTTTTCTCTTTATAACACCGGCACTGTCTTACTGTCAGTGAACTTAATTATTGACTATTGGTGGTTACATTGTCGCCTGACATAAACCATCTGTTAGTTTGGTGGGTGAACGCAAAGAATGAGGAGAGCGTCAAATAAGGGACGTGGCCCTGGTCGTGGTGCGGTTGGTATTGGTGGAGCTCTTGTTGCAGGGAGAGGACGTGGTCGATCTGTGCCAGCTACACGCACAAGTGAAACACCTTCCTCAGGTAGGCGTAGGCGACAGATTCTTCAGCGTTATTTGGTAGGGCCGAAAGCGGCTCTACGAATGGTGAGGCCAGAACAATTACAGGCGATAGTAGATTGGGTGGCTGACAGTGCCTCCAGTACCTTCACATTCTCTCCCACCCAGTCCCTTGCTGAAAGATCAGAGTTGGCACCTGTAGCCCATGGCCATCAGTTTTTCACCTCACCCCCTAGCAAATCAGCCAAGCAGTCTGAGCCCCAAGTCAGCAGTCTCTTCTGCTTTTTGATGACTCTGCTAGCAGGGTTTCCCAGGGCCATCCACATAGACCTGCACCATAAGTGGAAGAGATTAAGTGCACTTATGCCCAACCACTTATGTTTCAGGATGAGTACATGGGAGGACCACCGCAGCACGTCTCTGATGATGATGAAACACAGGTGCCAACAGCTGTGGCTTTCTGCAGTGTGCAGACAGACAAGGAGGGCAGGGGTGAAGGCTGGGTGGAAGATGATGTGGAGGATGATGAGGTCCTCGACCCCACTTAGAATTAAGGTCATGTGAGTGACCTATCTAGTTCGGAGGAAGAGGTGGTGGTCGCACAGAGCCACCAGCACAGCAAAAGAGGGAGCAGGGACCGATTAAGGGACCGAGCACACCAAAGCTAGCTCCAAGGAGTTACCTGGCAGGGCAGTTCTTCAGAAAATGTGCTGACGACAAGACAATCAGATCCTGAAGTGAGGTAAAAACGTTATAAACCTGAGCACAACCTGCATGACCAGGCATCTAAGTGCAAAGCACGAGCTGCTTTGGAGTAGACACCTAAAAAACCAAGAAAGGTATCTGGCTCCTCCTGCTTCCTCTTCTGCTGCAGTCTCGGCCTCTTCACCCCCCTCTGAAATGACAGTGGCACCTGCCACCCCGCAAACAGAGGATGTGCCAGCAACACCATCACCTGGGTCACCAAGCATCTCCACAATGTCCCATGAAAGCGTTCAGCTGTCTTTCTCCCAAACACTGGAGAGAAAGAGGAAGTACCCCCCTTCCCATCCGCGATCCCTGGCCCTGAATGCCAGCATTTCAAAATTTCTGGCTTTCATTCCGTCTGGTGGAGACGGAGAGTTTTAAAAGCCTTATGGCGGTGGCTGCCCCACAGTATGTCTTTCCCAGCCGCCACTACTTTTCCTGGTGAGCCATCCCTTCCCTGCACAACCAAGTGGGGGATAAAATAAGGTGTGCACTGCGCAACACCATCTGTGGCAAGGTCCAACTACGGATACGTGGACCAGTAAGCATAGTCAGGGACGTTATAGCTCCATAACAGCACACTGGGTAAATGCACTGGCGGCTGGGCCTGAGGTGTATAGCAGTTTGGCACTTGTCCTTCCACCACCGAGGATTGCAGGGCGTTTCTCTTTACCTCCTGTTGCTTCCTCCTCCTACTTTGCTTCCTCATCCTCTACCGCCTCCTCATCCGGTCAGCGTAACACTTTCACCATCAACTTCTTTACAGCCAGGGGTAAACGACAGCAGGCAGTTTTAAAACTTATCTGTTTGGGGGACAAACCCCACACCGCACAGTAGCTGTGGACGGACATGGAACAACAGACCGATAAGTGGTTGCCACTGAGCCTGAAGCCCGGCCTGGTGGTGTGCAATAATGGGCAAAATCTCGTAGCAGCTCTGGGACTAGCCAGTTTGACGCACATCCCTTGCCTGGCGCATGTGCTGAATTTGGTGGTGCAGAAATTCCTGAAAAATTACCCCAATATGTCAGAGCTGATGCAGAAAGTGCGGGCCATCTGTGCGAACTTTCGGCGTTCTCACTCACAGCCTCATATGCGACGTGCCCACAAGGTGGAATTCCACCTTGCACATGCTGGCCAGACTGTGCGAGCAGCAGCAGGCGATAGTGGAGTTTCAGCTGCAGCACGCATGGGTGAGTAGCTCTGCGGAACAGCACCACTTCACCACCAATGACTGGGCCTCGATGCGAAACATGGACAGTGCCGATGACGCTGTTCTCAGCGTTACTATCCCACTTCTATGCCTCCTTGAAAAAACACTTCGGGCGATGATGGAAGAGGATGTGGCACAGGAGGAGGAGGAAGAGGGATCATTTACAAGGGTTTCAGGCCAGTCATTCACAAGTAGCTCCGAGGGTGGGTTCCTGCACCAACATATGCCAGGTACACAATTGTCCAGCCAGGGCACAGTTCTGGAGGATGACGAGGTGGAGGATGAGGAGGAGGAGATGGAGGAGGAGGAACCATGGTCACAGCAGGGTGGCACCCAAACCAGCTCATGGCCATCACTGGTGTGTGGTTGGGGGGATACAGAGGACACAGACGATACACCTCCCACAGAGGACAGCTTGTCGTTGCCTCTGGACAGCCTGGCACACATGAGCGATTACATGCTGCAGTGTCTCCGCAATGACCGCCGAGTTGGCCACATTCTAACTTGTGCTGATTACTGGGTGGCCACGCTTCTGGATCCCCGTTACAAGGACAACCTGCCGTCCTTAATTCCATCACTGGAGCGTGATCGCAAGATGAGCGATTACTAGCGCACGCTGGTAGATGCGCTGCTAATGTCATTCCCACCTGACAGCAGGAGCACAGTGGAAGCACAAGGCAAAGGCAGAGGAGGATGAAGAGGTCGCCAACGCAGCTGGGGCACCGCCAGCACCTCAGAAGGGGTTAGCATGGCTGAAATGTTTAAAAGCTTTGTCAGCACGCCACAACAACCTGCACCACCAGCTTATATAGAACGTCTTAGCAGGAGGCAGCATTTCAGCAACATGGTGGAGCAGTATGTGTGCACAAGCTTACATGTACTGACTGATGGGTCTGTCCCCTTCAACTTATGGGTCTCCAAATTGGGCACATGGCGTGACCTTGCCCTTTATGCCTTGAAGGTGCAGCCAGTGTTTTGTCTGAACGTGTGTTTAAAATTTTGGGCTGTGATATACCTCTGCTCTACGCAGTGGACAGAGAAATACATTTCACTAATTTGTCTGTTACATTGTCGGGTGAAATTCAACAATTTTTGGCTGTGATATACTGTACCCCTGCTCTACATTGTGGATAGTAAAATACATTTTAGTAATTCGTCTGTTACATTGCTGTGTGACATTAACCAATTTTTGGCTGTGATTAGAGTTGAGCGAACACCTGGATGTTCGGGTTCGAGAAGTTCGGCCGAACTTCCCGGAAATGTTCGGGTTCAGGATCCGAACCCGACCCGAACTTCAACCCGAACCCCATTGAAGTCAATGGGGACCCGAACTTTTAGGCACTAAAAAGGCTGTAAAACAGCCCAGGAAAGAGCTAGAGGGCTGCAAAAGGCAGCAACATGTAGGTAAATCCCCTGCAAACAAATGTGGATAGGGAAATGAATTAAAATAAAAATAAAAAAAATAAAAATTAACCAATATATATTGGACAGAGGTCCCATAGCAGAGAATCTGGCTTCACGTCAGCAGAGAATCAGTCTTCATGTCATAGCAGAGAATCAGGCTTCACGTCACCCACCACTGGAACAGGCCACTGTCACATATTTAGGCCCCGGCACCAAGGCAGAGGAGAGAGGTCCCGTAACAGAGAATCTGGCTTCATGTCAGCACAGAATCAGTCTTCATGTCATAGCAGAGAATCAGGCTTCACGTCACCCACCACTGGAACAGGCCACTGTCACATATTTAGGCCCCGGCACCCAGGCAGAGGAGAGAGGTCCCGTAACAGAGAATCTGGCTTCATGTCAGCACAGAATCAGTCTTCATGTCATAGCAGAGAATCAGGATTCACGTCACCCACCACTGGAACAGGCCACTGTCACATATTTAGGCCCAGACACTCAGGCAGAGGAGAGAGGTCCCGTAACAGAGAATCTGGCTTCATGTCAGCACAGAATCAGTCTTCATGTTATAGCAGAGAATCAGGCTTCACGTCACCCACCACTGGAACAGGCCACTGTCACATATTTAGGCCCCGGCACCCAGACAGAGGAGAGAGGTCCCGTAACAGAGAATCTGGCTTCATGTCAGCAGAGAATCAGTCTTCATGTCATAGCAGAGAATCAGGCTTCACGTCACCCACCACTGGAACAGGCCACTGTCACATATTTAGGCCCCGGCACCCAGGCAGAGGAGAGAGGTCCCGTAACAGAGAATATGGCTTCATGTCAGCACAGAATCAGTGTTCATGTTATAGCAGAGAATCAGGCTTCACGTCACCCACCACTGGAACAGGCCACTGTCAAATATTTAGGCCCCGGCACCCAGACAGAGGAGAGAGGTCCCGTAACAGAGAATCTGGCTTCATGTCAGCAGAGAATCAGTCTTCATGTCATAGCAGAGAATCAGGCTTCACGTCACCCACCACTGGAACAGGCCACTGTCACATATTTAGGTTCCGGCACCCAGACAGAGGAGAGAGGTACCGTAACAGAGAATCTGGCTTCATGTCAGCAGAGAATCAGTCTTCATGTCATAGCAGAGAATCAGGCTTCACGTCACCCACCACTGGAACAGGCCACTGTCACATATTTAGGTTCCGGCACCCAGACAGAGGAGAGAGGTACCGTAACAGAGAATCTGGCTTCATGTCAGCAGAGAATCAGTCTTCATGTCATAGCAGAGAATCAGGCTTCACGTCACCCACCACTGGAACAGGCCACTGTCACATATTTAGGCCCCGGCACCCAGACAGAGGAGAGAGGTCCCGTAACAGAGAATCTGGCTTCATGTCAGCACAGAATCAGTCTTCATGTTTTAGCAGAGAATCAGGCTTCACGTCACCCACCACTGGAACAGGCCACTGTCACATATTTAGGCCCAGGCACCCAGACAGAGGAGAGAGGTACTGTAACAGAGAATCTGGCTTCATGTCAGCACAGAATCAGTGTTCATGTTATAGCAGAGAATCAGGCTTCACGTCACCCACCACTGGAACAGGCCACTGTCACATATTTAGGCCCCGGCACCCAGACAGAGGAGAGAGGTCCCGTAACAGAGAATCTGGCTTCATGTCAGCAGAGAATCAGTCTTCATGTCATAGCAGAGAATCAGGCTTCACGTCACCCACCACTGGAACAGGCCACTGTCACATATTTAGGCCCCGGCACCCAGACAGAGGAGAGAGGTACCGTAACAGAGAATCTGGCTTCATGTCAGCAGAGAATCAGTCTTCATGTCATAGCAGAGAATCAGGCTTCACGTCACCCACCACTGGAACAGGCCACTGTCACATATTTAGGCCCCGGCACCCAGACAGAGGAGAGAGGTCCCGTAACAGAGAATCTGGCTTCATGTCAGCACAGAATCAGTCTTCATGTTTTAGCAGAGAATCAGGCTTCACGTCAACCACCACTGGAACAGGCCACTGTCACATATTTAGGCCCAGGCACCCAGGCAGAGGAGAAAGGTCCAGTAACAGAGAATCCGGCTTCATGTCACCACAGAATCAGTCTTCATGTCATAGCAGAGAATCAGGCTTAACGTTAGCCACCACTGGAACAGGCCACTGTCAAATATTTAGGCCCAGGCACCCAGGCAGAGGAGAGAGGTCCCGTAACAGAGAATCTGGCTTCATGTCAGCACAGAATCAGTCTTCATGTTATAGCAGAGAATCAGGCTTCACGTCACCCACCACTGGAACAGGCCACTGTCACATATTTAGGCCCCGGCACCCAGACAGAGGAGAGGTTCATTCAACTTTGGGTTGCCACGCAATATAATGGTAAAATGAAAATAAAAATAGGATTGAATGAGGAAGTGCCCTGGAGTACAATAATATATTGTTAAGGGGAGGTAGTTAATGTCTAATCTGCACAAGGGATGGACAGGTCCTGTGGGATCCATGCCTGGTTCATCTTTATGAACGTCAGCTTGTCCACATTGGCTGTAGACAGGCGGCTGCGTTTGTCTGTAATGACGCCCCCTGCCGTGCTGAATACACGTTCAGACAAAACACTGGCCGCCGGGCAGGCCAGCACCTCCAAGGCATAAAAGGCTAGCTCTGGCCACGTGGACAATTTGGAGACCCAGAAGTTGAATGGGGCCGAACCATCAGTCAGTACGTGGAGGGGTGTGCACAGGTACTGTTCCACCATGTTATTGAAATGTTGCCTCCTGCTAACACGTTCCGTATCAGGTGGTATTGTAGTTAGCTGTGGCGTGGTGACAAAACTTTTCTATATCTCTGCCATGCTAACCCTGCCCTCAGAGGAGCTGGCCGTGACACAGCTGCGTTGGCGACCTCTTGCTCCTCCTCTGCCTTCGCCTTGGGCTTCCACTGGTTCCCCTGTGACATTTGGGAATGCTCTCAGTAGCGCGTCTACCAACGTGCGCTTGTACTCGCGCATCTTCCTATCACGCTCCAGTGTAGGAAGTAAGGTGGGCACATTGTCTTTGTACCGGGGATCCAGCAGGGTGGCAACCCAGTAGTCCACACACGTTAAAATGTGGGCAACTCTGCTGTCGTTGCGCAGGCACTGCAGCATGTAGTCGCTCATGTGTGCCAGGCTGCCCAGAGGTAAGGGCAAGCTGTCCTCTGTGGGAGGCGTATCGTCATCGTCCTGTGTTTCCCCCCAGCCACGCACCAGTGATGGGCCCGAGCTGCGTTGGGTGCCAGCCCGCTGTGAACCTGCTTCATCCTCATCCTCCTCTACCTCCACCTCTTCCTCATCCTCGTCCTCCTCGTCCTCCAGTAGTGGGCCCTGTCTGGCCACATTTGTACCTGGCCTCTGCTGTTGCAAAAAAACTCCCTCTGAGTCACTTCGAAGAGACTGGCCTGAAAGTGCTAAAAATGACCCCTCTTCCTCCTCTTCCTCCTGGGCCACCTCCTCTTCCATCATCGCCCTAAGTGTTTTCTCAAGGAGACATAGAAGTGGTATTGTAACGCTGATAACGGCGTCATCGCCACTGGCCATGTTGGTGGAGTACTCGAAACAGCGCAACAGGGCACACAGGTCTCGCATGGAGGCCCAGTCATTGGTGGTGAAGTGGGGCTGATCCGCAGTGCGACTGACCCGTGCGTGCTGCAGCTGAAACTCCACTATGGCCTGCTGCTTCTCGCACAGTCTGTCCAGCATGTGCAAGGTGGAGTTCCACCTGGTGGGCACGTCACATATGAGGCGGTGAGCGGGAAGGCCGAAGGCCTGTTGTTCTATACCCCGCCACAACTCCTGTGCGGTGTGGGGCCTGTCCCCCAAACATATGAGTTTCAGAACGGCCCGCTGACGTTTACCCCGGGCTGTGCTGAAGTTGGTGGTGAAGGTGTGTGGCTGACTGGATGAGCAGGTGGAAGAAGAGGAGGAGAAAGCTGAGTAGGAGGAGGAGGAGACAGGAGGCAAAGAATGTTGCCCTGTGATCCTTGGCGGCAGAAGGACGTGCGCCAAACAGCTCTCCGCCTGGGGCCCAGCCGCCACTACATTTACCCAGTGTGCAGTTAGGGAGATATAGCGTCCCTGGCCGTGCTTACTGGTCCACGTATCTGTGGTTAGGTGGACCTTGCCACAGATGGCGTTGGCAGTGCACACTTGATTTTATCGGATACTTGGTTGTGCAGGGAAGGCACGGCTCTCTTGGAGAAGTAGTGGCGGCTGGGAACAACATACTGTGGGACAGCAAGTGACATGAGCTGTTTGAAGCTGTCTGTCTCCACCAGTCTAAATGACAGCATTTCATAGGACAGTAGTTTAGAAATGCTGGCATTGAGGGCCAGGGATCGAGGGTGGCTAGGTGGGAATTTACGCTTTCTCTCAAATGTTTGTGAGATGGAGAGCTGAACTCTGCCGTGTGACATGGTTGAGATGCTTGGTGACGCAGGTGGTGGTGTTGGTGGTACATCCCATGTTTGCTGGGCGGCAAGTGCCAACGTCCCTCCAGAGGCGGAGGAAGAGGCCGAGGCCGAGGCGGCAGCAGCAGAAGAGATAGCAGGGGGAGCCTGAGTGACTTCCTTGTTTTTAAGGTGTTTACTCCACTGCAGTTCATGCTTGGCATGCAGGTGCCTGGTCATGCAGGTTGTGCTAAAGTTCAGAACGTTAATGCCTCGCTTCAGGCTCTGATGGCACAGCGTGCAAACCACTCGGGTCTTGTCGTCAGCACATTGTTTGAAGAAGTGCCATGCTAGGGAACTCCTTGAAGCTGCCTTTGGGGTGCTCGGTCCCAGATGGCGGCGGTCAGTAGCAGGCGGAGTCTCTTGGCGGCGGGTGTTCTGATTTTGCCCACTGCTCTCTCTTTGTCTTTTGCTACGCTGTTGGCTCGGTCTCACCACTGCCTCTTCCTCCGAACTGTAAAAGTCAGTGGCACGACCTTCATTCCATGTGGGGTCTAGGACCTCATCGTCCCCTGCATCGTCTTCCACCCAGTCTTGATCCCTGACCTCCTGTTCAGTCTGCACACTGCAGAAAGACGCAGCAGTTGGCACCTGTGTTTCATCATCATCAGAGACGTGCTGAGGTGGTATTCCCATGTCATCATCATCAGGAAACATAAGTGGTTGTGCGTTAGTGCATTCTATCTCTTCCACTCCTGGGGAAGGGCTAGGTGGATGCCCTTGGGAAATCCTGCCAGCAGAGTCTTCAAACAGCATAAGAGACTGCTGCATAACTTGAGGCTCAGACAGTTTCCCTGATATGCATGGGGGTGATGTGACAGACTGATGGGCTTGGTTTTCATGCGCCATCTGTGCGCTTTCTGCAGAAGACTGGGTGGGAGATAATGTGAACGTGCTGGATGCACTGTCGGCCACCCAATTGACTAATACCTGTACCTGCTCAGGCCTTACCATCCTTAGAACGGCATTGGGCCCCACCAAATATCCCTGTAAATTCTGGCGGCAACTGGGACCTGAGGTAGTTGGTACACTAGGATGTGTGGCTGTGGCAGAACGGCCACGTCCTCTCCCAGCACCAGTGGGTCCACTAACACCACCACGACCATGTCCGCGTCCCTTACTAGATGTTTTCCTCATTGTTACCGTTCACCACAATAAGAAAAATATTATTCGGGCCAATGTATTGAATTAAAATTCAGGCCTTTTTTTTTACAGACACCTAACACTAAGTCTATCTGGCTATCTATTTAGGTACCGTATTACACTAATACACGCACACCAGTAATGACAGATTTAGCTGAATATAAATTTGAGGCCTATTATTTAGGCGCTGGGTGACAGGTATACGTTTAATCACAGAATTAGGGCTCATTCAGACGGCCGTATGCTGTCCGCAAAAATACTGAATGCTATCCGTTTTTTTGCGGATCCGCAAAAAAAATGAAACATGTCCTATACTTGTCCGTGACAATCAGGACATGGCCCCATTGAAGTCTATGGGTCCGCAAAAATACTGAATGCTATCCGTTTTTTTGCAGATCCATTTTTTTGCGGATCCGCAAAAAAACGGATAGCATTCAGTATTTTTGCGGACAGCATACGGCCGTCTGAATGAGCCCTTAGACTTGGATCTGCACTGTAGCGTGTGTGTTAAGTATTTGAGAATTACCCTATCAGCACCTTGAATCTAATATACCCTTTTAGGGATAGATTTAAAATAGGCCTGATACAGCAGAAACCACTAATTTTGAGAATTGCAAATTTGGGAATTGTTTTTCAACCCAGAACAAAAACTGTGCTTTGACGGTCACTAAAAATAACTTGACCAGCTAAAGCAGTAATGACAGATTTGGATTAATATAAATGTGAGGCCTATTTTTTAGGCGCTGGGTGACAGGCTCAACTTGCCCCTGATGTAGTATATGGCCAAAAAATAACCACACTATTGATGGTTAAATGCACTTTGTGACAGGCTCAACTTGCCCCTGATATAGTATATGGCCAAAAAAATAACCACACTATTGATGGTTAAATGTACTTGGTGGCAGCTTGTGCTGGCGCACAAGCAAGCCACAAGATGGCCGCCGATCACCCCAGAAAAAAGTGACTGAAAAACGCTCTGGGCACCCTAAAAACACTGAGCAATTGAATAGCAGCAGTTCAATGATCCACAGCTGTAGATCGATCACTGAATGAAGTCTTTTGGAGGAGTTAATCACTGCCTAATCTCGCCCTAACGTCGCAGCTGCAACCTCTCCGTACACTTGTATCAGCAGAGTGACGTGCAGCGCTACGTAACCCAAGCTTATATAGAGGCTGGGTCACATGCTGCACTGGCCAATCACAGCCATGCCAATAGTAGGCAAGGCTGTGATGGCCTCTTGGGGCAAGTAGTATGACGCTTGTTGATTGGCTGCTTTGCAGCCTTTCAAAAAACGCCAAGAAAGCGCCGAACACCGAACCCGAACCCGGACTTTTACGAAAATGTTCGGGTCCGTGTCACGGACACCCCAAAATTCGGTACGAACCCGAACTATACAGTTCGGGTTCGCTCATCCCTAGTCCCGAACTCTAACTTTTTTGTGAAGTTCGGCCGAACCCGTCGAACCCGAACATCCAGGTGTCCGCTCAACTCTAATGCTGACACTAATCACTACCCACACGAAACCCTAAAACACTAACTCTAAAACACAGAAAAATACTTTTTGTTTTTTTTCAAAGACAAAAGACGCTGACACTAATCACTCCCCAAACGAAACCTTAAAACACTAAAACACAGAAACTAACATTTTTTTTCACTGACGAAACAGACAGCAAAAGCCTACACCATACTATATCTCTATCTAACCTACAGTACACCCTGCACTGGACCATATCAGCTACACTATTCACTCACTAACCTACACAGACTATCTAAAACTAACTTTCTGGATTATATATATGAGCTACCTAACTAATGTACCCAACACCCTACACTGGAACCTATCAGCTACACTATTCACTCACTAACCTACACTATCTGGATTATATATATGAGGTATCAGATGTCACAGGAATTCAGCACAGCACAAAGATCACACTCCTCTCTCTCTATCTCTCTCACAACTGCATGAAACAGCACAATATGGGGGGGAGGTTCTCTTATATAGTAAGGTGTAGGCAACTTTCCTATTGGTTGCTAGGGAAGTTGTTAAGCTCTTGCAGCCTTCTCATTGGCCCACAAGCTAGAAGAAGGGAGGGATCATGTTTATTGTGGGGAAAAAAACTGAATATTCAAATTTACGCGATCAACACTAAACACTACATCTTACCCAACTTTTGTCATAGACAACTTTTCAGGCCAATTAAGGCACTTTTGATTTGCACCAAATTTAATCAGCTCTAATAAAATCTACATAATTGGACCTGATATGAATTTTGGGAAAATCATTTATCTTTAATATTGATTTTTTTTTACATGTAAGTGGCATGCCCATACAACTAAGGACTGTGACTGACACTTGACAAAGATGTACTGTACATTCTTAAAAATCTCATTTATATTTTGTTGTCATTCAGGAGTGTCAATTACCTTTTTTGATTGGAGTGATAATTTTAGAATTCATAACTAAACAAGTATCATCTTTCTGTCAGCATTTTTTTTTGTCAGAAATGACTAAAGGTGAAATTCATTAAATTTAATTTGTCACCAGCCTGTTTGTAAATAAAAGTACTAGATTTTGCATCATTGTAACTTAAAAGAATATTCTCATCTTAAAGAGGTTGTCTCACTTCAGCAAATGGCATTTATCATAAAGCAAAAGTTAATACATGGCACTTACTAATGTATTGTGATTGTCCATATTGCGTCCTTTGCTGGTTTGATTCATTTTTCCATCACATTATACACTGCTCGTTTCCATGGTTACAGCCACCCTGAAATCCAGCAGTGGTGGTCGTGCTTGCACACTATATAGCCTGGGAGTTGGCATAGGCCATCACTTTTTCCTATAGTGTGCAAGCATGTGCACCGCTGTTGCATTGCAGGGTGGTCATAACCATGAGAAATGTATGTGATGAAAAAAATTAATCCAGCAAGCTAGGAGGTAATATGGACATTCACAATACATTAGTAAGTGCCTTATATAAACTTTATCTACATGATAAATGACATTTGCTGAAGTGAGACAACCCCGCATTTGTAATGATACATGCCTGAGATGTATGGAATAGTGTTTAGCGCAAATATTCGAATAGAGAATTTTTATCTCGAACATTGCAACTTCGAGAATTTGCGAATATTTCGAATATAGTGCTATATATTCATTATAGCGAATATTTGTCATTTTTTCCCATCTGAACACATGATTCCTCCCTGCTTCTTGCTTGTGGGCCAATGAGTCATTGGCCCACAAACAACTTAAGCAGGGAGGAATCATAACTTTAGATGGGAAAGATGACGAATATTCTGAAAAACGAATATATAGCACTATATTGAATATATTAGTTTTTTTAGAATATTCATATTTTTTTTCTTCAATCTGTACAGTTGTTCCACTTCGGTATACTCCTCCCAGACAAGCATCCCCGTCACCATGGGAACGCCTGGGGGTTAGAATATACCATCGGATTTGAGTTTTCACGATCTCAGTGATCTTAAAAACTCAGATCCGATGGTATATTCTAACCCCTAGGCGTTCCCATGGTGACGGGGACGCTTGTCGGGGAGGAGTATGCCGAAGTGGAACAACTGTACAGATTGAAAAAAAGAAAGACAAATATTCTAAAAAACAAATTACAACTATTAGACAAAGAAGATTATTGCATTATATTTGCAAAATTGCTATATATTTGTTTTTTAGAATATTCGTAATATTCTAAAACAAGAATATATAGCAATATAGCGAATATTCGAAAAAAACGAATGTAGAGCAATCTAGCTAATATATGATATAATCTTCTTTGTCTAATAGTTGTAATATTTTTTCTCATCTGAAGCTTAGATTCGAAAAAATTCAGACTATTAAAAAAAAGGAGATTATAGCACTATAATAGCTAAATTGCTCTATATTAGTTTTTTTTTCGCTATATTGCTATACACTCACCTAAAGAATTATTAGTAACACCATAATAATATGGTGTTGGACCCCCTTTTGCCTTCAGAACTGCCTTAATTCTACGTGGCATTGATTCAACAAGGTGCTGATAGCATTCTTTAGAAATGTTGGCCCATATTGATAGGATAGCATCTTGCAGTTGAGATTTGAGGGATGCACATCCAGGGCACGAAGCTCCCGTTCCACCACATCCCAAAGATGCTCTATTGGGTTGAGATCTGGTGACTGTGGGGGCCATTTTAGTACAGTGAACTCATTGTCATGTTCAAGAAACCATTTTTTCAGTCTTCAACAATCCAATTTTGGTGAGGTCATGCAAATTGTAGCCTCTTTTTCCTATTTGTAGTGGAGATGAGTGGTACCCGGTGGGGTCTTCTGCTGTTGTAGCCCATCCGCCTCAAGGTTGTGCGTGTTGTGGCTTCACAAATGCTTTGCTGCATACCTCGGTTGTAACGAGTGGTTATTTCAGTCAACGTTGCTCTTCTATCAGCTTGAATCAGTCGGCCCATTCTCCTCTGACCCTTAGCATCAACAAGGGATTTTCTCCCACAGGACTGCCGCATACTGGATGTTTTTCCCTTTTCACACCATTCTTTGTAAACCCTAGAAATGGTTGTGCGTGAAAATCCCAGTAACTGAGTAGATTGTGAAATACTCAGACCGGCCCGTCTGGCACCAACAACCATGCCACGCTCAAAATTGCTTAAATCACCTTTCTTTCCCATTCTGACATTCAGTTTGGAGTTCAGGAGATTGTCTTGACCAGGTTCACAACCCTACATGCATTGAAGCAACTACCATGTGATTGGTTGACTAGATAATCGCATTATTGAGAAATAGAACAGGTGTTCCTAATAATTCTTTAGGTGAGTGTATATTCTTGTTTTAGAATATTACAAATATTCAGAAAAACAAATATATTTGATATAGTGCTATATATTAGTTTTTTTGAATATTCATCATTTTTTTCCATCTGAAGTCATGATTCCTCCCTGTTCAAGTTGCTTGAGAAGCAACTTAACCTCTTCCGGACACAGGGCGTACAGTGATCGGAACTTAACCTCTTCCGGACACGGGGCGGGCGGTGATCGGAACCCGGTGCCTGCTCAAATCATTGAGCAGGCACCTGGGGCAAATGCGCCGGGGGGTCCTATGACCCCCGGTGTAGGCGATCGCAGCAAACCGCAGGTCAATTCAGACCTGCGGTTTGCTGCGTTTCCGGGTTATTCGGGTCTCTGAGGACCCGATAACCCGGAACAGGATGGTGATCGGTGGTGTGATTTTACCCCACCAATCACCATCCTTAGATCCTGAGAGGTGATGGTGACATCACCTCTCAGGATCGCCTCTGATTGGTAGGAGGGCGGGCCGGCGGGAGATTCAAATCATAGCAGCGCTCCTCTCCTCCTCCTTTTGTGTCCGAAGCCCGAGGAGAGAGGAGCGCTGCCTGCACGTGTGGAGCATCACCCCATCTGTGCCCCAGCACCCATCCTTGCCCCCAGGACCTGATCTGTGCCCCAGCACCCCATCTTATCTGCAGGTAATTAGGGAAGGTCTAGGGAAAGGTTGGGCTAGGCAGGAAAAATAAAGGTAAAGTTAGTGGTAAAAAAAAGCTTTCTTGCATCACCCTAAGTAGGGTGTCTGGGGTCCACAGCACATCTGTGTGACCCTATACCCCCCAGGGACCCCCCCGGTCAGTGCAGCCGAAATGAGGACATTTTGGGGCCTCGTGCTGCACATGGGCCTAGTCAAGAAACCTATTGACAGGCATTACTGGAGTGGGGACGTCCTCTACCAGACCCCACTTTACATTACGGCCATGACACGTACCCGGTTTGAGGCCATCTGGAAATGCCTGCATTATTTAGATAATGCAGCATGTCCCCCCCAAGGTGATCCTGCCTATGACCGTCTGTACAAGATATGGCCGGTCATCGATCACTTTGGGGCCAAATTTGTACAGGCCTATGTATCTGGAAGGGAGGTCGTGGTTGATGAGTCTCTCATTGCGTTCAAGGGGAGACTCATTTTCCGCCAGTATGTTCCCTCAAAGTGGGCGAGGTATGGCGTGAAGCTGTACAAACTTTGTGAGAGTACCTCAGGGTACACTTACAAGTTTTGTGTGTATGAGGGGCGAGATTCCCGTATTCAACCCCCAGAATGTCCCCCCACTATGGGTGTTAGCGGGAAACTTGTGTGGGACCTTATGCACCCACTGCTAGATAAAGGTTATCACCTGTACGTGGATAACTTTTATACTAGTATCCCCTTGTTCCAGTCCCTCGCCGCCAGATCCACGCCCGCTTGTGGGACCGTGCAGAAAAATCAACGCGGCCTCCCTGCCCACCACCTCCAGGTACCTATCCCCAGGGGTGAGACCCGTGCCCTTACCAGTGAAAACCTGTTGCTGGTCAGATATAAAGGACAATAGGGATGTCCTTGTACTGTCCACAATTCATGGTAATGGCATCACCCCTGTCCCTGTGCGAGGTACCGCTGCAACGGTCCTCAAGCCCGATTGTATTGTCGACTACAATCGGTATATGGGAGGAGTTGATCTCTCTGATCAAGTCCTCAAGCCGTATAACGCAATGCGCAAAACCCGGGCATGGTACAAAAAAGTTGCGGTCTACTTGGTGCAGGTTGCCTTGTACAACTCTTTTGTGCTGTCCCGGAGAGTTGGCAACACAGGGACATTCCTTCAGTTCTATGAGACAGTCCTCAAGGCCCTGATCCTTTCGGAGTACCTCGGGAACTTTCCAGGTGTTGTCCTCCTTACTGGAAAGAAGGGATGAACCCCAAAAAAGTGCAGTGTGTGTCGCAGGAGGGGGATACGGAAAGACACCACTACTCAGTGCGACACGTGCCACGATCATCCGGGCCTCTGTATTGACGGTTGCTTCAGGGAGTACCACACTTCCATGGAGTGCTAAATTTATATCCCAATTTAGCACTGACTATCGGATAAAAAAACTGGTTCTCAGACTTGAGACACCAAAAAAAATTGTAAAAACTAAAATAATAATTAAAAAAAGTATACAAATTAGGTATCGCCGCGTCGGTAATAATCTCCTCTATAAAAATACCCCATGACCTAACCCCCCAGATTAACATGGTCCCAAAAATAACGGTGCAAGAAAATAACTTTTTTTGTCACCTTACATACCAAAATTTTAATAGCAAGCGATCAAAAAGTCATATAGCCCCCAAAATAGTGGAATAAAACCGTCCTCTCATCCCGCAAAAAATGAGCACCTACATAAGATAATCGGCTAAAAAACAAAAAAAAAATGACTTTAGAAATCCCCAAAAAATTTTTGGATCAAAAAGGATAATATAGTCTAAAACCTAAATAATTGTAAAAAAAAAAGTAGACTTATTAGGTATCGACGGTATTTGGCAAAAAAATGAAATTCTCAAATTTCATCCCCATTTGCCAATAACTCTTGTGCAACACCTGAAGGGTTACCAAAGTTTGTAAAATCAGTTTAGAATACCTTGAGGGGTGTAGTTTCTTAGATGGGGTCACTTTTATGGAGTTTCTACTCTAGGGGGTGCATCAGGGGGGCTTCAAATGGGACATGGTGTAAATAAACCAGTCCAGCAAAATCTGCCTTCCAAAAACCATATGGCGCACCTTTCCCTCTACGCCCTACTGTGTGCCTGTACAGTAGTTTACGGCCACATATGGGGTGTTTCTGTAAACTACAGAATCAGGGCCATAAATATTGAGTTTTGTTTGGCTGTTAACCCTTGCTTTGTAACTGGAAAAAAAATATTAAAATGGAAAATCTGCCAAAAAAGTGAAATTTTGAAATTGTATCTCTATTTTCCATTAATTCTTGTGGAACACCTAAAGGTTTAACGACGTTTGTAAAATCAGTTTTAAATACCTTGAGGGGTGTAGTTTCTTAGATGGGGTCACTTTTATGGAGTTTCTACTCTAGGGGTGCATCAGGGGGGGTTCAAATGGGACATGGTGTCAAAATAAACAGTCCAGCAAAACCTGCCTTCCAAAAACCGTATGATATTCCTTTCCTTCTGCGCCCTGCCGTGTGCCTGTACAGCGGTTTACGACCACATATGGGGTGTTTCTGTAAACTACAGAATCAGGGCCATAAATATTGAGTTTGGTTTGGCTGTTAACCCTTGCTTTGTAACTGGAAAAAAAATATTAAAATGGAAAATCTGCCAAAAAAGTGAAATTTTTAAATTGTATCTCTATTTTCCATTATTTCTTGTTGAACACCTAAAGGGTTAACGAAGTTTGTAAAATCAGTTTTGAATACCTGGAGAAGTGTAGTTTCTTAGATGGGGTCCCTTTTATGGAGTTTCTACTCTAGGGGTGCATCAGGGGGGCTTCAAATGGGACATGGTGTCAAAAAAACCAGTCCAGCAAAACCTGCCTTCCAAAAACCGTATGGCATTCCTTTCCTTCTGCGCCCTGCCGTGTGCCCGTACAGCGGTTTACGACCACATATGGGGTGTTTCTGTAAACTACAAAATCAGGTCCATAAATATTGAGTTTGGTTTGGCTGTTAACCCTTGCTTTGTAACTGGAAAAAAATTATTAAAATGGAAAATCTGCCAAAAAAGTCAAATTTTGAAATTGTATCTCTATTTTCCATTAATTCTTGTGGAACACCTAAAGGGTTAACGACGTTTGTAAAATCAGTTTTGAATACCTTGAGGGGTGTAGTTTCTAGAATGGGTGGTTTCTATTATGTAAGCCTCGCAAAGTGACTTCAGACCTGAACTGGTCCCTAAAAATTGGGTTTTTAATAATATCTGAAAAATTTCAAGATTTGCTTCTAAACTTCTAAGCCTTGTAACATCCCCAAAAAATAAAATATCATTCCCAAAATGATCCAAACATGAAGTAGACATATGGGGAATGTAAAGTAATAACTATTTTTGGAGGTATTACTATGTATTATAGAAGTAGAGAAATTGAAACTTGGAAATTTGCAATTTTTTACAAATTTTTGGTAAATTTTGTATTTTTTTTTTATAAATAAATTTATTTATTTTTTACTTCATTTTACCAGTGTAATGAAGTACAATATGTGACTATCTCAAAATGGCCTGGATAAGTCAAAGCGTTTTAAAGTTATCAGCACTTAAAGTGACACTGGTCAGATTTGCAAAAAATGGCCTTAAGGTGAAATAGGGCTGAGTCCTTAAGGGGTTAAACCAGAATATATCTGCAGTATTTAACGCTTGTATTGGACTGCACCCACAAAGGAAAATCGCTATAGATCGCAGAGTTAGGCCTCATGCACACGACCGTTGTGTGCATCCGTGGCCGTTGTGTCGTTTTCCCTTTTTTTTTTCGCGGACCCATTGACTTTCAATGGGTCCGTGGAAAAATCGGAAAATGCACCGTTTTGCAGCCGAGACAGTGATCCGTGTATCCTGTCCGTCAAAAAAATATGACCTGTCCTATTTTTTTGACGGACAACGGTTCGCGGACCCATTCAAGTCAATGGGTCCGTGAAAGAACACGGATGCACACAAGATTGGCATCCGTGTCCGTGATCCGTGGCCGTAGGTTACTTTTTATACAGACGGATCCGAAGATCCGTCTGCATAAAAGCTTTTTCATAGCTGAGTTTTCACTTCGTGAAAACTCAGAACCGACAGTATATTCTAACACAGAGGCGTCCCCATGGTAATAGGTAAATCAAAAATTTGAAAGGCACTCCGTCTAGAAAAAGGGGAATATGAATCCCAGGAGGAGGTGCTCAATGGAGGGGCTATCACGCCACTATGCAAAATTAAATATATATATATCCACGGCACACTCATGGTGATGGGGACGCTTCAGGTTAGAATATACTAAAAGAACTGTGTACATGACTGCCCCCTGCTGCCTGGCAGGTGCTGCCAGGCAGCAGGGGGAAGCCCCCCCCCTGTAGTTAACACATTGGTGGCCAGTGCGGCCGGCCCCCCCCTCCCCTGTAGTTAACTCATTGGTGGCCAGTGGGCCCCCCTCCCTCCCCTGTAGTTAACTCGTTGGTGGCCAGTGGGGCCCCCCTCCGTCCCCTGTAGTTAACTCATTGGTGGCCAGTGGGCCCCCCCCTGTAGTTAACACATTGGTGGCCAGTGCGGCCGCCCCCCCCTCCCTCCCCTGTAGTTAACTCATTGGTGGCCAGTGGGCCCCCCTCCCTCCCCTGTAGTTAACTCATTGGTGGCCAGTGGGCCCCCCTCCGTCCCCTGTAGTTAACTCATTGGTGGCCAGTGGGCCCCCCCTGTAGTTAACACATTGGTGGCCAGTGCGGCCGGCCCCCCATCCCTCCCCTGTAGTTAACTCGTTGGTGGCCAGTGGGCCCCCCTCCCTCCCCTGTAGTTAACTCGTTGGTGGCCAGTGGGCCCTCTCCCCTCCCTCCCCCTCCTAATTAAAATCTCCCCCCCTATCATTGGTGGCAGCGGAGAGTACCGATCGGAGTCCCAGTTTAATCGCTGGGGCTCCGATCGGTAACCATGGCAACCAGGACGCTACTGCTGTCCCGGTTGCCATGGTTACTGAGCAATTTGTAAAACCATTATACTTACCTGCGAGCTGCGATGTCTGCGTCCGGCCGGGAGCTCCTCCTACAGGTCATTAAGTGACAGGTCATTAAGTAATGCGCCGCACAGACCTGTCACTTACCAGTAGGAGGAGCTCCCGGCCGGACGCAGATATCGCAGCTCGCAGGTAAGTATAATGGTTCTACAAATTGCTCAGTAACCATGGCAACCGGGACAGCAGTAGCTTCCTGGTTGCCATGGTTACCGATCGGAGCCCCAGCGATTAAACTGGGACTCCGATCGGTACTCTCCGCTGCCACCAATGATAGGGGGGGAGATTTTAATTAGGAGGGGGAGGGAGGGGAGAGGGCCCACTGGCCACCAACGAGTTAACTACAGGGGAGGGAGGGGGGGCCCACTGGCCACCAACGAGTTAACTACAGGGGAGGGAGGGGGGCCCACTGGCCACCACCGAGTTAACTACAGGGGAGGGAGGGGGGGCCCACTGGCCACCAACGAGTTATCTACAGGGGAGGGAGGGGGGCCCACTGGCCACCAATGAGTTAACTACAGGGGAGGGAGGGGGGGCCCACTGGCCACCAATGAGTTAACTACAGGGGAGGGAGGGGGGCCCACTGACCACCAATGAGTTAACTAAAGGGGAGGGGGGGGACCGGCCGCACTGGCCACCAATGTGTTAACTACAGGGGGGGGGGGCTTCCCCCTGCTGCCTGGCAGCAGGGGGCAGTCATGTACACAGTTCTTTTAGTATATTCTAACCTGAAGCGTCCCCATCACCATGGGAACGCCTCTGTGTTAGAATATACTGTTGGATTTGAGTTTCTCGATGTAACTCAAATCCGACGGTATATTCTAACATAGAGGCGTTCCCATGGTGATGGGGACGCTTCAAGTTAAAATATACCATCGGATTGGAGAAAACTCCGATCCGATGGTATATTAACTCCTGACTTTACATTGAAAGACAATGGGGGACGGATCCGTTTGAAATTGCACCATATTGTGTCAACGTCAAACGGATCCGTCCCCTTTGACTTGCATTGTAATTCAGGACGGATCCGTTTGGCTCCGCACGGCCAGGCGGACACCAAAACGACTTTTTTTTCATGTCCGTGGATCCTCCAAAAATCAAGGAAGACCCACGGACAAAAAAACGGTCACGGATCACGGAGAAACGGAACCCGTTTTTGCAGACCGCAAAAAAATACGGTCGTGTGCATGAGGCCTTAACAACAAGTTCTAAAAACAGATACATTGTTTCCTATTCTCTCCCTCACAGCAGCAGCATCCCATCCCTACACTAGTAAGATCAGAGTGACGTGCGGCACTACTTGACTCCAGCTTATACAGTCCTGATCAAAAGTTTAAGACCACTTGAAAAATGGCAAAAAATTATATTTTACATTGTTGGATCTTAACAAGGTTCCAAGTAGAGCTTCAACATGCAACAAGAAGAAATGAGAGTGAGACAAAACATTTCTTGAGCATTTAATTAATTGAAAATAACGATTAAACTGAAATAGGCTGTTTTTCAACTAATCAAAATTTTTGGTCCACATGCCTTTAAAAGGCCAAATCTGTGCAAAGATGTGGATTCATTGTCATTTTCTGTCATGTAGTCACACGTTGTGATGGCAAAGGCAAAAAAACTCTCCCTTTTTGAACGTGGTCGAATTGTTGAACTGCATAAGCAGGGTCTCTCACATCGCGCCATCGCTGCTGAGGTGGGATGCAGTAAGACAGTCATTTGGAATTTCTTAAATGATCCTGACGGTTATGGAACAAAAAAGTCAAATGGAAGACCCCAAAAAATGTCATCAGCACTGAGCCGGACGATCCAATTGGCTGTCCGTCAAGACACTGGACGATCCTCGACCCAAATTAAGGCCCTTACTGGTGCTGACTGCAGCCCCATAACCATCAGACGGCATCTGAGACTGAAGGGCTTCAAAAACAAAAAATGTCTTAAAAGACCTCGTCTCCTTGAACGCCACAGAACTGCTCGTTTGGACTTTGCAAGAGAGCACCAAACATGGGACATTCAAAGGTGGAAGAAAGTTTTCTTCTCTGATGAGAAAAAAATTTAACCTTGATGGTCCTGATGGTTTCCAATGTTACTGGCATGACAACCAGATCCCACCTGAGATGTTTTCTACACACCACATTGGAGGGGGCGCCATAATGGTTTGGGGTGCTTTTTCCCTCGGTGGAACAATGGAGCTTCAGGAAGTGCAGGGGCGGCCGCTGGCTATGTCCAGATGTTGCAGAGAGCATTCCTCATGACTGAGGGCCCTCGTCTGTGTGGTAACGACTGGGTTTTTCAACAGGACAATGCTACAGTACACAATGCCCGCAGGACAAGGGACTTCTTTCAGGAGAATAACATCACTCTTTTGGCCCATCCTGCGTGTTCCCCTGATCTAAATCCAATTGAGAACCTTTGGGGATGGATGGCAAGGGAAGTTTACAAAAATAGACAACAGTTCCAGACATTAGATGGCCTTCGTGCGGCCATCTTCAGCACTTGGAGAAATGTTCGCACTCACCTCATGGAAACGCTTGCATCAGGCATGCTGAAACAAATTTTGGAAGTGATAAACAATAACGGCGGAGCTACTCATTACTGAGTTCATGTTTGGTAGTTGGATTTCTGTTTTGGGGGGTTTAGTTTTTTTTGGGAGGTGTGGTCCTAAACTTTTGATCAGCTGAAAAACTGCCTGTTTCAGTTTATTCATTGTTTTCATTAAATTGAATGCTCAAAAAATGTTGTCTCACTCCCATTTCTTCTTGTTGCATGTTGAAGCTCTACTTGGAACCTTTTTAAGATCCAGCCATGCTAAATATGATTTCTTGCCATTTTTCAAGTGCTAAATATGATTTCTTGCCATTTTTCAAGTGATCAGGACGGTATAGAGGCTGTGTCACATGCTGCACTTGCCAATCACAGACATGCCATTAGTAGGCATGGCTGTCATGGCTTCTAAGGGCACATGGGTTAAACACTTGTCAATTGGCTGCCCTGCAGCCTTTCAAAAATCGCTGAATCGCTGAACACCCAAATCGAACCCAAACTTTTACTGAAAAGTTTAGGTTCGGGTCCGGGGTCCAAAAATCCTAAAGTTCGGTATGAACCCGAACTTTACAACCCTATTTATAACGAATACGTAATACAATAGTAGATAGCTCACCTCCTCTTCCAAATGGAACTGGTGCTCTAGCCTAAAGACTGATCACCCAATCAGTCAAAGGGTTAAAGTAATAGAGCAAATATAAGGCTGGCACTCAAGTATGTAGTATCAATAGAAGTGACAATTTATTCAATTATAAAATTCAGACATAAAATTAAAACCATATAATGGACACAATGACACAATAATTGGTTAAAATTTGTGGAAATATTAATATAATAAAATATATGAACAAGACCGCAGATAAATATGCACTGTGGATTATAATCTATGGGTGATTGCCGATATCCCCTAAGAAGCACAAGAATGGATCTTAGTATAAAGTAATATCCTCCTTGGAATAGTCCTCTATTTCGGATACAGACTTTTCCGTGAACGGCCTATAGCCGGATGGTAATGACGATCCAGGGGGAAAGTGTATAGTTCCAACGAGTATGAATATATCACAGAGTAGGTAACAGAATAAATACAAGGCTGCAGGTGAGGGGTGAGGCAGGGCTGGTTTGTCTTACCCTCTGGTTCGGGTCCGGTAGCTAGGAAGTCTCTCCCTCTCACCGCTACTCACCACGCCGTATCAGCTTCTGTTCACGCTGTTTGGCGTCCTCGCTCGAGACTGTAGTCACGTGATAATTGTCTCACGGGATTTGCCTGTCGGATAGTCCGGTCTGTTTTTTCCTCGGGGTACTTTCAAATCAGATTTCTATGGAGCGCTCCAGTATCTGAAAAACTTTCTTGGTAACTCCGGGTCCTTCTTTGTGGGGGTGAACTCGCCAGACACATTTCGGGGACGTCTCTCCCCTTCCTCAGTGGCTCCCTATTTATAACGAATTACTTCATCACTAATCGCATTTCATTGCGCCCCATTAATGAACCCCTCAGATGATGTGTTCATAACTGATTGCGGCATATGACATTAAAATTCAGGCCTTTCAGGGGTTAATCAGGGTTAAAAAAAAATACTCACCTTTTCCATTTGCTCACTCTGAGGCCTGGCCAGCAAGCTGACATAGTAATGTCACCGCGCATGAAATTTTGCGCAGTTTTTTCAATCAAGAGACCGTGTCGGCCTCTCTGCGAACAAATGGTGAATATGTTGTTTTTGTTTTTTTTTGCTTTCATTTTATGAAAGATAGCGAGAGCGAGGAAATTCGGCTTCGTAGCAAATTAAATTTTTCCTTAAATTCGGATCGAAGTCAATTCATTTGACTTTGATTTGCTCAACACTATCAGGCTTTCTTAAAATGGCAGCTGCACCTGTTACAAAGCGAAACTAAGTGTAGAGAAGACAAGCATGAGATCACCCATAATAATGTACAGCCAGCCAATCCACAGATCCTCTGTGATGTCACAGTCCTATAAAACCCTCATGCCGCACGGTCTCCGCTATTGTCCTGTGAGCTGAGCATAGGGAGAGACATGGCTATCGCTCATGCGCTAGGGACAGTGTTGCTGAAAATGATAAATAGAAGAATTCAATACAAATAAGATGGAAGCCTTTATTAGTCCAGAGCATCCATCCTTGCAGAACACGTACACCCAAACATGTTGATTTCTCTAAGGCAGATGGAATCTTCTAGAAAGACAAAGCGACAAGACACATGGCTAGAAATTTCCAACATTGGTTGAAAGAGCATGACCTAGACTTCTCAGGACTACCCTGGGTCCATAATTCCCCAGATTTGAACCCAATTGCGCTTCTGTGAGACCACCTTGATCGTCATGTTCACACTATGGATCCTCCCCCATGCACCCTCCAGCAGCTGTCAGATGGTCTGCAGTTAGCACGGCTCCAGATGCCTGTGGTAACCTACCAGGACCTTATTAAATCATATCCAGCCCGTCTAGCTGCTGTCCATGCTACACATGGTGGTTATTCTGGATATTAGCTGGTGGTCATAATAATGTGAATCCACTGTGCATTTGACAATCAATCTGGGTTTTGAGTATCCTACACATTTTTGTGTTATCAGTAAAACACTATCCTTCCAATCCTGGACACAAGATTGTTGATAGATTAAAGAGAATTGGGCCCAACACAGATCCGTATAAAACCCCACTGATAACTTTAGCCCATCTTGAGTATTTACCATTTACAACGACTATTTGTTTTCTGTCCTGTATCCAGGTATTTACCCTTTTGCAAATGTTGTCCTCTTGACCCTGCATTTCTAGCTTCAGTACAAGATTAAGGCTTGGTTCATATCACATTTTTAACATCCACTTAACATGCGGTATACACATCGCTTCGAGGGTCCTTCATACAGCAGCCAGATGATCCAGATGGAGCTCAACTCTTTTATTTATAATCCAATATAACAGGAATATCTCAAGGGATGGCCTCAAAACATTTCCCCAATCAGGCAATTCTGACATATGGTCCCAGGATCTGGCCTAAACTCAGATCCTGACACTTCCAACACACACAGCAACTACCAGACCCAACAACAACATCTTCACTTTGTATTCTCATCTTTCCCTCATCCCATAGGCAGGTAGGGATGGAAACAACAACCAGCCCCCAACCATCCAGCATCTCCTGAAGGGTCCATGATCAGAATTTGATGAAGTCCATGCTGACCTGCCTCCCCTACCACATTCTAAGGGGATCTGTCTCTGGACAGTCTATAAAATGTTTATTCAGTGAAGCCCTAAGTAACACACACAGGATTCTAGACCCTTCCCCCCTGAATGTTTGTAGGATACATGACTACATTAAATAGGTTTGTAGGTTCATGGCTGATAAGAGGAAGATGGATGTTATGCATTGCAACAGTATACATTAGGGGGGAAAAAAGGATACAAAAGCGTAGCACAACACGCTTTTGTATCATGCAGAGTCTGGTAAAAAAACAAACAAACACATATATGTTAACCACTTACCGTCACGCTAACGCCGAAAGGCGTAATTTCTGCGGCGCTCCCAGGTCACACTAACGCCGATTGGCGTCATCTCGCGTGAGCCGAGATTTCCTGTGAACGCGCGCACACAGGCGCGCGTGCGCTCACAGGAACGGAAGGTAAGAGAGTTGATCTCCAGCTTGCCAGCGGCGATCGTTCGCTGGCAGGCTGGAGATGTGTTTTTTTTAACCCCTAACAGGTATATTAGACGCTGTTTTGATAACAGCGTCTAATATACCTGCTACCTGGTCCTCTGGTGGTCCCCTTTGTTTGGATCGACCACCAGAGGACACAGGTAGCTCAGTAAAGTAGCACCAAGCACCACTACACTACACTACACCCCCCCCCCGTCACTTATTAACCCCTTATTAGCCCCTGATCACCCCTGATCACCCCATATAGACTCCCTGATCACTCCCCTGTCATTGATTACCCCCCTGTCATTGATCACACCCCTGTAAAGCTCCATTCAGATGTCCGCATGATTTTTACGGATCCACTGATAGATGGATCGGATCCGCAAAACGCATACGGACGTCTGAATGGAGCCTTACAGGGGCGTGATCAATGACTGTGGTGATCACCCCATATAGACTCCCTGATCACCCCCCTGTCATTGATTACCCCCCTGTCATTGATCAACCCCCTGTAAAGCTCCATTCAGATGTCCGCATGATTTTTACGGATCCACTGATAGATGGATCGGATCCGCAAAACACATACAGGCGTCTCCCTGGAGCCTTCCAGGGGGGGTGATCACCCCATATAGACTCCCTGATCACCCCCCTGTCATTGATCACCCCCCCTGTCAGGCTGCATTCAGATGTCCGTATGATTTTTACGGATCCACTGATAGATGGATCGGATCCGCAAAACGCACACGGACGTCTGAATGGAGCCTTACAGGGGCGTGATCAATGACTGTGGTGATCACCCCATATAGACTCCCTGATTACCCCCTGTCATTGATTACACCCCTGTCATTGATCACACCCCTGTAAAGCTCCATTCAGACGTCCGCATGATTTTTACGGATCCACTGATAGATGGATCGGATCCTCAAAACACATACAGGCGTCTCCCTGGAGCCTTCCAGGGGGGGTGATCACCCCATATAGACTCCCTGATCACCCCCCTGTCATTGATCACCCCCCCTGTCAGGCTGTACTCAGATGTCCGTATGATTTTTACGGATCCACGGATACATGGATCAGATCCGCAAAACACATACGGACATCTGAATGGAGCCTTACAGGGGCATGATCAATGACTGTGGTGATCACCCCATATAGACTCCCTGATCACCCCCCTGTCATTGATTACCCCCCTGTCATTGATCACCCCCCTGTAAAGCTCCATTCAGACGTCCGCATGATTTTTACGGATCCACTGATAGATGGATCGGATCCGCAAAACACATACAGGCGTCTCCCTGGAGCCTTCCAGGGGGGGGTGATCACCCCATATAGACTCCCTGATCACCCCCCTGTCATTGATCACCCCCCCTGTCAGGCTGCATTCAGATGTCTGTATGATTTTTACGGATCCACGGATACATGGATCGGATCCGCAAAACACATACGGACATCTGAATGGAGCCTTATAGGGGGGTGATCAATGACAGGGGGGTGATCACCCCATATAGACTCCCTGATCACCCCCCTGTCATTGATCACCCCCCTGTCATTGATCACCCCCCTGTCATTGATCACCCCCCAGTCATTGATCACCCCTCTGTAAGGCTCCATTCAGACATTTTTTTGGCCCAAGTTAGCGGAATTTTTTTTTTTTTTTCTTACAAAGTCTCATATTCCACTAACTTGTGTCAAAAAATAAAATCTCACATGAACTCACCATACCCCTCACGGAATCCAAATGCGTAATTTTTTTTTGACATTTATATTCCAGACTTCTTCTCACGCTTTAGGGCCCCTAGAATGCCAGGGCAGTATAAATACCCCACATGTGACCCCATTTCGGAAAGAAGACACCCCCAGGTATTCCGTGAGGGGCATATTGAGTCCATGAAAGATTGAAATTTTTGTTCCAAGTTAGCGGAAAGGGAGACTTTGTGAGAAAAAAATAAAAAATATCAATTTCCGCTAACTTGTGCCAAAAAACAAAATTTCTATGAACTCGCCATGCCCCTCATTGAATACCTTGGGGTGTCTTCTTTCCAAAATGGGGTCACATGTGGGGTATTTATACTGCCCTGGCATTCTAGGGGCCCCAAAGCATGAGAAGAAGTCTGGTATCCAAATGTCTAAAAATGCCCTCCTAAAAGGAATTTGGGCACCTTTGCGCATCTAGGCTGCAAAAAAGTGTCACACATCTGGTATCTCTGTATTCAGGAGAAGTTGAGGAATGTGTTTTGGGGTGTCTTTTTACATATACCCATGCTGGGTGAGATAAATATCTTGGTCAAATGCCAACTTTGTATAAAAAAATGGGAAAAGTTGTCTTTTGCCAAGATATTTCTCTCACCCAGCATGGGTATATGTAAAATGACACCCCAAAACACATTCCTTAACTTCTCCTGAGTACTGAGATACCAGATGTGTGACACTTTTTTGCAGCCTAGGTGGGCAAAGGGGCCCATATTCCAAAGAGCACCTTTCGGATTTCACAGGTCATTTACCTACTTACCACACATTAGGGCCCCTGGAAAATGCCAGGGCAGTATAACTACCCCACAAGTGACCCCATTTTGGAAAGAAGACACCCCAAGGTATTCCGTGAGGGGCATGGCGAGTTCCTAGAATTTAATATTTTTTGTCACAAGTTAGTGGAAAATGATGATTTTTTTTTTTTTTTCATACAAAGTCTCATATTCCACTAACTTGTGACAAAAAATAAAAACTTCCATGAACTCACTATGCCCATCAGCGAATACCTTGGGGTCTCTTCTTTCCAAAATGGGGTCACTTGTGGGGTAGTTATACTGCCCTGGCATTCTAGGGGCCCAAATGTGTGGTAAGGAGTTTGAAATCAAATTCTGTAAAAAATAACCAGTGAAATCCGAAAGGTGCTCTTTGGAATGTGGGCCCCTTTGCCCACCTAGGCTGCAAAAAAGTGTCACACATCTGGTATCTCCGTACTCAGGAGAAGTTGGGGAATGTGTTTTGGGGTGTCATTTTACATATACCCATGCTGGGTGAGAGAAATATCTTGGCAAATGACAACTTTTCCCATTTTTTTATACAAAGTTGGCATTTGACCAAGATATTTATCTCACCCAGCATGGGTATATGTAAAAAGACACCCCAAAACACATTCCTCAACTTCTCCTGAATACAGAGATACCAGATGTGTGACACTTTTTTGCAGCCTAGGTGGGCAAAGGGGCCATATTCCAAAGAGCACCTTTCGGATTTCACTGGTCATTTTTTACAGAATTTGATTTCAAACTCCTTACCACACATTTGGGCCCCTAGAATGCCAGGGCAGTAGAACTACCCCACAAGTGACCCCATTTTGGAAAGAAGAGACCCCAAGGTATTTCGTGATGGGCATAGTGAGTTCATAGAACTTTATATTTTT
This sequence comes from Bufo bufo, assembly GCF_905171765.1. Classification (NCBI taxonomy): domain Eukaryota; kingdom Metazoa; phylum Chordata; class Amphibia; order Anura; family Bufonidae; genus Bufo; species Bufo bufo. The sequence continues at coordinate 658,462,468 of NC_053389.1, forward strand.
TGTCACAAGTTAGTGGAATATGAGACTTTGTAAGAAAAAAAAAAAAAATCATCATTTTCCGCTAACTTGTGACAAAAAATAAAAAGTTCTATGAACTCACTATGCCCATCAGCGAATACCTTAGGGTGTCTACTTTCCGAAATGGGGTCATTTGTGGGGTGTTTGTACTGTCTGGCCATTGTAGAACCTCAGGAAACATGACAGGTGCTCAGAAAGTCAGAGCTGCTTCAAAAAGCGGAAATTCACATTTTTGTACCATAGTTTGTAAACGCTATAACTTTTACCCAAACCATTTTTTTTTTTTACCCAAACATTTTTTTTTTTTTCAAAGACATGTAGAACAATAAATTTAGAGCAAAATTTATATATGGATCTCGTTTTTTTTGCAAAATTTTACAACTGAAAGTGAAAAATGTCATTTTTTTGCAAAAAAATCGTTAAATTTCGATTAATAACAAAAAAAGTAAAAATGTCAGCAGCAATGAAATACCACCAAATGAAAGCTCCATTAGTGAGAAGAAAAGGAGGTAAAATTCATTTGGGTGGTAAGTTGTATGACCGAGCAATAAACCGCTAAAATTGTGGAGTGCCGATTTGTAAAAAAGGGCCTGGTCTTTAGGGGGGTATAAACCTGTGGTCCTTAAGTGGTTAAAGTATGTATTTTTTTTATTTATTTTTTTACAGTTGAACTCTTTGGTGAATGAATGTCACTCTATGGCAGTGATGGCGAACTTTTTAGAGACCGAGTGCCCAAACTGCAACCCAAAACCCACTTATTTATCTCAAAGTGACAACATGGCAATTTAACCTGAATACCAATATAGGATATCTTCCATGTACTTTATGATTTAGCTATAATAGCCTGCCTGCATTCAGTGCACTACCTGTGCCGTTCATAGTGCACCCTGCGCTGATGAATGGCAGGAAAAGTTTGAGGGATATTGGTACGCCATAGACTTTTTCCAGGGTGCGGGTGCCCACAGAGAGGGCTCTGAGTGCCGCCTCTGGCACCTGTGCCATAGGTTCGCCACCACTGCTCTATGGCATCAGTCTGAGGGATCCATTACATTAAATGTGATGTGAACCCAGCCTAAGATGTTTTGTTTACAAGCAACAATAACATATTGTTTATAGTTTTATTAGAGCTGGAAGAACAAGATAAATACAGCACATATTTCAAATCAAACAGTAGCATAAGGTTGTTCTTTGTCAGTAGATAAGTGATATCAATCATATTTGATAGGTATATAAACACTCAGCTGCATGATTTCTTCAAGTAATGGTCTACCTGGTCACACCTTTGTTTAGAAAGCCATTTTATTGATCGAGTTCCTTTTACTCATACAGCTAATTATAGCTTCTATTTTCTATTTATTTTGCAGTGAAAACTTTCTTTGTTAAAGAGTTCAGGAATGTTTATCATGGTCAAAAAGAATGCCCCGGTTAATACTGCAGAGAGTTTCTAACAGAAATCTCATGATCAATGGCTTCTATCTTTTTGTATAAGTCAAGGACAGCTAGGTGAACTGGAAAGATATACCGTACATCTTGAAAAGGCAATAAAAAACTTGATCCAACCTGGGGAGCAGATAAAATAAAATATATATATACATCATACCAGGGATGTGGAATAGATTGAAACTTGTGAAAATGTGTCACATTCTCTGTCTGTTATTGATAGTTCTATCCAATGGCAAATTTCTGAATGAAACAATATATGTAAATCTCTAAAAGACAACGATACAACAATGCTATTAAATGTACCACTAGGCATTTCTGAAATATAATTCTAAGTGAATACTTTTGATTTGTTTTAGGGCTTTTTTTCACATCACATTTCTGAGGTACATTTACATAAACATAGAGGGAACATTATGTATTTATATAGATGTTCAAAGACTTGTATTAGCCAGGTAAATGCCAAAAGAGTGTTTATTTTAGCATATATCTAGATCAGGGGTGCACAACCTTTTTTGGTCTGGGGGCCGCATTGTAACATCGCTCTATTTCAAGGGGATGCAAAAAAAAAGATAATCAGCGCTTGTTTGCATCAGCCTATTACACAGGCTAATGTAAAGTGACTGGGGAGGAATGATCGCTACCACAGTCATTCCTCCCTCATTCACTTCTATCGATTATCGACAGCACATTCCTGATTACACAGTGAGATGTGCTGATGATAATTGTACATCTTTCATCCTGATAAAATATGCAAATCAGCTGACAAACGAGTGATCCCTTGTTTATCGGCTGATCAGCGTCACGATTATACAGGTCAGATATCAGGAATGAGCGCTCCTATGAACTTGTTCCCAGTAATTGTCCTGAATATCGTGCCGTGTAACAGGAGCTTAGAGATTTTCTGATAAAAAAATATTATTAACATGTTCCTGCAGCGTGGGCCTGAAACCGAAGATTCATACTTTCCTGCTCCCTGCCGCTCCCGCTGTCTCCATCTTCTGGTTCCGGCGCTGTTTACATCTGGTTGGATATGGGCATAATCACTTGTACCTCTCCAGCCAATGACTGGCTTCAGTGGTGATGTAGCCACAAGCAGCGTTTCACCGCTAAAGTCAGTCATTGGCTGGAAAGGTGCTCCGAGACTGGAGGATGGAGACAGTGAGAGCAGCATGGAGCAGGAAAGAAGGAATCTTCTGTTTCAGGGACTATGCTGCAAGAACTGGTTAAAAGTCATTTCAACTAGGAAACTCCTTTAAGTGGCGACGTTTACTTCCTGCCTCCTATTCACAAATGAGCGCTTTACTTTACTGCAGAGGACGGCGCTCACTGGTTATTAGCGCCTCCTGCTCCCCCAGATATACTGTAGGTGCCCTGCAATAACCAGCAAGCACTTTCCCTGAAGGCTCACGCACATGGCCATTGTTTTAGTCCGCATCTGAGATGCATTTTTTTTAATGTAGCTTGGATGCGGACCCATTCACTTCCCTCCGTGTGCTGTCCACCTCTGTTACTCCGTTCCGCAAAATGCAGAACACACATGGCTGGTGTCCTGCGGCCCAAAAGAGAAGGTACAGTCTTGTGTATGAGGCCTTACTAGCCGGGAAAGCACTTATTGGTTAACCCTTTAATGACCAAGCCTGAAAAGGCCTTAAAGGGAACCTGTCATCAACTTTATGCTGCCCATACTAATGGCAGCATAACGTAGAGACAGGTGAGTTGATTTCAGCGGTCTATCATTTATAAGTTAAATGTAAGTGGTTGCCGAGAACTAACATCACAATCATTGCAGACTGGGCCTGGAAAAGAGTCATGGCCACCTGAGAAGAGTCCTGGTTATTCATGAATCCCTGCTCTCCCTGTCCACCTGCTGATGACTGACAGTCTTCTACCGAGTTTTCTCCTTTTCTCTCTAGAAGAGAACTGCCAATCTTCAGCAGATGGACGGGAGAGCAGGAGATTATGGATAACCATGACTCTTCTCAGGTAGATTTGACTCTTTTCAAGGCCTGGGCTGCAATGATTATGATGCTGGTTCTAAGCAACCACTGACTTTTACCTCATGAGTGACACACTGCTGAAATCAGCATGTCTGTCACTATTTTATGCTGCCCTCAGTGAGGTCAGCATAAAGTTGATGACAGGTTCACTTTAAAGGGGTTGTCTCATCATGGACAATGGGGGCATATCGCTAGAATTATCTTATAGGTGCAGGTCCCAATGCTGGGACCCGCACCTATATTGAAAACGGAGCCCCGCAAGTGAAGGAGGGCGCACTGCGTATGAGCAGACACCCTTTATTCATTTTCTATGGGGCCGGAGTGGGGGCACGCATGCACGGTACGCTCCCATTCACTTCTTAGGGGAGACAGCTTGGTGGTTGCCAGACCGGAGTCCTCCAGTCACCACCTTGTGGGGCTCCGTTCTCGATATCGGTGTGGGTCCCAGTGTTGGGACTTGCACCTATTAGACAATGGGGGCATATGAGATGAGACAACCCCTTTAATGACCAGTCACTTTTTTGTGATTTAGCGCATGTGGTTCAAACACATAACTTTTTTTATTTTTTGGATGACCAAAGTAACTTTTGCAGATTTTTATAACATAACACAGGGCTTTTTAATATATTTTTTTAGTTTATTAGGGGGAAACTGTACATATTTTTTTTTAAAGTCATTTTTATTAAAATCATAGCTCATTATTTAAATATGCAAATTATTATGATTAGTTCCCTATATGTTTTGGATCGTTTGGGGTGGTAATTGTAATGGTTTTGATGGGTGTGGGTGTTTTTTCTTCTATATATTTAAATTTTTTTTCTTTTTTTAACGTTTTTAATATATATTTCTGCTACAAAAAGACCTTTGGGGGACACTGACTTTTTAATTTTGCACATTTTCCTTTTTTCGTATTTTATTTATTTTATATTTTTACAGTTTTTGATCATCGCTTTATTATTTATTTTTAAAATGTATTTTTGCCACATAATATGACAGTAAACAATTTTTCCTTTTTATAGTTTTCTTTTACTTGTATTTTATTTATTTATTTTACATCTTTTTGCTCAAACTTTCTTTTTTTATATATATATATTTTTGCAGCACTGTATGTCCCCAAGAGGTCTTTAAAAGACCTCTGGTGGACACTGACTTTTTTTTTTTGCACAATTTTTTTTTCCTTTTATTTGTATTTTTTATAATGTTTTATTTTATTTTTTTACTTTTAATATATATATATTTGCCACATAATTTGTCCCCAAAAGGTCCATAAAAGACCTTTGGGGTCACAGACTTTTTTTTTTGCACTCAAAGGAGCCACAGTTACAGAGAAAACCAGGCTGCTGAGAGGGGCTCTGTGCAGGGCAGAGCTGGTGAGGCTCTGCACTCCTCTGCCTATGAGACCCGGCGATCACGTGATCACCAGGTCTAAACTGTACAGCGCTCACCTGTGTGAGGAGAAGGCAGAAGCGCTGATGCACTGCTTCTGCCTTCTCCTCGGGTCTCGTGCTATGTCTGAAAGCTGGGGACCTGTCCTGCTACAGTGCAGGAACAGGAGCTGTAATGGTCCATCGTGTGGCGCTACAGGCTGAAACACAGCTGATCGCACGATCAGCTGTGTTATGTTCCAGGAGGTCGGGGGCTGCAAACCATGGCTCTGGAGGGCCGCATGCGGCCTGTAGGCCGCAAGTTGTGCACCTCTGATCTAGATTGTATTTATTGGTTTATTTTATTTAATCCCTTCTACCCCAGGCCAGTTATTTACCTTCTGCCCAGGCTATTTTTTGCAAATCTGACATGTGTCACTTTATGTGGTAGTAACTTTGGAACACTTTTACTCATCCAAGCTATTCTGAGATTTTTTTTCTCGTGACACTTGACCACTAGTCCTGACATTGCTCTTCTGGACAGTCTGTAAAGAATAGGATACACTTGACATGTCCATCATTTTTTTAAATGAAGCTGGAAAAGGTTGTGCAAGATATTATCATTGCAATTATTGATTTTTAACACTTCACAGTAAATTCTGGTAAGGTATTCATATCTGTATACAGGGTTATAGAAATACATCACATAAAAGCCCTGCACTTTTTTTGCAGGCAAAATGTCAGTATCCTCTGTCTGGCAAACTTTCTGGGAGCTACAGGATTACATCAGGACCAATCAATTCTGACAGCTCTTTGCATATCCCTGTTTAGCTCTATGTTTACTTGTTTCTTTGTGTGTCCCTTCATGCTTAGAGTATTGTTGAAGATATATTGGCTGCCTTATCTAAGAGAGCAGGACAGCTCTGATACAGTACTTTAATGACTCAATGATTGGTTGCAGAGTTATTCAATTCACATCAACTGTCTATTCTGAGTGATCTGTGTGCAGAATCTCCAGTGTATTTGTATGAAATTCAGTTTTCTACTTCTTTCCCCTGCCTCTTGTTTGTAATACCAGTGGGAGAGAAAATATTTCACAACACAGGGGGCAGATTAGACATGCTGAAGCTGCATCACATAGGAATACAGTTAGATTCTGCAGTGTGGGGACAGCAGTTCTATGTCACTAATTTATCAGTTGCTGTCCTTAGCTAGGACTCAGGCCAAGTGTAACATGATGAGACCTCTCTCTTCTCTAGAGATGACCTTGCGGATCACCCGACGGTCATTTTGCGGCGAACTTTGCTCGTTCACGGTTTGCCGAACGGGCGAACATATGGCGATGTCCACCGGCGCCATGTACTTTTACACTGTGAAGAACTTTGACCCATGACACATCCATCAGGCGGTACAGGATAGCCAATTGAGACATTTCAGCACATGGACATACCCCTAACTTATAAATAAACCAGATCTGGCCACCATTTTATATTCAGTATTTTGCCAGTGTAGGGAGAGGTTGCTGTGTGGAGCAGGGACAGACTGTTAGGGACACAAAACACTAGCTAATAGGGCCACAAAAGTCCTTTTAAGGACTGGTATAGGTGTGCTATCGATAGATGTGACTTACTGAGGGGTGTAATAAACTTACACTGCAGCTGCAACCACACAGAGTGCCAAACGCTATTGGAACAAATTATTTCTACTGATGTGATTTACCAGTTGCCCCCCAAAAAAACTGATTAAAGCACAGTTGTTATATACCAATAATATACTTTCTATATAGTGTATTTGGGTAGTGCAGCATTTGTTTGCGGTTTTGCTGCCTTACCTCAGCTACACAGAGTGACTAACGCTATTGGAACAAATAATTTCTTCTGGTGTGGTATACCAGTTGCCCCCCCCCCCCCAAAAAAAAAAGTGATTTAAAGGGGTTGTCCGGGTTCAGAGCTGAAACGGGACATCCCTCCATTTTCTCCCTGGCAGCCCCCCTGACTTGAGCATCGGAGCAGTTCATGCTCCGATGCTCTCCTTTGCCCTGTGCTAAATCGTGCAGGGCAAAGGCATTTTTTGGAGATCTAGTGACGTACCGGGGCTCTCCATGGGGCTGCCAGGAACCCCGGTGACATCACCGGCACTGATGGATGGGATTTAGCGCTGCCCTAGCCAGGAAAACGGCTAGGGCAGCGCTAAAGCCCGCCCATCAGAGCCGGTGACGTCACCGAACACACTGCCAGGCGGAAGTTTCTGCCCGGCAGTGTGTTATTGAAAACAAAAGAACCCATGCCCTGCGCGATCTAGAGCAGGGCAAGGGAGCGCATCGGAGCATGAGATGCTCCGATGCTAGCCTCAGGGGGCAGCCTGGGTGAAAATAAGGGTATATCCGGTTTCAGCTCTGAACCCGGACAGCCCCTTTAAGCAGGGGTGTTATATACAAATAATATACTTTCTATATAGTGCATTTGGGCAGTGCAGCATTTGCTTGCGGTTTTGCTTCGTTACCGCAGGTACACAGAGTGACAAACGCTATTGAAACAAATAATTTTTACTGTACTGATATACCAGTTGCCCCCCCAAAAAAATGATTGAAGCAGGGGTGTTAAATACCAATAATATACTTTCGATATAGTGCATTTGGGTAGTGCAGCATTTGTTTGAGGTTTTGCTGTGTTACCTCAGCTACACAGAGTGACAAACGCTATTGTAACAAATAATTTCTACTGGTGTGATATACCAGTTGCCCCCCAAAAAACTGATTGAAGCAGGGGTGTTATATACCAATAATATACTTTCTATATAGTGCATTTGGGCAGTGCAGTATTTGTTTGCGGTTTTGCTGCAATACCTCAGCTACACAGAGTGACAAACACTATTGGAACAAATAATTTCTTCTGGTGTGATATACCAGTTGCCCCCCCAAAAAACTGATTGAAGCAGGGGTGTCATATACAAAAAATATACTTTCTATATAGTGCATTTGGGCAGTGCAGCATTTGTTTGCGGTTTTGCTGTGTTTCCTCAGCTACACAGAGTGACAAACGCTATTGGAACAAATAATTTCTACTGGTGTGATATACCAGTTGCCCCCCAAAAAACTGATTGAGGCAGGGGTGTGATATACCTTCTTCCACAAATACTGCTCTTCTATATGGACTTTTGTCACAGGGTCATTTTGAAAATGACAGACAGAGTAAGAGGCAGGCCATTACGCATGGTTGGTAGGGGTCGGGCAGGTGCACCAGACCGGAGCCTAAGTGGGAAGTTGCATAAGGTGCGTGCGATTACGTCAAAGGATGCACCAGACTTGGTTGAGTGGCTCACTCAGCCTTACGCTTCGGCACCGTCCTCATCCTTTCTATATGCACCCTGTTCACTCTCTGCTGTGTGCACCACCACCACCATATCCCTTCCGCTCGAGACAGAGAAATTATTTTCCCATCCATTACAAGACCTTCCCAATGCACAGCTATTCTTGGCATTGGATCAGCAAGAAGAGGTGTCAACGGTCGCCACCCAGCAGTCTGACGACAGTACTCAAATCAGCCCAAGGAGGGTGGTCCCTGCTGTTGCTGTCAGTGGTGGTGAAGGTGACGATGATGACGTGTCGATGGACATCACGTGGGTGCCCACAAGAGAGGAAGAGGAGGAGAGTTCAGAGGGAAAGACGGAGCAGCAGATAGGGGGAGAAGCAAGCAGAACTTACAGTGCACTGGAGAAAAAAAAGCAGACTGCTAATGTATCTGGAATGAGCCATCCACCATGCACAGTCACATCTGGCGCTCCCAGGATGCCGGCACATGGCTCCGCAGTGTGGGCTTTTTTTTTATGTCAATTGTGTTGCCATCTGCAGCCTGGGCTGTCAACGCATAAGTCGCAGTAAGCCAAACACTCACCTAGGGACGACTGCCTTAAAAAGGCACCTGGCCTCCCATCACCGAGCCCAGTGGGAGAAACACCGTCAGAACCCACAAAAAGCCACACTCCCGGCGCTCCACATCCTGCCTCTTCTCCTTCTCCTCTCTCCTCCCATTTGTCCTCCACTTCATCTTCCACCATGCCATCGTCGCGTTCATCTGGCAAAAGGTAGGATTCCGTGGCCTAAATATTTGAGCAAAAAAAGATGATGACGCCGGATAACGCTCTTGGCCAACGGCTGACCGCTGGCTTGTCGGAACTGCTAGCCCTCCAACTACTGCCATATAAACTGGTGGACTCGGAGGCCTTTGGAAAATTTGTAGCCATTGACACAAGGCAATGGAAGTTCCCCGGAAGAAAATATTTCTCCCAGAAGGGCATCCCAGAGCTATATGGCCACATTCAGCGGCAAGTGAATGTATCTCTGGCACAGAGTGTCGGTGCCAAGATACATCTGACCACAGACATGTGGTCTAGCAAACACAGGCAGGGAAGGTACATAACTTTTACTGCCCACTGGGTAAACCTTCTGATGGCTGTCAAGCATACAACCCATGGCATCTGTGTGGATTTGGTGTTACGCCACGGATTGCATACAGGCCTGCCTCTTCTCCTCCTACTCCAACCTCTGTCTCCTCCTCAGCTGACTCCTCATTTTCCACTGCTACCGCCTCTTCCACTGTGCCCTCCAAGCTCCCCAGAACCTATTTGACGTGCCAGATGAGACGTTGCCATGTTGTGCCTGGAAGCCAAGAGCCACACCGGTCCTGCACGCCTTTCAGCTTTGCCCAACAGTGGCTAACCCCGCTCAATTTGACAGTTGGTAAAGTGGTGTGCGACAGCAGTGTCAATCTGCTGAGCGCGCTGAAACAGGGCAAAATGACACACATTCTGTGCATGGCACATGTCCTGAACTTAGTCATGCAACGATTCGTTGCAAAATACCCCAGGGTCCAGGACGTCTTGTGGCAGGCCAGGAATATCTCTGGCCATTTTAGAAGATCTTACACGGCCATGGCTCACCTTGCTGACGATCAGCGGCGACACCACCTGCCCGTCAGAAGTCTGATTTGGGACTGCCTGACGCAATGGAACTCCACCTTGTATATGCTTGATAGACTGCTCCAGTAGAAAAATGCAGTTAAAGACTGTGCCAGTGGCTGCTCATGTGCGACGCATGCAGACTTCTGCGGCCATTTGATGAGATCACCAAACTGGTCAGTCGCAGCCAGGGCGCCATCATTGACATCGTACCTTAGGCCTTCTTTCTGGTGTGTGCATTGCGTCATGTCATTGATCAAACTGTCGAAGAGCAGGAGCAGGAAAATGAGGAAGTCACAATGCTGGATGAATTCCCAGGGGGGTCTACTCCATCTGAGACAAGTCAACAGGACTCTGAAGAGGAACAGGAGTATGAAGAGGAGTCAAAGGAGGATGTTTCAGGGGCGGAGGAGGAGGAGGAGCAAGAAGAGCATGCATTAAACTTTTCTGGGATCCCTGGTGTTGTCCGTGGCTGGAGGGAGGAGACTGAGGAAGACATTATCCTGGACGATGAGCAGGAGCCAGGCCACTCCACCGCTACCAATTTAGTGCTAATGGGGGCCTTCACGCTCCAGTGTTTGAAGAGGGACCCCCATTTAAAAATCTTAAAGGGAAAGGACCAGTACTGGGTGGCAACGTACTTAGACCCCGGTACAAAAACAAAATGGCGTACAGGTTACTAGCATCACAGAGGGCTGTCAGAATGTAGAAATTCCAGGCCTTGTTTCGAGAAATGCTGCATTCTGCTTTTGAGGGCGCTGGCAGAGGAATTTCCACTCACAGGGAAACAGCTGCGGGTACCAATCCAACAGCGCATGCAAGAAGAGGGCTTTTTGAAGATGTGTTGGTCACTTCGGATATGAGATTATTCTTGCAGCCAACCCATCGAGAGACACCCTCAGGATCCAGCTTCAGGGAATGCCTAGACCGACAGGTGTCCGACTACATCGGGTTAATGGCTGATGTGGATGCTCTGAGAAGCGAGGAACCCCTGGACTACTGGGTGTGCAGGCATGACCTGTGGCCAGAGCTGGCACAATTTGCCATGGAACTCTTGGCTTTCCCCTCGTCCAGTGTCCTGTCCGAAAGGATGTTCAGGACAGCAGAGGGGATTGTGACCGATAAGCGCACTTGGCTAGTTCACGACAGTGTGGACTACCTCACATTTCTAAAAATGAATGAGGCAAGGATCTTGGAGGAATTCAACACATGTGACGAGTCAACCACATTTAGGCTACTTTCACACTTGCGTTCAGAGCGGGTCCGTCTGGTATCTGCACAGACGGATCCGCTCCTATAATGCAAATGCTTAGATCCGTTCAGAACGGATCCGTTTGCATTACCATGAACAAAAAAAAAAAAATATATATATTTTTTTTGTTCATGATAATGCAAACGGATCCGTTTTGACTTTACATTGAAAGTCAATGGGGGACGGATCCGTTTGAAAATTGAGCCATACTGTATCAACTTCAAACGGATCCGTCCCCATTGACTTACATTGTAAGTCTGGATGGATCCGTTTGCCTCCGCACGGCAAGCAGCGTTCAGGTGTCCGTCTGCTGAGCGGAGGACAAACGCTGCCAGACTGATGCATTCTGAGCGGATCCGCCTCCACTCAGAATGCATTAGGACTGGACGGATCCGTTTGGGGCCGCTTGTGAGAGCCTTCAAACGGAGCTCACAAGCGGACACCCGAACGCTAGTGTGAAAGTAGCCTAAATTGAATTTCCTCATGAAAGCCCAAAAATATCCGCCACCACCCAGAACAAATAATGGTCCCTGTCTTAGAAACAAAAAAAAACATAGAAACATAGAAACCTAGAATGTGTCGGCAGATAAGAACTATTTGGCCCCATCTAGTCTGCTCAATATACTGAATACTATGAATAGCCCCAGGCCCTATCTTATATGAAGGATGGCCTTATGCCTATCCCATGCATGCTTAAACTCCTTCACTGTATTTGCAGCTACCACTTCTGCAGGAAGGCTATTCCATGCATCCACTACTCTCTCAGTAAAGTAATACTTCCTGATATTACTTTTAAACCTTTGCCCCTCTAATTTAAATCTATAGGTAAATACAGCGGAATAAAAGGCCTTTTCGGTCCGTTGAATATCTAATGTTTTGGGACTCAGTGGAATTCAACACTTGTGACGACCACGTTTTTCAACAATTATCATAAGGAGTTTTTTCAAGAGGGGGGATTTCGTTAGCCATGTTTTTAATCTAATTTTATATTTTTAGTTATTTTAAACATATGTATTTGACCTGTATTTGTAGTGGCCTTCAGTAAAATTGATATCCATTGACCGTCTAATAGACCTCCATCCACATAATCACTTGATCTTTTCTGTACGGTGAATGCATAATTTTTGGGGCCTGTAATACCCTGGCCTGCATTAAAATTGATATCCAATTACCGTGTAATCTAACTCCAGCCACATACTTACTTGTTCTTTTCTGTACGCTGAATGCATAATTTTTGGGGCTTTTAGTCCACTGGCCTGCTGTAAAATTTATATCCAATGACTGTGTAATCTACCTCCAGCCACATACTTCTTTTCTGTACAGTGAATAAATTATTGTTGGGGCCTCGGAGGAATTCAACACCAGTGATGACCACGTGTTATCGAATTTCAACTATTATCATTAGGGGATTTTTCAAGAGGGGGGATTTCGTTAGCCATATTTTTAATCTAATTTTATATTTTTAGTTCTTTTAAACATATGTATTTGACCTGTATTTGTACTGGCCTGCAGTAAAATTGATATCCATTGACCGTGTAATATACCTTCGGCCACATAATCACTTGATCTTTTCTGACCGGTAAATGCCTAATGTTTGGGGCCCGTAGTCCAGTGGCCTACAGTAAAAATTTTATCTATTGACGGCATAATGTACCTCAAGCCACATAATCAGAATTTCTTTTATGTCAGGTGAATGCACTAATTTTTGGAATTTTTGTCATTGATCCCCATCTAGTATGTCAAATATGACCTGAAGGTTTTTCAGGTTTGCCTGCCATTAAAGTGAATGTTACCCACCGCAAACTTGAAGTTCGCAAACATTTGACCTGGATCGCGTTCCTGAACCGTCCCGGCCGATGTTCGTCCATCACTACTCCTCTCCCTCAGTCTTTGCAAAGCCAGAAACATGGTGTGAAATGTAGGCTACATTAACCCCTTCCTGACCAGCGGCGTAATAGTATGGCGCAGCGGGAGGTGACTTACCGCCCAGCGCCATACTATTATGGTCCGCTGATCGGGCGGATGCAGGAGCTGTGCCCGCCCGATCAGCTGCAAAGGACTGGCTGTTCCTGTTAGCCGGACCCCGGTTGTATGCACCGGCATCGGTGAAAACACAGATGTCGACGCATTAACCCCTTCTATGCCGTGGTGAGTGCTGACCGCAACATAGAAGGGGTTTCCTGCGGGTGAGGGAGCCCATCGGGTCCCTGCGCTGCTGTGGTGGGGACCTGATGGGTGAGAGGGCAGCCTGAGGCAGTGCAGAGGCTGCCCAATGCCTTACACGGCAGCGGGACCAGCTTTCTGCAGCTGCCCAGGAGATCCAGCCTCAGGCTGGGTCTCCTAGTCAACCTGTTAGTGTATTATTAGTAATACACTAACAGGCAATGCATTACAATACAGATGTATTGTAATGCATTGCAGAGGGGATCAAACCCCCAAAAGTTTAAGTCAGAAATAAAGTTAAAAAAAAAAGTAAAAACTGTGTTTTTAATTTAAAAAAAAGTTTAAAGAAGAAAAAACACCCCTTTTCCCTGATTTTATAATAAAAAAAACACACATATTAGTTATTGCCGTGTCTTTAACGACCAGCTCTATAAATATATCGTCCGATAAACACCATAAAAAATTAAAATAAAAACTGTGTCAAAAAAAGCTTTTTGTCACCTTACATCACAAAAAGTGCAACACCAAGCGATCACAAAGACTTATGTCCCACAAAATGATACCAATAAAACCGTCACCTCATCCCGCAAAAAATTAGACCTTAAATAAGAAAATCACTCAAAAAATAAAAAAACTATAGCTCTCAGAACATGAGAGACTACCTCATATTTTTTTGTTTCAAATATGCTATTATTGTGTTAAAGTGAAATAAATTAAAAAAAGTATACATATTAGGTATATCCGCGTCCGTAACAACCAGTTTCATAAAAATATCACATGACCTAACCCTTCAGGTGAACACTGTAAAAAAATAAAAACTGTATGAAAAAAAGCCATTTTTGTCAACTTACATCCCAAAAATTGCAACACTAAGCGATAAAAAAGGTGTATGCCCCCCAAAAATGTACCAATTAAACTGTCACCTCATTCTGCAAAAAATTAGACGCTACCTAAGACAATCGGTCAAAAAATAAAAAAACTATCACTCTCAGACAATGAAGATACTAAAATATGATTTTTTTTGCTTCAAAACTACTATTATGGTGCTAAAGTGAAATAAAAAAAAAAGTATACATATTAGGTTTTGCGGCATCCATAAAACCTGCTCTATAAAAAATACAACATGACCTAACCCCTCAGGGGAACACCATAAAAAAATTAAAATAAAATAGCGCCAAAAAGCCATTTTTGGCACCTTACATCACAAAAATTGCAAAAATAAGCGATCAAAAAGGCACATGCCCCCCAAAATAGTACCAATCAAACCATCACCTCATCCCGCAAAAAAAGGAAACCCTAACTAAGACAATCGGTCAAAAAATAAAAAAGCTATAGCTCTCAGACTATGGAGACACTAAAACATCATTTTTTTGGTTTCAAAAATGCTATTATTGTGTAAAACTTAAATAAATAAGAAAAAGTATACATAATAGGTATTTCCACTTCCGTAACGATTAGTGATGATCGAGCAGCAAAGTGTTTGGGTGTTCGGCCTGAACAAATTGCTATATTTGTGTGCTCGGCCGAGCACCCGAGTATAATGGAAGTCAATGGGAGACAACCAGGCACCCCCTGCTCTGAAGAGAGGAGGGTGCCTTGTCCATTGGAAAAGGTCAGAAAGTGACAGAAACACCACCGAAATGGATCGGAAACAGCATGGGGACGATGTCTGGATGCATCTTGGACTTCCAGGTCGCTGCTGGGAACCATGTTGTCCGAGTTGTAAGCCACTTTTACATACTGACAAAAATACGCACGAAACCCCCAATTTTTTTTTTACATTTTACATGAAAAATTGTTAAAAAAGATTCTTTCCTGTATATTAAATTATATATAAAGTGCAAGTGCTGCAAAAAATTTCAAGCAAGAGGCACTCCGAAACAGCCTGTATATGACATAAAGGAGAGACTCATTCACATTGTGGTACAATTGTTCAGGTAGTGGGAGTCCTACACTCATAAAGCCTATGCACTAAGTGAAAGGGCTGCCAAAAATTACAAGGAACCGGCACTACAATACACCCTTTATTAAACATAAAGGAGGGCATCATACACACCCTTGAAAAATTATGATTGGTGGCCTGCTGGTGACCCTCAAAAACATTTGGAGCAAGGGCTAGCTGATCTGACCATCCAAAACATGGGGGACGAGTGCCTCCTGCTGAGCTGACCCTCTAAAACATTAGGGGCGAGGGCCTGCTGGTGAGCTGACGCTCTAAAATATTATATGCTAGTGCCTGCAGGTGAGCTGACGCTCTAAAACATTATATGCGAGTGCATGCTGTTCAGCTGATGCTCTAAAATATTATGTGCAAGTGCCTGCAGGTGAGCTGACGTTCTAAAACTTTATATGTGAGTGCATGCTGTTCAAATGATGCTCTAAAACATTATATGCAAGTGCCAGCTGTACAGCTGACACTCTAAAACATTATTTTCAAGTGCATGTTGTTCAGCTGACGCTCTAAAACATTATTTGCGAGTGCATGCGGTTTAAATGACGCTCTAAAACATTATATGCGAGTGCATGTGTAACTGCCAGTTCTGTGAGAAGGTCTGGCAGACGTTCTTCTCTACCTCTTGTATGATGTTCTTTGTTTTGGCTTCACTTTTTCATCTCCTTTCCTTCTGCCAGGTGTCACTTATTTGGACTAATCGTCTTCCTTTATATTCCCTCCCATACTGCCTCACTTTGCGGTTTATACTACTTCCTGGATGAAGTGTTCACTGCTGGAGGCTGCTTCTGCTGTTTGCTCAGATAAGTCCTTTACTTTATTGTGTTTCCTTGCTGGCTTGATTCTAGGTGACCCTGACTCCGTCCGACTTAAGTGCAGGGAGCCGGTGGTCGTATCCCCTCACTATTATAGGGTTTTCAGGTGTCACACAAACTTAGGTACGTGGGCATGCAATCGTTTACCATCGAGACCCTTGCATGTGCATAGCAGTCAGGGAGAGCTCTTAGGGTTTTATAGGGCTCACCTATAAGCTCCTTAGTTTGGGATCAAGTCAGTTGCTCGTTTACTCATAAGTTCCAGCTATCTGCAAACTTCACCCGTGACATTATAAACTGCCATAACCGTCTTAAGCATGGATCCGGTTTCAGCCTTGATTGACCGCATGCAAGGTCTTTCGCTGGAGGTAGCAGATATCCGTAAAACTGTGTCTCAGTTTCAGGTGACCGGTTCTGCTGGCGTTCATGGAGTTTGTTCTGAGCCTAAGATCTCACTTCCGGATACATTCTCCGGGGGTAGTGAGAATTTTGTTCGCTTTAGAGAGGCCTGCAAACTAAATTTTCGCCTACTTCCCCATTCCTCTGGTGATGAGGAGCAGAGGGTGGGGGTCATCATCTCGCTGCTCAGGGATAACGCTCAGTCTTGTGCTTATTCGCTGCCGGTGGGGGGACGGCCCCTCCGATCGCTGGAGGAATTTTTTGTAGCCCTGGGGCAGATATATGATGACCCGGATCGTATTGCTCTGGCTAAATCTAAACTGTGTTTTTTATGCCAGGGTAAACACTCCGCAGAGATATATTGTTCTGAATTTCGGAGATGGGCAGCTGATACTGGTTGGAATGATGCTGCACTCCGAAGTCAATTTTGCCATGGTCTTTCGGAAAGATTGAAAAATGCATTCGCTTTTCATGAGAGACCAGCGTCGTTAGAGTCAGCCATGTCTCTAGCTGTTCGTATTGCCAGGCGTCTTAGAGAGAGAGAGGAGACTACTCTTTCCTGTCATATTCAGCCCAAGGACAGTGGGGCTGTCTCATTCAGTGTGCAGAGGTCTCAGTCTGTCTCAATCCCCTCTGAGGAGGAGGCCATGCAGCTGGGTTTGCTTGCCTCTGATAGTAGAGGATTCAGCTCTCAGGATTCAGGGTTTGTTTCTGTTGTGGGGGTATAAGTCAGTTAGCTAATGTTTGCCCCTCTAGGAGATTCATGAAGTTTTCTGACGGTAATAAAAAAAACAAAAAAAAAAACTCTAAAACCTTTCCATTTGCTACTATTGGCAAGGTTGATGCGGAAATTGAAGGTTTTCAGGAGAATTTGTTTCCAGATTCTGGAAGGCCTTCTGCTCTCGCTTGGGGGTTCGGTTGTCGTTCTCTTCTGCTTTTCACCCGCAGTCGAATGGTCAGACCAAACGCGTCAATCAGAATCTGGAGACATATCTGCGCTGTTTTGTGGCGGAGAATCAGGAGGATTGGTATTCTTTTTTGTCCCTTGCTGAGTTTGCTTTAAATAACCATCGCCAGGAGTCCTCTGATAAGTCACCATTTTTTGGTGCATATGGGTTTCATCCACAGTTTGGGACATTCTCTGGAGGGGAGTCTTCTGGTTTAACTGATGAGGAGAGATTTTCCTCGTCTTTGTCATTTATTTTGCAAAAGATTTAGGATAATCTGAAGAGGATGAGTGGGAGATATAAGCGCGTGGCGGATAACAGACGTGTGCCTGGTCCGGACCTGAATGTGGGTGATCTGGTGTGGTTGTCTACAAAGAATATCAAACTGAAGGTTCCCTCCTGGAAGTTGGGTTCTAAGTTTATTGGGCCTTACAAGATCTTGTCCGTCATCAATCACGTTGCCTTCCATCTTGATCTTCCTCACACTTGGAAGATCAATAATGTTTTTCACAAGTCCCTATTAAAACCTTATGTCCAACCCACTGTACCCTCCTCTTTGCCTCCTCCTCCAATTATTGTTGATGGTAATCTTGAATTTCAGGTCTCTAGGATTGTGGATTCTCGCATTATCCGCGGTTCTCTTCAGTACCTCGTTCATTGGGAGGGTTACATAGAAACATAGAAACATAGAATGTGTCGGCAGATAAGAACCATTTGGCCCATCTAGTCTGCCCAATATACTAAATACTATGGATAGCCCCTGGCCCTATCTTATATGAAGGATGGCCTTATGCCTATCCCATGCATGCTTAAACTCCTCCACTGTATTTGCAGCTACCACTTCTGCAGGAAGGCTATTCCATGCATCCACTACTCTCTCAGTAAAGTAATACTTCCTGATATTACTTTTAAACCTTTGCCCCTCTAATTTAAAACTATGTCCTCTTGTAGCAGTTTTTCTTCTTTTAAATATTCTCTCCTCTTTTACCTTGTTGATTCCCTTTATGTATTTAAAAGTTTCTATCATATCCCCTCTGTCTCGTCTTTCTTCCAAGCTATACATGTTAAGGTCCTTTAATCTTTCCTGGTAAGTTTTATCCTGCAATCCATGTACCAGTTTAGTAGCTCTTCTCTGAACTCTCTCCAAAGTATCAATATCCTTCTCGAGATATGGTCTTCAGTACTGAGCACAATACTCCAAATGAGGTCTCACTAATGCTCTGTAGAGCGGCATGAGCACCTCCCTCTTTCTACTGGTAATTCCTCTCCCTATACACCCAAGCATTCTGCTAGCATTTCCTGCTGCTCTATGACATTGTCTGCCTACCTTTAAGTCTTCTGAAATAATGACCCCTAAATCCCTTTCCTCAGATACTGAGGTTAGGACTGTATCACTGATTTTATATTCTGCTCTTGTGTTTTTACGTCCCAGGTGCATTATCTTGCACTTATCAACATTTAATTTTAGTTGCCATATTTTTGACCATTCCTCTAGTTTTCCTAAGTCCTTTTCCATTTGGTGTATCCCTCCAGGAACATCAACCCTGTTACAAATCTTTGTGTCATCAGCAAAAAGACACACCTTACCATCGAGGCCTTCTGCAATTTCGCTGATAAAGATATTAAACAATATGGGTCCCAGAACAGATCCCTGAGGTACCCCACTGGTAACAAGACCATGGTCTGAATATACTCCATTGACTATAACCCTCTGTTGCCTGTCCCTCAGCCACTGCCTAATCCATTCAACAATATGGGAGTCCAAGCCCAAAGACTGCACTTCATTGATAAGCTTTCTATGTGGGACAGTATCAAAAGCCTTACTAAAGTCTAGATAAGCGATGTCTACTGCACCTCCTCCATCTATTATTTTAGTCACCCAATCAAAAAAATCAATAAGATTAGTTTGACATGATCTCCCTGAAGTAAACCCATGCTGTTTTTCATCTTTCAATCCATGGGATTTTAGATGTTCCACAATCCTCTCCTTAAGTATGGTTTCCATTAATTTCCCCACTATTGATGTCAGGCTTACTGGCCTATAGTTGCCCGATTCCTCCCTACTACCTTTCTTGTGAATGGGCACAACATTTGCTAATTTCAAATCTTCTGGGACGACTCCTGTTGCCAGTGATTGGTTAAATAAATCTGTTAATGGTTTTGCTAGTTCACCGCTGAGCTCTTTTAATAGCTTTGGGTGTATCCCATCAGGCCCCTGTGACTTATTTGTATTAATTTTAGACAGCTGACTTAGAACCTCTTCCTCTGTAAAGACACATGCATCAAAAGATTCATTAGTCTTCTTTCCTAACTGAGGTCCTTCTCCTTCATTTTCATTTGTAAAAACTGAACAGAAATATTCATTGAGGCAGTCAGCTAGTTCTTTATCTTCTTCCATATACCTTCCTTCTTTTGTTTTTAATTTGGTAATTCCTTGTTTTAGTTTCCTTTTTTCATTTATGTATCTGAAGAATGCCTTCTCGCCTTTTTTCCCTGACTGAGCTAATTTCTCTTCTGCCTGTGCTTTGGAAGCTCTTATAACTTGTTTGGCCTCTCTCTGCCTAATCTTATAAATTTGTCTGTCATCCTCGTTTTTTTTATTTTTTATAATTCCTAAATGCTATCTTTTTGTTTTTAATGATTTTGGCCACTTCTGCTGAGTACCACAGTGGTCTCTTCCTTTTTTTGCTTTTACTGACAAGCCTAATGCAATTTTCTGTTGCCTTCAATAGTGCCACTTTTAACCCCTTAAGGACGCAGGGCGTATCGGTACGCCCTATTTCCCGAGTCCTTAAGGACTCAGGGCGTACCGGTACGTCCTAACTTGAAATCAGTATTCCGGCGCCCGAGGGGTTAAACGGAACGGGATTTCGGCTGAAATCCTTCAGCCGGCATCCTGTGACAACGCCAGGGGGGGTCATGTGACCCCCCCGTGTCGGCGATCGCAGCAAACCGCAGGTCAATTCAGACCTGCGGTTTGCTGCGCTTTTTGCAGTTTCTGATGCCCGCGGTCCCTGACCGCGGGGATCAGAAACTTTTGAGTGCCTATAATCTATATTTTTCACCCCCCCCCCTGCACCCCTGCACGATTTTATGCCGGCGGGTGGTGCGGGGGGGGGTGTCGCATGCGGTGGGGGCGTTGCGGGAGGCGGGCGGTGCGGCAGGCGGGATCGCGATCCCCCGCCCGCCTCCCCATGAACGATCGTTGGCTTCTAGTGGTTATACCAGGGTGCCAGCACATTGCTGGCACCCTGGTATAAACGGCTGACATCTGTGCAGATGTCAGCCGTTTAACCCTTTCCATACCGCGGTCCGTACGGACCGCTGTATGGAAAAAGTTAACTGTCGTCGGTCAGGGAGCTCCCTCCCTCTCCATCGGGGGGCTGCTGTGCCTTTGCAGCCCCCCGATGGAGAGGGAGAGAGCTCCCAGAGAGCCCCCCTCAGCCCCGTGCTTACCCTTCCCCGTCTGCGAAGTTCTGAGCAGACGGGGAGGGTTCCCATGGCAACAGGACGCCTGCTCAGGCGTCCTGCTGTCCATGGTGCTGAACAGATCTGTGCTAAAAGCACAGATCTGTTCAGTGTAAGTAAAATACAGTACAGAACAATATATATTGTTCTGTACTGTATTATACAGACATCAGACCCACTGGATCTTCCAGAACCAAGTGGGTCTGGGTCAAAAAAAAAGTGAAAAAAAGTGAAAAAAGTTAAGATAAAAAAAAAACATTCATCACTGAATAAAAATTAAAAAAATTAAATACACTACACATATTAGGTATCGCCGCGTCCGTAACGACCTGATCTATAAAACGGTCATGTTACTTTCCCCGCACGGTGAACGCCATAAAAATAAAAAAATAAAAACTATGAGAAAATTAAAATTTTGCCCACCTTACTTCCCAAAAAAGGTAATAAAAGTGATCAAAAAAGTCATATGTACGCCAAAATAGTACCAATCAAACCGTCATCTCATCCCGCAAAAATCATACCCTACCCAAGATAATCGCCCAAAAACTGAAAAAACTATGGCTCTCAGACTAAAGAAACACTAAAACATGATTTTTTTTGTTTCAAAAATGAAATCATTGTGTAAAACTTACATAAATAAAAATAAAGTATACATATTAGGTATCGCCGCGTCCGTATCAACCGGCTCTATAAGAATATCACATGATCTAACCCCTCAGGTGACCACCGTAAAAAATAAAAAATAAAAACGGTGTAAAAAAAGCCATTTTTTGTCATCTTACGTCACAAAAAGTGTAATAACAAGCGATCAAAAAGTCATATGCACCCCAAAATAGTGCCAATTAAACCGTCATCTCATCCCGCAAAAAATGAGACCCTACTCAAGATAATCGCCCAAAAACTGAAAAAACTATGGCTCTTAGACTATGGAGACACTAAAACTTTTTTTGGTTTTAAAAAGGAAGTTATTGTATAAAACTTATATAAATAAAAAAAATTGTATACATATTAGTTATCACCGCGTCCGTGACAACCTGCTCTATAAAATTACCACATGATCTAACCTGTCAGATGAATGTTGTAAATAACAAAAAAAAAAAAAAAGTGCCAAAAAAGCTATTTCTTGTTACCTTGCCGCACAAAAAGTGTAATATAGAGCAACCAAAAATCATATGTACCCTAAACTAGTACCAACAAAGCTGCCACCTTATTCCGTACTTTCTAAAATGGGGTCACTTTTTTGGAGTTTCCACTCTAGGGGTGCATCAGGGGGGCTTCAAATGGGACATGGTGTCAAAAAAACCAGTCCAGCAAAACCTGCCTTCCAAAAACCGTATGGCATTCCTTTCCTTCTGCGCCCTGCCGTGTGCCCGTACAGCGGTTTACGAACACATATTAGGTGTTTCTGTAAACTACAGAATCAGGGCCATAAATAATGAGTTTTGTTTGGCTGTTAACCCTTGCTTTGTTACTGGAAAAAAAATATTAAAATGGAAAATCTGCCAAAAAAGTGAAATTTTGAAATTGTATCTCTATTTTCCATTAAATCTTGTGCAACACCTAAAGGGTTAACAAAGTTTGTAAAATCAGTTTTGAATACCTTGAGGGGTGTAGTTTCTTAGATGGGGTCACTTTTATGGAGTTTCTACTCTAGGGGTGCATCAGGGGGGGCTTCAAATGGGACATGGTGTCAAAAAAACAGTCCAGCAAAATCTGGCTTCCAAAAACCAAACGGCGCACCTTTCACTCTACGCCCCGCTGTGTGGCCGTACAGTAGTTTACGGCCACATATGGGGTGTTTCTGTAAACGGCAGAGTCAGGGCAATAAAGATACAGTCTTGTTTGGCTGTTAACCCTTGCTTTGTTAGTGGAAAAAATGGGTTAAAATGGAAAATTAGGCAAAAAAATGAAATTCTCAAATTTCATCCCCATTTGCCAATAACTCTTGTGCAACACCTAAAGGGTTAACAAAGTTTGTAAAATCAGTTTTGAATACCTTGAGGGGTGTAGTTTCTTAGATGGGATCACTTTTATGGAGTTTCTACTCTAGGGGTGCATCAGGGGGCTTCAAATGGGACATGGTGTCAAAAAAACAGTCCAGCAAAATCAGCCCTCCAAAAACCAAACGGCGCACCTTTCCCTCTACGCCCTACTGTGTGCCCGTACAGTAGTTTACGGCCACATATGGGGTGTTTCTGTAAACGGCAGAGTCAGGGCAATAAAGATACAGTCTTGTTTAGCTGTTAACCCTTGCTTTGTTAGTGGAAAAAATGGGTTAAAATGGAAAATTAGGCAAAAAAATGAAATTCTCAAATTTCATCCCCATTTGCCAATAACTCTTGTGCAATACCTAAAGGGTTAACGAAGCTTGTAAAATCAGTTTTGAATACCTTGAGGGGTGTAGTTTATAGAATGGGGTCATTTTTGGGCGGTTTCTATTATGTATGCCTCGCAAAGTGACTTCAGACCTGTAGTGGTCCCTAAAAATTTGTTTTTTGTAAATTTCTGAAAAATTTCAAGATTTGCTTCTAAACTTCTAAGCCTTATAACATCCCCAAAAAATAAAATATCAATCCCAAAATGCTACAAACATGAAGTAGACATATGGGGAATGTAAAGTCATCAAAATTTTTGGGGGTATTACTATGTATTACAGAAGTAGAGAAACTGAAACTTTGAAATTTTGCAAATTTTTCAAAATTTTTGGTAAATATGGTATTTTTTTATGCAAAAAAATTTACTTTTTTGACCCAATTTTAGCAGTGTCATGAAGTACAATATGTGACGAAAAAACAATCTCAGAACGGCCTGGATAAGTCAAAGCGTTTTAAAGTTATCAGCACTTAAAGTGACACTGGTCAGATTTGCAAAAAATGGCCAAGTCCTTAAGGTGAAATAGGGCTGAGTCCTTAAGGGGTTAAGTAGTCCCATTTCTCCTGGACTCCAATGAAACTGTTCCAGTCTGATAGGGACTTGTATACCACTAATCTAATTTTAGAAAAGTCTGTTTTTCTAAAATCTAAAACTTTTGTTTTTGTGTGGTGTGACTCAGTCACTGTACTTATAGTAAACCACACTGACTGGTGATCACTAGATCCCAAGCTTTCCCCTACAGTAATATCAGATACCAAATTCCCATTTGTGAATACTAAATCTAAAATGGCCTCCTTCCGGGTTGGCTCCTCCACTACTTGCTGTAGAGATAATCCCAGTAGGGAATTTAGAATATCTGTACTCCTGGCAGAACTAGCTATTTTGGTTTTCCAGTTTACATCTGGAAGATTGAAGTCTCCCTTAATGATAACTTCCCCCTTCAATGTCATTTTAGCTATTTCCTCAACTAGTAGATCATCTAATTCTTTGACTTGGCTAGGTGGTCTATATATCACACCTACACGAGTTACCTTATGATTATCAAGCTGCACGGTAACCCAAACTGACTCTAAATTGTTCTCGCTTATGGTCCTGAGGAGAGGATGTGGTCCTGAGAAGAGGATGTGGGTCCCAGTGGCGGACATTAAGGCCACTTGTCTCATCAAAGCTTTCAATAGGTCTCATCCTGAGAAGGTGGGCTCTGAGTGTCCGGAGTCCACCCGTAGAGGGAGGGGTACTGTCACCGCCAGTTCTGTGAGAAGGTCTGGCAGACGTTCTTCTCTACCTCTTGAATTATGTTCTTTGTTTTGGTTTCACTTTCTCATCTCCTTTCCTTCTGCCAGGTGTCACTTATTTAGACTAATCGTCTTCCTTTATATTCCCTCCCATACTGCCTCACTTTGCGGTTTATACTACTTCCTGGATGAAGTGTTCACTGCTGGAGGCTGCTTCTGCTGTTTGCTCAGAAAAGTCCTTTACTTTATTGTGTTTCCTTGCTGGCTTGATTCTAGGTGACCCTGACTCCGTCCGTATTAAGTGCAGGGAGCCGGTGGTCGTGTCCCCTCACTATTATAGGGTTTTCAGGTGTCACACAGACTTAGGTATGTGGGCATGCAATCGTCTACCATCGAGACCCTTGCATGTGCATAGCAGTCAGGGAGAGCTCTTAGGGTTTTATAGGGCACACTTATAAGCTCCTTAGTTTGGGATCAAGCCAGTCGCTCGTTTATTCATAAGTTCCAGCTATCTGCAAATTTCACCCGTGACAGCATGCTGTACAGCTGACACTCTAAAACTTTATATGCGAGTGCATACTGTTCAGCTGACCCTATAAAAAAATGTGAGTTGAGGGCCTGCAGTTGAGCTGACTATATAAAAAAAATTGGAGTTGAGGGACTACAGTTGAGCTGACCCTATAAAAAATTGGAGTTGAGGGTCTGCAGTTGAGCTGACCCTATTAAAAAAATTCAAGTAGAGGGAATATATACAATCTGGATGAGGAGGAGGAGAAAACAAGATTTAACCATATACTCTGTTTTTGTGGTGGAAAAGGTGCATGGGAATACACTACAGTAGATTGAGTACATTATAAATGATAGATTTAAATTGCCTTTATGTTCATCATCAGCTCAGCTCTCCTCTAGTGGAGTTGAGAAGTCAGGGGCAATCCAGGCCTTGTTCATTTTTATCTGAGTCAACCTGTCAGCATTGCCAGTGGACAAGCCCATACGCTTATCTGTAATAATGCCACCAGTAGCACTAAATACACTCTCAGACAAAACACTGGCGGCAAGGCAGGCCAACACCTCTAAGACATAGAGCGCAAGTTCGTGCCACGTGTCCAGCTTGGACACCCAGTAGTTGTAAGGCACTGAGGGATCATTTAGGACGCTGACAAAGTCTGCTATGTAGTCCTTCACCATCTTCCAAAACTTTTCCCACCTTGTACCACTAGGCCGCGCTTCATGGTGAGGTTGCTGGCGGGATGTCATGAAAATGCACCATGCCTTGGAGAGTGCTGCCCTGCCTTTGTTGGAACTGCTGTGTGTTACCCTTGTATCCCTTCCTTGGTTGCCTAAGGAAGCTCGGACTCTGCCGGCTGCGTTGTCAGATGTAAAATTTTGGAGCAATCTCTCAAAAAGGACCTTCTGGTATTGCACCGTTTTACTCGTCCTCTCCACACAGGAATGAGAGATGAGAAGTTCTCTTTGTAGCATGGGTCGAGAAGGGTGAACACCCAGTAATCCGTGTTATCTAAAATGCATATAACGCGAGGGTCACGGGAAAGGCAGCCTAACATGAAGTCAGCCATGTGTGCCAGAGTACCAACAGGCAAGACGTCGATGTCGACATCAGGATGACTCTCCATCTCCTCATCCTCCTCCTTCTCCTCTTCTGCCTTTCCATGCTGAACAGATGAAATTAAAGTTCCATGGGTACTACCGTCTGTAGCAGAGGCAACTGTCTCCAGCTCCTCCTCCTCCTCTTCATGGTCCAATTCGCACTAAGAAGACAAACTGAGGGTGGGCTGGCTATCACCCTGTCTAATGTCCTCCCTCATTTCCTCGTCTGTCACATTCAGAGCGTTGTCCTTAATTGTGAGCAGCAGGGTGGTTACTAGTGTTGATCACGAATATTCGAATTGCGAATTTTAATCGCGAATATCGGCATTTCGAGAATTCGCAAATATTTAGAATATCGCTAAATATATTCGTAATCGCGAATATTTGATTTTTTTGAAAATACCAGTTCATGCAAATTTTTATGTGAATATTTTATGCAAATTTTATGCGAATATTCGCAATCAAGAAAATAATGCCTGGAGATCATGAATTCGCAAATTCTCAAATATATTGCGAATATTCGCCCAAATATTCGTGAAATATCGCGAATTCGAATATTGCCCCTGCCGCTCATCACTAGTGGTTACGCTGATAATAGCGTTATCGCCACTAACCATCTGTGTGGATTCATCAAAGTTTTTTAAAGCTCACAGAGGTCTGACATCAATGCCCAATCCTCGCTTGTGAATAGTGGCAGATGACTGGAAAGGCAACGACCATTTTGCAGCTGGCATTCCACAAATGCTCTCTGCTGCTCACAAAGCCTGGCAAACATGTAGAATGTAGAGTTCCAGCACGTGCTCACGTCGCACAACAGTCGGTGAGCTGGAAGCCACAAGTGCTGCTGCAGCGTTGACAGGCCGGCTGAAGCTGTGGACGACTTTCGGAAATGGGCACACACGCGGCGCGCCTTCATTAGTAGCTCTGGCAAATTGGGGTAGGTTTTGATGAACCGCTGAGCCACTAAGTTTAAGACATGGGCTAGGCATGGGATGTGTGTCAGGTTGCTGAGCGTTAAAGCCGCCAACAAGTTACGACCATTGTCAGACACAATCATGCCTGGATATAGGTTGAGTGTCGAGAGCCACAGCTCAGTCTGGTCCCTTATACCCTGCCACAGCTCTGCGGCGGTGTGCTGTTTGTCCCCTAAGCAGATCAGCTTCAGCACGGCCTGTTGACGCTTACACACAGCAGTGCTACACTGCTTCCAGCTAGCGAATGATTGCTGACTGCTGCTGGAGGTGGAAGTGGAAGAGGAAGTGTGTAGAAGTGGGGGTTGCGCCAGTAACATAGCTGCTGGCAGAGACCCTGATGGACGAAGGGCCCACAATCCTGGGCGTGTGTAGCACCTGTGCCATCCTATGGTACGACTCACTCCCGGCCTCCACAGCATTCACCCAGTGTGCTGTCGGGGAAATGTAGCGTCCCTGGCCACCAGCACTTGTCCATGTGTCCGTGGTGAAGTGAACCTTCCCAGTAAGTGAGTTGGTCGGGGCACAGGTGATGTTCTGGGACACATGCTGGTGTAAGGCGGGCACGACACACCGTGAAAAATAGTGGCGGCTGGGAACTGCGTACCGAGGGATGGCCGCCGACATCAGGCTGCGGAAGGCCTCAGTGTTCACAAGCCTAAATGGCAACATTTCAAGGGCCAATAATTTTGAAAGTTGCGCATTTAGTGCTATGGCCTGTGGGTGGGTTGGTATTTGTGCTGATATGGATAATTTGGTTGGACTTTGCGCACAAATCTCCGGTGCTCTAAAAGGTACACTTCAGTATTAAAGTGCGCCCAGCACAACCAATTCCGTAGCTATTATTCAGTTCTTTCTGTATAAGGGATGAAGCACTTTTTCAGCCCAGGAAGAGTCAGACACAATGCTGGTTCAAGCTGGAGTCAGTGTAAAAAGACTTTCAATAGACTCCAGACTCCTTCTTTATTAAGGCAATAGAGCGACACCCAGTGGGAGATGGCTTTACAACTTCAGCCAGTCAGCCAAGAAAGTGCAGGTACATATCAAAGGACAGGGGAGGGCTACAACATGGCCGAACAGTGCAATGCACACACCTTATGCCTGTATAAGGAAGGATGAGTCATGTCCATTGTCTGATCAGCCAGGCGGCCGCCCATCCCCATCACTGTCAGCATGGACCCCATTCAATACTGCTCAGAGTGACCAGTATCTAGTGAAGATCATTCTACTGGTTCTTATAGATTTGGGACTATCTGCGGGACATTGCTACGGCTATTGTCAGTATATGGTACGAGTATACCAACAAGGCAGATATGCATGTCTTAAAAGCAGATATGTATCCAGAAAGGAATAGCGAAGCCGCAGCAGAGGTATAATATATATCTCTCGTTATGCAGACTTCACTTCTCTAATGTGTATAGACATTTGAAAGGAAGAAGCCCAGCGCATTGCACTTAATGCTCACAAACCGGCAAACGCCCCCCTACACACTGAGTACACGTCTCCAAGCCCATGAGAAAGTTTTCATACTGACGGTTTTACCGCTGGTCCCGATTCCACCCAAGTACCCTCTGCTAGAGCGTTCCTCGGTTAAATCCGACACAGGGAAACAGATGACAATCTATAAAACACACACACATCCTAAGATAAAATGTCCGCATAATTCCATATAATAAAATTTCCACAACAGTGCTTGCATTCAAATGACTGTGTTATGGACATTTGGATGCTGCGCTGGGAAGTGGATGTTGTTGCTGATGGTTCATGCGAGGTCCAGGTGCAGGGCGAGGGGAATCCGGGCCTGCACCTTCAACAGGGGATTGGCCAGCAGTGCGTAACACAGGGGAAGAGGAGGCAGTGGTGTGACCCGCAGACCCAGATTGTGGACCCAGCCGTTCGGCCCAATTATTACGGTGCTTGGATGCCATTTGGCGGATCATGCTGGTGGTGGTGAAGGTTGCTAGTGTTCATGCCTCGGCTCATTTTGGTACGGCACACAGGTTGCAAACTACCACTCTTTTGTTGTCTGCATTTTCCTCAAAAAAGCACCATACTGCGGAACACCTACCCCTTGGCAAGGTAGATTTACGCATGGGGTGTTCGGTGTAACAGTTGCGGGCCTGTTTGGTGTGGGACGACTTCTCCCTTTTACAACCCCACTGCCTCTTCCAGCCTGTTGCGGTGCTGCGGATCCCTCCCCCTCTGTACTGCTGTCCTCGCTCGGCTTTTCACCTTCTCATGCTGGGTCAGTGACCTCATCGTTCACCACTTCCTTACTCTGCTCATCCTCCTAACGTGACCTAACCACAGCCTCAGTGATTGACAACATTGTCTCATCATCATATATCTCGTGAACAAATGATTGCCGTTCACCACCGTCATCTTCTTGAGACTGTGAAGGCTCAAGAGGTTGGGAATCAGGGCACAATATCTCAGGTCCCTATTCAAGCATGGCCCAGGCACCAGGGCCAAATGTAATAGTGGCGCTGGAAAGAGCTCCTCAGAAATTTGGCAAGCCTCTCCATGGTGGGAGGAAGGATGATCAGAGTGAGGATTCGGTTGACCAGACTCTTGGCTACAGAGACTGGACTTGGTGGAAGAGAGGGTGGTGCTTAACCGACTGGAAGCATTATCTTCTGCAATCCAACCGACCAACTGTTCACACTAGTCCGACTTGGACAGTGTTGTCCTGCGCCGCCCAGCTAAGTTGGACATTTTTTTTTCTTTCTGGCGCACCGGCAGCAGGCACAGTTTCATTGCGCCCAGGGCCGCCGTGCACCATCACGCCCACTTCCCTGTCCCTTAGTGCTCGCCTTCTTCATATTAATGGTTTTGTCATTAGATGTGGCGCAGATTGTTTTACTGTCCGCTAAAGACACCATTTTTCGGATGCAGGACCGTATATGTCACAGAAACCAACAGAATATGGACACTATATCAGGCCCAGTTTATTAGAATTTGCAATACATACACAGTTTTCGGATACAGGACAGTATATGTTGCAGAAACCCACAGGATATGGACACTATATTAGGCCAAGATTATTGGAATTTGCAATACAGACACTATTTTCTGATGTAGTACAGTATTGGTTACAGAACATCACAGATTATGGACACTATATTAGGCCCAGATTATTGGAATTTGCAATGCAGACACTGTTTTCTGATGTAGTACAGTATTGGTTACAGAACACCACAGATTATGGACACTATATTAGGCCCAGAACATTGGAATTTGCAATACAGACACTGTTTTCTGATGTTTCACAGTAATGGGTACAGAACATCACAAATTATGGACACTATATTAGGCCCAGATAATTGGAATTTGCAATACAGACACTGTTTTCTGTATTGGTTACAGAACACCACAGAATATGGACACTATATAAGATCCAGATTATTGGAATTTGCAAAACAGACACTGTTTTCTGATGTAGTACAATATTGGTTACAGAACACCACAGATTATGGGCACTATATTAGGCCCAGATTATTAAAATTTGCAATACAGATGCTGTTTTCTGATGTAGTACAGTATTGGTTACAGAACACCACAGATTATGGACACTATAATAGGCCCAGATTATTGGAATTTGCAATACAGACACTGTTTTCTGATGTAGTACAGTATTGGTTAAGGAACACCACAGATTATGGAAATTATATTAGGCCCAGGTTATTGGAATTTGCAATACAGACACAGTTTTCGGATGCAGGACAGTATTGGTTACAGAAACCCACAAATTATGGACACTATATAAAGTCCAGATTATTGGAATCTGCAATACAGACACTGTTTTCTGATGTAGTACAGTATTGGTTACAGAAAACCACAGATTATGGACACTATATTAGGCCCAGATTATTGGAACTTGCAATACAGACAATGTTTTCTGATGTAGTACAGTATTGGTTACAGAACACCACAGATAATGGACACTATATTAGGCCCAGATTATTGGAATCTGCAATACAGACACTGTTTTCTGATGTAGTATAGTATTGATTACAGAACACCACAGATTGTGGACACTATATTATGCCCAGATTATTGGAATTTGTAGTACAGACACTTTAAAAGTAGTTCAGTATTTTTTACATAAAGCCACACACTATGGACACTAGATGTGGCCAAGATTATTAACCCCTTAAGGACCTAGGACGTACCGGTACGCCCTATTTCCCGAGTCCTTAAGGACCGAGGACGTACCGGTACGTCCTGACTTAAAATCGGAACTCCGGCGCCGCAGGGGTTAATCGGAACGGGATTTCGGCTGAAATCATTCAGCCGGCATCCCGTAACAATGCAGGGGGGGGTCATTTGACCCCCCCGTATCGGCGATCGCAGAAAACCGCAGGTCAATTCAGACCTGCGGTTTTCTGCGTTTCCGGTCCATTCGGGTGTCTTGTGACCCGATGAACCGGAAAAAGACTGCGATCGGTGGCGTAATTATACACCACCTATCACAGTCCGAGGATTTGGAGAGGCGGTGCTGGCCCTGGTGCTGAATGCCGCTGTCCAGGGTGCTGATTGGTGCAGGGGAGAGAGGCGCGAGATTCAAACTTCCTGCGCTCCTCTCTCCCCTCCTCTTCCTGTCCAGCACCCTGACCGTGCAGCATCGTCCAGCACCAGCTCCTGTGTCCCCCTAATCGGAATCCATCACCCTCCTGCACCCATCGCCACCCAGGTAGGTTAGGGTCAGTGAGGGAGAGGCACCGTTAGGCAGGGAAAGAAGGGAAAAGTAAGTTAGAAAAAAAAAAAAAAAAGTACTTTTATTCCAAACTTCCATCTAGTCCTAACCCAGACCCCTCCTGCCACTTGCCCCCCCCTACCAGCCCCCCCTCCACACCTGCCCCCCCCCCCACCCCCCACCAGCCTCCCCCCCTCACCACCACTTTTTTTTTTCTGCGTGCGCTGACTGGCCGGCACTTTTTATCGTCCGTCCACTGTTAGCGCATCGCCCGCCCCACCACCCCACCGACCGCTGATCAGCGTTGCACCGCTGATCAGCAAGTTTTAACTTTTTTTTTTTCTAACACTTGCCCATTTTTTTGCCTGGACTTTTTAGTACGCGAACACCCGTTGCCCCCACACACACGCACATATAATAAAGTTTGCCACACACGCACACCTACACGCACACACACCCATGGCCTGCCGGATGTTCTCGGCCGAGGAGGCATACGCCCAGATTGCCTCCGACTCTGAGAGCCCCAGTGAGGATGAGGATGACCCCAAATTCCTTTTATCATCCGCATCCTCCTCATCATCATCTGATGACGATGAGCCACCAAGGCGGCGGAGCCAGGGGCCCCACATGCTAGGGATCCTGTGGCCCACCCTAGTACGAGCCGCCCTGGGGTTCGTACTGGTTTCCCGGCCCACCAAATAAGTCCACCGGAGCCCCCTGCCGATGAACTTAGCTGGTGTCCCCCAGTGGACTTTGAGCCTGAGATTCCGGATTTTGCTGGCAATCCTGGAATCCAGATTCCCACAGTGGGGTTTACTGAAATAGACTATTTTAGTTTTTTTTTCAGTAACTCACTGGTGAATTTGATGGTGGAGCAGACGAATCTGTACGCCCAACAGTTCGTCGCTCAAAACCCAGGCTCAGTTTTGGCTAGACCCGGTGGCTGGACGCCGGTCAGTGCAGCCGAAATGAGGACATTTTGGGGCCTCGTGCTGCATATGGGTCTAGTCCAAAAACCCAGTGTCAGGCAATACTGGAGTGGGGACGTCCAATACCAGACCCCACTGTACAGTATGGTCATGATACGTCACCGGTTTGAGGCCATCCGGAAATGTCTGCATTATTCCGATAATGCAGCATGTCCACCCCGAGGTGATCCTGCCTATGACCGGCTGTATAAGATACGGCCGGTCATCGATCACTTTGGGGCCACATTTCAGCAGGCCTACGTACCTGGAAGGGAGGTCGCGGTTGATGAGTCTCTCGTTGCGTTCAAGGGGAGACTCAGTTTCCGCCAATACATTCCCACAAAGCGGGCGAGGTATGGCGTGAAGCTATACAAAATTTGTGAGAGTGCCTCAGGGTACACTTACAAATTTCGTGTGTACGAGGGGCGAGATTCCCGTATTGAACCCCCAGAATGTCCCCCCACTCTGGGTGTTAGCGGGAAACTCGTGTGGGACCTTATGTACCCACTGCTGGATAATGGTTACCACTTGTACGTGGATAACTTTTATACCAGCATTCCCTTGTTCAGGTCCCTTGCCGCCAGATCCACGTTCGCTTGTGGGACCGTGCGGAAAAATCAACGCGGCCTCCCTGCCTACCCCCTCCAGGTACCTATCCCCAGGGGTGAGACCCGTGCCCTTACCAGTGGAAACCTGTTGCTGGTCAGGTATAAGGACAAGAGGGATGTCCTTATGCTGTCCACAATCCACGGTAACGGCACCACCCCTGTCCCTGTGCGAGGTACCGCGGCAACGGTCCTCAAGCCCGATTGTATCGTCGACTACAATCGGTATATGGGAGGAGTTGATCTCTCTGATCAAGTCCTCACGCCATATAATGCCATGCGCAAAACCCGGGCATGGTACAAAAAAGTTGCGGTCTACTTGGTACAGGTTGCCATGTACAACTCTTTTGTACTATCCCGAAGCGCTGGCAGCACAGGGACATTCCTCCAGTTCTATGAGGCAGTCCTCAAGGACCTGATCTTTTCGGACCGGGAAAGAGCAGGCCGGAGTACCTCGGGAATTGGAGGCGCCCGGATCGTCCCTGGCCAACACTTTCCAGGTGTGGTCCCCCATACTGGAAAGAAGGGACGAACCCAAAAAAAGTGCAGAGTGTGTCACAAGAGGGGGATACGGAAGGACACCACTACTCAATGTGACACTTGCCCCGATCATCCGGGCCTCTGCATTATCAATTGCTTCAGGGAGTATCACACTTCCATGGAGTACTAAATTTTTATAATCCTCAACAGTCCACTAGAGAACATAAAACACTATGGCTCTCAGACTTTGGAGACACGGAAACAATTTTTCTTTCCCCAAAAAATATTAGTTTTAGAGCAGGAATCCTCAAACTGCGGCCCTCCAGATGTTGTAAAACTATAACTCCCAGCATGCCCAGACAACCTACAGCCATCAGCAGGGCATGGTGGGAATTGTAGTTTTACAATATCTGGAGGGCCGCAGTTTTAGGATGCCTGCTTAGTGTCTCCAAAGTCTGAGAGCCATACATATTGGGCATCGTCGCGTGCGTAAAAGTCGTCGCTATAAAAATAACTTTTGACCAAACGCCTCGGATGAACGGTGTTAAAAATATAAAATAAAAACTGTGCCAAAACACCCATTTTTGGGCAAAATTTCAATTTGAATCCATTTTGCCGGTAATAAAGCAAGGGTTAACAGCCAAACAAAACTAAATATTTATTGCCCCGATTCTGTAGTTTGCAGAAACCCCCCATATGTGGTCGTAAATGGTTATATAGCCGCACGGCAGGGCATAGAACGAAGGGAACTCCATATGGTTTCTGGAAGGCAGATTTTGATGGACAGTTTTTTTTTTGACACCATGTCCCATTAGAAGCCCCCCCTGATGTAGCCTAGACTAGAAACTCCAAAAAAGTGACCCCATCTAAGAAACTACACCCCTCAAGGTATTCAAAAGTTACTTTACAAACTATGTTAACCCTTTAGGTGTTCCACAAAACCAAATAGTGAATGTAGAAACAATTTTAGAATTAAATTTTTTTGTTACATTGCCTCAAAAAAGAGTAATATAGAGCAACCAAAAATCAAATTTACCCCAAAAATAGTCCCAAAACAACAACCACCTTATCCCGTAGTTTCCTAGATGGGGTCACTTTTATGGAGTTTCTACTCTAGGGCTGCATCAGGGGGCTTGAAAGGGTACATGGTGTCAATAAACCAGTCCAGCAAAATCTGCCTTCCAAAAACCATATGACGTTCCCCTTCTTCTATGTCCTGCCGTTTAGCCAAATAGTAGTTTACGACCGCATATGGGGTGTTTTTGCAAACTACAGAATCAGGGCAACCCATTTTGAGTGTTGTTTGGCAGTTCACCTTTGTTTTACTCCTGGAAAAAATTGATTATATTGGAAAATTTTCCAAAAAATAGAAATTTCAAAATTGTTTCTCCATCTGCCATTAACTCTTGTGGAACACCTAAAGGGTTAACAAAGTTTGTAAACCCAGTTTTGAATACCTTGAGGGGTGTACTTTCTTAGATGGAGTCACTTTTTTGAAATTTCTATTCTAGGGGTGCAACAGGGGGCTTCAAATGGGACATGGTATAAACAAAACCAGTCCTGCCAAATCTGCCTTCCAAAACCCATATGGTGTTCCCCTCCTTCTATGTGCTACCGTTCGGCCAAACAGTAGTTTACGACCACATATGGGTTGTTTCTGCAAACTACAGAATTAGGGCAACCCATTTTGAGTGTTGTTTGGCAGTTAACCCTTGTTTTACTCCTGGAAAGAATTGATTATATTGGAAAATTTTCCAAAAAATAGAAATTTCTAAATTGTTTCTCCATCTGCCATTAACTCTTGTGGAACACCTAAAGGGTTAACAAAGTTTGTAAACCCAGTTTTGAATACCTTGAGGGGTGTACTTTCTTAGATGGAGTCACTTTTTTGAAATTTCTATTCTAGGGGTGCAACAGGGGGCTTCAAATGGGACATGGTATAAACAAAACCAGTCCTGCCAAATCTGCCTTCCAAAACCCATATGGTGTTCCCCTCCTTCTATGTGCTACCGTTCGGCCAAACAGTAGTTTACGACCACATATGGGGTGTTTTTGCAAACTACAGAATCAGGGCAACCCATTTTGAGTGTTGTTTGGCAGTTAACCCTTGTTTTACTCCTGGAAAAAATTGATTATATTGGAAAATTTTCCCAAAAATATAAATTTCAAAATTGTTTCTCCATCTGCCATTAACTCTTGTGGAACACCTAAAGGGTTAACAAAGTTTGTAAACCCAGTTTTGAATACCTTGAGGGGTGTACTTTCTTAGATGGAGTCACTTTTTTGAAATTTCTATTCTAGGGGTGCAACAGGGGGCTTCAAATGGGACATGGTATAAACAAAACCAGTCCTGCCAAATCTGCCTTCCAAAACCCATATGGTGTTCCCCTCCTTCTATGTGCTACCGTTCGGCCAAACAGTAGTTTACAACCACATATGGGGTGTTTATGCAAACTACAGAATCAGGGCAACCCATTTTGAGTGTTGTTTGGCAGTTAACCCTTGTTTTACTTATTGGAAAAAATTGATTATATTGGAAAATTTTCCAAAAAATAGAAATTTCAAAATTGTTTCTCCATCTGCTATTAACTCTTGTGGAACACCTAAAGGGTTAACAAAGTTTGTAAACCCAGTTTTGAATACCTTGAGGGGTGTATTTTCTTAGATGGAGTCACTTTTTTGAAATTTCTATTCTAGGGGTGCAACAGGGGGCTTCAAATGGGACATGGTATAAACAAAACCAGTCCTGCCAAATCTGCCTTCCAAAACCCATATGGTGTTCCCCTCCTTCTATGTGCTACCGTTCGGCCAAACAGTAGTTTACGACCACATATGGGGTGTTTTTGCAAACTACAGAATCAGGGCAACCCATTTTGAGTGTTGTTTGGCAGTTAACCTTTGTTTTGCTCCTGGAAAAAATTGATTATATTGGAACATTTTCCAAAAAATATAAATTTCAAAATTGTTTCTCCATCTGCCATTAACTCTTGTGGAAGACCTAAAGGGTTAATAAAGTTTGAAAAAACAGTTTTGAATACCTTGAGGGGTGTAGTTTCTAGAATGGGGTCATTTTTGGGAGGTTTCTATTATCTAAGCCTCACAATATGACTTCAAACCTGAACTGGTCCATAAAAAGTGGGATTTTGAAGATTTCTGAAAATTTCAAAATTTGCTTCTAAACTTCTAAGCCTTGTAACATCCCCAAAAAATAAAATATCATTCCCAAAACAATTCAAGCATGAAGTAGACATATTGGGAATGTAAAGTCATCACAATTTTTGGGGGTATTACTATGTATTACAGAGGTAGAGAAACTGAAAATTTGAAATTTGCTAATTTTTCTAAATTTACGGTAAAAATTGTATTTTTTTATGCAAAAAAATTAACTTTTTTGACCCAATTTTAGCAGTGTCATGAAGTACAATATGTGACGAAAAAACAATCTCAGAACGGCCTGGGTAAGTCAAAGCGTTTTAAAGTTATGAGCACTTAAAGTGACACTGGTCAGATTTGCAAAAAATGGCCTGGTCCTTAAGGTGAAAATGAGCCCGGTCCTTAAGGGGTTAAAGACACAGTCTGTGGATGATGTACAGTATATGTCACTAATAGGTATAAAATAAAAATATCTTGCTGCTGTCAAACACACACAGTATTTCTTAAAAGGATTTCGGGGTCTTTGAAAAGCTTTTGGTAGTAAAAACAGCTAATTTCTTTCCCTGCACTATCTGTCCTTGCTCAGCACTGTTCCTGAGACTGCAGGTAAATAGATTGCTGCTTTAAAACACACACACACACACAGTAGTTCTTAAAAAGACTTTTGGATCTTGGAAAAGCTTTCTCAGAATAAAAACGGTGAAATTCGCCCCCTACTCTGTCTTTCCCTTCATATGCTCTGCTCTCCCTGTCTACGTCTGAGCCGAACATGCGTCATCGGGTGCGTCATCCCAATGACGCGTTCCGCCCAGCCAATCACTGTCCTGCCAGCAGCCAACATGGCTACTGGCATTACAGTGAGGGCAGTACTTACCTGCACCTTTATTGGCTGCTAAAAAAACGCGAAACGTGTGGGGAGGAGACTCGAGAATTGCGCTCGAGCACATGCGGTACTCGTCGAATACTGCCATGTGCCAAGCATAGCGATGCTCGAGCTGAACAGATATTTGGCCGAGCATGCTCGCTCATCACTAGTAACTATCTGACCTAACCCCTCAGGTGAATGCTGTAAAAATAAAAAACTGTGCCAAAGTTACCAATTTTTTGGTGACCTTGCCCTATAAAGTGTAATAATGAATAATCAATAAATCATATGTACCTAAAAATGGTACCAATTAAAACGTCAACTCTTCCTGAAAAAAATGAGCCCCTGCACAAGACGATCGCCAGAAAAATAAAAAAATAAGGTTTTCAGAAATTGGAGACACAAAAACATAATTTATTTTTTCAAAAATGCTTTATTATGTAAAATTGAAACAAAGAAAGTAGACATATTTGATATCACTGCGTCCATAACAAACTGCTCTATAAAAATAGCACATGATCTACCCTGTCAGATGAATGTTGTAAAAAAAAAAAAAAAAAACGGTGCCAAAAAAATAATTAAAAATCATATGTACCCCAGATTTCCGGACGGGATGCATCAGGAGAGAAGGAGCGCCGTACACCACGCTCACATCCACCCCTCCAGACCTGAGAAGGACTCATTCGAAGACCTCCAAAGGTCCAAGAGCCTCACAGGTTAGCACCTTCCCGCCGCTGCCACGCCTAATCCGCAGCCATTACCGCTCACGCCATCGTGACACCATCTTCAATCCGCAATCAGGAACAGGCGACCACCCAACATTAAAAAGGGGGTCTAGAGCCTATGGCGCACAGATATCTACCTGAAAGATCTCCCAAGCTCTAGATCGGGACATACCCGGCGTAAACGGACCCTCATTACAGAAGAAAAACTCAGGCCTATCAGCCGGGAGGAGCCGCGGGCTAAAGTTTCAACAAGCACCAACTCTGATCCTACGCCATCCCAATTGGCAGTTTCACTAGCCGCAGCTCTGAACTCTGTGAGACCTCCACTGACCCCACCAACATCAGAGGCACCCTTTAAGAACTTTAAACCAAACTACCTGGGGTGGGACCCCATTATTGCAGTGCACAACGTCCATCTTGCCAGATTGAAACCCCACTCCCCCATAGCTGTCAGTCATAAGCACGTTCCAGTTGCTCACCCGCTTGCACATTTCTTCCAGCCCCTTGAGTCCCCCAGATTTACATACTTAAATACTGTTCATACACAGACCAGGACCTCAGGTTCCCACTCAGAAGCCTGGCAAAGAATATACTTGCTCTCCATCTCTTAAAGGGCCAGTGCCCCAAATAGTCTAGGTCAGCAGGTCCTTACAGCTGATCTCTAGTCTATACCATCACTTAACAACTCTGCTGACATCAGACCCTCTAATCTTATCTCAGCCTCCAAGATCAGGCGAGATGTGACCTTCATAACCTATACAGTACCATTAAATAAACAATGTTGTAACCACTAGATCCTATGAAGAGGTGAATAACGCTTGTAATAGAGCCAGGTTTAACTTTGCTTATGGTGAAAGTAGGCAGATTTTCAGGCCACAACCAAGACTCTCAAAGGCAACCAAGAAGTATGTCACTGTCTCAGACATCAACAAATTTGTGATATAAAAAGTTCAAGGGGCAACAAGGGGCCCATATATCCACCCCAAAAATTTCAGCTGCGCGCCAGCACTCTACGCACCAAGGCAGAGACTATGATGATGTAGACACTGCAGAAGACTTACAAGACCTCCCTGTTTCCAGGTCATTTATCTCACAAGCCCTCTATAATGCCCTCAATCCAGTTTTGGAAAAACTCTCAGAGATAAAAAGAGAACTGAGACAGATTGGGCACAGGGTTGAAGCATTGGAAGCTACTCAGTCTGCCTTTACCACCTTCACAAAGCAAACATCAGACTCCCTGACCTCCCATCAACAGCACATCAACCATCTGAATGATTATATGGAGGATCAGGACAACAGAGGCAGGAGAAATAATATCCACTTCAGAGGAATCCATGAAACTGTGGCCCCTGTCGCCTTTCAAAAAGCAGTGAATGAAATTTGCATCTCATTGCTCGGAGAAGACCTCTCTGAGCCAATTGTCATAGAAAGAGCCCACAGGGCCTTACAGCCCAATCCCGAGCCTAGTGATCCTCCAAGAGATGTTATCTGCAAGCTTTTAAATTTCGCTCAGAAAGAACAAGTAATGAAAAGAGCTTGCGAAAGTCCGCAAATACAATATGAAGAGTTACCCATCCTCCTATTTCAGGACCTTGTTCCCTCTGCCTTAAATAAGCGTCATACGCTAAAACCTCTGACAGATGTTCTGAGATATAGAATTCCCTTCCGCTGGCTGTTCCCATTCGGGATGTTAATCTCGTGGAAAGAAAAGAAACTGGTGATTAGATCTCCAAAAGACTTCCCTGATGTTTATGCCAAACTAGAGATCGAGGACATAGACATTCCGGAGTGGTCTGCAAACAATGATGTGTGTTTACCTGCCACAATTGCTGCATCAACCCCTTAAAAAAAACTGTCACACACAGCAAAGCACAGCATCCAAAGAAGAAATAGGAGAAACTGATCTCAAGATGCATCCTCCCCAAAGGATGACTAAGGAGTCATATATCTTGGTCTGTATGGTGTAGTTGAGACGTTTAGTGCGAGTGCCCAGTATATTGTTTTGTATAGTTGAGACTATAGTTGCTTCCAGTACGACAACATGGTACCCGGGACCTTGATGTCCCCTGGGGTTTCTGGCGTTTGGTTATACTGCCTTTAATAAGCGTTACACAGACACTAATACCCTCTAAAATAATCAAGTGGGGGCATTGGTATTCCCTGGGCGTGGCCATCTGGGTCCCAGAGTTGTTAACTCACCTGTATTCAGAACCTTTTCTTTAGTTTTAAGTTCTGTTCAAGGCTGTTAGAATTATTTTTCAGTTCACCTCTTCTTAGTTATTTGTCCATCTATGGATTACTTAGATGTAATCACTATACTGTGTCAGCTCAAGACTCTAATAGAGAGCTGCCAACTTTTGAATACATTCAAATGTTCTGACCTTATATGGTCCTGGTTGGGGACTAGAGCCCTCCCCTTGGTTATTCATCCTTGGAAGATTACCTATATTTGCATTTTAGTAACTCTTTGCTTTGTTTCCCATGTTATAATTTCCCCCTCCCCTTGTCTAACCCACCCCCTCCTACCTGTCCCCCTTGAAAACACCAGGCAAGCAGTTTGCTGAGTGGTTCATACGAGGCAAAACCTATTACTTCAATACAAAGGTATGGCAGAAATATGTATCGCCACTTAGAAATGTGAGTGGCCCAAAGTCCCCAGCAAAGAGATGCCAAATCCTACAACATATGCACAAAGAGAAGGTTAATATTGTTTTCATGCAAGAAACACATTTTAAACACAATAAGATTCCAAACCTTTCACGCTCTCGATACAATCTTTGGTACCATAGTTCCTCCATCCGCTCGAACAAACTCTGTGTTAGCATAGTGTGGGGATTTGCTCTGGTAGACAGCTTAGCGGACGCAGTATAGAGGCAAGCAACCAGGTTGAAAGTCAAACTTCAGTGATATATTCACACTCAGTAAAATATAACAGTCTCGGTGGTTGTTCACACACAGCAAAAACAAAACAATGTTCACCTGGCATCCTAGGTATCAGTTCACACCTGGTTGAATGCTCAGCCACAGAATAGTTCACTAGCAGGCTTCCAGGCGGCCTGCACGCCTGTTTGCAGTCTTCAGCATAAAGGACTCCACAGCTTCACTGTCAGATGCAGGATAATCCACACAGATGAGACTGCTGGCTGGGTTTTTATATCCCAAACCAAAACCCGGCCTGGAACGAGGGGAGAGGACACCCACCCTGCACTTTGGCTGCTCCCAGTAAGAGCCAGCCCGGATCGGCTCTACAGCCATACTAAATAACAAATAGTGTCAGTCAGCACTAACTGTGGCAGACACTTAAAATTACCAGCTCTTACCTCACCGAGGCCAGGAATCTCGGTGACACATACCTTCTGTCAATGACGGACCCTTGCGCTTTCCTACAATAGGTATAAATAAACACACCGATTTTTCCCTGATAGAGTCAAAGTCTTCTACATAATAGTAAACTCATAGACGCCTGGCGCGCACTATACCCCAAAACAAGGGATTACACCTTCTTCTCATCTCCCCACAACACATATCACAGGCTAGACTATGTCTTTCCGCCGGTAACTCATATACACAGGTGTTCAGAAGCAAAAATAGGAAATATGATACATTCAGATCACTCCCCGGTTTTTATTACCTTCAACCCCCCAGGAGCAACACCCAAAAGCTTTAGCTGGCGTCTAAGAAATTGAAGGAATATTTCAACACTGGAGAGGTTCCCCCGCATATAGTCTGGGAAGCCAACAAATCAGTAATAAGAGGTGAATTCATTTCCATTGCCGCACACGTAAATAAAATATGAAGAGCTACAATAGCCACTTTATATGATAAAATCTCTACTCTGGAATATGTACACAAACGCTCTCAAGATAAGAAACAGCTAGAGGAACTTCTTCTGCTAAAGATAAACTGAAAAAGGTTCTGAACGCCCAATCAGCCAAATTATACCTCTCACTAAAACAGAAGTTCTTTATACACGGAAACAAACCCACAAAATTCATGCTGGCACTGCTACGCCAGCGCAAACTCAAATCCAGGATCCCGGCCATAAAACAGTCAGGTACACCTTTGATTCATGATGATGCCAACATTGTTAAGGCCTTTCAGAGTTTTTATACCGATTTATATAACAAATAATTCCAAAGATACAGAGGATGACAAACATGCGAAGCTTAAATTAACACAGGCCTTTTTGAAAGGTGTTCACCTCAAGTCCATATCCACTGAACAAGCCATAAACTTGTGTGCCCCAATAACATTACAGGAACTATCACTAACCCTAAAAATAATGGATAAAGGGAAATTCCCGGGCCCGGATGGACTCCTTTCCTTATATTGAAGACTCCCTGTTCCCTCATATGTTAAATTCCTTTAATTTTGCTCTCTCAGGTAACCCCTTCCCCTCTCAAACACTAAACGCCCATATCACCCTGATTCACAAGCCACAAAAAGATCCCACTTTATGCGCCAGCTACAGACCGATATCCCTGCTAAATCTGGACTTAAACATGTATGCTAAAGTTCTAGCGTCCAGAGTAGGGTTGAGCGAACCCGAACTGTAAAGTTCGGGTTCATACCGAACTTTAGGTTTTTTGGACCCCGGACCCGAACCCGAACATTTCCGTAAAAGTTCGGGTTCGGTGTTTGCCGCTTTCTTGGCGCTTTTTGAAAGGCTGCACAGCAGCCAATCAACAAGCGTCATACTACTTGCCCCAAGAGGCCATCACAGCCATGCCTACTAA
This sequence comes from Bufo bufo, assembly GCF_905171765.1. Lineage (NCBI taxonomy): Eukaryota > Metazoa > Chordata > Amphibia > Anura > Bufonidae > Bufo > Bufo bufo. The sequence goes on from NC_053389.1 coordinate 658,505,656, forward strand.
TGGCATGGCTGTGATTGGCCATAGCAGCATGTGACCCAGGCCCTATATAAGCTTGAGTCACGTAGCACTGCACGTCACTCTGCTGTTACAAGTGTAGGGAGAGGATGCTGCTGGACTTGTGATTTCAGAAAGAGAATAGGAGAGAATCTAACTCAGCGATCTACCTAGAAATAGTTGTGTGGGTGCAGGGCACAATCGTTTTACCCTGCCCTGAGGCCATTGACCAAAAAAAAAAAAACTTTTATAATTTTGTTAGTTAGGTGGGTGGTGGCGGCGGTGGCCATTTTATGCAAGCTCAGTGCACCAGCACTACATCTGAGCTTTTGGGACATTGCAAATCACCATTTCTTTTGGGCAAACTACAACCAGTGTGCAATTTAAGGTAGAAATACACCCATCATTTTCTGTGGTTTGAAAAACAAACTTTTATTTTTTTAAAAAAAATGTATTTTCCAAATCTGCAAGTGTTAAATTCAAGTTTAATATATACAGCTTTCATATTCTGTTACCAAAAAAAGACTTTTTGGCAATCTACAACATCTACAAACGGAAAATGCAAATGTGATCGCACACTACATCCAGCACTCTGCCCTCCATGCTGGATGAGACATTGGTTTATATTTTGGCCAAAGCATAGTAAGCCACTCACCGCGTCAAGGCTGTCTCATGAGTGGTCCCTAACTCTTGTTCCTACCTGTTCATGGGCCATGACAGCCACATAAAATCCAGGGAATGCAGGTCAGCATGCAAGCCAAGCACACTTTGCCTGTAACCCCGTCCGGTGCCATTACAGCTTTCATCGGATCCAGGGATGCAAGTACCAACATGCATGCTGAACCCACCATATACTTCTCCTGGAGCCAAATGGCTAATGGTAGGTTCTATACAAGCAGACTCAGTTTTATACTGACTTTAAAACCAGCCTCAAGGACAGATTAACTGGTCAGGTGTGCAATGACTCCAAGGAGATCGCCACGCCTCCAATATATACTACAAAGAAAAAAATAAGGGGTTGGGTCAGCACAACTTGCCTGTAGGTGCAGATCGCTATGGCGAAATACATATACAAACGGAAAATGCAAATGTGATCGCACACTACATCCGGCACTCTGCCCTCCATGCTGGATGAGACATTGGTTTATATTTTGGCCAAAGCATAGTAAGCCACTCACCGCGTCAAGGCTGTCTCATGAGTGGTCCCTAACTCTTGTTCCTACCTGTTCATGGGCCATGACAGCCACATAAAATCCAGGGAATGCAGGTCAGCATGCAAGCCAAGCACACTTTGCCTGTAACCCCGTCCGGTGCCATTACAGCTTTCATCGGATCCAGGGATGCAAGTACCAACATGCATGCTGAACCCACCATATACTTCTCCTGGAGCCAAATGGCTAATGGTAGGTTCTATACAAGCAGACTCAGTTTTATACTGACTTTAAAACCAGCCTCAAGGACAGATTAACTGGTCAGGTGTGCAATGACTCCAAGGAGATCGCCACGCCTCCAATATATACTACAAAGAAAAAAATAAGGGGTTGGGTCAGCACAACTTGCCTGTAGGTGCAGATCGCTATGGCGAAATACATATACAAACGGAAAATGCAAATGTGATCGCACACTACATCCAGCACTCTGCCCTCCATGCTGGATGAGACATTGGTTTATATTTTGGCCAAAGCATAGTAAGCCACTCACCGCGTCAAGGCTGTCTCATGAGTGGTGTGACCCAGGCCCTATATAAGCTTGAGTCACGTAGCACTGCACGTCACTCTGCTGTTACAAGTGTAGGGAGAGGATGCTGCTGGACTTGTGATTTCAGAAAGAGAATAGGAGAGAATCTAACTCAGCGATCTACCTAGAAATAGTTGTGTGGGTGCAGGGCACAATCGTTTTACCCTGCCCTGAGGCCATTGACCAAAAAAAAAAAAACTTTTATAATTTTGTTAGTTAGGTGGGTGGCGGCGGCGGTGGCCATTTTATGCAAGCTCAGTGCACCAGCACTACATCTGAGCTTTTGGGACATTGCAAATCACCATTTCTTTTGGGCAAACTACAACCAGTGTGCAATTTAAGGTAGAAATACACCCATCATTTTCTGTGGTTTGAAAAACAAACTTTTATTTTTTTCAAAAAAATGTATTTTCCAAATCTGCAAGTGTTAAATTCAAGTTTAATATATACAGCTTTCATATTCTGTTACCAAAAAAAGACTTTTTGGCAATCTACAACATCTGTATTAGTCAGTGTGCAATTTAAGCTAGAAATACACCCATCATTTTCTGGGGTTTTAAAAACACACAATATTTTTTCAAAAAACAGTATTTTCCAGATCTGCAAGTGTTAAATTCAAGTTTAATATATACAGCTTTCATATTCTGTTACCAAAAAAATACTTTTTTGGCAATCTACAACATCTATATTAGTCAGTGTGCAATTTAAGCTAGAAGTACACCCATCATTTTCTGGGGTTTGAAAAACACACTTTTTTGACAAAAAACACTATTTTCAGGCCTTGCAGCATCAGAATGTGTGAAATTACAGGCTTAAATACTGCTGTCAAATTCAGTTGTTAAACAAACACTCGTTTGGGCACAAAAAATTTAGTTGGCAGCCTTTGATGCAGATGTCATTGTGAGATACACCCTTAATACATTTGGGTTACATTCAGAGATTTTAAATACCGCCATTTGGTGCACCAATATTGAATTCAGGCCTACACTGGTTCAGGCCGTGTGAGATACCTCCTCTACATACAGGGGTTTGAATCAGGCATTAGAAATACAGCCATTTGAAATACAGCCATTTTGGGCAAAGAAATATTGAATTCAGGCCTACAGTGGTTCAGACCGTGTGAGATACTCCCTCTACATACAGGGGTTTGTAACAGGGATTTGAAATACAGCCATTTAAAATACAGCCATTTTCGGCAAAGATATATTTACTTCAGGCCTACAGTGGTTCAGACCGTGTGAGATACTCCCTCTACATACAGGGGTTTGATTCAGGGGTTTGAATTACAGCCATTTGAAATACAGCCATTTTGAGCAAAGATATATTTACTTCAGGCCCACAGTGGTTCAGGCCCTGTGAGATACTCCCTCCACATACAGGGGTTTGAATCAGGCATTTGAAATACAGCTATTTGAAATACAGCCATTTTGCGCAAAGATATATTTACTTCAGGCCTACAGAGGTTCAGGCCCTGTGAGATACCCCCCTCTACATACAGGGGTTTGATTTAGGGATTTGAAATACAGCCATTTTGTTCAAAGATATATTTACTTCAGGCCTACAGTGGTTCAGGCCCTGTGAGATACCCCCTCTACATACAGGGGTTTGAATCAGGCATTTGAAATACAGCCATTTGAAATACAGCCATTTTGGGCAAAGATATATTTACTTCAGGCCTACAGTGGTTCAGACCGTGTGAGATAACCCCTCTACAAACAGGGGTTTGAATCAGGCATTTGAAATACAGCCATTTGAAATACAGCCATTTTGTGCAAAGATATATTTACTTAAGGCCTACAGTGGTTCAGACCGTGTGAGATACTCCCTCTACATAAAGAGGTTTGATTCAGGGATTTGAAATACAGCCATTTAAAATACAGCCATTTTGAGCAAAGATATATTTACTTCAGGCCTACAGTGGTTCAGGCCCTGTGAGATACCCCCTCTACATACAGGGGTTTGAATCAGGCATTTGAAATACAGCCATTTGAAATACAGTCATTTTGGGAAAAGAAATATTTACTTCAGGCCTAGAGTGGTTCAGGCCCTGTGAGATTCTCCCTTTTCATACTGTCGTTCTATTCTACTATTAATTAAACACCCATTTAGGGCAAGATCCTAAATTCGAAAAATATGAGGAGAGCGTCAAATAAGTGACGTGGCCCAGGTCGTGGTGCTGCTGGTGGAGCTCCTGTTGCAGGGAGAGGACGTGGTCTATCTGTGCCAGCTACACGCACAAGTGAAACCCCTTCCTCAGGTGCGAGTAGGCGACAAAACATGCAGCAGTATTTGGTCGTGCCTAATGCTGCTCTACGAATGGTGAGGCCAGAACAAGTACAGGCAATAGTAGATTGGGTTGCTGACAGTGGATCCAGTTCTTTCACATTGTCTCCCACTCAGTCTCCTGCTGAAAGACCACAGTTGGCACCTGCAGCAGATGTCCATCAGTCTTTCACCTCACCCCCTTGCAAATCAGCCAAGCAGTCTGAGCCCCAAGTCATGCAGCAGTCTCTTCTGCTTTTTGATTACTCTGTTAGCAGGGTTTCCCAGGGCCATCCACCTAGCCCTGCCCCAGAAGTGGAAGAGATTGAGTGCACCGATGCCCAACCACTTATTTTTCAAGATGAGTACATGTGAGGACCATAGCAGCATGTCTCGGATGATTACGAAACACAGGTGCCAACTGCTGGGGCTTTCGAAAGTGTGCAGACCGACAAGGAAGGCATGGGTGAAGACTGGGTGGAAGATGATGTGGAGGACGATAAGGTCCTCTACCCCACATGGAATCAAGGTCATGCGAGTGACCAATGTAGTTCAGAGGAAGAGGCGGTGGTCGCACAGAGCCACCAGCACAGCAGAAGAGGGAGCAGGGTGCAAAAGCGGAGCGGCCTTCCTCTAGACAGTACGCCTCCTACTGCCCACCGCAGCAAGGGAACGAGCACACTAAAGCCAGCTCCAAGGAGTTCCCTGGCATGGCAGTTCTTCAGACAATGTGAAGACGACAAGACACGAGTGTTTTGCACGCTGTGCAATCAGAACCTGAAGCGAGGCATAAATGTTTTCAACCTGAGCGCAAACTGCATGACCAGGCATTTAAGTGCAAAGCACGAGCTGCAGTGGAGTAGACACCTCAAAAACCAAGAAAGGTCTCTGGCTCCTCCTGCTTCCTCTTCTGCTGCAGTCTTGGCCTCTTCATCCAGCTCTGGAGTGACAGTGCCACCTGGCACCCCGCAAACAGAGGATCTGCCAGCAACACCAACACCTGGGTCACCAAGCATCTCCACAATGTCCCACGGAAGCGTTCAGCTCTCCATATCCCAAATGCTGGAGAGGAAGAGGAAGTACCCCCCTACCCACCCGCGATCCCTAGCCCTGAATGCCAGCATTTCTAAATTACTGGCCTTTGAAATGCTGTCATTCCGTCTGGTGGAGACGGATAGTTTTAAAGGACTTATGGCAGTGGCTGTCCCACAGTACGTCGTGCCCAGCTGCCACTACTTTTCAAGGTGAGCCATTCCTTCCCTGCACAACCAAGTAGGGGACAAAATCAGGTGTGCACTACGCAATGCCATCTGTGGCAAGATGCACCTGACTACGGATACGTTGACCAGTAAGCACTGTCAGGGCCGTTATATCTCCATAACAGCACACTGGGTAAATGCATTGGCGGCTGGGCCTGAGGCGGATAGCAGTTTGGCGCATGTCCTTCCACCACCGAGGATTGCAGGGCGCTTCAGTTTGCCTCCTGTTGCTTCCTCCTCCTATTCTGCTTCCTCATCCTCTACCAGCTCCTCATCCGGTCAGCGTAACACCTTCACCACCAACTTCAGCACAGCCAGGGGTAAATGACAGCAGGCAGTTTTAAAACTTATCGGTTTGAGGGACAAACCCCACACTGCGCAGGAGCTGTGGACGGGTCTTGAACAACACACCGATGAGTGGTTTGTGCCAGTCAGCCTCATGCCCATCCTGGTGGTGTGCGATAATAGGAGAAATCTCGTAGCAGCTCTGGGACTAGCCGGTTTGACGCACATACCTTGCCTGGCGCATGTGCTGAATTTGGTGGTGCAGAGATTCCTTAAAAATTTCCCCGACATGTCAGAGCTGCTGCATAAAGTGCTGGCCGTCTGTGCGCGCTTTCGGCGTTCTCACCCTGCTGCTGCTCGCCTGTCAGCGCTGCAGCGTAACTTCAGTCTCCCCGCTCACCGCCTCATATGCGACGTGCCCACAAGGTGGGACTCCACCTTGCACATGCTGGCCAGACTATGCGAGCAGCAGGCGATAGTGGAGTTTCAGCTGCAGCACGCACGGGTAAGTCGCTCGGCGGAGCAGCACCCCTTCACCACCAGTGACTGGGACTCCATGCGAGACCTGTGTTCCTTGTTGCGCTGTTTTGAGTACTCCACCAACATGGCCAGTGCAGATAACGCCGTTCTCAGCGTTACTATCCCACTTCTATGCCTCCTTGAAAAAACGCTCCTGGCGATGATGGAAGAGGATGTGGCACAGGAGGAGGAGGAGGAAGAGGGATCATTTCATAGGGTTTCCGGCCAGTCATTCCCAAGTGGCTCTGCACCCACAAACCCAAGGTACACAATTGTCCAGCCAGGGCACAGTTCAGGAGGATGACGAGGTGGAGGATGAGGAGGAGGAGATGGAGGAGGAGGAACCATGTTCACAGCAGGGTGGAACCCAGACCAGCTCATGGCGATCACTGTTGCATGGATGGGGGGATACAGAGGACACAGACGATACACCTCCCACAGAGGACAACTTTTCATTGCCTTTGGGCAGCCTGGCACACATGAGGTGGAGGATGAGGAGGAGGAGATGGAGGAGGAGGAACCATGTTCACAGCAGGGTGGAACCCAGACCAGCAGGAGGAACCATGTTCACAGCAGGGTGGAACCCAGACCAGCTCATGGCGATCACTGTTGCATGGATGGGGGGATACAGAGGACACAGACGATACACCTCCCACAGAGGACAACTTTTCATTGCCTTTGGGCAGCCTGGCACACATGAGCGATTACATGCTGCAGTGTCTCCGCAACGACCGCCGTGTTGCCCACATTCTAACTTGTGCTGATTACTGGGTGGCCACGTTGCTGGATCCCCGTTAAAAGGACAACGTACCGTCCTTAATTCCGTCACTGGAGCGTGATCGTAAGATGCACAAGCACACGCTGGTAGACGCACTGCTGGTGGCAATCCCACCTGACAGCGGGGGCACAGTGAAAGCACAAGGCGAAGGCAGAGGACGAGGAAGAGGTTGCCAATGCAGCTGGGGCACCGCCAGCACCTCAGAAGGCAGGGTTAGCATGGCCGAAATGTGGAAAAGCTTTGTCAGCATGCCACAACAACCAGCACCACCAGCTGATATGGAACATCTTAGCAGGAGGCAGCATTTCACCAACATGGTGGAGCAGTATGTGTGCACACGCCTACACGTACTGAATGACGGGTCTGCCCTCTTTAACTTCTGGGTCTCCAAATTGGGCACATGGCCTGAGCTTGCCCTTTACGCCTTGGAGGTGCTGGCCTGTCCTGCAGCCAGTGTATTATCTGAACGTGTGTTTAGCACGGCAGGGGGCGTCATCACAGACAATCGCAGCCGCCTGTCCACAGCCAATGTGGACAAGCTCACATTCATTAAAATGAACCAGGCATGGATCCCTCAGGACCTTTCCGTACCTTGTGCAGAATAGACATGTATACCGGCACTAAGCAGCCATTGTTATACTGCAGCGCAATTGCTCATTGTTGTATTTTGGATATTTCACACTCTTTTGGAGTGTACCTTAATTTTACAAAATTTTAATTAAAACCAAAAACCTGTGTTGGCTATCTCGTCCTCCTGCACCGCCGCTTGCACCTACTCTGCTACGTCCACCGCCTCCTTAAATTCCTACTCCATATGGAACTCCACCTCATAAATACATTTTTTTTTGTACGTGTTTTATTTTATATCATTTAACTACTTTGTCATTTACATTTTCGGGTGAAATTCACCAATTTTGGGGTGTATAGTACCACTGCTATACCTAGTAGACTAGTAAAAAAAACTAAAAAAAATTGTCAGTTAAATTCTATGGTGAAATTAACAATTTTTTGGCACAGAGAGAATAATGCAACAAATTATGTAGATTTTTTTTCTGAAGGATTGATATGGAATCCAAAGCATAAGAAGTACATAAAGGTCTCATACACCTCCATTCTTTTGATACAGCTGTGTGCTTGAGGTTTTAGTTTGAAATACTTTTACAAAGAAACATCATAGAGGAGAATAGGTTGCTACTTGATACTTGCAGTTGAACCAGTAAACAGAATTTACACCATTTATTATGGATTGCTATATACATATGCAAAGGTGTTTATGACATTATTAAAAGACTATGTGAAATTCTGCCAGTTATATTCTATGGATAAAAAATGAACTCCATATTTAGGGAAATTCTGCTTAATTATGGAGTGGTAGAATCATGCTGTATAGAGGAAACCACAAGACTTATAATAATTGTGAACAGAACCCTTGGGGTTATCTTAAAACTTTTTTGCAGTTATTAATTAAAAATATCATCTTGAAGTTGAGGAAGCTAGGGTGCCATGAGGCAAAAAGTGATAATTATGAAAATGTTGTCTTGCCAGCAAGGGAATTATAAATCTATTAATAGCACTTTGATAAATATTGCGACTTTTTGCTTCACATTAACCCAGTTCTAAAAAACATTTGACAGTTGAATTTACATAGATACATAGCAAGGTTGAAAAAAGTAATAAGCGTAAGCCCATCTAATTCAACCTGTTATATTAGAGAAGTCAGCTGAGTTGCCAGTTCAAGAAATCTACTGCAGATACCAGGCACATAGCTACCAAGGGTACAGAGACAACAGTCACAATGGAGCATCATGGCTTCCTCTTAGCCAAGATAGCTATTCTGGAACCACTTTAAATGGATATCAGATATGCAAAGTCTGCAGGGAGTCTGCTGTGGTAGTGAAACAATACTGTGAGTCAGTGTGATACACACATGACAGGCGTCGCTCTTAGAATCACTGCACACTTCACTTATTTGGGTAGTTACAATGCCAAAACTGACCAAATAACTCAAGTGTGAACTCAGCCTTACAGGTCAGCTGATTCCACATAGATGTCTACAGAATCTGTTCTATTAAATGTTATACAAGTAGAACCCACCGACAGAGTGGAGAGGGTGTCAGCAGTAAGTTTGTGATGACGTCACTGATTATTTTTCCCTTCCTCTGATCCGTCAGAACAATAACCCCCAAAAAAACGGATCCTGTCTGTTAAGCATCCGCCTTCACTTGGTCAGTATTTTTGAAGTAATCCATCCGTATTGCTAAAGCCAAAAAAAACGGAGAGGATCCAAAACACAGATGACATGTGAATAGAATATTTGCATCTCTTCTGTGTTTTGTACCCACTTCTGCTTTTGGCTACCGAATTATAAGCCAATTCTGATGGGACCATAAAGGCCTTACAGTTACTACATAGAAACAATCTGTTGTGATTCTCATTTTTCCTTCCTTCTGACAGATCAGAAGAAGGGTCAAATAAATAATGTCAACCAGGACAAAAAAGGCAAAATAGTGACCCAGTCATGAAGTGGGGAGGGTGAGAAGTCCACAGAGGGGCCCATTGACATAGTGGTGAGGTGGCTGCAGCACGAGGAGACCACAGAGTGGCCCAGTGACATAGTAGTGATGTGGCAGCAGCATGAGGAGACCACAGAGTGGTGATGTGGAGGCAGCAGCATGAGGAGACCACAGAGTGGCACAGATACATAGTGTTGAGGTGGCAGCAGCATCAGGAGACCACAGAGTAGTGATGTGGCAGCAGCATGAGGAGACCACAGAGTGGCCCAGTGACATATTGGGGATGTGGCAGCAGCATGAGGAGACCGCAGAGTGGTGAAGTGGCAGCAGCAGTAGGAGATCGCAGAGCGGTGAAGTGGCAGCAGCATAGGAAGACCACAGTGTAGCCCAGTGACCTAGTGGTGATGTGGCAGCAGCATGAGAAGACCACAGAGTGGTGATATGGCAGCAGCATGAGTAGACCACAGAGTGGTGAAGTGGCAGCAGCATGAGGAGACCACAGAGTGGTGAAGTGGCAGCTGCATGAGGAGACCACAGAGTGGTGAAGTGGCAGCTGCATGAGGAGACCACAGAGTGGTGAAGTGGCAGCTGCATGAGGAGACCACAGAGTGGTGAAGTGGCAGCAGCATGAGAAGACCACAGAGTGGCCCAGTGACATAGTGGTGATTTGGCAGCAGCATGAGGACTCCACAGAGTGGTATTATGGCAGCAGTATGAGGAGACCACAGAGTGGCCCAGAGACATAGTATTAAGGTGGCAGCAGCATGAGGAGACCACAGAGTGGTGAAGTGGCAGCATCATGAGGAGACCACAGAGTGGCTCTGAGACATAGTGTTGAAGTGGCAGCAGCATGAGGAGACAACAGAGTAGTGATGTGGCAGCAGCATGAAGAGACCACAGAGTGGTGAATTGGCAGAAGCATGATGATACCACAGAGTAGTAAAGTGGAAACAGCATGAGGAGACCACAGAGTGGCCCAGTGACATAGTGGTGATGTGGCCGCAGCATGGGGAGACCACAGAGTGGTGATGTTGCAGCAGCATGAGGAGACCACAGAGTGGTGAAGTGGCAGCAGCATGAGGAGACCACAAAGTGTCGCAGTGACATAGTGGTGAAGTGGCAGCATCATGAGGAAACCACAGAGTGGCTCTGAGACATAGTGTTGAGGTGGCAGCAGCATGAGGAGACAACAGAGTAGTGATGTGGCAGCCGAGTATGGCATTTTCCCATCAACACTCTGCATTGACTTCCTGCTACCGCTGCCTCCGTGAACCCCTGCACCGCTACTTTCCAGGCCGGTAGGCTCATGCCAAGCGGGTGGTCTACCCCGGGCACGTTTGGCTCCTGGCCTACCAATGCTGCCACCCTGCTGACTCAGCAGCTACTTCACGTGCAAGCTGCCACCCTCTTCTCCTGGTAATGAGGATGAAGCCCTTTTCTCAACCGGGTCCCAACTGCAATCGGCTACATCATAAACATCATCCGCTACTGTCTGCACGTCACTGATGTCCCCTTCAATGGTCTCAGGGCCAGGAGTCTGACTGCTCGCAACACCTGCTCCCACGCGACTCTCCTCATCACTACTTTCCTGCCTACCAGCGGAAGCGGCGGATGTCTCCTCCAGATCTTGGCTGGGCAGTAGCTGCTTACTGTCCTCTAGTAGCTCGTCCTCTCTGAAAAGTGGAGCAGAGCCTACGCCATATAATACTTATTGCGCTGATGGAACACAAAATGACAGAGTCAGGTTGAGGACAGTTGGGGGCACAGGGCCTACTCCCGGGCCATGCCAACTAAGCGTCGTGTCAGAGGAACCCACTGACTCTTGGCTGGGGGTGTCTGTTGTCACTTGCGACGAAGTCGAAGACCAAGTCAACCATTTAGGCACCGCTGGGTTGCTAGTCAAGATACGACCGCTAGATGACATGGGAGCTCAGGCCTCTTGCTGCGACTCCTACTGCCACCCCCCCTTCTGCTGCTACTTCTGCCTGCGGCAGAAACATTTTATATATACTATTTTTTTCTGATTAATAAACCCCCCCAAAAAAAAAACACAATTCACCGCTGAACAGCAATTAAGACGTATTCTTTTTCCTATTTCGACACCTCAAAAAATATAAACAATCACAATTCCCAGCAGAACGGCCAATAGGACATATGCATCTTTCCTATTAATACACCACATAAATAGCTGTAGTACAATGTACTGTAACTTCACTGCTGAATGTCAGTTATGACATATATTTTCTCCTTTTTATTACTATTTCTACACCACAAAAAAAAATAATAATCACAATTCACCACAGAACGGATGATGGGACGTACGTATATTTTCTTTTTCTGCACCACGTAAATGGCTGTAGTACAATGAAATTTCACTGCCGAATGGCACTTATGATATATATACACTCACCTAAAGAATTATTAGGAACACCATACTAATACGGTGTTGGATCCCCTTTTGCCTTCAGAACTGCCTTAATTCTACGTGGCATTGATTCAACAAGGTGCTGATAGCATTCTTTAGAAATGTTGGCCCATATTGATAGGATAGCATCTTGCAGTTGATGGAGATTTGAGGGATGCACATCCAGGGCACGAAGCTCCCGTTCCACCACATACCAAAGATTCTCTATTGGGTTGAGATTTGGTGACTGTGGGGGCCATTTTAGTACAGTGAACTCATTGTCATGTTCAAGAAACCAATTTGAAATGATTTGAGCTTTGTGACATGGTGCATTATCCTGCTGGAAGTAGCCATCAGAGGAGGGATACATGTTCTCATTCTGTTTACGCCAAATTCGGACTCTACCATTTGAATGTCTCAACAGAAATCGAGACTCATCAGACCAGGCAACATTTTTCCAGTCTTCGACAGTCCAATTTTGGTGAGCTCGTGCAAATTGTAGCCTCTTTTTCCTATTTGTAGTGGAGATGAGTGGTACCCGATGGGGTCTTCTGCTGTTGTAGCCCATCCGCCTCAAGGTTGTGCGTGTTGTGGCTTCACAAATGCTTTGCTGCATACCTCGTTTGTAACGAGTGGTTATTTCAGTCAACGTTGCTCTTCTATCAGCTTGAATCAGTCGGCCCATTCTCTTCTGACCTCTAGCATCCACAAGGAATTTTTGCCCACAGGACTGCCGCATACTGGATGTTTTTCCCTTTTCACACCATTCTTTGTAAACCCTAGAAATGGTTGTGCGTGAAAATCCCAGTAACAGAGCAGATTGTGAAATACTCAGACCGGCCCGTCTGGCACCAACAACCATGCCATGCTCAAAATTGCTTAAATCACCTTTCTTTCCCATTCTGACATTCAGTTTGGAGTTCAGGAGATTGTCTTGACCAGGACCACCCCCCTAAATGCATTGAATCAACTGCCATGTGATTGGTTGACTAGATAATTGCATTCATGAGAAATAGAACAGGTGTTCCTAATAATTCTTTAGGTGAGTGTATATATATATATATATATATATATATATTATATTTTTTTTCATAATTTTTAATTTAATTAATACACCCCCCTAAAAAAAATTAAACAATGTAAAATCAAAGCAGAACGGCTAATAGGACGTACGTATCTATCCTATTAATACACCCCATAAATGGCTATAGTACAATGTAACTTCCCCGCTGAAAGGCAATTATAACATATATATTTCCCTTTTTTTCCCCTATTAATACACCCCCCCCAAAAAATAAAATAAACAATGTCAAATCAAAGCAGAACGGCTAATGGGACGTAAGTATCTTTCCTATTAATACACCCTGTAAATTGCTATATTTCAATGCAACTTCACCGTCATATATGACATATGTTTTTTTCTTTTTTTTTTCTATTAATACATCCCCCCAGAAAAAGTTAAACAATGTAAAATCAACGCAGAACAGCTTATAGGACGTACGTATCTAACCTATTAATACACCCCGTAATTGGCCGTAGTACAATGTAACTTGACAGCTCAACAGCAATTATGACATATATTTTTCACTTTTTTATCCTAATAATAACCCCCCCAAAAAAAGTAAAACAATGTAAAATCAATGCAGAAAGGCTAATAGAATGTATGTATATTTTATATTAATACACCCCACAAATGGCTGAATCACAGAACTTGCACCCCAATCAAAGCAAGATTTGCTGGAATTACTGATGTATCATATAGTGCAAATAACCTAAAAGCAATTTGGATCCCCAATTAGTGCAGCAAGGTGTAATAGAATCGCTCTTATTGCACCCTGTTCTCCTTTTAGAGCGTAGATAATGCCTTCCTATTAGTGTTGGGCGAGCATACTCGGCCGAACACCAATTCAGCTCGAACATGGCTATGTTTGGCCGAATATCGTGTGTGCTTGAGCGCGATGCTTGAGTCAGTGTATTTAAATCTAATTTAGCCTTTATTTCTGAAAAGTTTCTGCGGGATTCGAACGTACAACCTTCTACATTCCAGCCAAAAATGTTAACCACTACACTATAGAGCTACATGGCCAATTACTTAAAAAAAAAAAAAGAAATAGAGGCTAAATTAGATTTAAATACACTGGGTGTCGCCAAGCACTGACTCCATATATGGACATAGCTATATATGGAGTCTTAAGCCGAAATAGAGTCCCAACAACCTCCGCTCTTCAGAGCAGGGGGTGCCTGGTTTAATGCTTGGGTTCTCCCATTGACTTCCATTGTGCTTGGGGGCTCTATAGAGCACCTGAGCATCGGGAAGTGTTCTACTCGAGCACCAGAGCTCGACCAACACTAGTAGCTATCATAATGAAGTGAAGAGTATGTTGCAGTTTTGGGGACTCCCTCTGCCTTCTGATGGGAGCTCTCACAGTGAAATTTTGGGGTTCCAATAGGTTAGAATGACAGCTTAGGGCCTGATGAAGGTTACCAGGCCTGTCAGGTAAACAAACCAGAGACAGAGAGAGGTCAGAAGACATGCTGGAGTTAGAAGCATGAACAATCCAGTACAAGACATGGTAAAGCATATGGTGCCATTAAAACATGCAATTTGTCCCACAAATGATAAGCCTTCACATGGTTATGTGAACGGAAAGTTGGGAAGAGAGAAAGGACATGCAACAATGAAAGTAGCCTTCATCTTGAAGTCAGTGCGGTCTGTCAAGTGCTTGTTGTGGGATCCTTCATACAGTAGCTTCAATTCTGTTTATATGCTCCTATGATGGAACAGGAAAATGGAATTCACAATGCAGATGCAACACCTTATTTACTGACATTGCATCATGATATGGAGCATCGGGCATTTTAATTTGATAAATGAAATGAAAAAAATATTTGAATATGGTATAAAGATATTAGTGCTGAGCGAAGTTCTTGAAAATTCGATTTGGCTGCTTCACCGAATAAAAAAAAAAAATTTGCTTTTTGACTAATTACTTCATCATGAAGCTCATTTCTTTGTAACTAGTGGGTGCAATGACAGGGAGCGGACCCCTCAGAAGCCGCATTTATTGCTGACTGCTGTATCTGACATTAATATTAAGACCTATAATTTAAAAAAATGTATAAAATCATACTTGTCTCATTACAAAGAGCCCACCACCGGCATCTTGATCCAGGGAAAAATCTCTTGCTGCGCGTTACCACTTCGGCCGGCGTAGTGACATCATACGTTACCACGTACAAGATTTCATCCAGTATCTTCAATCCAGATGGTGCTGGCTGGCTCGTCACGCTCAAACAAATGAGGCATGATTTTTTTACTTCCCATTTCAGGTAAAATTGATTTGTTACGATGAAACACAAGGAAATTCGGCTTTGCTTAACACTATAAGATATGTAAAATGTTCAGTTTCATAAAAATAAAAAAAAAGACAACACTCGGGACGTGCTCAAAATAGAAAAAATAGATCATTATTTACCTAGCATATCCCTCACCACCTCTTCAGTTTTCCCAGCCAAAACAACATGTGACCACTGCAGCCAATGACTGGCTTAAGCAGCGCACTTCTTGATGCCAGTGACTAGAAGGCCAGTGTTGTTGACGTGGAATCATTTCTGCAGCAGGGTCCACAGACAAGGCCGGGAGAATCGGAGCAGTTATGCCCTGAGAGTTGTCCAGTTTTTTTCATGAAACTGGACAACCCCTTTAATTGCCTTTGTACAGATTTAAGGACTGTTGTAAGAGATATTTTTAAAATGACTCTTTGTTCCTGATTAAACACATAGAATAATGTTAAGAAAAACTCATGCACCAGTTGTAACATACACATATATCTACTGTCCTCCAGGAGAAAACATATTGATTATAACTTGACAGATTTATATTTCATTTTGTTGTGAGTATCCCAGTTTCCGTGCAATACATACTATAGAAATCCCCAGACAGCAATAGATTAAAGTACATACACACTTGTGGGATATTGGGAAACAGGTAAACTCTAATGTCTTCTGACCGGCCAGCTTTATACAACTGTGTTATTAATGTGGTTTAAGAAGAAGACCTGCTTTCTTAGAGGTCACAGCAGCAATGACTTGTTGGTTATTAGTCACTTGCAATACATTTCTCTATAGCTTGTAAAAGTACAAGGGAGTTTTCCCAGGAAGATAATCCATATTACCATTAACATGTCTGTCTGACACACAAAAGAAGAAACCTTCCTTTCTGTATTAAATTTCAATGTGCGGTCGAATCCTGAGTGCCGAGTCAGAACATTTATATGTTCTACAAACAAGATTATATGCTTTCTACTTTTATTTGTTTCAGATTTTGTATTCTGTCGTTGAGCACTTCTTATATAACAATGCATCAATTCCTCAGTACCACAATATAGCATTTCATAATCTTTTTTTAACTTTAAACTAACAATATAAATTTGTCCAAACCCCGAATAGTGTGGCACAGTAACATTGGTAGTATTAGTAACATTTTCTCATTAACATTGGTTAAAACCTTGTCGCAAGAGAACCTTGTTTTGCAGATCTCCCCTTGATTGTGTAACGGTCGCGTACACACAGACACACAGGGGGGAGGGAAGTGACCACTGTGCTCCACCCTTACCCCTGGCCCTGCCTACTTGCCTCGCGAGTCCTAATGACAGGGGACAACTGGACGGCAATCCCTAACTTGGAGTAAGTGCAGGGATGACAGACAGACAAACAACAGGACGTGAACGGACCAAGTCAATACCAGGAAAGCTGCAAAGTACAAATGGAGCAAGCAGAGAATTGTCAGGAGAAGCCGGGGTCATAAATACCAGGAGAGCAGAGAAGTACAAGAGGAGTCCTAAGAGAGTAGTCAGGTGGGAGCCGAGGTCACAATACCAGGACGGAAGTGCAGTACAAGAGGAGCAGGCAAAAGGATGGTCAGGAACAGGATCAGGTAAGTATTCAGCAGTCCAAAAAATAGCCAGGAACCTAGAAATTAACAGGCAACCTGTAGCCAGCAGGCTGCCTGTATTTATAGTGGGGAGTGAGGGTCATGTGACGTGGCCAGCGTCACATGACCGACAGACCAACCAGTCGAGCACCGAGTGATCAGCTCGGCGCTCAAGGCAGACTAGGAGCAGGGAGCCACCCAGCTAGTAAAGCGGCCCTGGGAATGAGGTCAAACACAGAACAAAAATAGCAATTTAAATATTGTGGGTGACCACCTGGAACAAACAGAAGAAGTAATATGTGGTCAGAGTAAAACTTAACGTTTAATTAGAGCAATTTAGAAAAATGGGTCCCGAGATAACAGATAACAACAAATTATATGTATATACACATTCGGAGCAACACGGCGGTATACCAAACGGATGCAAGAAGTGCCAATATCAGATAAATGATGCTCGGCGGCACCAATAAGTAACCGGTTGGTCCTACCACATAGATGAAACGCTCCAAAATCAGCAATTGTCCGGCCGGTGTTGATTGATGTGCACACCGTTGCTGGCGGCAATTAGCATGAAACAGGGTGGTTGGCAAAACTGGCTGGCCCTAGAATTACCCTAGGAACCTACGCTGGCCTATGTGACCGGATGACGGGGACCCGCCACCAGTCACCAACAGGAACCTCACCCTGGAATTGTGCGCCCTAGAAAGCCCTTGCTTACCTGATCCCTACATGCACGTTTCGCTAGGAGAGATGAGTAACAAGCTCATCAGGGGTAACATGGGAGCTTGGGCTGGACCTGTGCAGGGTGCACTGACAATAATGTCAATAGTGCACTCTACACAGACACGAAATATCCCACGATCCAGATATGGATCCAAGTGGGCGAGTTAGCTATAGGAGGAAAGGGGGGGGTCAAGATATAGAACCCTCTCCTAGCAGCTCACTGAGACGCATGGACTGATGTAGCCTAGGTAGCGCTGGAGAGACGCTACCTTTTAAAGTGAAAGCCAGCTTCAAAAAGAGGCTTGGCTAAAGACACACCCACCTCAGTCGGAGCGAGCGGTGGACGTCCGCGCATGCGCGGAACGAAGCTACGCACAGAGAGAGGAGGGCAGGGTAGCGGACGTAAGTGACTGGAGTGACGTCACCACGCCACATCTCGCAGATGCACGCGAGATGACGCGACGGTTGCCTAGCAAACCCCAACCTCTGACTGTGTTCTCTGAATTTAACATACTCTGTCTGCCCAGACCTCGGCCTATTCCTTTCTAAGGTTTTGACTGATCCCTTGGTGCTCTGCCTCTTTACTCCCATCAGTCAGCTGTCAATCACACAGACACTAATCCTGGAGGAAGCGGCCTGCTGGTTCTTCTACAGTGAAGTCCAAATCCCTGTACAGGTGTTAAAGGGTGAATACCATGGGGCGCCATTTCTATTGGTTGAAATAGTGGTTCAATGCCGACTGCCATCAAATTTATGAAAAGTTATGCAGTATTGTGATATAGTTGATCAATTACTCATTTAGTAAGTGTAACAGCAGCTGGTGATCTGCGGCCAGTGCTTCCCCATTCACCGCTGCAGTCCTGGGCTCTGTCCTTGTAGGTACTGTTTGTTCTGGGATCCGCTCCACAGTTTCCTTTCAGCCCTGGCCACAGCATGCTTGCTGCTTGTTCCATGCAGCATTTCCTTAAAGGCCGGTGCGCATCACTTCCTGTGCTTTATGGGTTAGATCATGTGAACTCTCTGACCAATTCTAGCCCTCCTGCACATATATAAGTGGCTCAGTCCCCTTTCCAGTTGCCTCAGCGTCAAGGTCCCTGTGTCCTGCTAAGGTTGCTGATATCTCTGCTTGTGTTCCTGTGTACCTGACTCCTGCTTGTGTTTCTGGACTCCTCTACCAGTTTGATCCCTGCCTGCTTGCCTTGACTCTCCTGTTGCCAATCCGGATTGCCTGACCTGTACCTGTGCCACCTGCCCTGACCTTTTGCTTGTTTGACTTCGCCTCATTCTTTGGTCCTGCACTGTTGCTCCTGGTTACAACTCGGTCTGCTGAATACGTCTGTACCTCTGGTATCTTGCTCAGGTACCTCCTGGTCCACCTGGACCAGCTACCTTGTGTGCCAACCCTCCTTAAGAGGTAGAGACCTGGTGTTCCCCTCGGGAAAGTCTATCCCCACCATCAGGGGCACTGTGAAGATTGAGGGGTTAATTTAGACAACGCCCTTAGAGGAGGTAGGACACGTGGCACAGTGGGTTTGTGACATTTAGATCTCTCAGTTATCTGTGTTTGTAGTCATTATTCACTTTTAGAGTGTTAAAACCTGTCCAGGCTACTTGATTTTATGGAGTGGTGCTGAGAGATATGTGCCCAAGGTGCTGGGTGTTATAAGGTGTGCCAATAAGAAGCTGGTAGTCAGTCATATTACAGCGTTGAGAGCTTAGTGGAAGATTCACTAAGACTATGTTTTTATATGCCAGTCTTAGTACTAAGTACATTAGAGCAAGCTATGCAAAATGTAATAAGAGGCGCACAGGTCCTTCTCATTTACGGTTAATCTAAAAATGCAATCTAGACCAGATATGTGCTAGTGTAGGTTTAAACTAAAATTCATGTCATCTCCTCGCAAAAATTATAGTAAAGCTGTTGGGACACTTTTGGTAAGTGGCAAGTATAAAAGATTTAAAAAAAAGTACAGTACAGCACATATATTGTGTGCTGCTTCTCACCAGTTCTGGTGTTGCCTCACTCCCCTCCTCACTCCTTCTCCAGAAACTCTCATCAATATCTTCATCCTGCTGTATTATTTAAACCCAGTCCAGAAAGATGGATGTCACCTGACTATTCAGGTACTATAATACATCCCTGCTTCATATTCTATTTGCTGTCATAAATATTGCTACCCTGCAACACAGGATTCAATGGGGCACCGGCGCTGATTATCACTGGTCAAGCTGGAGTATGGTGGGCTGCGACATCACCACATGGACGCACCTAACTAACCCCATATGGTCATTTGTGGGCACGCAAGTACCATCAATATCATAACTATCATCCATGTTTTGGTTCACATGGAAGAACTAAGATGACCATTACTGTGTATCATGAGCAGATACACTACTAGTGAATATATGGATATGGTGATGTGTTTAGATGATTGTGTCTAGAAGGGGGAACAAATCTATCCCCTAAGTGGGGGCTTTGACCCTGATATGTGTGGTCCTGACTGTACCGTCCAAGAGTGTGGACTGGTGGTTTAGGGCTGTAAATATTGAAAGCCTGATACTGGTGACAATCTTATTGTACTGTCATCCATGATGAGGAAAACTATGTCCTGCTCATGGTAATATTGATGCCTATTATATATCCCCTGATGAGCCCAGGTTATTGGTATGGGCGAAACGCGTTGGAATTATATATATATACCAATAATATGTTCGACATCGTAATGAACGGCTGCGCTACAATTAGGCACTACTGAGAGTGTCAAGCAGCCATATTGAATGTGTATCAGAAAAATACCCTTCTTTTTCACTCTAAAACGACATTTTGGATCTAACATGTATCCGTATGATGCAATAACCTGTGGATATATCTTTATAGTTTTTTGTATTTAGCCCAGGCCACCCCCTAGGACACTACAATTAGACCTAGTCCAGTCATTATTGATAGGGATATACCAGGGTAATACAGGAGGTTCCTGAACAAGGGATCGCCCCTATCGGGGCGGCCATTCCGTTTTTTAGGCAGGAATAAATATCTTAGGGCCACAATTAGGGATAGGCCCACTTTAGAAATTAGCATCCTGCCCGAAATCCAACGTCCTTCGGGGATCCCACCAAGATACAGATATAACCTGGTTTAGAGCAACCACTGCTGGTCCATCTATACATTGTCAATTTTTGCTCTTTCTTTTTTCTTTTTTTTGTGTGTGTTTGTTCTAAATGGGAGTTTGTTATTTTATGCGTATTATATAATAAAGGCTACGTTTTAAGACAGGTGGTATCCTGTGACTATACCCTGCAACATTGCCAGTTCTACACATGTCCAGCTCTGCTTATTTTCATATACTATTCCATTAATCCTACACATTTCCACATCTGCCAATCTTCAGCACTGCTATACTGTCAATCCTGCATCATTGTCCGCTCTGCATCTCCATCAGCTGTGCTACACCATAAACTCTGCTACTCTATCAGCTCTGAATCTCTTCAGCTCTTCTACACCATAAAGCCTACATCATCTTCAGCTCTGCTGTAGCACGACTCATCATCTTCTACATTGCTACTCCTCCATCTCTGCAACATCAACACCCTTCTACATCTGTTCTACAGCTTGCTAAATCTACTCCAATTGTCTATGCTGTATAAGACCTGTTCTTCCAGACAAGAAGCTTTGTAGATCCACCTCACCAGGGTAGAACATAATGCAGTGGCCGGGTTTGGGGTTGTATCAACACTACGCTGAGTCCCCCGGACACTGTTGAGGTGTCACCACGTATTACTGCAGTTAACCAGTGTGCTTCTTTACTGGAGGAACTCAGGTGCAAAACAATATAGGTAAGGCACTTAGGGTTCATGCTGATGAAACGCCTGAGCTAGCTGTCTCTCTCTCTCTCAGAAGGCTGGTATTCTGGACAAAGGCTCGTGATCCAGCGTGGCAGAGTATCCCTCTATCAGTGTTTTCTTCTGGTTACTCATGCAGTTTAGCAGAGTCTCTTCTTCTAAGCACTAAACCCTAACTGCAGAAAACTAGTAGTTCTGACTTCTCTCCTTATATGCAGTTTCTAGCTGAACTAGAACCTTCTAGTGGGAGGAGTGGAGAAACAGAACCTAACCAAAAACAGTATTACAACTTTCATCTCTCATAGACGTATTGTATTTGAACTTCAATAATACCAAATGTGAATAACAAAGCAGTTTTTTCAGACAAAAACAAGTTTTCAAACATAATTAAATAGCTAAACCAGACATCCAAAAGATCAGTCTTCTGGTTTTTGTGGTAAACAAGTATGTTTTTTTTTCCTTTAAAACATACTCTTCTTTTAACTACGGAAAATTATTAGCTTCTCATTATTAGCTAGAAAGTCCCAAACGTCTCTCAGTATCTATTAACCTTCCAACAGTGTCATGCAAATACAGTGCAAATGAACAGGATATACGGTATATTGCAACAAACATATAAAATGCAGTTACATGATATTAAACAGTATAAGTCAGTGCAAGCTAATTTTTGATATTTTTTATTTTATTCTATACAACTGCCATAAAAATATTGATGAATCTACCCCTAACACTTTGCCTTAAGTGAAAGAATGTCTAGTTACAAAGCTAATCATACATGTGTACAATCGCAGCGCTCAGCTTATAGCCTGAGAGAAAAATAAACCTCTCAGGCTATGAGCTGAGCGCTGCGATTGGCCAGCGCTACAGCATAGGAGAAAGAGACGCCGTCAGGTTCCCCTGGGTGGAGCCTAACTATGAAGATACCGGAGGCTATACCGGGCGAACGGAGCGGCGCCCAGGTATAACAGTAAGTGCAGGGGGATCACTGGGCGCCACTCTACATGTCTGTATAGTTAGTTTAGATGTTTTATTCTGGTGAAAGGTCCTCTTTAACCACCTCAGCCCCCATAGCTTAAATACCCTTAATGACCAGGCCACTTTTTACACTTCTGCACTACACTACTTTCACAGTTTATTGCTCGGTCATGCAACTTACCACCCAAATGAATTTTACCTCCTTTTCTTCTCACTAATAGAGCTTTCATTTGGTGGTATTTCATTGCTGCTGACATTTTTACTTTTTTTGTTATTAATCGAAATTTAAAGATTTTTTTGCAAAAAAATGACATTTTTCACTTTCAGTTGTAAAATTTTGCAAAAAAAACGACATCCATATATACAATTTTCTCTAAATTTATTGTTCTACATGTCTTTGATAAAAAAAAAATGTTTGGGTTAAAAAAAAATGGTTTGGGTAAAAGTTATAGCGTTTACAAACTATGGTACAAAAATATGAATTTCCGCTTTTTGAAGCAGCTCTGACTTTCTGAGCACCTGTCATGTTTCCTGAGGTTCTACAAATGCCAGACAGTACAAACAACCCACAAGTGACCCCATTTCGGAAAGTAGACACCCTAAAGTATTCGCTGATGGGCATAGTGAGTTCATAGAACTTTTTATTTTTTGTCACAAGTTAGCGGAAAATGATGATTTTTATTTTTTTTCTTACAAAGTCTCATATTCCACTAACTTGTGACAAAAAATAAAAACTTCCATGAACTCACTATGCCCATCACGAAATACCTTGGGGTGTCTTCTTTCCAAAATGGGGTCACTTGTGGGGTAGTTATACTGCCCTGGCATTTTAGGGGCCCAAATGCGTGCAAAGTAGTTTGAAATCAAAATGTGTAAAAAATAGCCGGTGAAATCCAAAAGGTGCTCTTTGGAATGTGGGCCCCTTTGCCCACCTAGGCTGCAAAAAAGTGTCACACATGTGGTATTGCCGTATTCAGGAGAAGTTGGGCAATGTTTTTTGGGGTGTCATTTTACATATACCCATGCTGGGTGAGAGAAATATCTTGGCAAAAGACAACTTTTCCAATTTTGTTATACAAAGTTGGCATTTGACCAAGATATTTATCTCACCCAGCATGGGTATATGTAAAATGACACCCCAAAACACATTGCCCAACTTCTTCTGAGTACGGTGATACCAGATGTGTGACACTTTTTTGCAGCCTAGGTGGGCAAAGGGGCCCACATTCCAAAGAGCACCTTTCGGATTTCACCGGCCATTTTTTACAGATTTTGATTTCAAACCACTTCTCACGCATTCGGGCCCCTAAAATGCCAGGGCAGTATAACTACCCCACAAGTGACCCCATTTTGGAAAGAAGACACCCCAAGGTATTTCGTGATGGGCATAGTGAGTTCATGGAAGTTTTTATTTTTTGTCACAAGTTAGTGGAATATGAGACTTTGTAAGAAAAAAAAAAATCATCATTTTCCGCTGACTTGTGACAAAAAATAAAAAATTATAGGAACTCGCCATGCCCCTCACGGAATACCTTGGGGTGTCTTTTTACATATACTCATGCTGGGTGAGAGAAATATCTCGGCAAAAGACAACTTTTCCCATTTTTAATGCAAAGTTGGCATTTGACCAAGATATTTATCTCACCCAGCATGGGTATATGTAAAATGACACCCCAAAACACATTGCCCAACTTCTCCTGAGTACGGCGATACCAGATGTGTGACACATTTTTGCAGCCTAGATGCGCAAAGGGGCCCACATTCCTTTTAGGAGGGCATTTTTAGACATTTGGATCCCAGACTTCTTCTCACGCTTTAGGGCCCCTAAAATGCCAGGGCAGTATAAATACCCCACATGTGACCCCATTTTGGAAAGAAGACACCCCAAGGTATTCAATGAGGGGCATGGCGAGTTCATGAAAGATTGAAATTTTTGGCCCAAGTTAGCAGAATTTTTTTTTTTTTTTCTTACAAAGTCTCCCTTTCCGCTAACTTGGGACAAAAATTTCAATTTTTCATGGACTCAATAAGCCCCTCACGGAATACCTTGTGGTGTCTTCTTTCCGAAATGGGGTCACATGTGGGGTATTTATACTGCCCTGGCATTCTAGGGGCCCTAAAGCGTGAGAAGTCTGGAAAATAAATGTCTAAAAAATTTTGGATTCCGTGAGAAGTATGGTGAGTTCATGTGAGATTTCAGTTCATGTGAGACTTTGTAAGAAAAAAATAATAATTTCCGCTAACTTGGGCCAACATTGTCATTGATCACCCCCCTATAAGGCTCCATTCAGACGTCCGTATGTTTTTTACAGATCCACGGATACATGGATCGGATCCGCAAAACACATACGGACGTCTGAATAGAGCCTTACAGGGGGGTGATCAATGACAGTGCGGTGATCAATGACAGGGGGGTGATCAGGGAGTCTATATGGGGTGATCACTCCCCTGTCATTGATCACCCCCCTATAAGGTTCCATTCAGATGTCCGTATGTGTTTTGCGGATCCGATCCATGTATCCGTAAAAAACATACGGACGTCTGAATGGAGCCTTACAGGGGGGTGATCAATGGCAGGGGGGTGATCAGGGAGTCTATATGGGGTGATCACCCCCCTGTCATTGATCACCCCCTTTAAGGCTCCATTCAGACGTCCGTATGTTTTTTACAGATCCACGGATACATGGATCGGATCCGCAAAACACATACGGACGTCTGAATGGAGCCTTACAGGGGGGTGATCAATGACAGGGGGTGATCAGGGAGTCTATATGGGGTGATCACCCCCCTGTTAACCCCCCTGTTAATTTTTGAAACAAAAAAAATCATGTATTAGTGTCTCAATAGTCTGAAAGCCATTTTTTTTTATTTGTTTTGGGCGATTGCCTATGTAGGGGCATATTTTTTGTGGGATGAGGTGAGTGTTAGATGGTGCTATTTTAGGGGCATATGCCTTTTTGATTGCTTAGTGTTGCACTTTTAGTGATGTAAGGTGACAAAAATGGCTTTTTTTACAGTTTTTATTTAATTTTTTTTATGGTGTCTATCGGATGGGGTGGATCATGTGATATATTTATAGGGCCGGTAGTTACGGACGGGACAATATCTAATATGTGAGTTTTTCCTTTTTTTATTTCCTTTTTTATTATAAAATTAGGGGAAAAGGGCGGTTTTGCTTTTTTTTTAACTTGAAACTATTTTTTTATTGAAAACACTTTTTTTTACTTTTTTTTAAAACTTTATTTCTGTCCCACTCTGGGACTTCAACTTTTGGGGGTCTGATCCCCTCTACAATGCATTACAATACATCTGTATTGTAATGCATTGCCTGTTAGTGTATGACACTGAGTCATACACTAACAGGTTGCCTAGGAGACCCAGCCTGAGGCTGGATCTCCTCGGCACCCGTAGAAGGCAGTTCCCGATGCTGTGCAAGGTATTGGGCAGCCTCTGCATGGCATCGGGCTGCCTTGTCACGCATCGAGTCCCCACCACAGCAGCGCGGGGACTCGATGCGCTCCCTCAACTTCTATGTCGCTGTCAGCGTGGACCACGTCATAGGAGGGGTTAATCCGCAGCGACCCCCCCTCGGCATTTTCACAGGGTGCCTGCTGCATGATTTCAGCAGGCACCCCGTTCCGATCACCGCCCGCTGCGCGGCGGTGATCGAAAATACACAGGGTGTACCTGTACGCCCTGTGTCCTTAAGGACTCGGACATCAGGGCGTACAGGTATGCCCTGTGTCCGTAAGAGGTTAAAGGAGAGACTTTTGATAACTAAACTACAACTACAAAAACCCATGAGACCATTATAACCAGAACCAGAGTTTTTATCCTCTTGAAAACCCTGAGGAACTAATAGACAAATTACAGGTCATATCTTTTAGCACGAACATGCCTGTAGGAGAATATGCACTTGATATGTACCAGTGCTGCTATTTAAAACAACTCTGTTACCATTAAGGAGTTATTCCATGACTAATGTAAAAAATGAAAATCAGACCTCAAATCGTACATGACATTTCTAACTAAGCTAGAACCAGCCCTGTACCTCACATGGATCCATTGATCTATACATTCACTGCTCTAATAGATGTACAGTCAGGTCCATAAATATTTGGACATCAACACAATTCTAAGATTTTTGGCTCTATACACCACCACAATGGATTTGAAATGAAACGAACAAGATGTGCTTTAACTGCAGTCTGTCAGCTTTAATTTGAGGGTATTTACATCCAAATCAGGTGAACGGTGTAGGAATTACAACAGTTTGCATATGTGCCTCCCACTGGTTAAGGGATCAGAAGTAATGGGACAATTGGCTTCTCAGCTGTTCCATGGCCAGGTGTGTATTATTCCCTCATTATCCCAATTGCAATGAGCAGATGAAAGGTCCAGAGTTCATTTCAAGTGTGCTATTTGCATTTGGAATCTGTTCCTGTCAACTCTAAAGGTGAGATCCAAAGAGCTGTCACTATCAGTGAAGCAAGCCATCATTATGCTGAAAAAACAAAACAAACCCATCAGAGAGATAGCAAAAACATTAGGCGTGACCAAAACAACTGTTTGGAACATTCTTAAAAAGAAGGAACGCAACGGTGAGCCCAGCAACACCAAAAGACCTGGAAGACCACGGAAAACAACTGCGGTGGACTACTGAAGAATTCTTTCCTGGTGCGTTCACAACAGTTGGCCAGATCAAGAACACTCTCCAGGATGTAGGTGTATGTGTGTCAAAGTCAACAATCAAGAGAAGACTTCACCAGAGTGAATACAGAGGGTTCACCACAAGATGTAAACCATTGGTGAGCCTCAAAAACAGGAAGGCCAGATTAGAGTTTGCCAAACGACATCTAAAAAAGCCTTCACAGTTCTGGAACAACATCCTATGGACAGATGAGACCAAGATCAACTTGTACTAGAGTGATGGGAAGAGAAGAGTATGGAGAAAAAAAGGAACTGCTCATGATCCTAAGCATACCACCTCATCAGTGAAGCATGGTGGTGGTAGTGTCATGGCGTGGGCATGTATGACTGCCAGTGGAACTGGTTCTCTTGTATTTATTGATGATGTGACTGCTGACAAAAGCAGCAGGATGAATTCTGAAGTGTTTCAGGCAATATTATCTGCTCATATTCAGCCAAATGCTTCAGAACTCATTGGACAGCGCTTCACAGTACAGATGGACAATGACCCAAAGCATACTGCAAAAGCAACTAAAGAGTTTTTTTTAAGGGAAAGAAGTGGAATGTTATGCAATTGCCAAGTCAATCACCTGACCTAAATCCGATTGAGCATGAATTTCACTTGCTGAAGACAAAACTAAAGGGAAAATGCCCCAAGAACAAGCAGGAACTGAAGACAGTTGCAGTAGAGGCCTGGCAGAGCATCACCAGGGATGAAACCCAGCGTCTGGTGATGGCTATGCGTTCCAGACTTCAGGCTGTAATTGACTGCAAAGGATTTGCAATCAAGTATTAAAAAGTGAAAGTTTGATTTTTGATTATTATTCTGTCCCATTACTTTTGGTTCCTTAACAAGTGGGAGGCACATATGCAAACTGTTGCAATTCCTGCACCGTTTACCTGATTTGGATGTAAATACCCTCAAATTAAAGCTGACAGTATGCAGTTAAAGCACATCTTGTTCGTTTCATTTCAAATCCATTGTGTTGGTGTATAGAGCCAAAAATCTTAGAATTGTGTGGATGTCCCAATATTTATGGACCTGACTGTATATCAATCTGGCAGCTCAGGGGGAGTGTCTTTTCTGCTGCAGCTAAGGGGGCGTGTCTTAGCTCTCCCTATCAAAGCTCAGGAGGCAGTTGAAGGATAAAACTGAGCATGTGTGGCCTTCTCAGTGAGCCTGACAAAGAAATAAGAAAACAAAAACAGCAGGTGGCGCTATACAGATACATTTTTATGAATAACTCACTGGCTACGTAACATTTTTAATTACATGCAAATGAAAAAGTATTCAGATCCAGGTGCTGGTTTGAAAACTGCTGTATATTTTTCATGGAACAACCCTTTTAATGAAGAGGATAAATCAGTAGGTAATAGCTTTTTGTGTACGCTCCAAATCCCTCATAGATAATTGCAAATATTCATATTCACTGCATAGAATATCAGGCTGTAGCTGCTGTAAAATATCATGTTAATATAGACATATTGAATGTGTTATGTGATAGGAAACTTCATTTTACAAGAGCTTTTCTTGACAATTAACAGACATGACAGCTACATGGATAATACATTGGATTGCATATGATCTGTACAGTGTATAGTCTTCTGTATTCTTACAAGAAATTTATTCTGACAACCTTTGCATGTTATGTTTTATAAGTAATTTTATCTCTTGTATGACAAGACTGTATGATGAGGGCGCGATGGAGCAGGTCTGCAATGATATGGTATTGATTTCTATATTTTTTTTAAATTGGAGACAGTATAATGTATAATGTGGAAGCAATCACTATAGTATTATACAATACCTGATCAGAGACACTTTATATTCACCCTTTTTCTATATTATCAGTGTATATGTTTAGAGTGATCTTGTAGCTTTTGTTTAATGTGCTCTGAAAAGAAGATACAGTAATTACACTTTGGATATAGATGTGGCACCTTATTTGCACATTGTCTTCCAAGATTTTTGGATGTATTCCGTGTTCACCACAGCAAACAAATTAAGAAGCTTTATTAATTGAATTCTTCCAGTTTTTCTTGCATAATTAGTCACAACTGAATTTGTGAAATCAGAGACACTTGCACTGCCGCCTGGTGCTTCTCTGAGGCTGATGTATTCACCTAGGTTGCCACTGCTTGGTATTAGGGGTGAGTGTCCAACCTACTCTCACCGATAGTAAATGACTGATTGCTTTAACTGCTTGTAGAATACCGGCGCTGGCACAGAGAGGGTAAAAAGGTCATACATATACAGTATACAGGACACTAATTGTAAAGTCTCTACCTGTATCTGAGAGATGATCGTTCCGTAATGTGGTGTGGTCCCGTTATTCCAAGTAGCGCTGTATAAATCTAATGGAACGCTTCTTGCTCTAACTCACACCTCGCGCACTGCTCCGGTCGGTAGCTAGCGCACGCGTGGAGGAGCCTGCAGGAATGAGTTCAGGAGCGTCTTCATGTGACGTCACAACTTCGCCCTGGGTGCCTCCAAAGGACAAATTTACATCCAACGCATTTCAAAGGAACCCGTAGGTTCAGAAACGCGTTGGATGTCCAAAAGAGAGTTGCATGGAAAAATAAAATATAGAAGAACCAGTTTGAATGTAGTTGCAGCACGTGCAGATATGATGCCCACATTTATATGTGCCCTTATATCTCAAACAAGTGGATGAGATGCGATTCTTTTCTGTGTATAAACTAGGACTAATTTTTTGTGCCAACGTAGGTGCCCGTCGTGCAATGCATGTTTCATGTTTGATGTGGAAAAGTGTGTGACAAATAACCACATCACAAAGCTGCAGCAAGCTGCTGTTTTAATGCAATCTAAATGAGATGACATCTAAATGTACCCTTAAACAGCAAAGCAAATGCACAAGTCTGAAGGCATCGCCATTAATGGTTCATGCATGTTATGATTGGAAAATAATAGTATGCATCATCCAGCTCTCTTTTCATCTCAAGATTCATTCACTCAAGTGAGAGGGTCTGCAAGAAAAACGGACAGGATACTGATATAATCTGTGAGTGGTCTGTATAAAAATGCACCCATGTTCACAGGCTGGAACACATTGCTTATCCGAAAGAGCTGTAACTCTTTCTAGGTGTATCTTTACTATAGGTGTATCTTTACATGGTGGCCCTCTCTGACATGTGTATTGCAGCTGCAGCATCCAGTTGTGCCCTCCTCCCTTTTTCATAACAGCAGGGCTCCACAGTGGTATAAGCAGTCCTTCCTTAGGGCTTGTTCACACGACAATTTGCGGAATGGAACGCACGGCCCTTTATAGAAATACCTATTCTTGTCCGCAAAACAGACAAAAATAGGACAGGACTCATAATTTTTGCAGGGCCACGGACTGGAGCAACGGATACGGACAGCACACGGAGTGCTATCCGCATCTTTTGCAGCCCCATTGAAATGAATGGGTCCGCACCCGAGCCGGAAGCAAATCACGGTCGTGTGAATGAGCCCTTACTGAATAGAAAGACTGATAAATCGCATTAAGGAATTCAATGTTTGGCTTGGTGAATGGTGTCTGAACCAAGGGTTTGGCTTTGTGTGTCATGTTAGCTCTCGGTGGAATGGAAAAGAACTGTACAAGAAAGATGGTTTGCATCTTCCTCTCAAGGGAACGAATGTCCTCAGTGAACAGTTCAAAGAATTTGCTAAGGAGCATTTAAACTAGGAAAGGGGGGCAAAAGAGTGATAATCCAGCAGTCCAACTGCCCCCCAGAGCAATGCCAGAAGATACCAGTAGCACATAGGTTAAGAAATGACAAGCTCAGACTCTTGTCTACAAATGCTAGCAGTTTAGGGAATAAGATAAATGAACTTGAGTCTATAATGGCATCTGAGAATATAGATTTAGTGGCTGTTACTGAGACATGGTTCAGTGGGAGTAATGACTGGGATATAACAATACCAGGGTTCTCTCTATATAGAAAAAACAGAGAAGGCAAGAAAGGGGGAGGGGTGGCCCTGTATGTGAAAGATAGCATAAAATCTAATTTAATACAAGTTAATTAGCAAGACCAATTTAGAGTCAGTTTGGGTTACCTTGCAGCTTGATAATCATAAGGTAACTTGTGTACGTGTGATATAGACCACCTAGCCAAGTCAAAGAATTCGATGATTTACTAGTTGAGGAAATAGCTAAAATGGCATTGAAAGGGGAAGTTATCATTATAAGAAACTTTAATCTTCCTGATGTAAACTGGAAAATCAAAATAGCTAGTTCTGCCAGGAGTACAGATATTCTAAATTCCCTACTGGGATTATCTCTACAGCAAGTAGTTGAGGAGCCAACCCGGAAGGAAGCCATTTTAGATTTAGTATTCACAAATGAGAAGTTGGTATCTGATATTACTGTAGGGGAAAGCTTGGGGTCTAGTTATCACCAGTCAGTGTGGTTTACTATAAATACAGTGACTGAGTTACACCACACAAAAATCAAAGTTTTAGATTTTAGAAAAACTGACTATTTTGGAAATTAGATTAGTGGTATACGAGTCCCTATCAGATTGGAACAGTTTCAATGGAGTCCAGGAGAAATGGGACTACTTAAAAGTGACACTATTGAAGGCAACAGATAATTGCATTAGGCTTGTCAGTAAAAGCAAAAAAAAGGAAGAGACCACTGTGTGGTACTCAGCAGAAGTGGCCAAAATCATTAAAAACAAAAAGATAGCATTTAGTAATTATAAAAAAAAAACGAGGATGACAGGCAAATTTATAAGATTAGGCAGAGAGAGGCCAAACAAGTTATAAGAGCTTCTAAAGCACAGGCAGAAGAGAAATTAGCTCAGTCAGTAAAAAAAAGGCGATAAGACATTCTTCAGATACATAAATGAAAAAAGGAAACTAAAACAAGGAATTACCAAATCAAAAACAAAAGAAGGAAGGTATATGGAAGAAGATTAAGAACTAGCTGACTGCCTCAATGAATACTTCTGTTCAGTTTTTACAAAGGAAAATGAAGGAAAAGGACCTCAGTTAGGAAGGAAGACTAATGAATCTTTTGATGCATGTGTCTTTACAGAGGAAGAGGTTCTAAGTCAGCTGTCTAAAATTAATACAAATAAGTCACAGGGGCCTGATGGGATACACCCAAAGCTATTAAAAGAGCTTAACGGTAAACTAGCAAAACCATTAACAGATTTATTTAACCAATCACTGGTAACAGGAGTCGTCCCAGAAGATTGGAAATTAGCAAATGTTGTGCCCATTTGTGAGATTGTGGATAAACTCTGCCTGTATAATGTTTATGTTTAAATTGTATTGGAGCTGTCATTTGGCATTCTGGGCACTAGAGGCCACTGTTTTGCAGCACAGTCAGCACACTCTGGGATCTGCATTTGCAAAGCAGATGATGACTCATGCAAGCTGCTTCTGAAAACCA
Organism: Bufo bufo; assembly: GCF_905171765.1. Taxonomy (NCBI): domain Eukaryota; kingdom Metazoa; phylum Chordata; class Amphibia; order Anura; family Bufonidae; genus Bufo; species Bufo bufo. Next base: position 658,537,969 of record NC_053389.1, read on the forward strand.
GGAAGTCTGAGCTGATCTGACATGGTGGAAGGATTGTGCTGTGAGGGACTGAATCCGATTCCATCCTGGCTTGCGGATGTCCGGCAGTGAATGGACACTCAAAGGAAGGAGAGTATCTGTTGTCCCCTTTCTGGATCCAGCTCTTTGAAAGAGAGGTTGTCCCAGGAAGACCAGTTCCAGTGTATGGACAGAAAGCCTTATCATCAAGCAAGGCCGCACGGTTGCTGAGAGCTTGGTGGCCATCCCGGTTAAGCAGCATCCTAGGGCCCAGAACAGACGCAGGTCATCAGTACACCTGATTACCAATTATACTTTACTGTTTGGCGCCTAAAGTAACAGAGACTAGCCTAGGCCTTGTATTAGCTAGTTAGATAGGGTTAAAGCTTTGTTAGGCCTTACTGTACTGGACTGCAGTGCAGTAATTGACTTGCAGGCTCTGCTACGTCTGCCACCGGTTAGGTGTGTCCTCTATAGCGGCACGGTATGACTTGTAGGCTCTGCTGTGTGTGCCAATGGGCTAGGCCTGTCCCTCGGACAGGGACAGTAACTGTGAGCCTGGTTTATTACTTATACTGTTTGTACTTGTGTTATTACTGTTTCCAAAGTAAAGTTTCTGTTCTTGCATATAAAGCTGGTGTCAGTGTCGCTTTCCTTCACTGTGACTTCGCTGTATCCTGGGGAGCCCACCTCGGTACACGGCTTATACATTCACAAGAAAGGTAGTAGGGAGCAATCGGGCAACTATAGGCCAGTAAGCCTGACATCAATAGTGGGGAAATTAATGGAAACCATTAAGCGAGAGTGCTGTTAGGGTTGTCACCCCACACAAATTAAAAAGTTTGGCGTGGGTGTTATTTGATCATATTTCACGTTTTGTTCCATTTTTTTCCTAAGGAAAAAAAAAAATCATTTTTACTGTTGGGGACACCCTGTGTATTTAAGTTTTATTTAGCCTCTTTTTTTAAAAGTTTCTGTGGGGATTTAAACTCACAACCTTCTACATTAAAGGAAAGAACCTTAACCACTGGGCTATAAAGCTCAATGCAAATTTCTCATTGAAAAACCTCATATAAGTTTATATTGTGTTAAAAACCGCATTGAGGTTTATCTGGTATTATACAAGAGAAACTTCTATGATGTTTTTCAGCAATGACTTAGCATTGCGCTCTATAGCCCAGTAATTAAGGTTCTTGCATTTAATGTAGATGGTTGTGAGTTTAAATAACCATAGAAACATTTCAAAAATAGAATCTAAATTAAATGTATATACATAGGGTGTCCCCAAGCATAATGGCCATGCTTGGGAATACCCCTTTCATGTTCATAACACTGACTCCATATATGTACACATTCATATATGGAGTCAGAGCATGGACTCTGAAAGGGATTTTCATAAATCTTTTGATACATCACAGATAAGACATATATTATACAAGCCTCATCTCTTGTGGCATGCAGCACATCGAATTAGCACATAACACACCCTCTGCCAGTGCTGGACACAATAGCAGCATCTCTGAACAAAGGAGCTATTTAACATCTCACCTCACATACAATGAAACAAACTAAGATAGCCTATTCAACTTGTTAGCATATAGAGGAAAACCTGTTCAATGTAAAATAGCTCTTTTGCAAGTATTGTATACAGCAGATACCAGCATTGTTTAACAAAGTTTTAACTGTAATTTGGTAACACATGTTCCCAGGGCCTCTTTATAAATACCAGGAGTGTTCCAATTGGATCTTGAGAAACAATATGCGCCCACTCCCCAAAAAGCCCTATAAGTATGTGCTGAAAAATAAAGATGTCAGATATTTAACAACCTAAGTTCAGTCTGGGCTGATTATTTATCTCTCTGATCAGAAGCAAACTGGATATTCATTGCACAGGGAAATATTCATGGGTTGGAGGTCTGATGCCTCATCTTATACCAGCATAAACCTGCCTGAAGAAAACCGCTAACAGACTCTTAAGCTGGAAAATTCCCCACTTTGCGATCTGCCAGACTGAAGCAGGGGGCCCCTTAGAGTAGGCATGGCCAACCTGCGGCTCTCCAGCTGTTGTAAAACTACAATTCCCACCATGCCCTGCTGTAGGCTGATAGCTATAAGCAGTCTAGGCATGCTGGGAGTTGTAGTTTTGAAAAAGCTGGAGAGCCGCTGGTTGGTCATTCCTGCCTTAGAGGATCGGGGCCCTGTTTGCCGGCCCTGAATGCAGGGATATAAAAATTACCCTTTCTCTATAAAACATGCTTTTGGGTCCAAAGTTAGTAAAATATGAAATAAACTATACAAATTTCATAATAATGATATTTATACTGCAGTGCTCATACGATAAAAAAGCAGTATAATGATAGCAGTTTTAAAAGTTATGTGTCTTGGAATGCTGTGAAATAAAATTGCTGCATCATAAAGGCATAAGAATGAAGTAGCAATATTTTTATGCAACTGTAGGCTGGGCCTCCACAGTCAGTTGTACTGGTGGGCCCTAGGGACTCTAGCACGACACTGCATATGTTGGCCATTGAGTCCTATTGTTATAAAAGTATAGTGCACTGTGTACGTTTTTTTGGCAGGGTGCCCTTCTGAGAATATTCAACTACGCTTTCCAATACAGAGGGAAAAGATGAATGAAGGTATATCAGCCCAAAAATGCGAAATGACATAGATTTGTCTTATTTCTGGTACATTACATGATATACTTGGCATATACAGAATGTCGGAGCACATCCTAGTGTATACTGTGTACATGCAAAGCAGACAGCTGCCATGTACCATATAAGAAGTACGTATGTACTGTATTGATCCAACATATGGTTTGGTTGAATAAGGTTCACTATTATTACATATTTGCTAAAATACAAGGAACATGTCTACATAGACTACTATTATAAGCAAGTGACCAAAGCATGTTTTCTATAATCCAGAATCTCTCCTCTCTACAGCTAATAATTATCACCATCGGCTTTCAGTGACAACATGACAGTTGATTAAAATCTGCCCAGGCAGGCCTGTTTGCTAAGAATACAATATTCTGATCCACCCCTCTATTATGTGATTTTAATTTAATTTATTTTTTTAACACTCTCTACAGATACCCCCAAGACAGGATTACAATGCCTATGTGCTAAATATATGGAAAGGAAAAGCTATCAATGCATTTTAATACATGCCCTTGAGGTGCGGTAGGAGTTAATAGGAAAGCCATTCACTGTTCATCCCCATAAGGATCATGATAGTCCATGAAAGCGTGTGTGAGTATTGTAAGCTATCTCTTGGTTTACTTTTTAATTCATTCAAGAAGAAGAGACGAGATAAAAGCGCGTGTAACTTAATGTTATCACTAGGACATCTTGTGATGATAGATGTTCCTCCCTCAGAACTCCCGTCTGCTATCTCCTTCTTTTCAAAGGTAGAAGATGGAGACAAACATTCAGCTTTAGCTAAAGCAGCAAAGTGCATTGAACCAAAATTCTCCTGAATATGATAGCTTGATCTAATGACATTTTTTTATTGGAATGATGAGATTAAAAAAATGAATGCCAAGTTGACGTGAACAATTTCTGAGAGATATCAAACATTGTGATCCACATGAAATTTCTTGTAACTGTGTTTGTCTTTTAGAACCTACGGACCCAACGTGTAGAAAAAGAATTCCTTCTGAATTTTAGATTTCATTAACCGAGCAATATGTAGGTTCAGAGGTTAGTAGCAGTAGGGTATGACAAAAGCAATATCTGCATCAAGCTTTCCCATTGTTCTGAACTGATCTTTTTTTTTATTTTATTTTTTAAGGGGTTCTCCGGGAATTAAGAAAATAAAAGTACTTAAATATTACTTTAGTATAGGTATATTCCCAAATACATTTCATTAGCTATAATGGTTCATGTTGTAAAGGGAGCAATCATTAGGAGAAATAAAATGGCCACCGTCCTATTAGCACACACAAAACCTGTCCTAATCACACAAGAGGACAAGTTACTTTACAGCACTGAGGCAAAGAGCTGCCTCATCCTCCTCTCTGCTCTGGTTGTCAGGGAATATAATCCTGAATACAGATGATAAGATCTTCATTTGAATCAATGTAGGAATGGGGGTCTTGAGGAGACATGAGGTACAGAGAGGATGGACAGGACAGACTGTGGTAATGTGGGGCTGTGGTAATGGAGACTGCATACAAGTGCTGCTGCTCATTATCTACACCCCCATTATCCTTTCTATACTTCATGTCTCCTAATGAACTCCATTCCTACAGAGATTCATCTGAAGATCACATTCAACTGTATTCAACAAGTAAGAGAGGAAGATGGCGCAGCTCTTTAACTTGTCCTCTTGTGTAATTAGGACAGGTTTTTTTGTGGACTAGTAGGATAGATGCCATTTTATTTTTCCTAATGATTGCTCCCCTGACAAAACGAGCCATTATAACTAATGAAAGGTATTTGGAAAAATATTTATAATGAAGTAATATTTAAGTATTCTCATTTTCTTAATTCCCAGAGAACCCCCTTTAAATATAGTCTTTTCTTAACACTGTCCCTAGTGCCTGCAACATCTCTCCCTGCACTAAGCTCATTGTAAAATGGTGGAGACCGGGCATGAGGAGGTATTTATACGGCTTTGACATCACAGGGGCTGGTTATTTGCTGATTGGCTGTCTGCATGGCATTGTGGGTGCTCTCTCATTCCCAGGCTTCTTACTTTCATTTTGTAACATTTGCAGCAGCCATTTTAGAAAAAATGCAATTGGTTACCACGTAGAGCGAGGAAATTCGACTTCAGGATGAATTACATTTTTCCTGAAATTTGGATCGAATTCCACTTTGTCAACTTTGATTTGCTTATCTCTAGTCATCAGTAAAGCAAAAGTTGAGAACTCCGTTAAGCACAGCTTTGTTCAGTTCAGGCCAATTTCTTTTCCACCATATTTTGAAGAAAAATAACTGAAATAAAGTGGCCATGGGAGGAAATGCTCAAAAACCCCAAACACTGTAGCGTGTTTATAGCCGGGGGAGCAATTCCTCCGCATGTGATCCATTGCTAACGGCAATCCCCAGCAAAAAAGGCATATAATGGAGGATGTCAGCAGCGGACCACATGCAACACAATGGCATCCTATACAATATGGGATAACGTGTGGATGCAAATATAAAAATACAAAAATCACTGCGAAAGGTGCAGCACAATGATATGCAACTGACAACACTGGCTAATCCCTCAGGCTGATGTTAAGAACTGAGACTTTAGGCAATCTATTTCAGTTAGGAACACAACAGAGCCCTTTTGCACCACCGTCAAGGTATCTCAGCGTGGCACGGGTTCCTACCACTAAACTACCTACGGTGTGTGAACACGGTCTGAGAGGTGCTTACAACCAAACTCCCACATACCTCCATAGTGATATCATTAAGGCAGTGGGAGAGATGATAAGGCTGCAAGCCCCACCTATAACAGGCCATGTGACACAGGCTACCAGGTGCAGAAGAAGGCTACCAGCAGTACGCAATGGCACATTCTAAACATATCAAGAAAAATAACTGAAATAAAGTGGCCATGGGAGGAAATGCTCAAAAACCCCAAACACTGTGGCGTGTTTATAGCCGGGGGAGCAATTCCTCCACATGTGATCCGTTGCTAACGGCAATCCCCAGAAAAAATGCATACAATGGAGGATGTCAGCAGCGGACCACATGCACCACACTGGCATCCTACACAAGATGGGATAACGTCAAATTGCAATCTGATTATGCAAGTTGGGGTCCATTTGGGGACCTAACTAAAAGTAAAAAAAAAAGTTAAGTATAAAAATTCACATTACCCCCTTTCCTTAAAATCTAAATAAATAAAAATTAAAAAAAAAATAACATTATGGGCATTGCCACATGCAGAAACACTTATACGGGATACGTTTTTCATCACTTTACTTCCCAAGAAAATTGAATAAAAATCAAAAAGTCATACACACCCCAACATTTTTATTAATAAATCTACAGATTGTCCTACAAAAAATTAGCCCTCACACATCTCCATAGACAAATATGGCCATGACAAGAAAAAAAATTATCTTTTGAAAAGCTTTTATTTTTCTTTCAGTATTTAAAAGCAAGAAAAACTATACATATTTGGTATCACCTTAATCATACTGACCTAGAAAATGAAGAGCACAAGTCACTTTTACTGCATAGTGAAGGCCGTAAAAACAAAACCTGTGAATCTGTGGCGGAATTGCATTTTTTTTTAAAATACCACCCCATTTTTTTTAAATTGTATTATTTTCTTCTACATTGTATGAAATATTAAATGGCAGCATTAGTACAACTTGTCCCTCAAAAAACAAGCCCTCATATGGCTATGTGAATGAAAAAATAAAAACGTTTTGGCTCTGGGAAGGCAGGGAGCGAATAGCAAAAATGCAAAAATGGAAATTTGCTGCTTCAGGAAAGATGTAAAGGACATCCTTTTGGTAATACTAGTCAGGTATATGACCATAAGTGTATTGTGCTTCAGAGAGTTAAATTATAGAAACTATATGATATAATGTGCATGGGGGGGGGGGGGATTGGAAGATAAAGCTGTCGGTCAAATGCTTATTTGGATGACAGTTATCCCAAGTGTATGACTGGCTTTAGTTACAAGCTCAGCAGTGAGTCAATGGTTGGCTTTCAGCCTCTGATTGCATCCAATCACTGATGGCAAGTAGAGATCTTGAAAATGATGAGGAAAGAGCAAAGCAAATTAGACAATTGAAGAGCATTTTATCATAAAATTGATAAAGGGGTTTTCTCATTAGAATTAACCCCTTTCAAAATGCATCCATTGAGGTGATCATATGATCACCTCAGGTCCCACTCGAAGCACCTCCTAGCAAACTTATGTTGTCAGGTGAAGCCACTGTTAGGCTCCATTCACACGTCCGCAATTTCGTTCTGCTTTTGCGGACCCATTCATTTCCATGGGAATTGCGGATCCGCACTTCCGGGTCCGCACTTTTGGGTCCGCTCTTCCGCTTCGCAAAAAAATAGAACATGTCCTATTCTTGTCCGCAATTGCGTTTTTCATGCGGCGGAACGCACATTGCCGCTGTCCGTGTTTTGCAGATCCGTGGATCCGTACAACAGCTTGCGAATGTGTGAATGGAGCCTTAAAGGCCACTGCAGGGAAAATGTTGCATTATATGGCGACCAGAGGCATAGTCATCCATTTCCAAGGACAGTTGGAGTTTGCCAGAATGGAGAGCTGTTTGTAAAGTGTGGCTCTTGCAGTGAAGTACTGTATGATAATATATGCAATATTATACTTGCATAAGATGCATTTAATGTTGTTATTTTTTTATTTATTGTAACCTCATAAGGTCCTGTGATACTTTGATCAATTTCAAATAAATTATGGGATCTCTTATGGTCTCACAAGGCTGCTGCTGATGTATTTTACTGTCTTCAGAACTGTCATATCTTCCAGCTACAGATGAGCAATGTATTTGTGAGTCAAAAAAACAAAGGTTGCTGCTGACACAGGTCTTGCTGATCCAGACATAAGAGGATGAAGGTGTTTCATCTCTCTCACTCTGCTCATCCTACTGTTCATGAGCTCGAAAGCTATAATATGAGAGGCCTGGAGTGCATGACTTTCTATTTATCTCTTTTCTTCTTACTTATGTTCCTTGGACTTCCTCTGCCAACTGTAAGGATTATACTTGAATTGGGAAGCTATAGTTCCCATGCAGAACAAACAGAAATGTATTTTTTTGCATTTTAAACTAAAATAGAGGTACTGCATAAGCAATGCTAATAATTTACCAAGGAAATCAAAATATAACAAATGTGCCCTATAAATACCCAGGGTTGCCAACCTTCCATTCAGATTTATCAGGATATCTGAACCAAATTCATGGACAGCCCAACATTTTTACAGCATACCCTCAAAATGCCCTTGAATGACAAACACCCCAGAATAATTGGATTGTCCACTGCTAGCAGCATATGGAATAAAAATCAACAATTCTTAGCTGCTACATCCCCTCCACTGAGTGCTTTGTTTTTATGGCTGCAGTGATGATCCATGTGAAGTACTGGACTTTCTGGCCTCAGTGCTGCGTCCATGTAAATAAGACTGACCAGAATATAACAGGCAAGTGTGCACAGTGGTGGTGATGCGCACACTGATGTGCAGCTGTATGGCATGTGACCACTGCAGCCAATCACTGTCCTCGGACTTAGATCACTTATTGGTGATTGGCTACAGCAGTAACATGCCATATACCGGCAAGTCCAGAGCTGCAGAGAATGGCTCTGAAGAAACAGATGAGACATATTTGAATGGACAATACATTCACCAATACCAAGCATACAAGATGATACAGCACCAGATAACTGTTAAATCCAGCGACGTTTCCCCTGATGTAGATGGTCTACTTTTCATTTTCTCTATTCGGCCCAGATTGTCAAGATGAGTTCTTTCAACTACATCTTCTCTCTGCCGAGTTTGCCACAAAGACATTTTAGATTCATCACTTTTCTATCCTCCTTTTAGTGTCCTACCAGTATCATCCTGCTGCTACCCCCAATACTGTTCCCACTGTGCTCCCCAATGTTGCTAAATACTATATTGCAGAAATAACAGTGCCATATAGGTAGGTTGCGTATAGTAACAGTGCTCCCCAAAGTCCCACTAATACTAGTGCCCTCATTAGTACATAATGGTAAAAGTCCAGCTCACCTGCATCTGCAGTTTGAAAGGTGCACGGAAGGGATGAGACCCCGATTTAACAAACTTGAAGTAAAAGAAAATCCAGCACCTCGTATCTTTGCTTGACGGTGTTTATTCCACAATCCAAAATGTAAGCGGTAACGGAACCTTCAAAGTACAAGCCCCAATGCGGTCTACATGTTTCGAACCAGATGGTTCTTAATCATGACCTCCACAACAAATTTCCAACACAGTATATATATAGACGTGAACTTAACAAATCCCTCCCCTATTAGACTAGCAGGGCGGTGCTGGTCATCCCAGGTGTTCTAATTAGAAGTGTTCACAGAAATTTAAGTGCACAAAAACACATTTAAAGTTAAAATCCGGAATAAGCCATTATAAAGAGACCTTCCTTAGTATAAGGTCCAGCAGATAGGGAGGAAAAACACAGACAAAGACAGGTCAGGGATATAAGAAAATAATAATAATGAATAAATGAATACATGACTCAGTATAAATACACTGAGGGATCCCAGCATGAAAAACCGCTCTGTCTGAATACTCCTCTATATCTGCTGGCTACAATACATCACAGTTCAATCAGGCTATATTATTTCTTCAAAGTTGCAACATGGTATGGTTTAATGCTATTAGTAAATTTACATGAGTTCTTTTCTCTGATTTAATCCTGCAGGGGATCTGGAATTCAGTTTAAGAATCCAGAAAGCTTCTCTCTGGTATACAAGCCTTTTGAAGTCTCCACCTCTTGTGGGCAAAAACACTCTTTCAATGGCATAAGCTGTAAATGAAGATAAACTTCTATTGTGTGCCATGATAAAGTGCTTTGCCGCACTTGAGATGTTGACATATGCAGGATTTAATATATAGTTGATATGTTCAAGCAACCTTACTTTAAATTTTCTGGTTGAACAACCAACATATATTAACCGGCATTCCTCACATTCGATAATATATATAATTCCTGATGTGTTGCAATTAATGTAGGTTTTAATATGATATTTATTAGTTCCATCTGAATCTTGGAATTGTTTTTTTGGAGTGACATAATTGCAAGCTCTGCATGGTGAGCTACCACATCGTGTGAAGCCTGTATACCGCAACCAGCATGTCCGTGATTTTCTCACTGGGTTTGAACTGAAAAATGACGGAGACAAAACGGTAGCCAAAGACGCAGGTCTCTTGGATACCACCCTGTGTCCTCCTCCTAATATTTTATATAATTGTGGGTCTTCATACAGGATTGGGATACATTTAGATACCACTTTTTCTATTGTGGAAAATTGATTACTGTAAGTTAATACGAGTGTTGGGATATTAGTGGGTTTATCCTCATGGTCTGATTTAATTTTATTTCCCCTCACCTGTCTATTTACAGCATTTTTTTCTTTATTATTGTCATTTCTATTGGATTTTTTATGATTCAAGGGTCTTCCAAACAAAAGGTCTTGCCTCCCTTTATTTTTGGCTATATTGGTTGCCCTTTCAGTCATCCACAGTGGATATCCTCTATCATGTAATCTGTTTGCAATTATCTGTGTTTCTTCATGGAAATCAGTGTCCCTGCTACAATTGCGCCTGGCTCTAATCATCTCACCCACTGGGATGGCTTTTATCGTATGGAGCGGATGACGGCTGTCAGCTCGAAGTACCGTATTTCCCGCTATGGGTTTACGGTAGGTTCGGGTACATATTGTCTGGCCTGGAATACCAGTCAATGTTAAATCCAGAAAATTAATTGTGCAGCCGTCATGTGCTCCAACGAACCGCAAGCCATAGAGGTTATCGTTCAGATGTTGCAAGAAAGAGGGTATGGCAGATATATCCGCAGACCAAATGAACAGCATATCATCGATATATCTGCCATACCACTCTATATGCTGCCCAAAGGGATTGTCAACATCATATATATAGCGCTCCTCCCAGTATGCCATGGTGACGTTTGCAAGTGACGGGGAAAATTTAGCTCCCATACTCACACCCTGTATTTGTAAATAAAACTTGTTGTCAAAACTAAAGTAATTATGTGTGAGTAAGAAATCTGTTATCTTTAAAACATAGTCAATGAAAACATCACCATGGACACTATAGCGATGTAAGTGATATTCCAATGCTGTAAGCGCTACCTGATGGGGAATAGATGGATAAAGGCTAACGACATCTGTTGTCAGCCATGTATAGTTTTGGGACCATTTTTTGTCATAAAAGCTTCTCAGTATATCTCCTGTATCTTTAATGTATCCTGGTGTTCTCTTAACAAGAGGTTGTAAGATTGTATCTAGCCATTGGCCTAATTTCTCTGTTAGAGAACCAATTCCCGAGACTATAGGGCGGAGCGGTGGTGGGAAAAGACCTTTGTGAACCTTAGGTAAGGCATGTATAATAGGGGTAACTGGACATTGTACATTTAGATATTGGAAATCACTGTGGGAGAAGATTCCCAGATTTCTACCTTCTTGCAGAATATCCATTAACTCCCTGCGATAACACTCCAAGGGATTGGAGTCCAACTTACAATATGTAGTTGTGTCCCCCAAGATTTGCAACATTTGTTGATGGTACACAATTTTGTCTAAAACCACCACCGCACCGCCCTTGTCTGCCATTTTAATGACGATATCTTCCCTGTCCTTTAGTTCCCCCATGGCGATTTTTTGCAATTTAGTCAGGTTGCTATTTCTTTTAGCATGATTTTTACTATCCACCATATCAGCATTAATTTGCACTAATTCTCTCTCTATTATTTCTTGGAATGTGTCCATTCCATTACTGCGTGATTTAAGGGGATAAAAAGTCGGGTTTTTCACCTGAAAATTTACTGCATTTTGTTCACATTTATCTTCTGAAACTTCCTGCAAGCTATGCAATTGCAATAAAGTAACCTGTTCCCAGAATGAGAAACCTGCATAATAATTTTGCTGATGTTCAGCAAACGCATCTGTCACTGAGTCTGAACTGTTCCCAACCTCACTGAAATGTTTTTTTACCGTAAGTAATCTGATGAATTTATTAATATCCAGTAAGGTTGAGAACAGATAAAAGTCAGTGGCAGGGACAAAATTCAAACGCAAACTCAACAATTCCAATTGTGATCTAGTTAAAACAGCAGCAGACAAATTAATCACTTCATGTATTTGAGTCACTGTTTTCCTTGGAGACGCGTAGCCATATTGTGTGCCTTTCTTGTTGTGTTTTCTTCCTCCTCTTCTGACTCGTTTTTTGACTGTTTTTTGGACTTCATTTTTGATTTTTTTGTAATATGAGGACTGAGCTCCTGTAGAATTACTTTTAGTGTCCATTTTTTCTATTGGTTGGATTTCCATGCTGGTCTCAAAGCCCTCGTAATCTGATGAGTCAAAACTGACAGTTGCGGTTTTTGTGCGTTTTTTTGAAAGTTGCTGTTTTTTCTTTGTATTTTTCAATATGGATTTCGGGGTTTGCTAGGGATACTCTCTACGTCCCCACTCATACACTTGATCCTTATCATAGTCGTATAGATCCCTTTGAAACTTTTTATGTTTTAGCTCAATGATATGTTCCTCAACTTCTTTGAGGTTGTTGTTAGCTTTCTGCAACAGTTCATCATATTTGTGGGTGGATTCATATTGAGACATGGATTGTTTGCATTTCTCTATTTCTGGTTGTATCAAAACCATTTTTTCTGCTTCATATTCCACTATCAATCTCATAAGTTTGAACGAGCACTCATTGAGTATATTGTTCCATGTTTGTACAAAGGTATTCCCTCATTAGTAATAGTGATAATGCTCCCAAAATGACGCTTGTCAGCATTAGGGCCATCCATATTGTGCCAAATAATGATAACTCTCCAAATAGTACCCCCAGTAGTAATAATTCTGCATAATAAAAATTATTTGTTTTCATAGTGTCTCCAATAGTGCTCCCAGAAGTAATAAGGCCCCACTATAGTGCCCACAGTAATAAAAATGCCCCCATATAGTTTGCCCAGTAATTATAACACCCCTTATAGTGCCCTCAGTAGCTTAACCCCTTAAGGACCGGGCACATTTTCACCTTCAGGACCAGGCCATTTTTTGAAAATCTGACCAGTGTCACTTTATGTGGTGATAACTTTAAAACACTTTGACTTATCCAGGCCATTCTGAGATGGGTTTTTCGTCACATATTGTACTTCATGACATTGGTAAAATTGAGTCAAAAAAATTCATTTTTATTTATAAAAAAATACCAAATTTGCCAAAAATTGGGAAAAATTTGCAAATTTCCAAGTTTCAATTTCTCTACTTCTATAATACATATTAATACCTACAAAAATAGTTATTACTTTACATTTCCCATATGTCTTCTTCATGTTAGGATCATTTGGAATTTTATTTTTTGAGGACGTTACAAGGCTTAGAAGTTTAGAAGTAAATCTTGAAATTTCTCAGAAATTTTCAAAAACCAACTTTTTAAGGACCAGTTCAGGTCTGAAGTCACTTTGTGAAGCTTACATGATAGAGACCACCCAAAAATGACCCCATTTTAGAAACTACACCCCTCAAGGTATTCAAAACTGATTTTACAAACGTTGTTAACCCTTTAGGTGTTCCACAAGAATTAATAAAAATTGAGATGCAATTTCAAAATCTCACTTTTTTGGCAAATTTTCCGTTTTAATATTTTTTTTCCAGTTACAAAGCAACGGTTAACAGCCAAACAAAACTCATTATTTATGGCCCTGATTCTGTAGTTTACAGAAACACCCCATATGTGGTCGTAAACTGCTGTACCGGCACGCGGCAGGGCGCAGATGGAAAAGAATGCCATACAGTTTTTGGAAGGCAGATTTTGCTAGACTGTTTTTTTGGACACCATGTCCCATTTGAAGCCCCCCTGATGCACCCCTAAAGTAGAAACTCCAAAAATGTGACCCCATTTTAGAAACTACGGGATAGGGTGGAAGTTTTGTTGGTACTAGTTTAGGGTACATATGATTTTTGGTTGCTCTATATTACACTTTTTGTAAGGCAAGCTAACAAGAAATAGCTTTTTTGGCACCGTTTTTTTTATTTTTTATTTATAACATTCATTTGACAGGTTAGATCATGTGGTATTTTTATAGAGCAGGTTGTTATGGATGCGGCGATGCCTAATATGTATAAAAAAAAAATAATGTATGTAAATTTTAAACAATGATTTCCTTTTTGAAACAAAAAAAATCATGTTTTAGTGTCTCCATAGTCTAAGAGCCATAGTTTTTTCAGTTTTTGGGCGATTATCTTAGGTAAGGTCTAATTTTTTGTGGGATGAGATGACGGTTTTATTGGCACTATTTTGGGGTCAATATGACTTTTTGATCTCTTGCTATTACACTTTTTGTGATGTAAGATGACAAAAAATGAATTTTTTTACACCGTTTTTATTTTTATTTTTTTACGGTGTTCACCTGAGGGGTTAGGTCATATGAGATTTTTATAGAGCCGGTCGATACGGACACGGTGATATTTAATATGTATACTTTTTTTTATTTATCTAAGTTTTACACAATGACTTGATTTTTGAAACCAAAAAAATTATGTTTTAGTTTTTCCATAGTCTAAGAGCCATAGTTTTTTCAGTTTTTGGGCGATTATCTTGGGTAGGGTATGATTTTTGCGGGATGAGATGACGGTTTGATTGGTACTATTTTGGCATACATACGACTTTTTTGATCAATTTTATTACCTTTTTTGGGAAGTAAGGTGGGCAAAATTTCAATTTCCTCATAGTTTTTATTTTTTTATTTTTATGGCATTCACCGTGCGGTGAAAGTAACATGACCGTTTTATAGATCAGGTCGTTACGGACGCGGAAATACCTAATATGTGTAGTGTATTTTATTTTTTTAATTATTCAGTGATAAATGTGTTTTTATCTTTACTTTTTCACATTTTTTTTTCATTTTTTTGACCCAGACCCACTTGGTTCTTGAAGATCCAGTGGGTCTGATGTCTGTATAATACAGTACAGTGCACTATATAGTGTATTGTACTGTATTTTACTTACACTTTGTCTGAACAGATCTATGCCTTTAGCACAGATCTGTTCAGCACCATGGACAGCAGGATACCTGAGAAGGCGTCCTGTTGCCATGGGAACCTTCCCCATGTGCCACAACTGAGAAGACGGGGAAGGGGAAGGAGGGGGACTCCCTCCCTCTGTGACACCATCCTGTCTGGGGGCTGCAAAGGCACAGCAGCCCCCCGATGGGAGAGGGAGGGAGCTCCCTGACTGTTAACCTTTTCCATACAGCGGTCTGTACAGACCGCGGTATGGAAAGGGTTAAACGGCTGACATCACAGCACAGATGTCAGCTGTTTATACCAATGTGCTGACACTCTGGTATACCCACTGGACGCCAATAAATATTCAAGAGGAGGCGGGGGATCGCGATCCCGCCTACCGCACCGCCCGCCTCCCGCACCGCCTGCAACCCCCCCTGCACCTCCCGCCGGCATAAAATCATTCAGGGGTGCAGGGGGGGGTGAAAAAATCTTTGGGCATTTTAAAGTTTCTGATCCCCGCGGTCAGGCACCGCGGGGATCAGAAACTGCAGAAAGCGCTGCAAACCGCAGCTCTGAATTGACCTGCGGTTTGCTGCTATTACCGATACGGGGGGGTCACATGACCCCCCCGGCGTTGTGACAGGATGCCCGCTGAATGATTTCAGCAGGCATCCTGTTCCGATTAACCCCCGCCACGCCGCAATCGCGTTTTAAACCCATGACGTACCGGTACGTCATGTGTCCTTAAGGACTCGGGAAACATGCCATACCGGTACGTCATGTGTCCTTAAGGGGTTAAATGCCTCATATAGTGCTCTTAATAATTTAATTGTCCCATGTAGTACCTCTAGTAGTTCAGATAGTCCTTTAAGGGGTTAAATGCCTCATATAGTGCTCTTAATAATTTAATTGTCCCATGTAGTACCTCTAGTAGTTCAGATAGCCCGAGATAGATTATCCAGTTTAGATAGCCCCTTACCCAGTTTAGCCCCCTTTAGTGCTCCTATGGTCTGTAGCTCAGTGGTGAAAAGAAAGCAAAAAATAAATACCTGCCTGATTCTTTCTCCATGCTGCTGTTTGTCATGTAGGCCGAAGACCTCTTCTAGCTAGCCTGCAGCCTGAATTGACTCTGTCCCGGCACAGGAGGCGCATCGTACAATGACATCATCAAGAACACGCAGGCGTGATGACATCATCACGCTATGTGCCTCCTGCACCGGGACAGAGCTACTATAACTTAGGCTGCAGGCTGGCTACAAGAGTCCTGTAGTCTACTGTACATCATGGGCGGAGCCCGCGGTGGCACGGCTCCACAATATTCATGGTGAATACACCGTGAATACTGAAGATGATTCACGGACAGGCTATTTTTCTGCCGGACGCCACGAACAGCAGAAGAAAACACCCTGTTTTTAATGACTGTCCGTAAATCTGCGGACGGTGCGATTTTGGACTTATTTACCCTAAGTCTCAAAGCTTGTCTCAGTCTTAAATGAGAAAAAGGGGTGATGTACTGTAGTAAGTGGAGTCACATCTCAAGAGAGCAGTGTTGGACTAGAAGATGCACCAAATATATCACACATTGTGACCTTTGATACATTTGACACAAATAATGCTAACCTATATTCCTGCAAAACTTACTTTAAAAACTCCTGTCATGATATATGTGCAGAGTATATCAATACCGGTGAAAAAGTGCCTGTCTTGAGAAATGTCCCCCAAGGTGGCTTAGGCCCTCTGTGCACTTGAAAGGAACTTGTCACCATGAAAATGTGAATTGATCTGTAGACAGCATGTTATAGAGCAGGAGGAGATGAGCAGATTGATATGTAGTCTTTATGGGAAAAGATGCAGTATAACCTGTATTTCATTCATTTCAATTCCTGCTCTTTCTGGGCTTTGAAGTCAGGGAGGTGGTCTTCTCAGTGATTGACAGCCTTCCCTCTAGGACTTTGTAAACAGAGAGAACTGTCAATCACTGATAGGACCGCCTCCTCGACTTCAAAGTCCAGATGAGCAGGAATGTAAATGTTTATATCAATAAACTCTGCTCAGCTCCTCCAGATCTATAACATGCTGCCTTCAGCTCAGACACCATCTTCAACATGGCAGACTCCCTTTAACTGCTTATTTTCATATGGACTATGTCTTAAAAGGTTGGTAGACTCTCTTTATATGCTGCATAAGTGTGGACCTCTTTTACATTATCCAAAATAAGTTATATGAAGACTCGCAAATTATACGTGATTTATTCAGTAAATTCCAGTATTATACAAATGTTTTCGGTCGAGGTGTCCTTCATCAGATACTATGGGTGCCATACTGGGATGAAGAATGGCTCTGTAAAATGGGGCCTTAGCCCAAATATTACCAGTAATATTTCTTATAAGTGTCCAAGTAATCCTATACTGTAGTATGGTATCTTGCAGGTCCCTGATTGGATCTATTAGTTGGTGTCTAATGCCTGAATGTAAGGTGTTGTTGCCTACTTATTTATATCTAGCCTTACTATAACCTCTTTGCACACCTCAACGTAACTACAGTCAGGTCCATAAATATTGGGACATCGACAAAATTCTAACATTTTTGGCTCTATACACCAGCACAATGGATTTAAATTGAAACAAACAAGATGCGCTTTAACTGCAGACTGTCAGCTTTAATTTGAGGGTATTTACATCCAAATCAGGTGAACGGTGCAGGAATTACAACAGTTTGCATATGTGCCTCCCACTTGTTAAGGTACCAAAAGTAATGGGACAGAATAATAATCATAAATCAAACTTTCACTTTTTAATACTAGGTTGCAAATCCTTTGCAGTCAATTACAGCCTGAAGTCTGGAATGCATAGACATCACCAGACGCTGGGTTTTTATTCCTGGTGATGCTCTGCCAGGCCTCTGTCTTCAGTTCTTGCTTGTTCTGGGGGCATTTTCCCTTCAGTTTTGTCTTCAGCAAGTGAAATGCATGCTCAATCGGATTCAGGTCAGGTGATTGACTTGGCCATTGCATAACATTCCACTTCTTTCCCTTAAAGAACTCTGTGGCTGCTTTTGCAGTATGCTTTGGGTCATTGTCCATCTTCACTGTGAAGCGCCGTCCAATGAGTTCTGAAGCATTTTGCTGTATATGAGTAGATAATATTGCCCGAAACACTTCAGAATTCATCCTGCTGCTTTTGTCAGCAGTCACATCATCAATAAATACAAGATAACCAGTTCCATTGGCAGCCATACATGCCCACACCATGACACTACCACCACCATGCTTTACTGATGGGATGGTATGCTTAGGATCATGAGCAGTTCCTTTCGTTTTCCATACTCCTCTCTTCCCATCACTCTGGTACAAGTTTATCCTGGTCTCATCTGTCCATAGGATGTTTTTCCAGAACTGTGAAGGCATTTTTAGATGTCTTTTCGCAAACTCTAATCTGGCCTTCCTGTTTTTGAGGCTCACCAATGGTTTACATCTTGTGGTGAACCCACTGTATTCACTCTGTTGAAGTCTTCTCTTGATTGTTGACTTTGACACACATACACCTACCTCCTGGAGAGTGTTCTTGATCTGGCCAACTGTTGTGAAGGGTGTGTTCTTCACCAGGGAAATAATTCTTCGGTTATCCACCACAGTTGTTTTCCGTGGTCTTCCGAGTCTTTTGGTGTTGCTGAGCTCACCGGTGCGTTCCTTCTTTTTAAGAATGTTCCAAACAGTTGTTTTGGCCACGCCTAATGTTTTTGCTATCTCTCTGATGGGTGTGTTTTGTTTTTTCAGCCTAATGATGGCTTGCTTCACTGATAGTGACAGCTCTTTGGATCTCATCCTGAGAGTTGACAGCAACAGATTCCAAATGCAAATAGCACACTTGAAATTAACTCTGGACCTTTTATCTGCTCATTGTAATTGGGATAATGAGGGAATATCATACACCTGGCCGTGGAACAGCTGAGAAGCCAATTGTCCCATTACTTTTGGTCCCTTAACAAGTGGGAGGCACATATGCAAACTGTTGTAATTCCTACACTGTTCACCTGATTTGGATGTAAATACCCTCAAATTGAAGCTGACAGTCTGCAGTTAACCACCTCAGCCCCCAGTGCTTAAACACCCTGAAAGACCAGGCCACTTTTTACACTTCTGACCTACACTACTTTCACCGTTTATTGCTCGGTCATGCAACTTACCACCCAAATGAATTTTACCTCCTTTTCTTCTCACTAATAGAGCTTTCATTTGGTGGTATTTCATTGCTGCTGACATTTTTACTTTTTTTGTTATTAATCGAAATTTAACGATTTTTTTGCAAAAAAATGACATTTTTCACTTTCAGTTGTAAAATTTTGCAAAAAAAAACGACATCCATATATAAATTTTGCTCTAAATTTATTGTTCTACATGTCTTTGATAAAAAAAAAATGTTTGGGTAAAAAAAAAATGGTTTGGGTAAAAGTTATAGCGTTTACAAACTATGGTACAAAAATGTGAATTTCCGCTTTTTGAAGCAGCTCTGACTTTCTGAGCACCTGTCATGTTTCCTGAGGTTCTACAATGCCCAGACAGTACAAACACCCCACAAATGACCCCATTTCGGAAAGTACACACCCTAAGGTATTCGCTGATGGGCATAGTGAGTTCATAGAACTTTTTATTTTTTGTCACAAGTTAGCGGAAAATGATGATTTTTTTTTTTTTTTTTTTTTCTTACAAAGTCTCATATTCCACTAACTTGTGACAAAAAATAAAAACTTCCATGAACTCACTATGCCCATCACGAAATACCTTGGGGTCTCTTCTTTCCAAAATGGGGTCACTTGTGGGGTAGTTATACTGCCCTGGCATTCTAGGGGCCCAAATGTGTGGTAAGGAGTTTGAAATCAAATTCTGTAAAAAATGACGAGTGAAATCCGAAAGGTGCTCTTTGGAATGTGGGCCCCTTTGCCCACCTAGGCTGCAAAAAAGTGTCACACATCTGGTATCTCCGTATTCAGTAGAAGTTGGGGAATGTGTTTTGGGGTGTCATTTTACATATACCCATGCTGGGTGAGATAAATATCTTGGTCAAATGCCAACTTTGTATAAAAAAATGGGAAAAGTTGTCTTTTGCCAAGATATTTCTCTCACCCAGCATGGGTATATGTAAAAAGACACCCCAAAACACATTCCCCAACTTCTCCTGAATACGGAGATACCAGATGTGTGACACTTTTTTGCAGCCTAGGTGGGCAAAGGGGCCCATATTCCAAAGAGCACCTTTCGGATTTCACTCGTCATTTTTTACAGAATTTGATTTCAAACTCCTTACCACACATTTGGGCCCCTAGAATGCCAGGGCAGTATAACTACCCCACAAGTGACCCCATTTTGGAAAGAAGAGACCCCAAGGTATTCGCTGATGGGCATAGTGAGTTCATGGAAGTTTTTATTTTTTGTCACAAGTTAGTGGAATATGAGACTTTGTATGAAAAAAAAAAAAAAAAAAAAAATCATCATTTTCCACTAACTTGTGACAAAAAAAAAAAAATTCTAGGAACTCGCCATGCCCCTCACGGAATACCTTGGGGTGTCTTCTTTCCAAAATGGGGTCACTTGTGGGGTAGTTATACTGCCCTGGCATTTTCCAGGGGCCCTAATGTGTGGTAAGTAGGTAAATGACCAGTGAAATCCAAAAGGTGCTCTTTGGAATATGGGCCCCTTTGCCCACCTAGGCTGCAAAAAAGTGCCACACATGTGGTATCTCCGTACTCAGGAGAAGTTGGGGAATGTGTTTTGGGGTGTCTTTTTACATATACCCATGCTGGGTGAGAGAAATATCTTGGCAAAAGACAACTTTTCCCATTTTTTTATACAAAGTTGGCATTTGACCAAGATATTTATCTCACCCAGCATGGGTATATGTAAAATGACACCCCAAAACACATTCTCCACCTTCTCCTGAGTACGGAGATACCAGATGTGTGACACTTTTTTGCAGCCTAGGTGGGCAAAGGGGCCCATATTCCAAAGAGCACCTTTCGGATTTCACTCGTCATTTTTTACAGAATTTGATTTCAAACTCCTTACCACACATTTGGGCCCCTAAAATACCAGGGCATTATACCTACCCCACAAGTGACCCCATTTTGGAAAGAATAGACCCCAAGGTATTCGCTGATGGGCATAGTGAGTTCATGGAAGTTTTTATTTTTTGTCACAAGTTAGTGGAATATGAGACTTTGTATGAAAAAAAAAAAAAAAAAAAATCATCATTTTCCACTAACTTGTGACAAAAAATAAAAAATTCTAGGAACTCGCCATGCCCCTCACGGAATACCTTGGGGTGTCTTCTTTCCAAAATGGGGTCACTTGTGGGGTAGTTATACTGCCCTGGCATTTTCCAGGGGCCCTAATGTGTGGTAAGTAGGTAAATGACCAGTGAAATCCGAAAGGTGCTCTTTGGAATATGGGCCCCTTTGCCCACCTAGGCTGCAAAAAAGTGTCACACATGTGGTATCTCCGTACTCAGGAGAAGTTGGGGAATGTGTTTTGGGGTGTCTTTTTACATATACCCATGCTGGGTGAGAGAAATATCTTGGCAAAAAACAACTTTTCCCATTTTTTTATACAAAGTTGGCATTTGACCAAGATATTTATCTCACCCAGCATGGGTATATGTAAAATGACACCCCAAAACACATTCCCCAACTTCTCCTGAGTACGGCGATACCAGATGTGTGACACTTTTTTGCAGCCTAGATGCGCAAAGGGGCCCAAATTCCTTTTAGGAGGCATTTTTAGACATTTGGATACCAGACTTCTTCTCACGCTTTGGGGCCCCTAGAATGCCAGGGCAGTATAAATACCCCACATGTGACCCCATTTTGGAAAGAAGACACCCCAAGGTATTCAATGAGGGGCATGGCGAGTTCATAGAAATTTTTTTTTTTTGGCACAAGTTAGCGGAAATTGATATTTTTTATTTTTTTCTCACAAAGTCTCCCGTTCCGCTAACTTGGGACAAAAATTTCAATCTTTCATGGACTCAATATGCCCCTCACGGAATACCTGGGGGTGTCTTCTTTCCGAAATGGGGTCACATGTGGGGTATTTATACTGCCCTGGCATTCTAGGGGCCCTAAAGCGTGAGAAGAAGTCTGGAATATAAATGTCTAAAAAATTTTACGCATTTGGATTCCGTGAGGGGTATGGTGAGTTCATGTGAGATTTAATTTTTTGTCACAAGTTAGTGGAATATGAGACTTTGTAAGAAAAAAAAAAAATAATTCCGCTAACTTGGGCCAAAAAAATGTCTGAATGGAGCCTTACAGGGGGGTGATCAATGACAGGGGGGTGATCAATGACAGGGGGGTTGATCAATGACAGGGGGTTGATCAATGACAGGGGGGTGATCAATGACAGGGGGGTGATCAATGACAGGGGGGTGATCAATGACAGGGGGGGTGATCAATGACAGGGGGGGTGATCAATGACAGGGGGGGTGATCAATGACAGGGGGGGTGATCAATGACAGGGGGGGTGATCAATGACAGGGGTGGTGATCAATGACAGGGGGGTGATCAATGACAGGGGGGTGATCAATGACAGGGGGGTGATCAATGACAGGGGGGTGATCAGGGAGTCTATATGGGGTGATAACCACAGTCATTGATCACGCCCGTGTAAGGCTTCATTCAGACGTCCGTATGCGTTTTGCGGATCCGACCCATCTATCAGTGGATCCGTAAAAATCATGCGGACGTCTGAATGGAGCTTTACAGGGGGGTGATCAATGACAGGGGGGTAATCAATGACAGGGGGGTGATCAGGGAGTCTATATGGGGTGATCACCACAGTCATTGATCATGCCCCTGTAAGGCTTCATTCAGACGTCCGGATGCGTTTTGCGGATCCGATCCATCTATCAGTGGATCCGTAAAAATCATGCGGACGTCTGAATGGAGCTTTACAGGGGGGTAATCAATGACAGGGGGGTGATCAGGGAGTCTATATGGGGTGATAACCACAGTCATTGATCATGCCCCTGTAAGGCTTCATTCAGACGTCCGGATGCGTTTTGCGGATCCGATCCATCTATCAGTGGATCCGTAAAAATCATGCGGACATCTGAATGGAGCTTTACAGGGGGGTGATCAGGGAGTCTATATGGGGTGATCACCACAGTCATTGATCATGCCCCTGTAAGGCTTCATTCAGACGTCCGGATGCGTTTTGCGGATCCGATCCATCTATCAGTGGATCCGTAAAAATCATGCGGACGTCTGAATGGAGCTTTACAGGGGGGTAATCAATGACAGGGGGGTGATCAATGACAGGGGGGTGATCAGGGAGTCTATATGGGGTGATAACCACAGTCATTGATCATGCCCCTGTAAGGCTTCATTCAGACGTCCGGATGCGTTTTGCGGATCCGATCCATCTATCAGTGGATCCGTAAAAATCATGCGGACATCTGAATGTAGCTTTACAGGGGGTTGATCAATGACAGGGGGGTAATCAATGACAGGGGGGTGATCAGGGAGTCTATATGGGGTGATCAGGGGTGATCAGGGGCTAATAAGGGGTTAATAAGTGACGGGGGGGGTGTAGTGTAGTGTAGTGGTGCTTGGTGCTACTTTACTGAGCTACCTGTGTCCTCTGGTGGTCGATCCAAACAAAGGGGACCACCAGAGGACCGGGTAGCAGGTATATTAGACGCTGTTATCAAAACAGCGTCTAATATACCTGTTAGGGGTTAAAAAAAACACATCTCCAGCCTGCCAGCGAACGATCGCCGCTGGCAGGCTGGAGATCAACTCTCTTACCTTCCGTTCCTGTGAGCGCGCGCGCCTGTGTGCGCGCGTTCACAGGAAATCTCGCGTCTCGCGAGATGACGCGTATATGCGTCCACTCGGAATGAATCAACCACCTCCAGGACGCGTCTGTGCGTACAGCGGTCCGGAGGTGGTTAAAGCACATTTTGTTTGTTTCATTTCAAATCCATTGTAGTGGTGTATAGAGCCAAAAATGTTAGAATTGTGTTGGTGTCCCAATATTTATGGACCTGACTGTATATATCCAAGGAGCATAAAGGATTAATGGAGCAGGCTCACAAGCTAATCCTTCTGTATTTGTAGCGGGTTTTGGATGTGTAACATAGCAGACATCCAGCGGGATCAGAAATAACTGTGATCTTGATAATTTAACCCCTCAGATGCCATGGTCAATACTGACTGCGGCATCTCAGAGTGTAGTCAGTGTAGTCATAAGGAGGGAGCTCCCTCTGACCTCCCACTGGACCCTTCACAGGGAAATTGTGGGATACCAGTCACTTCTAAACCCTGCCATAGCAAGCTCCCTGTTGGTCTTATAAGAGTCTTTGGTAGTAGTGGATGTAGGGCACATTAAATGCTAGAAATAGAAGACAAAAAAAAAAACAATGCTGTTTTTTTTTTCAATTTCACCCAAGAAATACATTTTTGCCATTTTTAAGTACAAGATATGGTAAATTAAATGATGCTATTAAATTATAACTGTAAAAATTAAACTCTCATATGGCTATGCGAATGAAAATGTAGATAAGTTATGACTAGGGTAGAGCGAACCGGAACTGTAAAGTTCGGAATCATACCGAACTTTAGGATTTTTGGACCCAGGACCCGAACTTGAGCATTTCTGCAAAAGTTTGAGTTCGGCGTTTCTTGGCGCTTTTTCAAAGGCTGCAGAGAAGCCAATCAACAAGCGTTTAACTGTGTGCCCTTAGAAGCCATCACAGCCATGCCTACTAATGGCATGGCTGTGATTGGCCAGTGCAGCATGTGACCCAGCCTCTATATAAGCTGGAGTCACATAGCGCTGAAATTCACTCTGCTGTGCTTAGTGTAGAGGATGATGCTGCTGCTGTGAGGGAGAGAATAGGAAAGAATCTGTTATCAGAACTCCAATTGAACTCAGCGATCTACATAGATTTTGCTGTGTGGGTGCAGTGCACAATCTTTTTACCCTGCCCTGAAATCAGTGCCAGGGAAAAATAACTTTTATCCGTCTGTTAGTTAGGTGGGTGGTGGCAGCCATTTTATGCAAGCTCAGTGCACCAGCACTGCATCTGTGCTTTTGTGACATTCAAATCCAAGCTTGAAATACTGCAATAATAATATTATGGCTTTGAAAAAAACACCCATTTTTGGCAATATACAACATCTGGTGCCTTTGCAGGTTTAGTCAGTGTGCAATTTAAGCTAGAAAAACAGCTATAATTTTCTGGGTTTTTAAAAACACCCTTTTTGGGCAAAATACACTATTTTACAGCCCTTGCAGCATCTGCACGTGTGAAATTCAAGCGTTATATACAGCTTTCATATTCTGTTAGTAAAAAAAAACACCCTTTTTTTGCAAATTACTTCATATTGCAGCCCCTGCTGCATATGTCATTGTTAAAAACAAGTTTTAAAAACTTTAATATTTTTCTGGCTTTAAAAAAACACCTATTTTTGGCAATAACCAATATCTGGTGCCTTTGCAGGATTAGTCAGTGTGCAATTTAAGCTAGAAATACAGCTATAATTTTCAGGGTTTTTAAAAACACCCTTTTTGGGCAAAATACACTATTTTACAGCCTTTGCAGCATCTGCACGTGTGAAATTTAAGTGTTATATACAGCTTTCATATTCTGTTAGTAAAAAAAAACACCCTTTTTTGCTAAATATTTAATATTGCAGTGCTTGCTGCATATGTCATTGTGAGATACACACTTTAGATAATGTGGTTCTATTCATTTACTTGAAAAACAACCATTTTGGGCAAAAAACCTTAAATGTGGCCTAGTCTGGATCTATACGTGTGAGATACAGACTTTAGATACTGTGGTTCTATTCTGTTATTTGAAAAACAGCAATTTTGGGTGAAAAACTTAAATTGCAACCTAGTCTGGATCTGTACGTGTGAGATACACACTTTAGATACTGTGGTTATCTTCTTCTATTAATAAAACACCCATTTTGGTCAAAATACACAATTTTACAGCCCTTGCTGCATCTGCATGTGTGAAATTCAAGGGTTATATACTGCTGCCATATTCTGTTATTAAACAAACACTCATTTTGGGCAAAAAACTTTAATTGCGGCCTAGTCTACATCTGTAAATGTGAGATACACACTTTACATACTGTGGTTCTATTCTGTTATTTAAAAAACAGCCATTTTGGGCAAAAAACTTAAATTGCGGCCTAGTCTGAATCTGTAGGTTCGAGATACACACATTAGATACGGTGGTTATATTCTGCTATTAATA
Source organism: Bufo bufo (assembly GCF_905171765.1). Classification (NCBI taxonomy): domain Eukaryota; kingdom Metazoa; phylum Chordata; class Amphibia; order Anura; family Bufonidae; genus Bufo; species Bufo bufo. Next base: position 658,563,947 of record NC_053389.1, read on the forward strand.
AAACACCCATTTTGGAAAAAATCTTTAATTACGGCCTACTCTGCATCTGTATGTGTGAGATACACCCTTTACATACTGTCGTTCTATTCTGCTATTAATAAAACACCCATTTAGGGCAAGATCCTAAATTTTAGAAATATGAGGAGAGCGTCAAATAAGGGACGTGGCCCAGGTCGTGGTGCTGCTGGTGGAGCTCCTGTTGCAGGGAGAGAACGTGGTCGATCTGTGCCAGCTACACGCACAAATGAAACCCGTTCCTCAGGTGCGAGTAGGCGACAGAACCTGCAGCGGTATTTGGTCAGGCCTAATGCGGCTCTACGAATAGTGAGGCCATATCAAGTACAGGCGATAGTAGATTGGGTTGCTGACAGTGCCTCCAGTTCCTTCACATTGTCTCCCATCGAGTCTCCTGCTGAAAGATCAGAGTTGGCACCTGCAGCCGATGTCCATAAATCTTTCACCTCATTCCCTTGCAAATCAGCCAAGCAGTCTGAGCCCCAAATTATGCAGCAGTCTCTTCTGCTTTTTGATGACTCTGTTAGCAGGGTTTCCCAGGGCCATCCACCTATCCCTGCCCCAGAAGTGGAAGAGATTGAGTGCACCGATGCCCAACCACTTATCTTTTAAGATGATTACATGGGAGGTTCATTGCAGCACATCTCGGATGATGACGAAACACAGGTGCCAACTGCTGGGACTTTCGAAAGTGTGCAGACTGACAAAGAGGGCAGGGGTGAAGACTGGGTGGAAGATGATGTGGAGGACGATGAGGTCCTCGACCCCACATGGAATCAAGGTCATGCGAGTGACCTGTGTAGTTCGGAGGAAGAGGCGGTGGTCGCACAGAGCCACCAGCACAGCAGAAGAGGGAGTAGGGTGCAAAAGCGGAGCGGCCGTCCCCTAGACAGTGCGCCTGCTACTGCCCACCGCAGCAAAGGACCGAGCACACCAAAGCCAGCTCCAAGGAGTTCCCTGGCGTGGCAGTTCTTCAAACAATGTGCTGACGACAAGACACAAGTGGTTTGCACGCTGTGCAATAAGAGCCTGAAGCGAGGCATAAACGTTCTCAACCTGAGCACAACCTGCATGACCAGGCATCGAAGTGCAAAGCACGAGCTGCAGTGGAGTAGACACCTAAAAAACCAAGAGAGGTCTCTGGCTCCTCTTGCTTCCTCTTCTGCTGCAGTCTCGGCCTCTTCATCCACCTCTGGAGTGACAGTGCCACCTGGCACCCCACAAACAGAGGATCTTCCAGCAACACTACCATTTGGGTCACCAAGCATCTCTACAATGTCCCACTGAAGCGTTCAGCTCTCCATCTACCAAACACTGGAGCAGAAGAGGAAGTACCCCCCTACCCATCTGCGATCCCTGGCCCCGAATGCCAGCATTTCAAAATTACTGGCCTTTGAAATGCTGTCATTCTGTCTGGTGGAGACGGAGAGTTTTTAAAGCATTATGGCGGTGGCTGTCCCACAGTACGTCGTACCCAGCCGCGACTACTTTTCCAGGCGTGCCATTCCTTCTCTGCACAACCAAGTGGGGGACAAAATCAGGTGTGCACTATGCAACGGCATCTGTGGCAAGGTGCACCTCACTACGGATACGTGGACAGGTAAGCACGGTCAGGGACATTATATATCCATAACAGCACACTGGGTAAATGCAGTGGCGGCTGGGCCTGAGGCGGATAGCAGTTTGGCGCATGTCCTTCCACCACCGAGGATTGCAGGGCACTTCAGTTTGCCTCCTGTTGCTTCCTCCTCCTACTCTGCTTCCTCATCCTCTATCGGCTCTTCATCCGGTCAGCGTAACACCTTCACCACCAACTTCAGCACAGCCAGGGGTAAATGACAGCAGGCAGTTTTAAAACGTATCTGTTTGGGGAACAAACCACGCAGAAGCTGTGGATGGGCCTTGAACAACAGACCGATGAGTGGTTGGTGCCAGTGAGCCTCAAGCCTGGCCTGGTGGTGTGCGATAACGGGCAAAATCTCTTAGCAGCTCTGGGACTAGCCGGTTTGACGCACATCCCTTGCCTTGCGCATGTGCTGAATTTGGTGGTGCAGAGATTCCTTAAATATTACCCCAATATGTCAGAGCTGCTGCATAAAATGCGGGCTATCTGTGCATGCTTTTTAGCGTTCTCACCCTGTTGCTGCTCGCCTGTCAGCGCTGCAGCGTAACTTCGGCCTTCCCGCTCACCGCCTCATATGCGACATGCCCACAAGGTGGAACTCCACCTTGCACATGCTGGGCAGACTGTGTGAGCAGCAGCAGGCGATAGTGGAGTTTCAGCTGCAGCACGCACGGGTGAGTCGCTCTGCGGAACAGCACTACTTCACCACCAATGACTGGCCCTCCATACGAGACCTGTGTTCCTTGTTGCGCTGTTTGGAGTACTCCACCAACATGGCCAGTGCCTATAACACCGTTCTAAGCATTACTATCCCACTTCTATGCCTCCTTGAAAAAACGCTGATGGCGATGATGGAAGAGGATGTGGCACAAGAGGAGGAGGAGGAGGAAGAGGGATAATTTTGTATGGTTTCCGGCCAGTCAATTACAAGTAGCTCTGAGGGTGGGTTCCTGCACCCACAAACGTGAGGTACACAATTGTCCAGCCAGGGCACAGTTCTGGAGGATTATGGGGTGGAGGATGAGGAGATGGAGGAGGAGGAACCATGTTCACAGCAGAGTGGCACACAAAACAGCTCATGCCCATCACTGGTGCGTGGCTGGGGGGATACAGAGGACACAGACGATACACCTCCCACAGAGGACAGCTTTTCGTTGCCTCTGGGCAGCCTGGCACAAATGAGCGATTACATGCTGCAGTGTCTCCGCAACGACCGCCGAGTTGCACACATTCTAATTTGTGCAGATTACAGGTTCCCATACCATCAATGTACCATCCTTAATTCCCTCACTGGAGCGTGATCGTCAGATGCGTGAGTACAAGCGTACACTGGTAGACGCGCTGCTGGTGGCATTCCCACCTAACACCCGGAGCACAGTGGAAGCACAAGGCGAAGGCAGAGGAGGAGTAAGAGGTCGCCAACGCAGCTGGAGCCCCGCCAGCACCTCAGAAGGCATGGTTAGCAGGGCCGAAATGTAGAAAAGCTTTGTCAGCACGCCACAACAACCTGCACCACCAGCTGATATGGATTGTCTTAGCAGGAGGCAGCATTTCACCAACATGGTGGAGCAGTATGTGTGCACACACCTACACGTACTGAATGACGGGTCTGCCCCTTCAACTTCTGGGTCTCCAAATTGGGCACATGGCCTGAGCTCTCCATTTTCGCCTTGGAGGTGCTGGCCTGCCTTGCAGTCAGTGTATTATCTGAGCGTGTGTTTAGCACGGCAGGGGGCGTTATTACAGACAAGCGCAGCCGTCTGTCCACAGCCAATGTGGACAAGCTCACGTTCATTAAAATGAACCAGGCATGGATCCGACAGGACTTGTCCGTACCTTGTGCAGAATAGACATGTACACCGGCCTTAACCAGCCATTGTTATAATACAGCGCAATTGCTCATTCTGTATTTTGGCTATTTCACACTCTTTTGGAGTGTACCCTAATTTTTTTAAATAATTAAAACCAAAAACCAGTGTTGGCTTCCTCGTCCTCCTCCACCCCTGCTTCCACCTACACCGCTACGTCCACCGCCTCCACCGCCTCCTCAAATTCCTACTCCATATGGACCTCCACCTCATAAATCACTTTTTTTTTTTTGATTTGTACGTATTTTATTTTATGTCATTTCACTACTTTGGCTGTTACATTTTCGGGTGAAATTTACCAATTTTTGGGTGTGATGTACCACTGCTATACCTAGTAGACAGGTTAAAAAAATTCACTAATTTGTCTGTTACATTTTCAGGTGAAATTCAGCAATTTTTGGGTGATGTACCACGGCTATACCTAGTAGACAGGTAAAAAAAAATCACTAATTTGTCTGTTACATTTTCAGGTGAATTTCACCAATTTTTGGGTGTAATATACCTCTTCTCTACCTAGTTGACAGCTTAATAAATTTCAATAATTTTTCTGTTACATTCTTGGGTTGACATTTTACAATTTTGGACGTGAATATACGCCTGCTCTGCATAGGTGACAGGGAATAAAATTTCAGAAATTCTTCTTTAATTCATGCGCGCTACCTCCTTTCATTCAATGCTTAAACTTTAACAAGTTGTCCCACATTTGCGCTTCAATAATTTGTTGTCACGACTGTGACTGATCCAGACAGGTCTGGGAGGAGAAGGTCGCAGCGACTTGCTACTCGCGATAGCTTGTGAGTTTGCTCCGTGGTTCAGGGTATGTCATCTGGGTTTTGCCTTGTGAACCTTTTTGTCCTGACTGGGAGTTTGTAGGCATCCTTCTCAGGTGAGTCCTGTCTGCCACTCCCAGATACTATATTAGCTTCACTTTCACTTGCAGTCATTGCCAGATATAGTCCTTACTTCCAGTTCTATTCTGACCTTTGAAGGAGATCGTTTGATGGTGCTGCTGTGGAGCTCTTGTCCGGCGTAGACTGTCGTGATTGGGATCACCTTCTCTGCTCGTGACTGGATAAGTCTATCTTTGATATAGTTTGTTTGTTGCTGTCTTCCCCTGCTGTTCTCCTAGACATGAGTGATGGTGACTAGTGCTCCCATCGGCCTTTTCCCACTCTAGGCTTGTTAGGGTGACTGAGGGTTTAGGCATACTGCTCGCCGCACGGGTTCACACCCCGTCTAGGGTATCAGGGCAGACAGGTGCCAGCTTAGGGTTAGTCAGGGGTGGCCATACTATTCCCATCCGTAGATAAGGGTCCCCCTTCCCCTCCGTCTGGTGCAACACGACTGCTGCTGGGGTAGTGGTCGTGACAGTATATCTGGCCTTTTAAAAAGAAAAAAAAAAGAAAAAGTGACATTTCTTTTTTTTTTTTTCTTCTTTGTTGCTTGCTGTTTTGCTTTGTATTTTTGTCTGTTCCACTATGGATCCGGTTTCGGTTTTGGCGAAACAATTTCAGGGGTTATCCCTTGAAGTGGCAGGATTAAAAGCAACAGTGCTGCAGCAGCAATCCTTGGGTTCCACCGTTGCTACGGGAAACCAAGGTACTCCTGAGCCAAAAGTGGCCTTACCTGATAGGTTCTCAGGAGGGAGAGACCAATTTGTAACCTTCAGAGAAGCTTGCAAATTGTTCTTCAGGTTATGCCCTAGATCCTCCGGCGGTGAGGAACAACGGGTGGGTATTGTAATTTCTCTCCTGCAAGGAGATCCGCAGGCTTGGGCTTTCTCCCTACCATCAGACTCTCTGGCCTTACGATCAGTGGAGGAGTTTTTTTTAAAGCCCTGGGTCTTGTATATGATGACCCGGACAGGGTCTCACTGGCTGCGTCTAAGCTACGTAGACTTCGGCAAGAGAACCGGTCTGCTGAACTATATTGTTCCGAATTCCGTAGGTGGGCTACTGATACGTTATGGAACGACTCGGCCCTTAGGAGTCAGTTCTGCCAGGGGTTGTCTGAAAAATTAAAAGACGCGCTGGCGGTATACGAGGTCCCTGGGTCTCTGGAGGCTGCTATGTCTCTGTCCATAAGAATCGACAGACGACTCAGGGAGAGACTATTAAATTTTACGGAGGCCTCTATAGGGCAGGGATCGGTTTGTTATGATCCAGTCGAACCAATGCAAATAGGGGGCGCCACTAGACGGGTGAATCCTCCTAAGTTCCGCTGTAGGTCAGAGGTTTGTTTTCGTTGTGGGGGGAGGGGTCATTTTGTAAAGGTTTGTCCCTCAGAACCCAAGAGACCACAAACAAAGGAGCCGCCGGAAAACTAGAGTCCCCAGATTGTGTGGAGGATAACAGTCTGGGCGTATTCGTTTCCTCCATACGCATGTCTCAGTTTTTGTTGTCCGCTACCGTTGAGGCGGGCAATAAGACTGAGATCTGTTCCGTCTTTTTGGACAGTGGGGCGGGGGTCAACTTGGTGGATTTACGGTTTGCTCAGGCTCTGGGTTTTACTCCAGAACCGATACGCAGAACTATTCCTGTTTTTGCCATCGACTCCTCCCCTCTTACTCAGAAAGAGTTAACTCAGATCATTCATAATATCCATCTGCAGGTAGGGGACCTCCATAAAGAGCATATCTCTTGTTATGTCCTGGACGGTCTTCCGGCTCCTATGGTATTGGGGCTTCCCTGGCTGGTGACTCACAATCCAGTGGTGGATTGGCAGGCCGGGGAGATTGTGGAGTGGAGTGAACATTGTAAGGACAACTGCTTGAGTAGTAGGTGATCTACACTCTCTGTAACATCTTTACCTGCCTTTCTGTCAGATTTTATGGATGTGTTCTCTGAGAAGGGTTGTCAGGGGTTACCACCTCATCGTCCATATGATTGCCCGATTAATCTACTACCTGGGGCCAAACTACCTAAAACCCGGTTATACAATCTTTCCAGCCCGGAGAGGAAGGCTATGAAAGATTATATTTCGGAGAGTTTGGCTAAGGGACACATCAGACCCTCTTCTTCCCCTGTGGCTGCAGGGTTCTTTTTCGTTAAAAAGAAAGATGGGGGCCTACGTCCTTGCCTGGATTTCCGGGAATTAAACCGGATAACTATCCGAGATCCCTATCCTCTTCCTTTCATTCCCGACCTCTTTAATCAGGTTGCTGGTGCTAAATGGTTCTCCAAAATGGATCTCAGAGGAGCCTATAACCTGGTTCGCATCAAAGAGGGGGATGAGTGGAAGACGGCTTTTAATACTCCGGAAGGGCATTATGAAAATCTGGTCATGCCATTTGGTCTTACTAATGCGCCTGCGGTATTCCAACATTTTGTCAATGATATTTTTAGTCACCTTATCGGGAGATTTGTTGTGATATATCTTGATGACATCCTGGTCTATTCCCCGGATCTGGATACACATAAGATCCATGTGAGACAAGTGCTGCAGATATTAAGGGCCAACAAATTGTTTGCTAAGTTAGAAAAATGTGTGTTTGCCGTAAAAGAACTGCCATTTCTGGGGTATGTGTTGTCAGATTCAGGTTTCCGCATGGATCCAGAGAAAGTCCGGGTGATTATAGACTGGGATCTGCCTGAGAACCTGAAGGCATTGCAACGCTTCCTGGGGTTTGCCAATTTTTATAGAAAGTTTATAAAAAACTATTCCTTGGTGGTCAAACCACTGACGGACATGACCCGAAAGGGATCCGATTTTTCCAAATGGTCACATGCAGCCAAAACTGCCTTTGCATCTCTGAAGGAGAGATTCACCTCGGCCCCTATTCTAGTACAGCCAGATGTCTCGCTTCCTTTTATTGTAGAAGTTGACGCATCAGAGGTGGGGGTGGGAGCGGTACTATCTCAGGGCCCGTCCCCTGGTGAATGGCGTCCGTGTGCTTTCTTTTTGAAGAAATTGTCTACTGCAGAAAGGAACTATGATATTGGCAACAGGGAACTTTTGGCTATTAAGTTGGCTTTTGAGGAGTGGCGTCATTTTTTGGAGGGGGCGGTTCATCCCGTCACGGTGATTACTGATCACAAAAACGTATTATATCTGGAGTCTGCTAAACGTCTCACCCCTAGACAGGCTCGGTGGTCGTTATTTTTTACTAGGTTTAATTTTGTAATAACCTATCGCCCGGGGGCAAAAAATACTAAGGCGGATGCATTGTCTCGAAGTTTTCCTGGAGGGGGGGATGTTGAGGTACCAGAGCCCATTTTGCAAAAGGGGGTGGTGGTCTCTGCATTACACTCAGGTTTGGAGGGAAGGGTGTTGGAAGCTCAGGGGGACGCCCCGGCCTCCTGCCCCTCGGGTAAACTGTTTGTGCCAGAAAATTTACGACTGGAGATACTAAAAGAACACCATAACTCCACACTGGCAGGACACCCAGGTAGTAGGGCAACCTCTGAGTTAGTGTCTCGTCGGTTCTGGTGGCCTAAATGGCGCCAGGAGGTGTTGAATTTTATGTCTGCATGTGCTACCTGTGCTCGTTCTAAGGTAGATCATACTCGTCCGGCAGGGCGTCTTTTACCTCTGGCCATCCCCAACAGGCCTTGGACGCACCTGTCAATGGATTTCATTACGGATCTACCAGTATCAGCGGGGAAGACTGTTATTCTTGTAGTTGTTGACAGATTCAGTAAAATGGTGCACTTTATTGCTCTTGCCGCATTGCCTAATGCTAACACATTGGCTCAGGTTTTTATTGACCACATCGTGAAGCTTCACGGGGTCCCTTCCGATATTGTTTCGGATCGTGGTACCCAATTCGTTTCTAAATTTTGGAAAGCTTTTTGTTCTCGTTTAGGGGTTCATCTGTCGTTTTCTTCATCTTTCCATCCACAGTCCAACGGTCAGACTGAACGTACCAATCAAAACCTAGAGACATATTTGAGATGCTTTGTTTCCGAAAATCAGGAGGAATGGTCATCTTATTTACCGTTAGCCGAGTTTGCCATTAATAATCGTCGTCAAGAGTCCACCGATAAGTCACAATTTTTTGGTGCGTATGGTTTCCATCCTCAGTTTTGTACGTTTAGTGAGGGGGGGCCGTCTGGGATTCCCGAGGAGGAACGATTTGCGTCTTCACTTTCTTCAGTGTGACAGAGTGTGCAAGAAAGTTTGAAGAGAATTGGTGGTAGATACAAACGTGCGGCTGATAGGAAGCGCTCTGAAGGTCCGGACCTTGGGGTGAATGACTTGGTGTGGTTGTCTACCAGAAATATCAAGTTGAAGGTTCCCTCGTGGAAATTAGGTCCAAGATTTATTGGTCCTTATAGGGTAATTAAGATCATTAACCCGGTGGCTTTTCATCTGGAGCTACCTCAGACTCTAAGGATCCATAATGTCTTCCACAGATCTCTGCTTAAGAGATATGTAGAACCTCCTGAACCATTGCCACTACCGCCTCCATCGGTGGTTGTTGTTGGCAGTCTTGAGTTTCAGGTAGAAAAGATTGTTGATTCACGATATGTTCGCCGCTCTCTTCAGTACCTGGTGCACTGGAAAGGTTATGGTTCCGAAGAGAGAATGTGGGTTCCAGCATCAGAGATAAAAGCGGACAGACTCATTCGGGCTTTTCATAGCTCCCATCCGGAGAGGCCTGGTCTTGAGGGTCCAGGGGCCCCTCGTAGAAAGGGGGGTACTGTCACGACTGTGACTGATCCAGACAGGTATGGGAGGAGAAGGTCGCATAGCTTGTGAGTTTGCTCCGTGGTTCAGGGTATGTTATTTGGGTTTTGCCTTGTGAACCTTTTTATCCTGACTGGGAGTTTGTAGGCATCCTTCTCAGGTGAGTCCTGTCTGCCACTCCCAGCTACTATATTAGTTTCACTTTCACTTGCAGTCATTGCAAGATATAGTCCTTACTTCCAGTTCTATTCTGACCTTTGAAGGAGATCGTTTGATGGTGTTGCTGTGGAGCTCTTGTCCGGCGTGGACAGTCGTAATTGGGATCGCCTTCTCTGCTCGTGACTGGATAAGTCTATCTTTGATATAGTTTGTTTGTTGCTGTCTTCCCCTGCTGTTCTCCTAGACATGAGTGATGGTGACTAGTGCTCCCATCGGCCTTTCCCCACTCTAGGCTTGTTAGGGTGACTGAGGGTTTAGGCATCCTGCTCGCCGCACGGGTTCACACCCAGTCTAGGGTATCAGGGCAGACAGGTGCCAGCTTAGGGTTAGTCAGGGGTGGCCATACTATTCCCATCCGTAGATAAGGGTCCCCCTTCCCCTCCGTCTGGTGCGACACGACTGCTGCTGGGGTAGCGGTCGTGACATTTGTCCTACATTTGCGCTTTAATAATTTGACCTACATTTGCGCTTCATTAACTTTTCCCATATTTCCGCTCAATCAAAATAAAATTTCATCCATTTATCTCCCTTGGATGTGGTCTCTCTTTCTCAGGCTCCCTCTCCGGCGTGGAACCCTGATTCGCCGATAACCGCGATCAACATGGTAGGCTCAGAAAAGAACATCGAAAGCTGATAGAGAAGTTATCCAAATGGATGGTGGACGTCACAGGGACGTGCGATCAGGCAGAAGTTATCTAGAGTCAACAAAGCGGCAGCAGGGTCTCTCCTGGCTAAAGTTTCCAAATCCAAAATACCACAGTGACATGCCCTATAATTTTTTATTAATCATTCCAATAACAGGGCATCTTAAGAGTACTGTATTGTTATTTATCGTCACTACCTCCCCGAGTCGGGAGTGGGTAATTGCTGCGCGCCCCCTCCTTTCCTTCAATTCTTCAGTTTTAATAGCTTCTCCCACATTTCCACTCTATCACAATTAAATTTCATGCATTGATCTCCCTTGGATGTGGTCTCCCTTTCTTATGCTCCCTCTCCGGGGTGGAACCCTGATTCGCCGTTAACCGTGATCAACATGGTAGGCGCAGAAAAGAACATTGAAAGTTGATAGAGCAGATATCCAATTGATTTGTGAACATCACTGGGTTATGCGATACGGTGGGGAAGTATGTTTGCACACGCCTACTGTACACGAACTGACTGATGGTTCTGCCCCCTGCTACTTCTGGGTCTCCAAATTGGGCACATGGCCTGAGCTTGCCCTTTATGCTTTGGAGGTGCTGGCCTGCCCTGCATCCAGTGTATTGTCTGAACGTGTGTTTAGCACGACTGGAGGGGGTTATCACAGGTTATATTTCTCAATGTTTTGGGGTGTACCCTAATTTAAACAAAATAAAAATACATTTTAAACCAAAAAGCAGTGTAGGCTACCTCCTCCACCGCCGCTTCCACATACACCGCCACATCCACCGCCTCCTCAACCTTCTACTCCTTAAGGACTTCATCCTTCTAGATCAATTTTATTAGTATTCATTTTTACGTATTTTATGTTATTTGAAGTCATTTCCCTATCCACATTTGTTTGCAGAGCACTTGCCATGCTCTTAACCACATTTTGCTGGCATTTGCAGCCCTCTAGCCCTTCAATGGGGTTCGGGGTCAAGTTCGGGTACCGAACTTGAACTTTTTTGTGAAGTTCAGCCGAACCCGAACATCCAGGTGTCCGATCAACTCTAGTTATGACTCTAAGGGAAAAAGTTAAATGCAAAAAAAGAAAAAAGTTTCCAAAGGATTTAATATTAATATACTTATTTGTGATCGCAGTATCTCATTTAGGCCAATTATGGTTTTAAGGAATCCTTTTACAGATTTTGCATTCGTTCCAGTCAGCTTTAACACCTTCCGACTGCAATCCGTCTATATACATGCTAATTACACATGCCCCGTGCAGCTAGCACATGTATAGACGTCAGGCAGCTCTTTAATCCAAGCGCTGCAAAGGGACAGCATACAGTTCAGTAATGCCGGCAAGGGACCAGAGTGGTCCCTTGCCGGCAATTGATCCGATTGGTTAGTCTGTGCAGACTAACCAATCTGATCGCTGCAATGAAAAAGTGCCTGTTCCAGGCTCTGATCTGCGCTCTGCAGATCAGAGCCGGAAATCAGGTAATGTGTCCTGAAGCCCCCCAATCTGTGCCCCCTTCCTGTTCGCCTCCAACCCCCCCACCCCTCCTGTGAGCCCTGCCTCCGCCTGCCCCTGATGCGGTCCCCGCCCCCCCATCCATGTATCGTACCCCTGATACGGTCCCCCCCATGCATGCATCCTGCCCTCAAATGTGCCCCCTCCTGCTGGCCGTGCCCCCATCTGTGCCCCCTGCCCCGATGCAGTCCCCCTGCTTTATTTGATGTCGGCGGCTCCATTCCTGAGCCGCCGACATCAGCAGCAAGTGTCAGCTGTATGCTGACACTCTGCTGTAACCCCTTAGATGCCGCGGCAGCGGCATCCATGGGGTTAATAGAGGGAGGGGGCTCCCTCTCTCAACCATCGGGGCTGCCATGGCAACCGGACGCTTTGCAAAAGCGTCCAGTGTTGCCATCTACAGGACATTTGATAGTATTATACTTTGCAATGCAAAAGCATTGCAAAGTATGGTACAGCCATCAGCCCCACTTTTTTGATAAAAAAATAAAAATAAAAGTAAAAATAAATAAATAAATAAAAATGTAATAAAAATAAAAATTGCCTTTTCCTATAAAAAAAGAAAAAGCAAAAAAGACTACACATATTAGGTATCACCGCGTCCGTAATGACCATCTTTATAAATATATCACGTGATCGACCCCGTCCGATAAACACCATAAAAAATAAAAACTGTGTAAAAAAAAGCCATTTTTGTCACCGTACACCACAAAAAGTGCAACACCGAGCGATCAAAAAGGTGTATGTCCCACAAAATGGTAATAATAATACAGTCACCTCATCCCGCAAAAAAATGAGACCCTACATAAGAAAATTGCTAAAAAAACTATAGCTCTCAGAACATGGAGACACTAAAACATCATTTTTTTTATTTCAAATATGCTATTATTGTGTTAAAGTGAAATAATAAAAAAAAGTGTACATATCAGGTATTGTCGATAAAAATATCTTATGACCTAACCCCTCATGTGAACACCGTAAAAAATTAAAACAGTGCCAAAAAGCCATTTTTTCACCTTACATCACAAAAAGTGCAACACCAAGCGATCAAATAGGCATATGACCCCCAAAATAGTACCAATCAAACCATCACCTTATCCCACAAAAAATTATACCCTATTTAAGACAATCGCCCAGATAATAAAAAAGCTATGGCTTTCAGACTATGGAGACACTAAAACATAATTTTTTGGGTTTCAAAAATGCTTTTATTGTGTAAAACTTAAATAAATACGAAAAAGTAGACATATTCGGTATCGCCACGTCCGTAACGATCTGCTCTATAAAAGTGTGACATGACTTAACTCCTCAGATGATCGCTGTAAAAATAAATAAATAAAAATTGTTCCAAAACAGCCAATTTTTTTGGTCATAAAGTGTAATAATGAATGATCAAAAAATCCTATGTACCCAAACATGGTACCACTAAAAACCTCAACTCTTTCTGCAAAAAACGAGCCTCTGCACAAGACGATCGGCAGAAAAATATAATAAATATGGCGTTCAGAATATGAACACACAAAAACATAAATTTATTTTTCAAAAATGCTTTATTATTTAAAACTGAAATAAACAAAGTAGACATCTTTGATATCATTGCGTCCGTAACAACCTGCTCTATAAAAATAGCACATTATTTTTAGTTACCTTGCCTCACAAAAAACTTAATATAGAGCAATTAAAAATCATATGTACCCCAAAATAGTACCAATAAATCTGGCACCTTATCCCCCAGTTTCCAAAATAGGGTCACTTTTGGGGATTTTCTACTGTAGGGGTGCATCAGGGGGGCTTTCAATGAGACATGGCATCTAAAAACCAGACCAGCAAAATCTGCATTCCAAAACTATACGGTTCTCCTTTTCTTCTGCGCCCTGCCGTGCGCCCTTACATCAGTTTACGACAACATGTGGGGTGTTTCTGTAAACCTCAGAATCAGGGTAATAAATATTGAGTATTGTTTGGCTGTTAACTCTTAATGTGTTAAAGAAAAAAATGTAATAAATTGGAAAATCTGCCAAGAAAGTGAAATTTAGAAATTTAATCTCCATTTTCCTTTAATTCTTGTGGAACACTTAAAGGGTTAACAAAGTTTGTAAAATCAGTTTTGAATAACTTGAGGGGTGTAGTTTCTACAATGGGGTCATTTATGGGGGTATCCACTATGTAAGCCCCACAAAGTGACTTCAGACCTGAACTGGTCCTTAAAAAGTGGGTTTTGGAAAAGTTCTTAAAAAATTTAAGAATTGCTTCAAATCTTCTAAGCCTTCTAATGTCCTAAAAAAATAAATTGACATTTCCAAAATGATGCCAACATAAAGTATACATATTGGGAATGTTAAGTAATAAATGTTTTATGAGGAATCACTTTCTGTTTTAAAAGCAGAGAAATTAAAATTTAAAGAATTGTGAATTTTTCAAAATTTTGGGTAATTTTGGGATTTTTTCATAAATAAAGGTGAAATATATTTACTCAAATTTATGACTGTCATGAAGTAGAATGTGTCACAAGAAAACAATCTCAGAATGGCTTGGATAAATGGCTTGGATAAGTGTTCCAAAGCTATTACCACATAAAGTGACGCATATCAGATTTGTAAAATTTTACCTGGACACTGGGGAATCAATGACCCTTGGTCATGAAAGGGTTAAGTTATACCCCCAGCAGTGTATTCTGTGACGTCACACAGTCTCTGATGGGCTGGCTTTAAAACTTCTAGGGCAGAGCTGAAGCCAGGCCATTGGTGCCGGTGACGTCACCGAGCTGACTGATCACTCCATAAAATCTTATGATGAAGGGTGTGGCCCTGACAAAACTTTCCTCTACGCCCAAGGAACTTGAGTCCAAATCAGAAGGAGGAGACTAAGGGAAGTATTAATTATTAGTTATATTTTCAATGTTTAGTCTTTCATTAGGGACACATTAGGTATAATGTCGAGATATAAATCAAGCCTGTTGTTTAATAATGTTGTAGGGAATGATAGGCTGAATGTTGGAAAGCCAAAATATAGGTAATAATAGCTAGCAAGTGTTTTAACTAGTGTTTCAATAAGATCCATTATTTGAATAAGGTGCCACTTTTGAAATAACTCATTTATCAAGCTGCTACAATTTGTCATTTGGAAGATAATATTTTAAATCAAGTAGAACGGTCTGTTGTGCAGTATAATATGGTGAACTTAACCATTGCAGATCCGACTCTTATTACAAGTGCGGTATACCAGACCATGGCAATATATATTCGATGTATAACTGAAAGCCATCAACAACCAGCATTATTTGTCCTCAGGAGAAGGACTCTCAGGAGAAGGATCCTCAGTTTGATCAGTGTTATGCTGTATACATTATTTTAGACATCTGAAGATAGACTTTCATATATATAATTAACTTTTTTAATTTTACTCTTTTAATTCTTCTTTTTTTATTGTGAAATATGTACTACTACATTTTAGGAAGAATACGCACTTACCCATCATACCCTCACCACTTGCGAGCTCTCTATAACCCTACATTTTTATGTATATTATAGTTTCTAATAAATGAGTGCTTGTCTATACTACTATTTCTTGATTATTAGTTATATTTTCAATGTTTAGTCTTTCATTAGGGACACATTGGGTATAATGTAGAGATATAAATCAACCCTGTTGTTTCATAATGTTGTAGGGAATGATAGGCTGTATGTTGGAAAGCCATAATGTAGGTAATAATAGCTAGCAAGTGTTTTAACTGGTGTTTTAATAAGATCTATTATTTGAATAAGGTGCCTCTTTTGAAATAGCTCACATCTAGTTACCAAGCACCTGGTACTTTTTCAGATCCACACAATAATCCCTTCTGGTCACTTTAATGTTTGCTAAGTGCTTTTGTTCTCCAGGTTTCTGTGGCAGTTACAATAGGAAAAATACAGGGAAAGAATTCTCGGAGGGACGGCGCACAATGTTGTGTGCCGATTAATATTATCTTCACATGCCTCCTTTTCAACCAGATAGATTATTTTTATCCAAAGTATAAATGCGCTATATTTTAGTGTTATAAAATCTATTCATTTCAGTTTTTTTTTTCTACTTCAGCTACATATTGTATTATCCTTACTTTCCTCTATAATGAATTAGTATTATATTCTGGAAAATACTGTCTTGCCTTTTTATTTTAAATAACCGAGTTTTGTTTTCTTTCTTTCTTTAATCCCCACGATAATCTTTAAACTAATAGAGCCAGAAAAAAACAAAACCTCTTTGATTTTTGTTGTGGAAGCATAACTGACAAGCCCTTTGCCAACATTTTGAAGAAGAATAACTTGTGTGGAGATCTCTTACTTGAAATGAAAATCAGACATCTTATAATACATAATGATCCCTTTCTAACCAAGATAGAACCAGCCCTCTACCTCACATGGATCCATTGCTACCCACATTTATTGTACCAGTTCTAGACTCTCTTCAAAGCTGGCAATGCAGGTGCCATGTCCTTTCTCAGGTAGGGTGTGTATATCTTTCTTGCTGCAGCCTGGGGTGTGTGTCTTTTCTCAGGAGGTGTGTTCTTTCTGCTGCAGCTCTTTTCCTGTAACTGTCACAGCTTCTAACATAAGATATGGCTGCTGGTAGTTGAAGGACAGAGCTGAGGATGAATGACCACCTCAGTAGGTGGATGTGCACATACCTACGGTATTATGATGAAACACCAAGGGGCGTCATTATAAGGAAGTAAAGAGAATGTCTCAAGACTGGATCTCACGACTGTAATTTGGTTTGATAACAAAAAGCTAATTATAGAAGTAACTGGTTTACATACAGAATCAAAATAACATTTCATGGTGGCACACCTCTTTTAATTTACATTTTTATTTATTTTTACTAACAAAAAAGGCAGAACTGTGTGGCGTTAAATCTGGATGGTAAAGCTTTCAAATGCTTGTAGGCAAAAGAAGGGTTTGTTCACATGTTGATGTCTGTGGTAAAACTGTACAATGTTTTTATGAAACCATGAGAAAAAAAAGCTTCTACATTCTACAACATATTAAGAGTTTGTCAACTGGTGGAGATGCTGCTGGAGGTATGGCTGGATGCAATAGAAGTGGTGGAGTTGATGCTGGAATTGGTGGAAGCAGAGGTAAAGTTAGCATTGTCTAAAAATATAAATTTTTGTAAATAGTGATAGTGGTAATGAAGTTTATTGCTAAAGGAGGAAAGAGTAAACCTGGTGAATACAAAGGCTTACTTTATCAAATAGAAGAAACCGATGGTCTTCTGTGTTAGCAGTGGACGATGTGGTAGAGTTCATGTTTGCGCTTCAAATTGAGATACCTAGACATCTAATGGATTTTGAGTATGTGTATCTAATGAAGTCAAGATGAATGAAAGAAGATGTATCCTTTTCAGAGTTATGTATTCCACACTCACAAACAAGGGGTGAATCACCTTCATATTCTTTATTTGATTCATCATGAAAAATCTATAATTACAAGTATGTAAATATACACCACGAGCGACGCTGAGATGTACATCACTTCAACCGCCTCCCCTCCGCAAGGTTTCAGGAGAACATATGCCCTTACTCCTGTGTGAGGGAGGAAGAGAAGGTGGTGAATTTATAGCCCATCATTATAAAAACAATACTGCAAAAAATAAATAAATATATATATATATATATATATATATATACACAGTACAGACCAAAAGTTTGGACACACCTTCTCATTCAAAGAGTTTTCTTTATTTTCATGACTATGAAAATTGTAGATTCACACTGAAGGCATCAAAACTATGAATTAACACATGTGGAATTATATACATAACAAACAAGTGTGAAACAACTGAAAATATGTCATATTCTAGGTTCTTCAATGTAGCCACCTTTTGCTTTGATTACTGCTTTGCACACTCTTGGCATTCTCTTGATGAGCTTCAAGAGGTAGTCCCCTGAAATGGTTTTCACTTCACAGGTGTGCCCTGTCAGGTTTAATAAGTGGGATTTCTTGCCTTATAAATGGGGTTTGGACCATCAGTGGCGTTGAGGAGAAGTCAGGTGGATACACAGCTGATAGTCCTACTGAATAGACTGTTAGAATTTGTATTATGGCAAGAAAAAAGCAGCTAAGTAAAGAAAAACGAGTGGCCATCATTACTTTAAGAAATCAAGGTCAGTCAGTCAGCCGAAAAATTGGGAAAACTTTAAAAAGTAAGGGCTATTTAACCATGAAGGAGAGTGATGGGGTGCTGCGCCAGATGACCTGGCCTCCACAGTCACCGGACCTGAACCCAATTGAGATGGTTTGGGGTGAGCTGGACCGCAGAGTGAAGGCAAAAGGGCCAACAAGTGCTACGCATCTCTGGAAACTCCTTCAAGACTGTTGGAAGACCATTTCAGGGGACTACCTCTTGAAGCTCATCAAGAGAATGCCAAGAGTGTGCAAAGCAGTAATCAAAGCAAAAAGTGGCTACTTTGAAGAACCTAGAATATGACATATTTTCAGTTGTTTCACACTTGTTTGTTATGTATATAATTCCACATGTGTTAATTCATAGTTTTGATGCCTTCATAGTTATGAAAATAAAGAAAACTCTTTGAATTAGAAGGTGTGTCCAAACTTTTGGTCTGTACTGTGTATATATATATATATATATGCAAATAAATTCCACGGCACATCCAGGGAGTAAAATAAAAGTGATAGCTTTATTCACCAGGCCGCGACATTTCGGTCCACTTGCTAGGACCTTTCTCAAGCAGTGACAAGTATACTGGTGCAATGTGCATATTTATACAGGTTCACACAATCAATCAATTAGTCAAATTAATCAAATAAGATACAAAAAGTGTAAAAATACCTCATGTTAAACACACTATTTCCATAAATTACAATGTGATTCATTAAGTGCATGTTAAAGTGACATCAGTGTATATGATTAAAAATTTTTTTAAAGCTATCTCATTCGTGAATTCATATATTATGATATAACTCACACATGTGATAATATAATTCAAATACCTTAGTGCAGGTGGGTTTAATAAAAACAATGGGGAAGATAGCCATGGAGAAAGCGGGGATATGATCCTCATGGATACCAGCATTTCAATTTGCGTAATGCGCATGTCCAAACTATTCTAACTTCCGGATCTCCGCATCACGTGATCGCCTGACCGCTCAAGTGATTGGGAATCTACGTGACAGGACACATGACCGCACTCGCGATCTCGCGAGTTCCCACTGTTCGATACATGCTGCTCTATAAAGAAAGGAGGCATGAACCGCAAGCCTCACCATGGAAACAAAGGGGCCGGTCAAGTTCATACACATAGTACCCGAGTGAGACGTACACTCAGCACTGCGCAACACCAAGCAAAGGGGAAAGTCAGTTAAGGCTATGTGAAAACATTCTTGTATCTAAAGAATATCGGGAATATTGTGGGGTCGACACAATATATAATTTCTAGAAAAAAAGCGTGTAATATACAGCGGCTCACCCTCGCTACGTACGGATAGGTGCTCACCCTCTAGTCCTACCCTCAGGACTCAAAGGATAAAGAAATATGTAGAAGATTGAGGGGGCACTCACACAAGGGATCACTAGATAAATGTGGTACAGATATTTATTAATAATATTAAGAACATCCCCTAAAAATCATTAAAACATAAATAAAATATATATGCACTGACAGTATTCACTGAAATAGTTCACTGACAATATTCACTGACACCAGACTCTAAGGATGAATATGGGATTGCCGACAATGTAATATAATGACACGGTAATTGTCCCAATATAAGTTCTGTTCCACCCAGGTGCAGGGATGAAGTCAATGATAATGCAATAAATACCGGCCTATTTGGAGCGGTGATAGTGCTAGTGTCCCTTTGTCCGTTTAGGACATACAGAGGTAGGTGGCAAGTTTGGAGACTGAACTCCAGTACTTACAGTCTCTTTGTCGCTTGCAGTACTCCGGTCTAACCCTTCCTGGCTGGCTCTATGCAGCGCTGATATCCCAGGCGGCCGTGCACTCACCGCGTCCTGCGTTGTGCACTCGGCCAAGACGTGGCGTCCCACGTGACCTGGTTCTTTAGGGTGCCGGCTGGACGCTGCGCTGACGTCACTGGTGTGCGACGTTAGCCTCCGATACTGTGCTGGAGCGCAATTTCATATGCCAATATCTTTAAAGTGAAGAGCTTGTTTCTTCTTTTCCAGAATCCACGCTCACTCTGTCTATGCCAGACGCGTTTCAGGGTCATACACCCCTTCCTCAGTGGCCAACTGAGTGAGTGGATTCTCACTCCTTATATGTGGGTTGTTGAATTTCCCACAATCCCACTTTTCTGGGCTTCACCTAATAGGTGGGGTGGATCACATTGTTGCTTAATTGTATCACTATTCACAGCACACTATAGCTTATTTAAAACATAATTGAATTTTATAACCATAAATACCATTTCATATATTTATTAACAATGAAAATAAACATAAAAACAGGTTCATGGAGAGGGCTCAACGGTCAGAATGACATTTTGGAGAAAATCGCACATAAAACGCATCCAAACCGCATTCAGTGTGAACTGCGCCATATGTGCGGTTTCACTATTTTGCTACTTTGCAGGGTATTAGAATGGAGCCTATCCATGTATATTGTTTTGGCATACATTGATTGTTGATTTAGTTGCCAGATTTATTAAGGAAGGCTCCTCTGAAACACAATTAATAAATCTGGCAACTAAATCAACAATCAATGTATGCCAAAACAATATACATGGATAGGCTCCATTCTAATACCCTGCAAAGTAGCAAAATAGTGAGCCCTCTCCATGAACCTGTTTTTATGTTTATTTTCATTGTTAATAAATATATGAAATGGTATTTATGGTTATAAAATTCATTTAATTATGTTTTAAATAAGCTATAGTGTGCTGTGAATAGTGATACAATTAAGCAACAATGTGATCCACCCCACCTATTAGGTGAAGCCCAGAAAAGTGGGATTGTGGGAAATTCAACAACCCACATATAAGGAGTGAGAATCCACTCACTCAGTTGGCCACTGAGGAAGGGGTGTATGACCCTGAAACGCGTCTGGCATAGACAGAGTGAGCGTGGATTCTGGAAAAGAAGAAACAAGCTCTTCACTTTAAAGATATTGGCATATGAAATTGCGCTCCAGCACAGTATCGGAGGCTAACGTCGCACACCAGTGACGTCAGCGCAGCGTCCAGCCGGCACCCTAAAGAACCAGGTCACGTGGGACGCCACGTCTTGGCCGAGTGCACAACGCAGGACGCGGTGAGTGCACGGCCGCCTGGGATATCAGCGCTGCATAGAGCCAGCCAGGAAGGGTTAGACCGGAGTACTGCAAGCGACAAAGAGACTGTAAGTACTGGAGTTCAGTCTCCAAACTTGCCACCTACCTCTGTATGTCCTAAACGGACAAAGGGACACTAGCACTATCACCGCTCCAAATAGGCCGGTATTTATTGCATTATCATTGACTTCATCCCTGCACCTGGGTGGAACAGAACTTATATTGGGACAATTACCGTGTCATTATATTACATTGTCGGCAATCCCATATTCATCCTTAGAGTCTGGTGTCAGTGAATATTGTCAGTGAACTATTTCAGTGAATACTGTCAGTGCATATATATTTTATTTATGTTTTAATGATTTTTAGGGGATGTTCTTAATATTATTAATAAATATCTGTACCACATTTATCTAGTGATCCCTTGTGTGAGTGCCCCCTCAATCTTCTACATATTTCTTTATCCTTTGAGTCCTGAGGGTAGGACTAGAGGGTGAGCACCTATCCGTACGTAGCGAGGGTGAGCCGCTGTATATTACACGCTTTTTTTCTAATATAGTACCCTTAACAGCTGAGCTCCCCCCGCTGCGAGATGGACATTTGGGAACACTTGGATAACAAGTACAGAAAAATTGAAGCTTTTACCTTCAATATAGAAGGTGAAGCATCAGCAGATATGAATAGATCAATGGATGATGTTTTTAGGGTTCTGGAGAGGACTCTGCAACGGCAGTTGCGCAACAAGTGGGAGATTCGATCACTTGCGCAATATCTAGATAAGGGCCTCATCCCTAGAGGTTTGTCACTCACCAAAACACCTGCATCAGATTTGGTGGATGAAAAATTTAAAAAAGAATGGGATGATTTCCTGAAAACACAGTCAGGGGCTCTTATACAGATGATTATAAAAAGAAGGATGCAAATGACAGATGAAATGACAGGGCAAATAGATAATTTAAAAAAAGAAATGGAAGCATTCCCAGATACTGATGCAGTTCGTAAATGGCATGAGAGAATCTGCAAAAATCTAGACATATTGGAAAGGGAAATAATGGGCAAAAAATCAAGAAAATTATACAATATGGAGAGGAAGGTGGTCACTGATAGATATGAACAAAGGGAAGTAGAGCACATTAGAACACAGGGACATTTTGATAATGTCAAAACCACAAATAGATTTGAGACACTTGCAACACCTCATTTTTTAGATGTTACACCCCCACATCACAAAACACGCACGAGGAGCACACGCACCCCTACCCCACCACGACAAGAGACACAAATACACAATCACCCAACACAGGGCTATGTTCACGATTACAACTTGAGGGAGCGTCCGAGGGAGTATGCACAGAACAGAGGGTATCACTTAACACACAGACAGGAACACAGACAGGAACACAGACACCATCAGAACACAGTGTATCACCACACACCAATAATGAACAGGCAGAGACACGAGCACAACGAACAACACGGAGAGGACGACATGCACAAAAAAAGAAAACACAGAAATTAGTAGCAATACCTACCAATGTAATAAATATCAGCGACACTGTCCTCACAGATATCCAGGCGCAACTTCTAAACAAAGGTCTGAAGTTTGCTCCCACTAATCCTATGGATAAATTTGCCACATATATTGGTGTGGAAAAGTTCATTAGACGCCTATGTCTTAAAAAATATTTCCTAAAAAATCCAATAAATAGGGAGGCGGATCTGTTGGGGAATACTATCAAATACCCACATACAGATCTAAAAGCCAGGTCAAAAAAATTCCCTAGACAGGAGATTAGTAGCGAAATGGCCACATTCAAGAACAACGTAGAACGTGACCTGAGAAGAATAAAAAGCTGTAGGGTCAATGCAAATATGAACAAAGAGGAAATTAGGGCCATTAAATCACTACAAGAAGCTAACAATATCACAATTAGGCCAGCAGATAAAGGCGGGGCCGTTGTGATACTCAACACAGTAGATTATATACAGGAATGCCGCAGACAATTAGGATCAGAGCACACATATCAGAGACTTAGAGGAGATCCAACACAAGAATATCATAAGATTTTAAAGGATTACTGCAGTAGGGGAACACAAGCAGGTTTTCTCTCAGAACAGGAAGCGAGATTTATCATGGACACCGAGGGGAGGATCCCGATGTTTTACTGTGTCCCCAAGATTCATAAGAGCCTTGAAGCACCTCCAGGCCGCCCAATAGTGTCTGGCATTCAGTCTATATCATGTAATCTATCTAGATATATTGACCAATGGCTCCAACCTTATGTTAAACAGGTGCCATCATACATCCGTGACACCACCGACATTATCAAAACATTGGAAAATGTCAAATGGATGGATGGATGGATCTTGGGGACACTGGATGTCGGATCCCTCTACACGGTGATAGATCACACCGGGGGGATTCAGGCATTATATGAACAACTATCGGGTGAAGCTAGGCTCCCCAGAGAACAGCTAGCATTCTTACTGGAAGGTGTGAGATATATCCTAACTCACAACTATTTTGCTTTCGAAAATGAGTTTTATCTGCAATGTACCGGGACTGCCATGGGCACCAGGTTCGCCCCCAGCTACGCCAATTTATTCCTGGCGCAATGGGAGAGGGAGGTTATTCTTCCCAAACTGGGGACGGACCTGGTGCTGTGGCGACGGTACATTGATGATATTGTATTCATTTGGCAAAACACAGCTGAATCCCTTGATTTGTTTCTAAACAATATCAATAACAATGATAAGAATCTAGTATTCAGCCCTACCACTAGCAAAGAAAAGGTTGAATTTCTTGACTTGGAAATATGGATTAAGGAAGATAAGTTACAATGTAATACGTTTTTCAAGCCAGTGGCCAAGAACAGCTTCATCAGGTTTGCCAGTTGCCACCTTCCACGGTGGCTGATCAATATACCCACTAGTCAGTTCCGCAGACTTAAACGGAACTGTACTAATGACAGCAAATTTGATGAAGAGGCCACTGTCTTGAAACAGCAATTGTTGGATAGAGACTATCCGGTCCAGGTTGTTAACAAATCATTGGCAAAAGTAAAGGAGATGGAAAGAGAACAATTCTTTATGGCAAGTGAGCCACAAGCACAGGACGAAACAATAAGGATCATTCTCCCATTCAGTTCCCAATATAGAGTGGTAGAAAAGAGTATCCGAAAACATTGGGGACATCTGCTGAATGATAAGATAATTGGGCCCCTTTTGAGCGATATACCAAAAATAACATATACAAGGGCCAATAATTTAGCAGGCAAAGTAGCCCCAACTGTTAAAGTGAATAAGGACAATCAGAAACAAGCCAGCTGGCTGACAATAAATGGGTTCTTTAAGTGTGGCAGGTGTGCGAATTGCAAAATAACAAGTTTCCCCAAAAAAACTACTGCAGTGGTGTCCACAGTCAACTCCTCTAGTCTAGAAATACAAGAGTGCTTAACCTGTGATTCAACTGATGTTATCTATGTATTGGAATGTGGATGTAGGAAACAGTACATAGGTAGGACAAAAAGAACACTTAAAAAGAGGGTAGCGGAACATGTGGCAAATATCAAAAAAGGCCTAGAGACACACTCCCTATCAAAGCACTTCAAAGTTCAACACAATTGTGACCCAATCAGCCTTAGATTCACAGCTATAGAAAGGGTCAAAAAACTATGGAGAGGGGGCAACCACATTGCCCACATGTCTAGGCAAGAATCCCGCAGAATCTTTGAATTTGACACTATCGTTCCCAGAGGTCTCAATGCCGAGATGGAGGTATTTGGGTTTCTATGAATATCGGGGGGTCGTCCGGTGGGGATGGGAAATCGCAGCACGCTGACTATCAGCGCTGTGATCTCCCCTCCTCACTGGAAGGCTCCTCTGAAACACAATTAATAAATCTGGCAACTAAATCAACAATCAATGTATGCCAAAACAATATACATGGATAGGCTCCATTCTAATACCCTGCAAAGTAGCAAAATAGTGAAACCGCACATATGGCGCAGTTCACACTGAATGCGGTTTGGATGCGTTTTATGTGCGATTTTCTCCAAAATGTCATTCTGACCGTTGAGCCCTCTCCATGAACCTGTTTTTATGTTTATTTTCATTGTTAATAAATATATGAAATGGTATTTATGGTTATAAAATTCATTTAATTATGTTTTAAATAAGCTATAGTGTGCTGTGAATAGTGATACAATTAAGCAACAATGTGATCCACCCCACCTATTAGGTGAAGCCCAGAAAAGTGGGATTGTGGGAAATTCAACAACCCACATATAAGGAGTGAGAATCCACTCACTCAGTTGGCCACTGAGGAAGGGGTGTATGACCCTGAAACGCGTCTGGCATAGACAGAGTGAGCGTGGATTCTGGAAAAGAAGAAACAAGCTCTTCACTTTAAAGATATTGGCATATGAAATTGCGCTCCAGCACAGTATCGGAGGCTAACGTCGCACACCAGTGACGTCAGCGCAGCGTCCAGCCGGCACCCTAAAGAACCAGGTCACGTGGGACGCCACGTCTTGGCCGAGTGCACAACGCAGGACGCGGTGAGTGCACGGCCGCCTGGGATATCAGCGCTGCATAGAGCCAGCCAGGAAGGGTTAGACCGGAGTACTGCAAGCGACAAAGAGACTGTAAGTACTGGAGTTCAGTCTCCAAACTTGCCACCTACCTCTGTATGTCCTAAACGGACAAAGGGACACTAGCACTATCACCGCTCCAAATAGGCCGGTATTTATTGCATTATCATTGACTTCATCCCTGCACCTGGGTGGAACAGAACTTATATTGGGACAATTACCGTGTCATTATATTACATTGTCGGCAATCCCATATTCATCCTTAGAGTCTGGTGTCAGTGAATATTGTCAGTGAACTATTTCAGTGAATACTGTCAGTGCATATATATTTTATTTATGTTTTAATGATTTTTAGGGGATGTTCTTAATATTATTAATAAATATCTGTACCACATTTATCTAGTGATCCCTTGTGTGAGTGCCCCCTCAATCTTCTAAATATATAATTTCTGTTGAATGTTCTGACCCAAGTATATATATAATGCGGACGTACCGTCTGAACCGGGAGCCAAGAACCACTGGTTACACTGTGTATCCAACCTGGACACCCAGTGCATCTTCAGGGGTCTATTGAATCCCTAATAGATATAGAATAAAAACAAGTAAGAAATGTGATGGTGACCCCGTGGTCACCAATAACAAGGTCCTCCAATCATATGTAGACTCCAAATAATGTGTCATGTGGGTGTCACACATGACAACATATTGGAAATCGACAACTGCCACTGGGTGTCCATTCCTAGACCCCCAGTGTAGCAATGTAAGATCCAATCTCCCTGATTGTGAGGACATTGACTCAATAACTCAATATAATATTGGTCAGGACGTGTACATACATTGGTCGGACCCCAGTTATGTAGCCGACGTTAAATAAAGTACATGAGTAACCAAACATCTATGCCTGCGGCCTCAACCTGCGTACCGCAAGAAGAGAGGGGGCTTTTTTAATCTGTTCCCCTTTCTTTCTCTTTCCCTGTATGCTGTGCACCTATCTGTGCTTTGCATCTCACCTGTGAGCCATTTCTCCTGGTGACTCCTGCATTTGGTGGTGACAACACCATCTCCAGCAAACAACTTTTACCTTCTGGCCCAATCTATATTTACTCCCCTGATGAGAGGACTGCTTTTTTCTTTGCCTCAGAAACGTGCATGTAGGGATCTTCTCAGGGCCAAACAGGGACCGCAATTCCAGGGTTAGGTTCCAGATGGGGGCCCAACTAGTGGGACACCCCGTGGTTAGTCTAAAGGGTTATTGTAGGGTCCGATAGTCAACCAGGGACAGTAAAGAATATCGTCCTGTGATCCCTTTTACAGTGTGCTGACTCTTCAATCACCCAAGCGGACGACCCTGATCAGAAGTATCAACATCAAACGGAGGTGTCCGGAGTATCCACCATCAGTAAGGTAGGACACCTGGTTATCCAACGGTGCCGCCATGCACCATATGGTTTTGGGTGTGATTGTGTATACCGTGTTGCTTTCACACCCATATCATTATATGTTTTCTGTTGATTTGTTGTGTGTCGTGCATTTTTGTTTATGCTGTGAAATACTTGTCTGCATTATATGTTGTTTGCCATCAGTGTCTGGGGTGTCGACATATATTATTGCTGATATCCCAGCTTCTGTGCGGTTTAGGTACTAGTGCATATCTGCCGTTGCTACCTACAGTGTCCCACACCCCACGAATTAGTGAGGACACAGCAGTTGCCGTTCTCTCACAGCCCCTTTCTATTTTGGGGCAGCGGAAAAACGGTAGTTTGTATTCAGCTTCTTTCACGCACATGTGGAATTATTGTGCAGCTTAGGTACCAGTACACAACTGTTCTTGCTACCGATAGTGTCCCATATTTGACACACAAGTTAGGACACAACTGTTGCCGTTACCGTTTCCCCCTCAGCTCTTTTTTATCTTGGGGAAAGCGGTATTGTATCGAAAAAAAGCATTGAAGCTGCATACCTGTCACACAGCGCAAAAAAAAACAGGTCTCACATCTCTATTCAACCAAATCTGCAGTGTTTTAGCTGGTCAAGTTATTTGTAGTGACCGTAAAAGCAGACTTTTTGTTCTGGGTTGAAAAAGCATTCCCAAATTTGCCATTCTCAAAATTGTGGTGAACGGGAACAATGAGGAAAACATCTAATAAGGGACGCGGACGTGGACATGGTCGTGGTGGTGTTAGTGGACCCTCTGGTGCTGGGAGAGGACGTGGCCGTTCTGCCACAGCCACACGTCCTAGTGAACCAACTACCTCAGGTCCCAGTAGCCAGCAGAATTTACAGCGATATTTGGTGGGGTCCAATGCCGTTCTAAGGATGGTAAGGCCTGAGCAGGTACAGGCATTAGTCAATTGGGTGGCCGACAGTGGATCCAGCACGTTCACATTATCTCCCACCCAGTCTTCTGCAGAAAGCGCACAGATGGCGCATGCAAACCAAGCCCATCGGTCTGTCACATCACCCCCATGCATATCAGGGAAACTGTCTGAGCCTCAAGTTATGCAGCAGTCTCTTATGCTGTTTGAAGACTCTGCTGCCAGGGTTTCCCAAGGGCATCCACCTAGCCCTTCCCCAGGGGTGGAAGAGATAGAATGCACTAACGCACAACCACTTATTTTTCCTGATGATGAGGACATGGGAATACCACCTCAGCACGTCTCTTTTGATGACGAAACACAGGTGCCAACTGCTGCGTCTTTCTGCAGTGTGCAGACTGAACAGGAGGTCAGGGATCAAGACTGGGTGGAAGACGATGCAGGGGACGATGAGGTCCTAGACCCCACATGGAATGAAGGTTGTGCCACTGACTTTCACAGTTCGGAGGAAGAGGCAGTGGTGAGACCGAGCCAACAGCGTAGCAAAAGAGGGAGCAGTGGGCAAAATCAGAACACCCGCCGCCAAGAGACTCCGCCTGCTACTGACCGCCGCCATCTGGGACCGAGCACCCCAAAGGCAGCTTCAAGGAGTTCTCTGGCATGGCACTTCTTCAAACAATGTGCTGACGACAAGACCCGAGTGCTTTGCACGCTGTGCCATCAGAGCCTGAAGCGAGGCATTAACGTTCTGAACCTTAGCACAACCTGCATGACCAGGCACCTGCATGCAAAGCATAAACTGCAGTGGAGTAAACACCTTAAAAACAAGGAAGTCACTCAGGCTCCCCCTGCTACCTCTTCTGCTGCTGCCGCCTTGGCCTCTTATGCGGCTGCCGCCGCCGCCTCGGACTCTTCTGCTGCTGCTGCCGCCGCCTCGGCCTCTTCCTCTGGAGGAACGTTGGCACCTGCCGCCCAGCAAACATGGGATGTACCACCAACACCACCACCTGCGTCAACAAGCATCTCAACCATGTCACACGGCAGCGTTCAGCTCTCCATCTCACAAACATTTGAGAGAAAGCGTAAATTCCCACCTAGCCACCCTCGATCCCTGGCCCTGAATGCCAGCATTTCTAAACTACTGGCCTATGAAATGCTGTCATTTAGGCTGGTGGACACACACAGCTTCAAACAGCTCATGTCACTTGCTGTCCCACAGTATGTTGTTCCCAGCCACCACTACTTCTCCAAGAGAGCCGTGCCTTCCCTGCACAAACAAGTGTCCGATAAAATCAAGTGTGCACTGCGCAACGCCATCTGTGGCAAGGTCCACCTAACCACAGATACGTGGACCAGTAAGCACGGCCAGGGACGCTATATCTCCCCAACTGCACACTGGGTAAATGTAGTGGCGGCTGGGCCCCAGGCGGAGAGCCGTTTGGCGCACGTCCTTCCGCCGCCAAGGATCGCAGGGCAACATTCTTTGCCTCCTGTCTCCTCCTCCTACTCGGCTTCCTTCTCCTCTTCTTCCACCTGCTCATCCAGTCAGCCACACACCTTCACCACCAACTTCAGCACAGCCCGGGGTAAACGTCAGCAGGCCATTCTGAAACTCATATGTTTGGGGGACAGGCCCCACACCGCACAGGAGTTGTGGCGGGGTATAGAACAACAGACCGACGAGTGGTTGCTGCCGGTGAGCCTCAAGCCCGGCTTGGTGGTGTGCGATAATGGGCGAAATCTCGTTGCAGCTCTGGGACTAGCCGGTTTGACGCACATCCCTTGCCTGGCGCATGTGCTGAATTTGTTGGTGCAGAAGTTCATTTGCAACTACACCGACATGTCAGAGCTGCTGCATAAAGTGCGGGCCGTCTGTTCGCGCTTCCGGCGTTCACACCCTGCCGCTGCTCGCCTGTCTGCGCTACAGCGTAACTTCGGCCTTCCCGCTCACCGCCTCATATGCGACGTACCCACCAGGTGGAACTCCACTTTGCATATGCTGGACAGACTGTGCGAGCAGCAGCAGGCCATAGTGGGGTTTCAGCTGCAGCACGCACGGGTCAGTCGCACTGCGGATCAGACACACTTCACCACCAATGACTGGGCCTCCATGCGAGACCTGTGTGCCCTGTTGCGTTGTTTCGAGTACTCCACCAACATGGCCAGTGGCGATGACGCCGTTATCAGCGTTACAATACCACTTCTATGTCTCCTTGAGAAAACACTTAGGGCGATGATGGAAGAGGAGGTGGCCCAGGAGGAAGAGGAGGAAAAGGGGTCATTTTTAGCACTTTCAGGCCAGTCTCTTCGAAGTGACTCAGAGGGAGGTTTTTTGCAACAGCAGAGGCCAGGTACAAATGTGGCCAGACAGGGCCCACTACTGGAGGACGAGGAGGACAAGGATGAGGAGGAGGTGGAGGAGGATGAGGATGAAGCATGTTCACAGCGGGGTGGCACCCAAAGCAGCTCGGGCCCATCACTGGTGCGTGGCTGGGGGGAAACACAGGACGATGACGATACGCCTCCCACAGAGGACAGCTTGTCCTTACCTCTGGGCAGCCTGGCACACATGAGCGACTACATGCTGCAGTGCCTGCGCAACGACAGCAGAGTTGCCCACATTTTAACGTGTGCGGACTACTGGGTTGCCACCCTGCTGGATCCCCGGTACAAAGACAATGTGCCCACCTTACTTCCTACACTGGAGCGTGATAGGAAGATGCGCGAGTACAAGCGCACGTTGGTAGACGCGCTACTGAGAGCATTCCCAAATGTCACAGGGGAACCAGTGGAAGCCCAAGGCGAAGGCAGAGGAGGAGCAAGAGGTCGCCAACGCAGCTGTGTCACGGCTGAGGGCAGGGTTAGCATGGCAGAGATGTGGAAAAGTTTTGTCACCACGCCACAACTAACTGCACCACCACCTGATACGGAACGTGTTAGCAGGAGGCAACATTTCACTAACATGGTGGAACAGTACCTGTGCACACCCCTCCACATACTGACTGATGGTTCGGCCCCATTCAACTTCTGGGTCTCCAAATTGTCCACGTGGCCAGAGCTAGCCTTTTATGCCTTGGAGGTGCTGGCCTGCCCGGCGGCCAGCGTTTTGTCTGAACGTGTATTCAGCACGGCAGGGGGCGTCTTTACAGACAAACGCAGCCGCCTGTCTACAGCGAATGTGGACAAGCTGACGTTCATAAAAATGAACCAGGCATGGATCCCACAGGACCTGTCCATCCCTTGTGCAGATTAGACATTAACTACCTCCCCTTAACAATATATTATTGTACTCCAGGGCACTTCCTCATTCAATCCTATTTTTAATTTCATTTTACCATTATATTGCGGGGCAACCCAAAGTTGAATGAACCTCTCCTCTGTCTGGGTGCCGGGGAGCTAAATGTGTGACAGTGGCCTGTTCCAGTGTTGGGTGACGTGAAGCCTGATTCTCTGCTATGACATGAAGACAGATTCTGTGCTGACATGAAGCCAGATTCTCTGTTACGCGACCTCTCTCCTCTGCCTGGGTGCCTGGGCCTAAATATGTGACAGTGGCCTGTTCCAGTGGTGGGTGACGTGAAGCCTGATTCTCTGCTATGACATGAAGACAGATTCTGCGCTGACATAAGGCCAGATTCTCTGTTACGGGACCTCTCTCCTCTGCCTGGGTGCCTGGGCCTAAATGTGTGACAGTGGCCTGTTCCAGTGGTGGGTGACGTGAAGCCTGATTCTCTGCTATGAAATGAAGACAGATTCTGCGCTGATAAGGCCAGATTCTCTGTTACGGGACCTCTCTCCTCTGCCTGGGCCTAAATATGTGACAATGGCCTGTTCCAGTGGTGGGTGACGTGAACCCTGATTCTCTGCTATGACATGAAGACAGATTCTGCGCTGACATAAGGCCAGATTCTCTGTTACGGGACCTCTCTCCTCTGCCTGGGTGCCTGGGCCTAAATGTGTGACAGTGGCCTGTTCCAGTGGTGGGTGACGTGAAGCCTGATTCTCTGCTATGACATGAAGACAGATTCTGCGCTGACATAAGGCCAGATTCTCTGTTACGGGACCTCTCTCCTCTGCCTTGGTGCCTGGGCCTAAATATGTGACAGTGGCCTGTTCCAGTGGTGGGTGACGTGAAGCCTGATTCTCTGCTATGACATGAAGACAGATTCTGCGCTGACATAAGGCCAGATTCTCTGTTACGGGACATCTCTCCTCTGCCTGGGTGCCGGGGCCTAAATATGTGACAGTGGCCTGTTCCAGTGGTGGGTGACGTGAAGCCTGATTCTCTGCTATGACATGAAGACAGATTCTGCGCTGACATAAGGCCAGATTCTCTGTTACGGGACCTCTCTCCTCTGCCTTGGTGCCTGGGCCTAAATGTGTGACAATGGCCTGTTCCAGTGGTGGGTGACGTGAAGCCTGATTCTCTGCTATGACATGAAGACAGATTCTGCGCTGACATAAGGCCAGATTCTCTGTTACGGGACCGCTCTCCTCTGTCTGGGTGCCGGGGCCTAAATATGTGACAGTGGCCTGTTCCAGTGGTGGGTGAAGTGAAGCCTGATTCTCTGCTATGAAATGAAGACAGATTCTGCGCTGACATAAGGCCAGATTCTCTGTTACGGGACCTCTCTCCTCTGCCTGGGCCTAAATGTGTGACAGTGGCCTGTTCCAGTGGTGGGTGACGTGAAGCCTGATTCTCTGCTATGACATGAAGACAGATTCTGCGCTGACATAAGGCCAGATTCTCTGTTACGGGACCTCTCTCCTCTGCCTGTGTGTCTGGGCCTAAATGTGTGACAGTGGCCTGTTCCAGTGGTGGGTGACGTGAAGCCTGATTCTCTGCTATGACATGAAGACAGATTCTGCGCTGACATAAGGCCAGATTCTCTGTTACGGGACCGCTCTCCTCTGTCTGGGTGCCGGGGCCTAAATAAGTGACAGTGGCCTGTTCCAGTGGTGGGTGACGTGAAGCCTGATTCTCTGCTATGACATGAAGACAGATTCTGTGCTGACATAAGGCCAGATTCTCTGTTACGGGACCTCTCTCCTCTGCCTTGGTGCCTGGGCCTAAATATGTGACAGTGGCCTGTTCCAGTGGTGGGTGACGTGAAGCCTGATTCTCTGCTATGACATGAAGACAGATTCTGCGGTGACATAAGGCCAGATTCTCTGTTACGGGACCTCTTTCCTCTGCCTGTGTGTCTGGGCCTAAATGTGTGACAGTGGCCTGTTCCAGTGGTGGGTGACGTGAAGCCTGATTCTCTGCTATGACATGAAGACAGATTCTGCGCTGACATAAGGCCAGATTCTCTGTTACGGGACCGCTCTCCTCTGTCTGGGTGCCGGGGCCTAAATAAGTGACAGTGGCCTGTTCCAGTGGTGGGTGACGTGAAGCCTGATTCTCTGCTATGACATGAAGACAGATTCTGCGCTGACATAAGGCCAGATTCTCTGTTACGGGACCTCTCTCCTCTGCCTGGGCCTAAATGTGTGACAGTGGCCTGTTCCAGTGGTGGGTGACGTGAAGCCTGATTCTCTGCTATGACATGAAGACAGATTCTGCGCTGACATAAGGTCAGATTCTCTGTTACGGGACCGCTCTCCTCTGTCTGGGTGCCGGGGCCTAAATAAGTGACAGTGGCCTGTTCCAGTGGTGGGTGACGTGAAGCCTGATTCTCTGCTATGACATGAAGACAGATTCTGCGCTGACATAAGGCCAGATTCTCTGTTACAGGACCTCTCTCCTCTGCCTGGGCCTAAATATGTGACAGTTGCCTGTTCCAGTGGTGGGTGACGTGAAGCCTGATTCTCTGCTATGACATGAAGACAGATTCTGTGCTGATATAAGGCCAGATTCTCTGTTACGGGACCTCTCTCCTCTGCCTGGGCCTAAATATGTGACAGTGGCCTGTTCCAGTGGTGGGTGACGTGAAGCCTGATTCTCTGCTATGACATGAAGACAGATTCTGTGCTGACATAAGGCCAGATTCTCTGTTACGGGACCTCTCTCCTCTGCCTGGGTGCCTGGGCGCCTGGGCCTAAATGTGTGACAGCGGCCTGTTCCAGTGGTGGGTGACGTGAAGCCTGATTCTCTGCTATGACATGAAGACAGATTCTGCGCTGACATAAGGCCAGATTCTCTGTTACGGGACCGCTCTCCTCTTTCTGGGTGCCGGGGCCTAAATATGTGACAGTGGCCTGTTCCAGTGGTGGGTGACGTGAAGCCTGATTCTCTGCTATGACATGAAGACTGATTCTGCGCTGACATAAGGCCATATTCTCTGTTACGGGACCGCTCTCCTCTGTCTGGGTGCCGGGGCCTAAATATGTGACAGTGGCCTCTTCCAGTGGTGGGTGACATGAAGCCAGATTCTCTGCTATGGCATGAAGAGACTGATTCTCTGCTGACGTGAAGCCAGATTCTCTGCTATGGGACCTCTGTCCAATTGATATTGGGTAATTTTTTATTTTTTTATTTTTATTTTAATTAATTTCCCTATCCACATTTGTTTGCAGGGGATTTACCTACATGTTGCGGCCTTTTGGAGCCCTCTAGCTCTTTCCTGGGCTGTTTTACAGCCTTTTTAGTGCCCAAAAGTTCGGGTCCCCATTGACTTCAATGGGGTTGGGGTTCGGGACGAAGTTCGGTTCGGGTTCGGATCCCGAACCCGAACATTTCCGGGAAGTTCGGCCGAACTTCTCGAACCCGAACATCCAGGTGTTCGCTCAACTCTATTTGTGACTAATTATTTTGTCACAAAGTGCATTTTTTTGTAAGTAGCAGGTGAAATGACAGGGAGCTGCGATAGCGCCGCCTCTTTCATTGTACCCCTCAGATGCCGCATTCATACGTGATCGGGGCATCTAAGTGTAAAATTAATAATTAAAAAAAAATTAAATTAAACTTACCGCCTCCATTTGTTCGTGACGGGCCGGCCGACGCCATCTTGCTTGAAAATCTCGACCAAATACAGTGTGGCGCGATATTACGTCATAATGGTGGCTGGCCGAGATCTTCAAGCAAGTTGGAAGCTGGCAGCCCGTCGGGAGCAAATCGAGGAGATAAGTTTGAATTTTTAGTTTTTTTATACTATTTCAGGTTAAATTGATTCGCTGACATGAAGCA
Organism: Bufo bufo; assembly: GCF_905171765.1. NCBI lineage: Eukaryota > Metazoa > Chordata > Amphibia > Anura > Bufonidae > Bufo > Bufo bufo. The sequence continues at coordinate 658,598,781 of NC_053389.1, forward strand.
CAAGGAAGGTTCTCTTCTAGGTGAATCAGATTTATCTTGAAATTCGGATCGAATTCCACTTTGTGTGATTCCATCATCTCTACTTATAACTTATTACCTCCAATACCTGCCATCTGAGATCAGAGACCTGATGCTTTCTTTCTGCAAAGTGTATGACTACCGTTGTGTCACCCGGTTTTCCTTCCTCCCCTTTACATAGTAACATAGTATATAAGGCCAAAAAAAGACATTTGTCCATCCAGTTTGGCCTGTTATCCTGCAAGTTGATCCAACTGTGAGGTAGAAGCCAATTTTCTCCACTTAAAGGGGTTGTCTGGGTTCAGAGCTAAACCCGAACATACCTCCATTTTCACCCCAGCAGCCCACCTGACTTGAGCATCGGGGCAGTTCATGCTAAATCGCGCAGGGCAAAGGCATTTTTTGGAGATCCGGTGATGTACCAGGCTCTCCATGGGGCTGCCAGGAAGCCCGGTGTCCTCACCGGCACTGATGGGCTGGATTTAGCGCTGCCCTAGCCAGTAAAACAGCTAGGGCAGCGCTAAAGCCCGCCCATCAGAGCCGGCGACGTCACCGAAGACACTGCCGGGAGTAAGTTTCCGTGTGTCATGATAAACAAAAGAGACCTTGCCCTGTGCGATTTAGCGTAGGGCAAGGGTGTGCATAGGAGCAAGAGATGCTCCGATGCTAGCCTCAGGGGGGCTGCCTGGGTGAAAATAAGGGTATGTCCGGATTCAGCTCTGAACCCGGACAACCCCTTTAAGGGGAAAAAATTCCTTCAGGACTCCAATCAGGGAATCAGAATAACTCCCTAAATCAAAATCCCATCTCTAGTAGCTATAGCCTGAAATATTATTACACACCAGAAATAAATCCAGGCCCCTCTTGAACTCTTTTAGTGAACTCACCCTCACCACCTCCTCAGGCAGAGAGTTCCATAGTCTCACTACTCTGACCGTAAAGAATCCTCTTCTATGTTTGTGTACAAACCTTCTTTCCTCCAGATGCAGAGGATGTCCCCTTGTCACAGTCACAGTCCTGGGGATAAATAGATTCTGCAAAGTGTCTGACTACTGTTGTTTCACCCTGTTTTCCTTCCTCCCCTTTACATAGTAACATAGTATATAAGGCCAAAAATAGACATTTGTCTATCCAGTCCGGCCAGAGTTGTGTAGATCGCAAATTTTCTATGCAACTGGTTTTTCAGCTGAAAAACAAGGCAGATTCTGCTCATTTGCATGTCTTTCCCATATGCCCATGTTTATGCAAGTGAGTTTTTACATGACAAAACTGTATATAAAAGGTTAATGAATATTATGTTAGGACAATCAGAAAACTTTTTGTCTCCCTAATGATATTGATCTAGGTGCGCAGATCCACCCAAGTCATCCAACAGATCTGAAGTAGCTTAGAGGCTTACTGGCTCTCAGTCAGATGAGAGCTGTTTTGTAATGTCTCATAGTGCACAAGGCTGCCATTGGAAGGTATGCTGACTAAGCCTGTCATATGTCTCATGGATAGATTGATGGCTTGCATATACCTGGCTTTTGGCATATAGCCTTTGTGTGGTTGTCTACTGTATGTCGTAGATAACAGGAGTCCAATCCAGCCATCCTCTTAATGCTGTTTCTAAACCATTTTGATGGGTTTCCATCAATTTCTAACCTTTTTTTGTAAACCAGGCACCCTCTTTTCTTCAGAGCAGGGGGTGCCTGGTTTGATGCTCACGTTTCCCATTGACTTTCATTGTATTAAATTGTATTCGAGCACCCGCAGTATTCGGCAGAGCATGCTCGCTCAACACTATGAATAACCCTAATGTTGATATTTTTTCAGGGTACTGTAGTCCCTCTATTCCAGTTATTACTTTAGTTGCCCTCCTCTGTACCCTCTCCAGCTCTGCTATGTCTGCCTTGTTCACAGGAGAGAACTGTACACAGTACTCCATGTGTGGTCTGACACTTTGCAAAAAGGAAGCATCAGATCTCTGATGTAGTAGAGATAGATCTTGTCAAAAATTGCCTAAGGCCTCATGCACATGACCGTTGTTGTGGTCCGCATCCGAGCCCCATTTTTTGCGGCTAGGGTGCGGACCCATTCACTTCAATGGGGCCGCAAAAGATGCGGACAGCACTCCGTGTGCTGTCCGCATCCGTTGCGCTGTTCCATGGCCCCGCAAAAAAAAAAAAGTTTTGCGGACAAGAATAGGCATTTCTACAATGGGCTGGCCATTCCGTTCCGCAAATTGCTGAATGCACATGGGCGGCTTCTGTTTTTTTGCGGATCCGCGGTTTGCGGAACGCAAAAAACGGCACGGTCGTGTGCATGTAGCCTAATACTGTGAAATAACCCTCCAATCATTAAGAGATTACAATAGCTTGTTGCATCACTTTCCTTAAAAATGTTTAAGTTGATTTCGCTTTCAGACAATGGATAACAAAAACTCAAATTTTCTCCAGTGAGGGTTCATCCGGAAGCTACTCTAGTAGTCATCCCTGTGTTGAATATTCATGATCAACTCATTACTAACAAAGCAAGAAACACAATTGCTTAACAGTCATTTTCAGAAAAACTATTCTGCCTCCAGTATCGAACTAAGTTTCCTTGGACCTGTGCGGTTGGTTGTGCTGTTCACTGCTGCTGCTTTATGTGTCGTTACTGGGATAAAGCTTGGCTTTAGCAATGTCGGGTGTTCATAAGTCTGCAAAACTGGACTTCCCCTGTACAGGATCTCGTCACTCTCCCAAACGCTAACATGGTCTCATGTAAGGCTACTTTCACACTAGCATTTTCGCTGGATCCGGCAGGGCTCAGCAAAAACGCTTTAGTTACTGATAATACAACAATATGCATCCGTTATGAACTAATCCGATTGTATTATCTTTAACATAGCCAAGACGGGTCCGTCATGAACTCCATTGAAAGTCAATGGGGGACAGATCCATTTTCTATTGTGTCAGAGTTAAACGGATCCGTCCCCATTGACTTGCATTGTGGGTCATGACGGATCCGTCTTGCTCCCCATCCCATGACGGAAAAAAAATGCAGCATGCTGCAGTTTGCTCTGCGGTATGGGAAGGCAGCCAAATGGAACTGAATGCATTCTGCTGCACTCCGTTCTGTTCAGTGCTGTTTTGTCCCTATTGACAATTAATGGGGACAAATCGGAAGTGTTTTCCTCCTGTATTGAGCCCCTATGACGGATCTCAATACTGGAAAATTGAAACACATGTGAAAGTAGCCTTACACAGATACCCTCAGAATGTATAGTAAGGCAGACATACATAACAATTGGGCTGTCTCAAGAAAAATACATAAAAAACATATTAATACTGGCAGGAAACAAATACAAGTTCTACAATGGAGCATTCAGAGGATGGTAATGTTAAACAGGGAGAGAGCAGAAATAAAGAGAATATAAGAAGCAAGAAAGCCAACAAAACTCAGATCCAAACAGAAAGCAGAATTTGCAACAACTATGCTATCCGAAATGTAAGACAGCAAAACCACAGATAACAGATACTTTGGTACAATATCAGTAGGCTAGACTATGATACATGAATCTTAAAATATACTGTATACATAAACAGAGCTTTTACTATACCTAGCAAAGGAGCTCAGAAACTCTGAAGAGGTGAACCAATCAAAAACTCCTCCCTAAGATAACCAGGCTAAGCAAACTGCTAAAATGAGCAAGATTACGGTGTAAGGCAAGTGCATAGCAACTGTCTCAAACAATATTAACTACAAGGCAAGGATGAGACAGCAAGGAATTCCCTGCTGAATGTATCATGCTATATTTCTGCACATCTCGTATCTTCACAGCATAGACAATTGCCTTCAGATGACCCCAAAGATAAAAGTCTAAGGGGGTCAGATCGGGAGTCCTTGGGGGCCATTCAACTGGCCCACGATGACTAATCCACTTTCCAGGAAACTGTTCATCTAGGAATGCTCGGACCTGACACCCATAATGTGGTGGTGGGTGCACCATCTTGCTGGAAAAACTCAGGGAACATGCCAGCTTCAGTGCATAAAGAGGGAAACACATCATCATGTAGCAATTTCGCATATGCAGTGACCCCCTTAGACTTTTATCTTTGGGATCATCTGAAGGCAATTGTCTATGCTGTGAAGATACGAGATGTGCAACACCTGAAACTATGGATACTGGAAGCCTGTGTTAGCATTTCTCCTGCAGTGTTGCTATCAGTGTGTGAAGAGTGGGAGAAGAGGGTTGCATTGACAATCCAACACAATGGGCAACACATTGAACACATTTTATAAGTGGTCAGAAACTTGTAAATAACTCATGAAAGTTAAAACCAAGCACACCATTGTTTTTCTTGTGAAATTCCCAATAAGTTTGATGTGTCACATGGCGGACTTCAAAATGGCCACCATGGTCACCACCCATCTTGAAAAGTTTCCCCCCTCACATAAACTAATGTGCCACAAACAGGAAGTTAATATCACCAACCATTCACATTTTATTAAGGTGTATCCATATAAATGGCCCACCCTGTACATTAGAGTAGCACTCCAGCATTGGTACCTGAAACATGGGCCGTTATTAAAGATTAATGTAAAGATTTATATGCATGCCTTGTATGAATCTATTTTAGTTGTGTGCCATATGACGTAACTGTCATCTTATCTGCTTCTTCCCCTAATATCTGTTTTTTGTAATGCAGAGAGATGTGCAATCCTACCAACTACCTTTCTCACTATTCTACTGGCTTTTCAAAAGCAAGGGCACATTGTATTTTATTTGTCAAAAGTCCTATGTAAGTGCAGCAAATTACAGATGCTAGTGATGTTTTTTAGTGATGTGTGTAAGAGCTGACAAGGAGAAACCTATCACAAGCAGGATGCAGGCAAGAGCAGTGTGAAGCTACATCTCATAGAATACACTTATCTGCAATATGGACAAAAATAAGACATGTTATATAATTAGCAGAATGGACATACGGATGCAGTCAGTACACAGATGACATCCGTTTTATTTTTTTATTTTTTTCCCCGGTCTCCTAGAAATGAACAGTGATGAGCGGCAGGGGCAATATTCGAATTCTCGATATTTCATATATTCGCGAATTTGAGAATTCATGATCTCTAGTCATTATTTTCTTGATTGCGAAAATCAGCAATCGGAAAATTTGCAATAAAATTTGCAGTAGGAAAATTTGCGATCAACACTTCTCCTATAGGCAACTTTCCTATTGGTTGCTAGGGTTGTTGCTAAGTGCTGATATTCACAATAAATTCGCAATAAATTTGCGAGTAGAATATTCATGAATATGAATATATTGCTCTATATTCTAAATATTAAAAAATTCTCGAAGTGGCGATATTCGCGATTAAAATTCCCGATTCAAATATTTGCGCTCAACACTAGAAATTAATTGGTTCATGTACAATCCACAAGCAAGGCGAATCAGACACAGATTCAAAATACAGTTGTGTGCATGAGCCATTGTTGTTAGTTTCAGTGGTCTGCAAATGACACAATGAGGTTAACAGCTGATTAAAACTTTTAGCTGATCAAAACGCTAGATCCCAAAGATATTGGCCTTGACCCCTCCACTTCATTAAACCACCAATTGTTATTTAAACCTGGTTTGCATATTATAGTCAGGTGGGTTTTATAGCCTGAAAAATACAGTAATTTTCAAAACCACAGCCACATACCGATTATGAAGTGTCTGAGAAGAAAACAGAAGTTCCTCTTTGTTTTTTTCCTCAACTACATGTGTGATGCAGTATAAATCCTGTTTCTTTTTTTTCAAATGTCATTATGATTACAGAGGTACCATATGTCCTTCGAAAATAAAACTCTTTTTTATGATAAGGCCTAATAGGCAGATGACTATAGCATGCCTTGGGGACTTTGTCAGACTCCTATGGAAAAGTGGGTTTCACAAGTGTTAAACATCTGGAATCAAATGTAATATTCGAAAAGCAAATTTTTATTCCGAATATCGGCACTTCGAGAATTTGTGAATATATGGAATATAGTGCTATATATTCGTATATTTGTATATTTATATATTTTTTTAACACAGTAAACATCAGGTAATCATCCTTCCCTTCTTCTAGCTTGTGGGCCAATGAGAAGTCTTTGTCACAGCTTAGCAACATCACTAGCAACCAATAGAAAAGTTGCCTACCACACGCCAGCATTTTGTGCGCATTATTCGAATAATACATTGCCGATTTTCGCAATCAAGCATATAATCTCGAATTCGTTAATTCACGAATATATGACGAATATTATACTAAATATTTGCGAAATATACGCAAATTCGAATATTGCCCCTGCCACTCATCACTATTATTCATGTCTGATCTGAGGTCTAATAGAGGTCTGATATGAGGTCTGGTGAGGGATGGGGCTCTGATTTGTGGTCTCATAAGCCATGGGGGTCTGATGTGGAATGGGGTTCTGATTTGGTGGTCTGATTAGGTCTGATGAGGATTGAGGGTCTGATCTGAGGTCTGGTGAAGATTGGGGGTCTGATTTAAAGGTCTGATAAAGTTTTGAGGTCTGTTTTGACAACTGATTATTTTAATTTTTTTATTTTGCTTCTCTAAAACCTTGATCTGTCTTATAGTCAGGTAAATCTTCAATCTTCAGGTGCAGGTAATGCTAGTATATATGGGGATAAAACTCAGTGTGAATTTAGCCTCAGTTACTAAGAGGGTAGTTTATCAATCTGAAATACGCCTAAATTAGGCATATTTAAGGTGCAGATTGTGGCCAACCGTTAGTTGTGCCACAATCTGCGACTCTCTCCCGCTCACGCCAGGTCTAAAATTGTGGGCGTGGCGGGGGCAGGGAAGGAGACAGGCAGATATACCCGTCTCATTTTCCATTTTCTATGCCTGCTTTAGGTGTGGAAAAAGGTCTAACTGTAAGACAGCTAGGAAGCTGACTTACATTTAGAACTGGCAAAGGATCCGCCAAAGTTATGAAGAGGCCGGCCCCTCTTCATAACTTCGGTGGAACCACCGCCAGCTTAGGACTTTATTAAGACTTGTGTCTAAAACACCAGTCTTAATAAATGTGCCTCTAAGCGTTTACAATAGATGCAAATGTCATGTCATGGACATTTAAACATTTTAGGACAAATACATTATTTTATTTACTGAATCAGGTTTAAAATTCAACTTTTTGTAGTAGGTTAAACACATAGAAAGATTTTAACTTCATTGGATAGTTCAACTGTGTGATATATTTTCAGTGCAGAAAGAGAAATAAAATGATAGCATAAATAACAGGAATAAAAACTGCATACTGCATGATTCTGCATAACGTATGTTTCATTTCGCTACTTGCCAAGATTTTCTGGCCACCATTACCTGACGTTTCCAAGAATATAGGACACTGCAGTGACAGGAATCAGATCACTTCTTATCAAAGTCAACTATAGTGTCTGCAGTTTGCTTCCATTTCCACTAAATGGGGATGTACATCACTGGTTGATGAAATGTTATGGGCTCTGCTCATCTCCGATGTACACACATTTTAGGTTCTTTTATATCATTTAGTCTGCAAATGATACTATTCTCGACACCCACTTCTATATCTTCCAGAATCTCCTGGTAATTTCATTTACTCTATACTACTAGTTTTTTTATATTTTTTTAGAACATCATTGTTTTAGCTTTCACGATTTTCCCTTTTTACTCGATAACAAAGCGTAACACATTTCTTTTTCCTACCCATGGTTTTTGGTTGTTGCTGGGAATATGAATACATACATAAATATTTTTAACTTGTAGCATGAAATACCTTTTGAGCCTTCCAGACATCAATTTGCACAGACAACCCTTTTGTAATCTATGTCTTTATAAAATAATCTACAGACTAAGGGGTTTTCCTTTAAAATAATAATTTATGATGGTAGCTATAATTTTGTAATGTATTTCTTTATTGTTATCTTTATTGCTCCTATATTCTGTTCTGGTCTGTGGTCACATGACCAGGTCCATGCAGCTCATATTTCCTGTGATATTATGTCTATGGGTGTGGTAAAGCAGGAACAGAGGCAGTGATAAGGTATTGTCCATGTAAATAGCTGAGTGGGAGGAGCTGTAAACCAGCTGGGTGTTGTTAGAGGCAGGGCTGGAGCTGTGGCAGAGAAAGGAGAAGTGCATCATGGGTTTGGTTGGATACAGCCACAAGAAGTGTTACAGGAGATAACAAATAATAGTGATATGTTTACATGGTGACCAGTCAGGAGAGTCCAAATTAAACAAAAACAAAAAAAGAGCATGGGGGAACATATACACTCACCTAAAGAATTATTAGGAACACCTGTTCTATTTCTCATTAATTCAATTATCTCCTCAACCAATCACATGGCAGTTGCTTCAATGCATTTAGGGGTGTGGTCCTGGTCAAGACAATCTCCTGAACTCCAAACTGAATGTCAGAATGGGAAAGAAAGGTGATTTAAACTATTTTGAGCGTGGCATGGTTGTTGGTGTCAGACGGGCCGGTCTGAGTATTTCACAAACTGCTCAGTTACTGGGATTTTCACGCACAACCATTTCTAGGGTTTACAAAGAATGGTGTGAAAAGGTAAAAACATCCAGTATGCGGCAGTCCTGTGGGCAAAAATGCCTTATGGATGCTAGAGGTCAGAGAAGAATGGGCCGACTGATTCAAGCTGATAGAAGAGCAACGTTGACTGAAATAACCACTCGTTACAACCGAGGTATGCAGCAAAGCATTTGTGAAGCCACAACATGCACAACCTTGAGGCGGATGGGCTACAACAGCAGAAGACCCCACGGGTACCACTCAACTCCACTACAAATAGGAAAAAGAGGCTACAATTTGCACAAGCTCACCAAAATTGGACTGTTGAAGACTGGAAAAATGTTGCCTGGTCTGATGAGCCTCGATTTCTGTTGAGACATTCAAATGGTAGAGTCCGAATTTGGCGTAAACAGAATGAGAACATGTATCCATCCTCTGATGGCTACTTCCAGCAGGATAATGCACCATGTCACAAAGCTCGAATCATTTCAAATTGGTTTCTTGAACATGACAATGAGTTTACTGTACTAAAATGGCCCCCACAGTCACCAGATCTGAACCCAATAGAGCATCTTTGGGATGTTGTGGAACGGGAGCTTCATTCCCTGGATGTGCATCCCTCAAATCTCCATCAACTGCAAGATGCTATCCTATCAATATGGGCCAACATTTCTAAAGAATGCTATCAGCACCTTGTTGAATCAATGCCACGTAGAATTAAGGCAGTTCTGAAGGCAAAAGGGGGTGGTCCAACACCATATTAGTATGGTGTTCCTAATAATTCTTTAGGTGAGTGTATATGAGGTAAGAACTACATGAGTATACTGTATCATTTTCAAATCATAGTAATCAAATAAAATCCCTTTAGCACCATTTTTTCTTATGTAAATAGGTCCAAGATTCTATATCCATTCATACCTTGATTTATTATTGTAGCATTCTGTGCTCTGATTTTCCAAATCCCCTTCATAGATGTAGAGTTAAATGTTAATAGTCTGGCTGCCTGCAGTCACCACTAGAGGGAGCTTGGTATTATACTACCTACATTTATACATTAATCCTGATTATATAGTGTACAGTTAGCTTTTATATTGCAGACAGAATTTCAACACATATGTCTATGGCTTTGCATGGTATTTGGAATTCTAAATCTGAAAAAAGCAGTCCTGACTGAAATATATATTTAGAAATAATTGGGTATGGAGTGGTGGACCTAAAACAAGCTGATATTAAAAGGTAGGCATTAAATTTAAAGACTATGGACATCTTCAGAGAGATTCTTTTAAATTATTGATTTAGATGTATTTTGGAGTAAAAATATATATTTTTTCATTAAGCATTTTGTACTGTTTGGCTTCTGCAGTTTTATGCTTCTCTGTATATGTCACGTGTGAAGTTTGCACATAGCTGGAACTTATGAATAAACGAGCGACTGGCTTGATCCGAAACTAAGGAGCTTATAGGTGAGCCCTATAAAACCCTGACAGCAATGCACATGCAAGGGTCTCGATGGCAGACGATTGCATGCCCACGTACCTAAGTCTGTGTGACACCTGAAAACCCTATAATAGTGAAGGGACACGACCACCGGCTCCCTGCACTTAATACGGACGGAGTCAGGGTCACCTAGAAACAAGCTAGCAAGGAAACACAATAAAGTAAAGGACTTATCTGAGCAAACAGCAGAAGCAGCCTCCAACAATGAACACTTCATCCAGGAAGTAGTATAATACGCAAAGTGAGGCAGTATGTCAGGAAATATAAAGGAAGATGATTAGTCTAAATAAGTGACATCTGGCAGAAGGAAAGGAGATGAGAAAGTGAAACCAAAACAAAGAACATCATACAAGAGGTAGAGAAGAACGTCTGCCGGACCTTCTCACAGAACTGTCGGTGACAGTACCCCTCCCTCTACAGGTGGACTCCGGACACTCAGAGCCCACCTTCTCAGGATGAGACCTATGGAAAGACCTGATGAGACGAGTGGCCTTAATGTCCGCCACTGGGACCCACATCCTCTCCTCAGGACCATAACCCTCCCAATGAACGAGGTACTGAAGAGAACCGCGGATAATGCGAGAATCCACAATCCTAGAGATCTGAAATTCAAGATTACCCTCAACAATAATCGGAGGAGGAGGCAAAGAGGAGGGTACAGTGGGTTGGACATAAGGTTTTAATAGGGACTTGTGAAAAACATCATGGATCTTCCAAGTCTGAGGAAGATCAAGACGGAAGGCAGCAGGATTGATGATGGACAAGATCTTGTAAGGCCTCACATCAGGCCAGATTCTCTGTTACGGGACCTCTCTCCTCTGACTGGGTGCCTGGGCCTAAATGTGTGACAGTGGCCTGTTCCAGTGGTGGGTGACGTGAAGCCAGATTCTCTGCTATGGGACCTCTCTCCAATTGATATTGGTTTATTTTTATATATTTTATTTTTATTTTTATTCATTTCCCTATCCACATTTGTTTGCAGGGGATTTACCTACATGTTGCTGCCTTTTGCAGCCCTCTAGCTCTTTCCTGGGCTGTTTTACAGCCTTTTTAGTGCCGAAAAGTTCAGGTCCCCATTGACGTCAATGTGGTTCGAGTTCGGGACGAAGTTCGGGTCGGGTTCGGATCCCGAACCCGAACATTTCCGGGAAGTTCGGCCGAACTTCTCGAACCCGAACATCCAGGTGTTCGCTCAACTCTACTTAGGACGAAACATGACATATCCTTAACATGAGCGTCACCCACAGTCAAATGGATATTGTGAACTATGCCCTTTAACGATCTTTGAGAAAGTGGAGCTGAATCGATAGCAAAAACAGGTATATCCTTTTCCAAAGTGCATACCTGGAAACCATGCGTTGTTGCAAATTGATTATCAATGAGATTGACAGCTGCTTCACTATCTACAAAAATCTCACAAACAATGTTCTTGCTGTCTAGCGCCACCCTGGCAGGTAGGAGAAAACGGGAACTACAAGCAAACGGCAAACCTTCAATTTCTGCATAAACATTGCCAATAGTAGCAAATGGAGAGGTTTTTTTTGTTTTGTTTTTATTACCCTCAGAAAACTTCCTGAATCTCCTAGAGGGGCAAACATTAGCTAAATGATTTATACCCCCACAACAGAAACAAACCCTCCTCTGAGAGCTGAATCCTCTACTATCAGAGGCAAGCAAACCCAGCTTCATGGCCTCCTCCTCAGAGGGGATTAAGACAGACTGTGACCCCTGCGCACTGAATGAGACAGCCCCACTGTCCTTGGGCTGAATATGACAGGAAAGAGTAGTCTCTTATGAAAAGCGAATGCATCTTTCAATCTTTCCGAAAGACCATGGCAAAATTGACTTTGGAGTGCAGCATCATTCCAACCAGTATCAGCTGCCCATCTCCGAAATTCAGAACAATATATCTCTGCGGAGTGTTTACCCTGGCATAAAAAACGCAGTTTAGATTCAGCCGGAGCAATATGATCCGGGTCATCATATATCTGCCCCAGGGCTACAAAAAATTCATCCACCGATCGGAGGGGCCGTGCCCCCACCGGCAGAGAAAGGGCCCAAGACTGAGTGTTATCCCTGAGCAGCGAGATGATGATCCCCACCCTTTGCTCCTCATCACCAGAGGAATGGGGAAGTAGGCGAAAATGTAGTTTACAAGCCTCTCTAAAGCAAACAAAATTCTCACTACCCCCGGAGAACGTATCCGGAAGCGAGATCTTAGGCTCGGAACAAACTCCATGAACGCCAGCAGAACCGGTCACCTGAAACTGAGACACAGTTTTACAGAGATCTGATACCTCCAGCAAAAGACCTTGCATGCTGTCAATCAAGGCTGAAACCGGATCCATGCTTAAGACGGTTATGGCGGTTTATAATGTCACGGGTGAAGTTTGCAGATAGCTGGAACTTATGAATAAACGAGCGACTTGCTTGATCCCAAACTAAGGAGCTTATAGGTGAGCCCCATAAAACCCCAAGAGCTCTCCCTGACTGCTATGCACATACAAGGGTCTCGATGTTAGACGATTGCATGCCCATGTACCTAAGTCTGTGTGACACCTAAAAACCCTATAATAGTGAGGGGACACGACCACCGGCTCCCTGCACTTAATACGGACGGAGTCAGCGTCACCTAGAATCAAGCCAGCAAGGAAACACAATAAAGTAAAGGACTTATCTGAGCAAACAGCAGAAGCAGCCTCCAGCAATGAACACTCCATCCAGGAAGTAGTATAAACCGCAAAGTGAGGCAGTATGGGAGGGAATATAAAGGAAGACGATTAGTCTAAATAAGTGACACCTGGCAGAAGGAAAGGAGATGAGAAAGTGAAACCAAAACAAACAACATCATACAAGAGGTAGAGAAGAACGTCTGCCAGACCTTCTCACAGAACTGGCGGTGACAGTATATAGCAACTGCAGAAGCTGTTCTGTGATAATCTATCAGAGAGGTCATCTGATGACTCCTTCCCCACTTAGACCTCTCTTGTAAAATCATTTAAGATGAATTTTTCCTAATCCACTGTTTAAGGCCTCTTTCACACGACAGTATGGCTTTTTCAGTGTTTTGCGGTCTGTTTTAAACGGATCCGTTGTTCCGTTTTTTGTTTCCCTTGTGTTTCCGTTTCCGTTCCGTTTTTCCATATGGCAAATACAGTATACAGTAATTTCATAGAAAAAATTGGGCTGGGCATAACATTTTCAATAGATGGTTCCACAAAAAACGGTACGGATACGGAAGATATACGGATGCATTTCCGTATGCATTCCGTTTTTTTGCGGACCCATAGACTTTAATGGAGCCACGGAACGTTATTTGCGGTCAAATATAGGACATGTTCTATCTTTCAACGGAACGGAAAAACGGAAATACGGAAACGGAATGCATACGGAGTACATTCCGTTTTTTTTGCGGAACCATTGAAATAAATGGTTCCGCATACGGACCGTATACGGAACGCAAATAACGGCCGGCAAAATGGAAAAAAAAAACGGTTGTGTGAAAGAGGCCTAACTCTGATTTGGGCATAAATAATTTGGCCAGGAGAATGAGCCATCAGATGAGTTATCATAAAACAGCTTTCTGCAGCTGCTATCTACTGTGGAACATCAAAGCTGCAGAAGCCAAAGAAAGCAAATTTAAATATATATATATATATATATATATATATATATATATATATATATACAGGGCTTTTTTTCTCAGAGAAAAGGTGGTGGAACTCACCCCCCCTCCCCTGGCCACGCCCCTACCCAACCCTAGGACCACCCCCCCCCCCTACCCGCCCCTAAGACCGCCCCCTACCCACCCCTAGGACCGCCCCCTCTACCCAACCCTAGGACCGCAAGTAAAATTTGGGGGGGGGGGGGCTATAAAAGTCCAGCCCAGCAAAGAAACCCCCCAGATGGGGATGGCACTGGACCTGGGGATGGCACTGTTAATGGGGGTATCTGAGGATGGCACTGTTATGGGGTGGAGGATCTGGGGATGGCATCCACAGATCCCCCATCCTATAACAGTGCCATCCACAGACCCCCCCCCCCATCCTATAACAGTGCCATCCACAGACCCCCCCACCCCATAACAGTGCCATCCACAGACCCCCCACCCCATAACAGTGCCATCCACAGACCCCCCCCACCCCATAACAATGCCATCCACACACCCCCCCCACACCCCATAACAGTGCCATCCACACACCCCCACCCCATAACAGTGCCATCCACAAACCCCCCCACCCCATAACAGTGCCATCCACAAACCCCCCCACCCCATAACAGTGCCATCCACAGACCCCCCCCCACCCCATAACAGTGCCATCCAGAGATCCCCCCACCCCATAACAGTGCCATCCACAGACACCCCCACCCCATAACAGTGCCATCCAGAGACCCCCCCCACCCCATAACAGTGCCATCCACAAACCCCCCCACCCCATAACAGTGCCATCCACAGACACCCCCACCCCATAACAGTGCCATCTACAGACCCTCCCACCCCATAACAGTGCCATCCAGAGACCCCCCCACCCCATAACAGTGCCATCCACAAACCCCCCCACCCCATAACAGTGCAATTCACAGACACCCCCACCCCATAACAGTGCCATCCACAGACCCCCCCACCCCATAACAGTGCCATCCAGAGACCCCCCCACCCCATAACAGTGCCATCCACAAACCCCCCCACCCCATAACAGTGTCATCCACAGACACCCCCACCCCATAACAGTGCCATCCACAGACCCCCCCACCCCATAACAGTGCCATCCATAGACCCCCCCACCCCATAACAGTGCCATTCACAGACCCCCCCACCCCATAACAGTGCCATCCATATACCCCCCCCCACCCCATAACAGTGTCATCCACAGACCCCCCATTGCCGCTCCAGTATAGTTATACAATGTGTAATGAAATGAATAATGATTCCTGCTGCCCCTCAGTAGTATAACATTTAATGTATTTGTACTCACAGCCGGCTACTGACATCGTAATCCAGGCCGGCCGGGCAGAGGAGCGGCAGCGTCACTGACTGACGTCACGTGAGTGCGCCGCCTACTTTATGAATGAAGCAGGCGGCCCAGGCAGGTGACGTCAGTCAGTGACGCTGCCGCTCGTCTACCCGGCCGGCCTGGATTACGATGTCAGTAGCCGGCTGTGAGTACAAATACATTGAATGTTATACTACTGAGGGGCAGCAGGAATCATTATTAATTTAATTAAACATTGTATAAGTCTCTACTGGAGCTGCGGGGCCGGAGCACAGTGAACGCACCGGCCCCCAGCTCCTCCTCCCAGTCCCTCCCCGCTGATACATCGCAGCTTGCGATGTCAAAAGGTGGCGGAACGCCGTTCCGGTGCGTTCCGCCAGAAAAAAAGCCCTGTATATATATATATTAGCCCCAAATACCTATAAATGAATAATAAAAATATGGCTCAGAATATAAATGGTCAAGCTATAACTTTAAGAGTTTCTTTGTTGCTCATAGTCACCATCCACAAGAATATGGTAGGTGTAGCATACAAATGTTACATCGTTGGCTATTTAGT
Source organism: Bufo bufo (assembly GCF_905171765.1). Taxonomy (NCBI): domain Eukaryota; kingdom Metazoa; phylum Chordata; class Amphibia; order Anura; family Bufonidae; genus Bufo; species Bufo bufo. The sequence continues at coordinate 658,614,376 of NC_053389.1, forward strand.
TCTTGGACTGTGTACATTGTTCCATGCAGAAAAAAGTCCAGACATTTTTCTGACACAATGACATTAAAAATACATAGATTCAAAATACAAAACAATTACACAGAAATCTGTGTGTATGTAACAGAATAAATTTGGATGCTTCCTATCCAAACTTACGGTGTCTTTTATACTTAGTTAATAAATGAAAATAGAAGAATTCATTGATGATGTAGCTCTGCATGACTTTTAAAGTTTCCTGGATAACTGGAAAGTGAAACTTTAAATGGCAAGCAATGTTAACTTTTTTAGCGATTGCTAAAACCAAATTGCCCTACGCAGAATCGTAAGTTTTTCAGCTAGTGCACTTACCATAATTAATTAACCGCCTCACGTCCGCCCATAGAATATAAACGTCCTATGGGTGGACGTCTATTTCTGACAGCACGTTTTAAAACGTCCTGTCAGAAATAGCAGCTGCACGCTAATCGTGCAGCTGCTGATCGGGTTGCCCGCTGTCAGTGACAGCAGGGCAACCCTAAGACAAGGCAGGGACAGTTCCCAGGTGTCCCTGCCTTCACGATCGTTGCAGACACAGCGCTCACCGAGCGCTGTGTCTGCAGAGAAGGAAGCGCTGTGCGCTTCCTGTTCCGACCCGGCGGTCATGTGACCGCCGTGACCGGAGAGTGCAGGGGCTGTGTGAGGTCTCTCAGAGACCTCGATCAGCCCTGCTGTGAGGCTGTACAGCGCTGGATTGCTGCTGTACAGCCTCTCTAGGGGTGCATTTGTCCTGTAACTGGGGCTACTATGTCAGCCCCAGTTACAGGAGAAATCAACAGTGAAAAAAAAAAGAAAAAGTGAAGTAAATGTCCCCCAGAGGTCTTGTATGACCTTATGGGGGACGAAAAGTGTAAAATAAAAAAAATAAAAATAAAAGGTTGAAAATAAAAAAATAAAAAAAAGTTTCACATGTAAAAAAAAAAAAAGTCCCCAAGTAAGGAATGAAAAAAAAAATTTAAAAATATAAAAAATAAAAAAAAGTATACATATTAGGCATCGCCGCGTCCGTAAAAACCAGCTCTATAAAAATATCACATGACCTAACCCCTCGGGTGAACACCGTAAAAAAAATATAAAAAAAACTGTGTCAAAACAAGCAATTTTTGTCACCTTGCATCACAAAAGGTGCAACACCAAGTGATCAAAAACGCGTATGTCCCACAAAATAGTACCAATAAAACCGTCACCTCATCCCGCAAAAATTGAGCCCCTACATAAGAAAATCTCTCAAAAAATAAAAAAACTATAGCTCTTAGAACATGGAGACACTAAAACATCATTTTTTTGGTTACAAAAATGCTATTATTGTGTAAAACTTTAATAAATGAGAAAAAGTATACATATTAGGTATCGCCACGTCCGTAACAATCTGCTCTATAAAAATGTCACTTGACTGAACCCCTCAGGTGAACGCTGTAAAAATAAATAAATAGAAACTGTGCTAAAACAACCAATTTTTTGGTCACCTTGCCCCATAAAGTGTTATAATGAATGATCAAAAAATCATATGTACCCAAAAATAGTACTAATAAAACTGGCACCTTATCCCCTAGTTTCCAAAATGGGGTCACTTCTTGGGAGTTTCTACTGTAAGGGTGCATCAGGGGGCTTCAAATGGGACATGGCATCTAAAAACCATGTGGAGTTCCTTTTCTTCTGAGCCCTGCCGTGTGCCCATACAGCAGTTTATGACCACATATGGGGTGTTTCTGTAAACCACAGAATCTGGGTAATAAATATTGAGTTTTGTTTGGCTGTTAACCATCGATGTGTTAAAGAAAAAAATTGATTCAAATGGAAAATCTGCCAAAAAAGTGAAATTTAAAAATTTGATCTCCATTTTCCTTTAATTCTTGTGGAACGCCTAAAGAGTTAACAAAGTTTGTAAAAATCGGTTTTGAATACCTTGAGGGGTGTAATTTCTACAATGGGGTCATTTATGGGGGTATCCACTATGTAGGCCCCACAAAGTGACTTCAGACCTGAACTGGTCCTTATAAAGTGGATTTTGGCAATTTTCTTAAAAATTTGAAGAATTCCTTCTAAACTTCTAAGCCTTCTAACGTCCTAAAAAAATAAAATGACATTTCCAAAATGATGCCAACATAAAGTAGACATATGGGGAATGTTAAATAATAAATATTTTATGAGGTATCACTTTCTGTTTTAAAAGCAGAGAAATTGAAATTTAGAAAATTGCGAATTTTTCTAATTTTTGGGTAAATTTGGGATTTTTTCATAAATAAAGGTGAAATATTTTGACTCAAATTTATGACTATCATGAAGTACAATGTGTCACGAGAAAACAATCTCTGAATGACTTGGATAAATAAAGGCGTTCCAAAGTTATTACCATATAAAGTGAGATATGTCAGTTTTGCAAAATTTGGCCTGGTCAGGAAGGGGGCAAAGGGCCCAGATGGGAAGTGGTTAAGGGGACTGTGGCACGAAAAATATTCTACATTTTTCAAACCAGCAGCTGGATCTGAATTCTTTTGTAATTGCATGTAATAAAAAATTTTAGTATGGCCACTGAGCTATTTAATAAAATGTATCTGTATGTTTTTATTTTCGGTATTTCTCCTGCCACATCACTGAGATGGTCGCACACACTCAGTATAAATTTTCACTGCCACCAGCCATATGTTTTGTTAGAATCTGTGGCAGTTATAAGGAAAGGGCTACAGCAGAAAAGATTTGACCCCTGAGAAAATACATGGCCCCTCAGCTGCCAGCCTAAAATAGATGCAGTAGAAAAGCAATAAATGTGGAGATCTTTGGATCCATGTGAGGTACACGGCTTTTCCTAGCATTATTAAAAAGAGATTGTCATGTACTGTATGATGTACATTTTTACATCATTTATAGCATAACCCTTTTAAGCAAATATTTTGTGATATTTTGTGCAAAAACATGAAAAATAGTTGCCATAATAAACAATAAGGCTGCAGCTTGTGGCCAAAACCCATCCCAATAGGAAGCACCCAATGACTGAACAATTTTGAAGTCAGAAACTCTGTTTTACCCATAAAATCTTGTGCCCACTGGAAGCTTTGAATGAGTGTCAGGGTATTCAGAATGCAAACTCAGCCTTATAACTGAGGTCTCTAATACTTTTTGCCAGCTTAAAAGACACACTCAGTTAACAGATAATAAAAATAATAATAATAATAATAATAATAATAATAATAGGTACACTATATTAAAAAGCAAGTCATGATTGAAATTATTTGTTGTCATGTGACAGTGATAGTGCTAGCTAAAATTTTTGAACCAAATACCTACAGTACATGACCCTAGAGAGAAGCCTTAGCTTGAAGTCAACTGCCAGTGATATAACTATGACCTTGGTGTTATAACATTCATGCTGTCTTTGGTGTACAACAGTAACATGGAGTCACATACAGATTTTCTATGAGCTCACAATCCCACAGACTGGGGATATATGGCAAACGCATTCTATTATTATATACAGTTTAATATCCTGGTTATGGATTCAGTGGTTTAGGGATATCAATTCTGAAGAGGTAGCACATAGAAAATAAATACATTAACTCCTTCACTCTACAGCTATTTTCCTTTATTGTGTTCGTGTTTTTATTATTTGCCTTCCAAAAGGCACAACTTTTCTATTGACATAGTTGTATGGGACAAGTTGTACTTTCTAATGGCACCCTTTAAAATTCTATACCATGTATTGGGAAGCTGGAAAAATTATATTGCTGGAATACAATTGGGAAAAAAAAGCAATTGCACTATTACTTTACAGGTTATATAGTCTTTCTTTAATGACTTTCATAGAAGGAGAAACTTAAAAAATGTATTTGCATCACATTTTTTTTTTTAGATATCCCTCTATGGAGCTGTATAAAGACTCTTTTTATTGATATCATTTTAGAGTATGCATGAATTTTTGATTACTTTTTAATTTTTTGGGGGATACAAAGTGACCAAAAATTGCATATTTTATTTTCTATTAGAGTTCACTGTACAGAGTAAATACATACATATGGTAATACTTCGGACATTTTTGGACACATTGATACCAATGATGTTTTTCTTTATTTGCTCATTTATTGCTATTTGTAAAATTGTGAGAGTGGATCATTTGAATATTTATAAAAACACAACACACTGGCGCTAATCCAAGTTAAAGGCAAAATTGTGCTGCGGGAAAACTAGTCAGTGTTTAACGTCTTTCAGAGGGATGCAGTACTCTTGAAATCGCTAAGATGTTGAGGTATAATCACAGGTTTTGTTGCAAATAGTCTTAAGGGTCGCAAGAAATGTTGAAATGTCAAGACTGGGCCAAAAAATATCTGGAGACACATTTTTTTTTTAGGTTTTATAGACTGATGAAAGTGACTCTTGATGGACAAGATGGATGGGCCTTTGGTTGGATCAGTCATGGGCTCCACTTCAACTCAGATGCCAGCAAGGTGGAGGTGTGGTGCTGCTGTGTGTTGGTATTATTGAAGTGAGTTAGTTGGACCTTTTCGTATTGATGGACTCAAAATCAACTCCCAAACCGAGTGACAATTTTTAGAAGACATTTTTTTCAAGCAGTGGTACAGGAAAAAATCTGCATCTTTCAAAAGAAAACATGCTTTTATTGCAGGACAATGCTCCCTCACATGCATCAAATTACTCCACTTCATGGCTAGCCAGTAAAGGCCTTAAAGATCACAAAATATGATCACATGACCCCTTTCCTCACCTGACCTAAACACTATTAAGAACTTGTGGGTCCTTCTTAAAAAGAATCTTTCACCAGTTGTATGCTGCTAAGTTCTAAAAGCTCCAGTGTATGCAATTGAGTCTCCATATTTATGTTGTCCTGCCTTTTCTCACCCATCTGTTTTTGATTGACAGTTTTTTTTTCCCATCGGAATTAACAGCAGGTGGGTGGGAAAAGGCAGGAGTTCATGAATATCAGGACTCTTTCAGCAGGCACTGGAGCTATTTAGCACAAGATATTAGAAAAATGGCTGGGACAATTAAACAAAGAGACCCAGCATTTTGCTATGGGTATCTTTCATTAATTTATGTTGCCCATAGTTTGAACATCTTAAAACTGGTGACAGATTTCCTTTAAACAGGAGATTTATAGGGAAGGAAAACAACACACCTCTCTGAACAGTACCAGTGTCTGGGAGACTGTGGTTGTTGCTGCACAAAAAGTTAATCGTGCACAGATTAAGAAACTGACAGACTCCATGGATGGAAGGACTTTTGCTTTTTTGGAAATTACAGAAATGTTTGTAAATTTTGAGTTGTTTATTAATTATTCTCGCTTTAACAAATAGAAATAAAAAAGTGAGATAGGAATATTTTTCTTTTTCATTTAGTTACATACTAATTCTGCACATTAATAGTTGCCCAATAATTATGTACACATATACAAAATATTCTACTAAGAAAACCTAAACTTCTTAAATATTCAGGTTTGAGGCTAATTAAAATTTTGGATTGACTGACAGTACTACAGTATAGTTGTGAAATAATAAAATTAACCCTTCAAAAATGCAACTTGCCTAATAATTGTGCACACAGTGTAGTGTCCGCGCTATCTGATTTAAAACTGACACCACAGTCAGACTCCAGGCCACGCAGTACCACCAATATGACCCAGTTTTAATGGTAGATCCTACTATATAACAAATATATGCTTCAATGAAACCTACCTGGAATGTTATGCAGTCTGTACACTTGATAATTCCATCAGTGTTGTGTATTCTTGCGTGTGCCCAAACTTTGTAATTCTGGTGATGAGTTCTGATGATAAAATCCAGAGTGCCATGCAAGCTCCTGTAGCTCTAGTGACATCATAGAGTTCTCCAGACTGAGTTCAAGCTTTAAAGAAGGAGATATGCTGCCAACTGAGGCATACTCTTGACACCATCTGGAACTGATCACCAGGATTTCAGAGTTTGGACACAGAAGAATACACACCACTAACAGAACTATCAAGTGTACAGACTGCAAAACAGCCTGAGGAGGTTTCATTGAAGCATATAATTATTATACAGTAGGAACTACCATTAGGGCAAGGTTATAGAGGTGGTAGCTCTAGACTGTTACGATTAGTGATGAGCGTCAGGGGTCATATTCGATATTTCGCAAATATTTTGTAGAATATTCAGCGAATATTCGCGAATTCGAATATTCGTTATATTCTACGATATTTTTTTCTGGAAAAATCGACAAGGTAATATGCAAATTTTCGTAATGCTAATTTTTTGTAATACGAATTTTTAGCACAATTTTTCAATTGCTGAGCAAAAACATGATTCCTCCCTGCTTCTTGCTTGTGAGACAATGAGTCATAGCACTATATCAAATATATACATTTTTGGGAATATTCGTAATATTCTAAAACAAGAATATATAGCAATACAGCAAATATTCGAAAAATACGAACGTAGAGCAATTTAGCTAATATAGTGCTATAATCTTTTTTTTATAGTTGTCATTTTTTTCAAATCTGAGCTTCAGATGAGAAAAAAATTACAACTATTAGACAAAGAAGATTATAGCACTATATTAGCTAAATTGCTCTATATTCGTTTTTTTCGAATATTTGCTATATTGCTATATATTCTTGTTCTATAATATTACGAATATTCGAAAAAACAAATATATTCTATATAGTCCTATGTATTTGATTTTTTGAATATTCATCATTTTTCCCATTTAAAGTCATGATTCCTCCCTGCTTCTTGCTTGTGGGCCAATGAGTCATTGGCCCACAAGCAAGAAGCAGGAAGGAATCATGTTTTTACTCGGCAATTGAAAAATTAGCAATAAAAATTTGCATAAATTTGCATTACGAAAATTCGCAATAAAAAAATATTTGAAATTACGAATATATATCACTATATTCTAAATATTCGCGAATTTTCGAAGTAGCTATATTCGCGATAAAAATTTGCAATTCGAATATTCGTGATCAACACTAGTTACGATGTCTGTTCACAGTCTTTCATTGTATGCCATGTAGGCTGGTTTTAAATCAGATAGCACAAATACTATTTTTTACATAATTTACTTTTACATAATTTACTTTTAGCCCCCTGCATGTAAGGCAGATGTAAATGTTATGTATATGTAAATATACTTGTAAACTTTGTATTTTCCTTTAACAGTTAGAAATATTCTTTATTGCATAGAATGGCAAATATTAACCATATGTTTTACTTTTCTCTATAGAAACCTATTTTCATGCCACAAAGTGAAGTACTAATGAAATAGAATAGCTTGGGTGAAACATATCTCACTATGTATATTTCACACCAAAAATGTTTACCTCTTTAATAATGTGTAAATGGTTTGCATGCAGACAAATTAGTCACTAATGTACTGTCTGTGATGCCCCTATAAGCCTATCTCACGTACAGTCTCATGAATATGCTCCTGGTGTTTATCACCTGCGGGTGTGATGTGACATACACTAAACACATGGTTATATCTTCTCTCACTAATATATAGGATCGTATGTTTCTTATCTCCACTGCTACCTGCCCTCCCTGGGAATGTGTTTCACATGCAGGGCAACTAAAAACTAAAAACTTAGAGGGAATAATTACAGCATTACCTTACAAATATAATGGCATGCAAGCAAGTAATTCCACACACAGCAAGCCTGGGCAGCCATGAAACAAAGGTGCGTCACAGAGCTCAGCAGGAAAATGAAAAACAAAAATACTTATACTTATACTCATGTCACTTGGTGAGCACTCAAGCACATATGTGAAAACTGAAGTCTAAAGTCTCCCACTTAGAGCTTCTTGAGAGACCATTGACCTGGCAGATCATTTTATGAATGAGTTATATAATAGATGTTTTCTGGACTTCTGCTTAGTGTATGGTTCAGCAACATGTGAAATTTCATTGATGTCACGGTAGGAAAGGGGTTCTACAAGAAATCATTTCTGAATTGATTTGTTGGATTTTATACCATTCTAAATTTATTGAGTAGATGAAAGGCAACACTTAGGGGTTCACAAGGTTTACTTTAAAAAAAAAAAAATTTGAAACTGAACGACTCATTATAGCTATAGCAGCGACCAGTCTTCAGTATGATATCTCCCTATTAGCTTAATGATCATCTATTATTATCTGATCTATATTATCTATTATCTCTGTCATTGCTTGTTATCATCGTATACTTTGACCATTTATTGGGATTCAGAGAAGTGTCTAGTTACATTGCTGCTTGGGATTCGATTAAGCTCATCATGTGTCCTTTTAAAGTTGCTCTGATTTAAACATTATTATTAAAGCTATAGACATAGTAGTTAATACTAATTTGATCTTTTACATCAAGATTTATGTTGCATTCTTTTAAATTAATTCTGTTCATATTGTTGCACAGCAACACTTGATTCCCAAATGTAGTTCCCTCAAGTGGCCTTATTATACACAAATCTGATGGAGATAGGTGAAGTTTAGATCAATGCAGTGTGCAAGTCTAAAAATAAGGTAATAAGGTGAGCTAAAAAGTGTCACATTATTTATATATTTTATTACCATAACTACAACGAATACTATGATTCTATTCACACATCTATTAGGGGCTACACATTAATAGCAGCTATATTATGCTACTACTATATACATTTTAGGAGGAAATTGAAATTTAGTCAGATGGTAATTTTTCTATATACTGACTCTTTAACGGACTGATAGATAGATAGACAGAACTGTGCAAAATATTTTTAGGCATGTGTAGAAAAAATGCTGCAAAGTAAGAATGCTTTAAAAAAAAAAGGCTGTAAAAATGAGTACAAACAAGGCCAAGAAACTCAGCAATGAAAGAAAACATAGGAACTGAGGTCCAGAAAAATGGCAGCATATACTATAAACCAGTGATGGCGAACCTTTTAGAGGCCGAGTGCCCAAACTGCAACCCAAAACCCAAATTTTTATTGCAAAGAGCTAACACACTGAATACCAATATAGTATATCTTGCATGTACTTTAATATTATGCCTACATTCAGTATGCCTACATTCAGTGTGCCTACATTCATAGAACGTCCTGCGCTGATGAATGGTAGGAACAGTATAAGGTATATATTTACCAGGGTGCCATAGGTTCGCCACCACTGCTCTAGACCGAGGAGTCAAAATTTGAAATATTTGGCTGTAACAGAGGGCAGGTTGTTCACTGAAGGGTGGAAAGTGGTACAATAATGAGTGTGTGCATGTGCCAGTGAAGCATGGTGGAGGTTCCTTGTAAGTTCAGGGCCGTATTTTAGTAAATGGAGTTAGGGATTTAGTCAGAATTAATGGTGTCCTCAATAGGGTTGAGCGGACACCTGGATGTTCGGGTTCGGCAGGTTCGGCCGAACTTGAAAAAAAAATTCGGGTTCGGGACCCGAACTTGACCCCGAACCCCATTGAAGTCAATGGGGACCCGAACTTTTGAGCACTAAAATGGCTGTAAAAATGTCATGGAAAGAGCTAGAGGGCTGCAAAAGGCAGCAAAATGTACTTAAGAGCATAGCAAATGCTCTGCAAACAAATGTGGATAGGGAAAAAAATATAAAAAGACATAAAAGACCTTAAAAAAATAAAAATTTGGTATGATGTAGGAGGAAGAGGCTGAGGAGGCGGTGAATGGGTGGATGTGGCCGTGTAGGCTCAAGTGGCGATCTAGGTGGAAGCGGCGGCAAAGGATAAATAGGTAGCCAACACAGATGTGTGTTATTTTGTATTTTTACATAGGGGTATCCCCCTAAATATTGGGACATATAAAAAAAAAAAATACGAAATAAGTGCACTTGAGTACAAGGATGGATGGTTGAGGCTGTTAGAACTGTCTATTCTGCGCAAGGTACAGACAAGTCCTGAGGGATTCAAGCCTGGTTCATTTTAATGAACGTGAGCTTGTCCACGTTGGCTGTGGACAGGCGGCTGCGTCTGTCTGTAATGACTCCTCCTGCCATGCTAAATACACGTTCAGAGAGTACACTGGCTGCAGGGCAGGCCAGCACCTCCAAAGCATACAGGGCAAGCTCTGGCTATGTGGACAATTTGGAGACCCAGAAGTTGAATGGGGCAGAACCATCAGTCAGTACGTGTAGGCGTGTGCACAGGTACTGTTCCACCATGTTGTTCAAATGCTGCCTCCTGCTAACACGCTCCATATCAGCAGTTGGGGCCGTTTGTTGCGGCGAGGTGACAAAGCTTTTCCACATGTCGGCCATGCTAACCCTGCCTTCTGAGGTGCTGGCGCTGACACAGCTGCGTTGGCGACCTCTTCCTCCTCCCCTGCCTTCACCTTGTGCTTCCACTTGTCCCCCGGCGTCAGTCGGGAATGCTCTCAGAAGCGCGTCTACCAGCGTGCGCCTGTAGTCGCGCATCTTCCGATCACGCTCCAGTGAGGGAATTAAGGACGGCACATTATCTTTGTAATGGGGATCCAGCAGGGTGGCCACCCAGTAGTCAGCACACGTTAAAATGTGGGCAACTCTGCTGTCGTTGCGCAGGCACTGCAGCATGTAGTCGCTCATGTGTGCCAGGCTGCCCAGAGGTGAGGACAAGCTGTCCTCTGTGAGAGGCGTATCATCTGCGTCCTCCGTATCCCCCCAGCCACGCACCAGTGATGGGCCCGAGCTGCGTTGGATGCCACCCCACTGTGAACATGCTTCATCCCCATCCTCCTCCTCATCCTCCTCGTCCTCCAGTAGTGGGCCCTGGCTGGCCAAGTTTGTACCTGGCCTCTGCTGTTGCAAAAATCCTCTTTCTGAGCCACTTCTAAAAGACTGGGCTGAATGCGTTAGAGATGACCCCTCTTCCTCCTCCTCATCCTGGGCCACATCCTCTTCCATCATCGCCCTAAGTGTTTTCTCAATGAGACATAGAAGTGGTATTGTAACGCTGATAATGGCGTCATCGCCACTGGCCATGTTGGTGGAGTACTCGAAACAGCGCAACAAGGCACACAGGTCTCGCATGGAGGCCCAGTCATTGGTGGTGAAGTGGTGCTGTTCCGCAGTGCGACTCACCCGTGTGTGCTGCAGCTGAAACTCCACTATGGCCTGCTGCCGCTCGCACAGTCTCTCCAGCATGTGCAAGGTGGAGTTCCACCTGGTGGGCACGTCGCAAATGAAGTGGTGAGCGGGAAGGCCGAAGTTACGCTGTAGAGCAGACAGCTGAGCGGCGGCAGGATGAGAACGCCGGAAGCGCAGACAGACGGCCCGCACTTTATGCAGCAGCTCAGACATGTCAGGGTAGTTGTGAATGAATTTCTGCACCACCAAATTCAGCACATGCGCCAGACAAGGGATGTGCATCAAACTGGCTAGTCCCAGAGCTGCAACGAGATTTCGCCCATTATCGCACACCACCAGGCCGGGCTTGAGGCTCACTGGCAGCAACCACTCATCAGTCTGTTGTTCTATACACCGCCACAACTCCTGCGCGGTGTGGGGCCTGTCCCCCAAACACATCAGTTTCAGAATGGCCTGCTGACGTTTACCCCTGGCTGTGCTGAAGTTGGTGGTGAAGGTCTGTCACTGACTGGATGAGGAGGTGGTAGAAGAGGAGGAGGAAGCCGAGTAGGAAGAGGAGGCAACAGGAGGCAAAGAATTACTCCCTGTGATCCTTGGCGGCAGAAGGACGTGCGCCAAACAGCTCTCCGCCTGGGGCCCAGCCGCCACTACATTTACCCAGTGTGCAGTTAGGGAGATATTATTGTCCCTGGCTGTGCTTACTGGTCCACTGTCACATATTTAGGCCCAGGCACCCAGACAGAGGAGAGAGGTCCCATAACAGAGATTCAGGCTTAATGTCAGCAGAGAATCAGTCTTCATGTCATAGCAGAGAATCAGGCTTCACGTCACCCACCACTGGAACAGGCCACTGTCACATATTTAGGCCCAGGCACCCAGGCAGAGGAGAGAGGTCCCATAACAGAGATTCAGGCTTCATGTCAGCGCAGAATCAGTCTTCATGTCATAGCAGAGAATCAGGCTTCACGTCACCCACCACTGGAACAGGCCACTGTCACATATTTAGGCCCAGGCACCCAGGCAGAGGAGAGAGGTCCCATAACAGAGATTCAGGCTTCATATCAGCAGAGAATCAGTCTTCATGTCATAGCAGAGAATCAGGCTTCACGTCGCCCACCACTGGAACAGGCCACTGTCACATATTTAGGCCCCGGCACCCAGACAGAGGAGAGCGGTCCCGTAACAGAGAATCTGGCCTTATGTCAGCGCAGAATCTGTCTTCATGTCATAGCAGAGAATCAGGCTTCACGTCACCTACCACTGGAACAGGCCACTGTCACACATTTAGGCCCCAGCACCCAGACAGAGGGGAGGTTCATTCAACTTTGGGTTGCCCCGCAATATAATGGTAAAATGAAAATAAAAATAGGATTGAATGAGGAAGTGCCCTGGAGTATAAACATAGAATGTGTCGGCAGATAAGAACCATTTGGCCCATCTAGTCTGCCCAATATACTGAATACTATGGATAGCCCCCGGTACAATAATATATTGTTAAGGGGAGGTAGTTAATGTCTAATCTGCACAAGGGATGGACAGGTCCTGTGGGATCCATGCCTGGTTCATTTTTATGAACGTCAGCTTGTCCACATTGGCTGTAGACAGGCGGCTGCGTTTGTCTGTAATGACGCCCCCTGCCGTGCTGAATACACGTTCAGACAAAACGCTGGCCGCCGGGCAGGCCAGCACCTCCAAGGCATAAAGGGCTAGCTCTGGCTACGTGGACAATTTGGAGACCCAGAAGTTGAATGGGGCCGAACCATCAGTCAGTACGTGGAGGGGTGTGCACAGGTACTGTTCCACCATGTTAGTGAAATGTTGCCTCTTGCTAACACGTTCCGTATCAGGTGGTGGTGCAGTTAGCTGTGGCGTGGTGACTAAACTTTTCCACATTTCTGCCATGCTAACCCTGCCCTCAGAGGAGCTGGCCGTGACACAGCTGCGTTGGCGACCTCTTGCTCCTCCTCTGCCTTCGCCTTGGGCTTCCACTGGTTCCCCTGTGACATTTGGGAATGCTCTCAGTAGCGCGTCTACCAACGTGCGCTTGTACTCGCGCATCTTCCTATCACGCTCCAGTGTAGGAAGTAAGGTGGGCACATTGTCTTTGTACCGGGGATCCAGCAGGGTGGCAACCCAGTAGTCCGCACACGTTAAAATGTGGGCAAATCTTCTGTCATTGCGCAGGCACTGCAGCATGTAGTCGCTCATGTGTGCCAGGCTGCCCAGAGGTAAGGACAAGCTGTCCTCTGTGGGAGGCGTATCGTCATCGTCCTGTGTTTCCCCCCAGCCACGCACCAGTGATGGGTCCGAGCTGCTTTGGGTGCCACCCCGCTGTGAACATGCTTCATCCTCATCCTCCTCCTCATCCTCCTCGTCCTCCAGTAGTGGGCCCTGTCTGGCCACATTTGTACCTGGCCTCTGCTGTTGCAAAAAACCTCCCTCTGAGTCACTTCGAAGAGACTGGCCTGAAAGTGCTAAAAATGACCCCTCTTCCTCCTGGGCCACCTCCTCTTCCATCATCGCCCTAAGTGTTTTCTCAAGGAGACATAGAAGTGGTATTGTAACGCTGATAACGGCGTCATCGCCACTGGCCATGTTGGTGGAGTACTCGAAACAGCGCAACAGGGCACACAGGTCTCGCATGGAGGCCCAGTCATTGTTGGTGAAGTTGTGCTGTTCCGCAGTGCGACTCACCCGTGTGTGCTACAGCTGAAACTCCACTATGGCCTGCTGCCGCTCGCACAGTCTCTCCAGCATGTGCAAGGTGGAGTTCCACCTGGTGGGCACGTCACAAATGAAGTGGTGAGCGGGAAGGCCGAAGTTACGCTGTAGAGCAGACAGCTGAGCGGCGGCAGGATGAGAACGCCGGAAGCGCAGACAGACGGCCCGCACTTTATGCAGCAGCTCAGACATGTCGGGGTAGTTGTGAATGAATTTCTGCACCACCAAATTCAGCACATGCGCCAGACAAGGGATGCGCATCAAACTGGCTAGTCCCAGAGCTGCAACGAGATTTCGCCCATTATCGCACACCACCAGGCCGGGCTTGAGGCTCACTGGCAGCAACCACTCATCAGTCTGTTGTTCTATACCCCGCCACAACTCCTGCGTGGTGTGGGGCCTGTCCCCCAAACACATCAGTTTCAGAACGGCCTGCTGACGTTTACCCCTGGCTGTGCTGAAGTTGGTGGTGAAGGTCTGTCGCTGACTGGATGAGGAGGTGGTAGAAGAGGAGGAGGAAGCCGAGTAGGAAGAGGAGGCAACAGGAGGCAAAGAATTACTCCCTGTGATCCTTGGCGGCAGAAGGACGTGCGCCAAACAGCTCTCCGCCTGGGGCCCAGCCGCCACTACATTTACCCAGTGTGCAGTTAGGGAGATATTATTGTCCCTGGCTGTGCTTACTGGTCCACGTATCTGTGGTTAGTTGTACCTTGCACACTTGATTTTATCCGATACTTGGTTGCGCAGGGAGGGCATGGCTCTCCTGGAGAAGTAGTGGCGGCTGGGAACGACGTACTGTGGGACAGCAAGCGACATGAGCTGTCCATCTCCACCAGCCTGAATGACAGCATTTCAAAGGCTAGTAGTTTAGAAATGCTGGCATTCAGGGTCAGGGATCGAGGGTGGCTAGGTGGGAATTTAGTCTCTCTATCAAAGGTTTGTGAGATGGAAAGCTGAAGGCTTCCGTGTGACATGGTGGAGATGCTTGGTGACAGAGGGGGTTTTGTTGGTGGCACATTCTCTGTTTGCTGGGCGGCAGGTGCCAACGTTCCTCCAGAGGCGGAGGAAGAAGCGGAGGCAGCAGCAGAAGAGGGAGCAGGAGAGGCCTGAGCCCTTTCTTGGTTTTGAAGGTGCTTACTCCACTGCAGCCCATGTCTTGCATGTAGATGCCTGGTCATGCAGGTTGTGCTAAGGTTCAGAACGTTAATGCCTCGCTTCAGGCTCTGATGGCACAGCGTGCAACCACTTGGGTCTTGTCAGCACATTGTGTGAAAAGTGCCATGCCAGGGAACTCCTTGAAGCTGCCTTTGGTGTGCTCGGTCCCTGGTGACGGTGGCCAGTAGCAGGCGAACTGTTTTGGCGACGGCTGCTCTGCTTTTGCACCCTGCTCCCGTGTTTGCTACGCTGTTGGCTCGGTCTCACCACTGCCTCTTCCTCCGAACTCTGAAAGTCAGCGGCATGACCTTCATTCCATGTGGGGTCTAGGACCTCATCGTCCCCTGCATCGTCTTCCACCCAGTCTTCCTCCCTGACCTCCTTTTTGGTCTGCACACTGCAGAAAGATGCAGCAGTTAGCACCTGTGTTTCCTCATCATCAGAGACGTGATGAGGTGGAATTCCCATGTCCTCATCAGGAAACATAAATGGTTGTGCGTCAGTGCATTCTATGTCTTCCACCCCTGG
The DNA here is from genome assembly GCF_905171765.1 of Bufo bufo. Taxonomy (NCBI): domain Eukaryota; kingdom Metazoa; phylum Chordata; class Amphibia; order Anura; family Bufonidae; genus Bufo; species Bufo bufo. The sequence goes on from NC_053389.1 coordinate 658,629,832, forward strand.
GGAAGGGCTAGGTGGATGCCCTTGGGAAACCCTGCCAGCAGAGTCTTCAAACAGCATAAGAGACTTCTGCATGACTTGAGGCTCAGACAGGTTCCCCGATATGCACGGGGGTGATGTGACAGACTGATGGGCATGGGTTTCAGGCGCCACCTGTGCTCTTTCTGCAGAAGACTGGGTGGGAGATAATGTGAACGTGCTGGATCCACGGTCGGCCACTCAATTGACTAGCGCCTGTACTTGCTCAGGCCTTACCATCCTTAGAATGAATTTAGGCCCGACCAAATATCGCTGTAGATTCTGGCTACTACTGGGACCTGAGGTAGTAGGTTCAGTAGGACGTGTAGCTGTGGCAGAACGGCCACGTCCTCTCCCTGCACCAGAGGCTCAACCAACACCACCACCACGACCATGACCGCGTCCCTTATTAGATGTTTGCCTCATAGTTAGCATTCACAAAGCAAAGTAAAAAGTAGTTAAGTCTGTTAAAAATAATTAACCGCCAATAAAAACCCTGATGTAGGGTATTGCGCTCATTTTATTTGTGGCTTAAATTTCACAGTAACTTATGCACGTCTAATCCCAGATGTGCAGTATATCTGAGGGTTTTTTCACCCCAGTAAGCACAAAGCCGTATTTCTGGCCTAAATGTGACAGTCACTTATGCACGTCTATTCCCAGATGTGCAGTATATTAGAGGGTTTTTTCACCCCAGTAAGCACAAAGCCGTATTTCTGGCCTAAATGTGACACTCACTTATGCACGTCTAAACCCAGATGTGCAGTATATGAAACAGATGGGTTTTTTTTCACCCAAGTATGAGAAAGCCGTATTTGTGGCCTTAATTTCACAGTCACTTATGCACGTCTAATCCCAGATGTGCAGTATATCAGAGGGTTTATTCACCCCAGTAAGCAAAAAACTGTATTTCTGGCATAAATGTGACACTCACTTATGCACGTCTAATCCTAGATGTGCACTATATGAAAAAAAGTAAGCAAAAAGCTGTATTTCTGGACTTGCAGACATGCAGATATCCTGTGCTGGTGCACTATCGTTGCATAAAATGGCTGCCGATCATGTATTGATATTGACAAACTGAAGTAAAAAATGTTAGTTTTTTCAGCAGTAGTTGGCTCAGGGCAGGCTTAAAAAAATTGTGCACTGCACCCACAAAACACATTTGCTGTAGATCGCTGAGTAAAAAAGCAGTTCTTCATAAGATTTCTCCCTGATCTCTCCCTCACAGCAGCTGCAGCCTCTCCCTACACTAATCCGAGCAGAGTAACGGGCGGCGCTACGTGACTCCAGCTTAAATAGAGGCTGGGTCACATGCTGCAGTTGGCCAATCACAGCCATGCCAATAGTAGGCATGGCTGTGATGGCCTTTTGGGGCATAGTATGACGCTTGTTGATTGGCTGCTGTGCAGCCTTTCAAAAAGCGCCAAGGAAGCGCCGAACACTGAACCCAAACTTTTACGTAAATGTTCGGGTCCGGGTACCGAAAAACCTATACAATTCGGGTTTGCTCAACTCTATTCCTTAATGCTGTGAAATACAGATAGAAAATTATTCATCATGCAGAACTATCTAGGTGTCTAATTGGCTCCATATTTATTCTGCAGCAGGACAATAACATACAGCCATGGTCATTAAGAACTATCTTCAGTGTAAAGAAGAAAAAAGGAGTCCAGGAAGTGATGATATGGCCCTGATTACAGCATCATTGAGTCAATCTGGGATTACATCAAGAGACAGAAGGATTTGAGCAAGCCTACATCCACAGAAGATCTGTGGTTAGTTCTCCAAGGTGTGAACAACCTCATTTCCGAGTTCCCTCAAAATCTGTGGGCACATGTGCCTAGAAGAACTGCTGCTGTTTTGAAGGAAAAGGGTGATCACACTTTTGTTCATTCACTTCACATTTTGCTAATTGATTAAAATAACCTCTTTTGACGCTTCCATTTTTGAAGCATTCTTACTTTGCTGCATTTTCCACACCTGCATACAACATTTGCACAGTACTATATATATTAAAGCATTAATTAGTACTGTAAACACTGGTAGTGTTTGTGGTGTGTGATGTACTGTCAAGAGGGAATTAACTATCTGTCATAAGGAAAAAGTATTTTTCTAGCCCTTCTTCCAGGTTTTACTGCTAAGTACTTTGTGTGTATAATGGATGATGGCACAGTGACAGCTGGCTACTGCTGCCTATAACAATCACTATATCATTATTTGACACAGAGACACTTTCAACAATTGCTCTGCTGTCTCTAACTTGCCCTTGCATTCTGATTAAAGGTTGTAACATAGCTAACTTTCAAAAATAAAGTAAAATCTTTTGGTTATGGACAGTGAATATTTTATTTTGCTTCAGAAAATGGTATACAGTATATGAGGTTAGTGAATAAATGAATGCCCCAAGTGCTTAAAGAAAGTTGTTCAGAGGGGTCTGTCTCACTAACTTGATGGCACACAGCAGGTATATACTATCATGTAATAATGCTAGGAAAGCTCCCTGTTTTACAGTGAGGGCCCACCACGCGCTCCCTGGGGCTCTTAAAGGACCAGCACGCACACACCTTAATCATCACCAACCAATAGATGGCAGCCCTGGGGTACTTAAGGAGAACCTATTACCAAAAATACAATGCAATCTGCAGGCAGCAAGTTCTAGAGCTAGAGGAACTAAGCAGATTGATATGCATTAGTGATGAGCGGAAGGGGTCATATTCGAATTCGCAATATTTCGCGAATATTTTGTAGAATATTCGGCGAAAATTTGCAAATTCGAAAATTCACGATTTTTTTTTACAAAAAAAATCGGAAAGGTAATGATTGTGTAATATGCAAATTTTAGAAATTCGAATTTTCGGATTCGAATTTTTTACTGCGAATTTTTCAACTTACAACTATTAGACAAAGAATATTATATCACTATATTAGCTAAATTGCTCTATTAGATTTTTTTCGAATATTCTCTATAATGCTATAACTTCATTTTTTCGAATATTCGTAATATTCTAAAACAAGAATATATAGCAATATAGCGAATATTAAAAAAAAAAAGAATATAGAGCAAAATTCGCAAACACTACTACTCCTAAACTCAAGTATATTGCAGCCTTCTTATTGGCCCACAAGCTAGAAGCAGTGAGGGATCATGTGTACTGATAAAAAAATAAAAATAAAAAAAAATCATCGAAAAAAAAAAATCTGAAAAAATTTGAATATTCGAAATTTCGAATATATATAACTATATTCGAAATTTTCACGAATTTTCGAAGTACCTATATTCGCGATAAAAATTCGAAATTCGAATATTCGTGATCAACACTAATATGCATATAGTTTTCTGGGAAAACAAATATAGAAATGTATAAATTACAAGTTTCTCAGCTATTCCTTCTCTATAACATGCTACCTGCATATTGCATTGCATTTTGTGGTGATAGGTCCTCTTTAGGGCAACCTTCCCCCATGGGAGATTGCCTGAGCAACAGGTTTTCAATCAAGGTAGTATACTGCAAAGGTGTTTGTTCTGTTATCTGTCTATGTATGGACTTTCTGCCCTCTCACTGGATTCTGACTCTCCACTGCCTACCTTGACCATTTACGGTATAGCATATAGTCTGCCAGCTCTTACTTCAGCCTGTCCGAGACTACAATTTCACCTAACTCATTGGTGCCCAGAGGATAGGTCATTCGTATTTAAGTCTCAGAAAACACCTTTAATGTATCAAGACTTTTGTGCATGTATATAAAGCCTTAGCACTCAGTACCAAAGAGTTTCTGTATGTAAAGGCTGATCCCTTATAGACAGGTTTGCAAATGAGTTGTAGAGCCAAAACAGGATACTGTTAACCTATTAATGCAGAACACCATAAATGAACGTCACTGATGTTATGTAGTTAGCACCAAGTGCCATACATATAAAGTGAGAGAATGGTGCTATATCTGCCGCCATTGCCAGCTGTACATAATAGGCTACAGTCAGAGGCGGATTGGCCATAGACCTTACAGGGAAATTTCCCGGTGGGCCAATACCCAGGGGGCCTCCTCAATGCTGACCAGTGCAAGTTTTTGGGGATGTATTTTGTGCTGCTGGCAGTATTTTGTGGTGAACTGTGGTATTTGGCTCTGTTGGGGTGTTACAATATATATTGAATTGAATGCCCTCCCTTCCAACAATTTGGACGCAACTATAAAACGGGGCCAATTTTAGTATTTTTTTCCAGGGCCGCTTTAAGTTCCCTGGTTACAGTTGACACTTTGCTTCAGTGGATGGGATTAGATATAACTTTAGTCTCGGCTGTTTAACCCCTTTGATTCTGTATAATGTAATACGTTAGAAGCTTGGAAAAAACTTCTAGCACAAGTGGTTGAAAAATTAACCATTAGGCCTTATGCACATGACCATGTTTTCCATCCGTGAGCTATCTGCTTTTTTGAATATACCACACAGATCCATTCATTTTATTGGATCCACAAAAAAAAAAAATGGACAGTACACAGATGTACACGGAATAGTTTTTCCCTGCATTTTTCACAAAATAGAAATGAGTGTAAAATAAATACTGTAAGTATATGCACCAGGAAATGTCACTTACATAAAGTGGAACTGATCTTGCAAAAAATGAAAGTCTCATACAAGCTTATGAGTAATGGAATGGCAAAACATATTCTGGTCTTTATTGGCCAAAATGAGCTTAGTCCTTAAAGGGGGTATCCGGGAATTTGTATTGATGACCTATCCTCTGGAAAGGTTATCATTAGAGATGGCCTTGCGATTCGCCCGGCGGTCATTTCACGGCAAACTTTGCGCGTTCGAGATTCACCGAACATGCAAACATATGGCAATGTCTGCCGGCGCCATATTCTTTTGCATTGAGCCAAACTATGACCCATGACACATCCATCAGGTGGGACAGGACAGCCAATTGAGATGTTTCAGCACATGGACACACCCCCACCCTATAAAAGAACCCGATCTGGCAGCTATTTTACATTCTGTGTTTTGCAAATGTAGGGAGAGGTTGCTTTGTGGAGCAGGGACAGGCTGTTAGGGATAACAAACGCTAGCTAATAGGGCCACAAAAGTCCTTTTACGGACTGGTATAGGTGTGCTATAGATAGGTGTGATATACTGGGAGGTGTGATATACATATAACATACTTTCTAACATAGAAAGTATATTATAGTGCATTTGTGTTGTGCAGCAGTTGTGTGCGGTTCTGCTGCGATACCGCAGCTATATAGAGGGACAAACGTTATTGGAACGGGTGTGATATACCTGTTGCCCCCCAAAAAACTGATTGATGGGGGTGATATACCTTCTTCCACAAAATACTGATTGAGGGCTGTGATATACCTGTTGCCCCAAATAAACAGGGTGGTGTGATATAACTGTTGTGGCAAAAAAAATAATTGAGGGTGTGATATACCTGCTTCCACAAAATACTGATTAAGGGTCGATATACCTACTTCCACCAAATATTGATTGAGGGGTGCGATATACCTGCTTCCACAAAATAATGGCTAAGAGGTTTGATACACCTACTTATACCAAATATTGATTAAGGCCTACGATATACCTGCTTCCACAAAATACTGATTAAGGGGTTCGATAAACCTGTTTCTACAAAATAATGATTGAGGTCTGCAATATACCTGTTTCCACAAAATACCGATTAAGGAGTTTGATATACCTGTTTCCACCAAATATTGATTAAGGCCTGCGATATACCTGCTTCCACAAAATACTGATTGAGGGGTGTGATATACCTGCTTTCACAAAATACTGATTGAGGGCTGCGATAGACCTGGTGCCCCAAATAAACAGGGTGATGTGATATAACTGTGGCAAATTTTTTTATTGAGGGATGTGATATACCTGCTTCCACAAAATACTGATGAAGGGGTTCATTATAACTGCTTCCACCAAATATTGATTGAGGGGTGTGATATACCTGCTTCCAAAAAATACTGATTAAAGGGAACCTGTCATCTCCTAAATGCATGTAAACCCACCAGCAGTACCTCAGGGTAGCCTGCAATGTCATACTAATCATACTTTTTATCCTGCAATCTGAAGCTTCATAAGGTCAGAAAACAATCTTTTATCATCCATCCGCGCTAATTTGCATGTCAGCTTGAAGTCAAGGGGGCAGCGGCCTCCTTGCTTCAAGTCAAGGTAACCATGCCCCCTCTTGCCTTTGAGTGACAGCCCGCAAGTCAGCTTCGCTTTCTGAAGTCTCAAGCATGCGCGGTGCCCTCTATTTTACTGCACGACATGGGATCGCGTAGTAAAACAGAGGGCACTGCACATGTGTGAGACTTGGGAAAGCGAAGCCAAATTGCGGGCTGTCACTCAAAGGCAAGAGGTGGCGTGGATACCTTGACTTGAAGCAAGGAGGCTGCTGCCCCTTGACTTCAAGCTGACATACATATTAGCGCGGATGGAGGATAAAATATTGTTTTCTAAACTTATGTAGCATCAGACTATAGGATGAAAAGTATGATTAGTATCACACTGTTAGCAGGTTTAAATGCATAAAGGAGGTGACAGTTTCCCTTTAAGGGGATTGATATACCTGCTTCCACCAAATATTAATTGAAGGCTACAATATACCTGCTTCCACAAAATATAGATTAAGGGGTTCAATATACCTGCTTCCACAAAATAGTGATTGAGGGGTTTGATATACCTGTTTCCACCAAATATTGATTGAGACCTGCGGTACAACTGCTTCCACAAAATCCTGATTAAGGGTTTTTTATATACCTGCCTCCACAAAATCCTGATTGATGGCTGCGATATACTTGCTTCCACAAAATACTGATTAAAGGGTTCGATAAACTTGCTTTCACAAAATACTGATTAAGGGGTTCGATATACCTGCTTTCACAAAATACTGATTGAGGGCTGCCATATACCTGCTTCCAGAAAATAGTAATTAAGTGGTTTGATATACCTGTTTCTACCAAATATTGATTGAGGCCTATGATATACCTGCTTCCACAAAATACAGATTTAGGAGTTCAATATACCTGTTTTCACCAAATATTGATTGAGGCCTACGATATTCCTGCTTCCACAAAATACTGATTAAGAGGTTTGATATACCTGCTTCCACAAAATTCTGATTGAGAGCTACGATATACCTGCTTCCACAAAATACTGATTAAGGGGTATGATATACTTGCTTCCACAAACTACTGATTGAGGGCTGCGATAAACCTGCTTCCACAAAATTCTGATTAAGGGGTTCGATATACCTGTTTCTACCAAATATTGATTTTTGGCCTACGATATACCTGCTTCCACAAAATACTGATTAAGGGGTTTGTTATACCGGCTTCCACCAAAAATTGATTGAGGGGTGAGATACACCTGCTTCCACAAAATACTAATTAAAGGGAACCTGTCATCTCCTAAAAGCATATAAACCCGCCAGCAGTACCTCAGGGTAGCCCGCAGTGTGATACTAATTATACTTTTTATCCTGCAGTCCGAAGCTTCATAAGGTCAGAAAACGATCTTTTATCATCCGTCCGCGCTAATTTGCATGTCAGTAAGTCAAGGGGGCAGCGGCCTCCTTGCATCAAGTCAAGGTAACCATGACTTCTCTTGCCTTTGAGTGACAGCCCGCAAGTCGGCTTCCCTTTCTGAAGTCTCACACATATAGAGGACTATAGCATGAAAGTATGATTAGTATCACACTGCGGTTTACATGCATTTAGGAGTTGGCACGTTTCCTTTAAGGGGATTGGTATACCTGCTTCCACCAAATATTTATTGAGGGCTATGATATACCTGCTTCCAAAAAATATTGATTAAGGGGTTCAATATACCTGTTTCCACCAAATATTGATTGAGGCCTACAATATAACTGCTTCCACAAAGTACTGATTAAGGGGTTTGATATACTCGCTTCCACAAAATACTGATTGAGGGCTGCAATATACCTGCTTCAACAACAAAATACTGATAAAGGGGTTTGATATACCTGTTTCCACCAAATATTGATTGAGGGTGGCGATATACCTGCTTCCAAAAAATATTGAAAAGGGGTTTGATATACTTGTTCCCACCAAATATCTATTGAGGCCTGCGATATTCCTGCTTCCACAAAATACTGATAAAAGGGAATCAATATACTTATTTCTACTGAATATTGATTGAGGCCGGCGATATGCCTACTTCCACAAAATATTTATTAAGGGGTATGATATACCTGCTTCTACAAAGTACTGATTGAGGTGTGCGATATACTTGCTTCCATAAAATACTGATTAAGGGGTTCGATATACCTGTTTCCACAAAATACTGATAGAGGGCTACGATATACCTGGTTAAAAAAAATACAGATTAAGGGGTTTGATATACCTGTTTACACAAATATTCATTGAGGCCTGCGATATACCTGCTTCCACAATTTATTGATTAAGAGGTTTGATATACCTGCTGCCATAAAATACTAATTGGGGGCTACGATATACCTGCTTCAAATAAATACTAATTAAGGGGTCCTATATAACTATTTCTACCAAATTTTGATTGAGGCCTGCAATATGCCTGCTTCCACAAAATACAGATTAAGGGGTTTGATATACCTGCTTCCAAAAAATACTGATTAAGAGGTTTGATATACCTACTTTCACAAAATAGTGATTGAGGTCTACAATATACCTGCTTCCACAAAATACTGATTAAGAGGTTTGATATACCTACTTCCACAAAATACTGATTGAGGGCTACAATATACCTGCTTTCACAAAATACTGATTAAGGGGTTCGATAAACCTGTTTCTACCAAATATTAAATGAGGCCTACAATATATCTGCTTCCACAAAATACTAATTACGGGGTTTAATATACCTGTTTCCACCAGATATTAATTGAGGCCTGCGATAAACCTGCTTCCACAAAATACTGATAAAGAGGTTCGATATACCTGTTTCTACCAAATATTGATTAAGGTCTACGATATACCTGCTTCCACAAAATACTGATTAAGGGATTTGATATACCTGCTTCCACAAAGTACTAATTACGGGGTTTAATATACCTCTTTCCACCAGATATTAATTGAGGCCTGCGATAGACCTGCTTCCACAAAATACTGAGTAAGGGGTTTTGATATACCTGCTTCCACAAAATACTGATTGAGGGCTTTGATATACCTGCTTCCACAATATACTGACTAAGGGGTTTGATATACCTGCTTCCACCAAATATTGATTGATGCCTACGATATACCTTCTTCTACAAAATACTGGTAAGTGGTTCGATATTCCTGTTTCAACCGCAAAATGATTGAGGCCTACGATATACCTGTTTCTACAAAATATTAATTGAGGCCTACAATATACCTGCTTCCACAAAAAAAGATTAAGGGGTTTGATATACTTGTTTCCACTAAATATTGATCGAGGCCTAAAATATAACTGCTTCCACAAAATACTGATTAAGCAGTTTGATATACCTGGTTCCACCAAATATTGATTGAGGGGTGCGATATACCTGCTTCCACAAAATACTAATTAATGGGTTCGATATACCTGTTTCCACCAAATATTGATTGAGGCCCGCGATATACCTGCTTCCACAAAATACTGATTAAGTTGTTCGATATACCTGTTTCCACCAAATATTGATTAAGGGCTGTGATATACCTGCTTCCTCAAAATAATAATTAAGGGGTTTGATATACGTACCTTCTTTCACAAAATACTGATTTAGAGCTACGATATACCTGCTTCCACAAAATACTGATTAAGTGGTTCAATATACATGTTTCTACCAAATATTGATTGAGGAGTGCAAAATACCTGCTTCCACAAAATACTGATTAAGGGGTTAGATATACCTGTTTCTGCCAAATATTGAAACAGGCCTACGATATACCTGCTTCTACAAAATACTGATTAAGTGGTTTGCTATATCTGTTTCCACCAAATATTGATTGAGGCCTGCAATATACCTGCTGTCACGGCTGCGGATGGGGAAAACCCTCAGCCGTGCGATGTCAGAAGATGTAGTCATTGCTCGGCCAGGACGACAGAACTAGGGAGCAGGTCACCTCCTATCACGTCCCTAATTCTGACCCTGACTCCTAGCTGTATGAGCCGACCCTGATGGTAGGAGGGCTCATACTCCGGAACCTTGGGGTCCCTACTAGCCCTCAGGGTGGCACTGAACTAGGAGCAGGGTAAGACGACCTGTTCCTCCTAGGCACGGATGAACAGGAGTCTTACTGGCAAAGCTGCAAGGAGAAGGGGAACATAAACAGACATATAGATATGACAGGTGAACCAAGCAGTTCCACACTAACCTGCCACAGCCTTGCTGACTGGGAACCCGTGCTCAAATACGCTGTCCACACAAACACAAGGGAGACAGCACACACATCAAAACACACAGGTAATTAGGACACCCATAGCTGCAATAAATATCAAGAGCATAAAAACATCAACTTAACATCAGACATTCTTTTTATGACCGCAAGTGAAGGAAAGTCTCACAGTACAGACATACAACAACCTCGTGCACAACAAACAAGGAAAGTGCACACATACAAAGAGAGGTTGTCCTGTGCTACCGCATGCCTTTCACAACAAGCTGCCTAGCAAAAGCTCAGGCTGCTATACTGCGAACACAAACATGTTGCCAGCGGCAACCACATGTGAGGCAACATACCAGCAGTCCTCACCATGTGGTTGACAACAGACCAAACCGCAGGCAACTGCATGCGGGGGAGTCACGACCATGAGCATGGCTACAAAATACTGATTAAGGGGTTTGATATCCCTGCTTCCACAAAATGCTGATTAGGGATTTGATATACCTACTTCCACCAACTATTGATTGATGCCAACTATATACCTTGTTCCACAAAATACTGATTAAGGGGTTTGATATACCTGTTTCCACTAAATATTGATTTAGGCCTCTGATATATCTGCTTCCACAAAATATTGATTAAGGGGCTTGATATACCTGCTGCCACAAAATACTGATTGAGGCCTACAATATACCTGCTTCCACAAAATATGGACTAAGGGGTTTGATATGCCTGATTCCATAAGGAACTGATTAGGGGCTGCGATATACCTTCTTCCACAAACTACTGATTAAGGGGTTCTACCTGTTTCCACCAAATATTGATTGAGGCCTGCAATTTACCTGCTTCCAGAAAATATTGATTAAGGGGTTTGAAATACCTGCTGCTACAAAATACTGATTGAGGGCTGCAACATACCTGCTCCCACAAAATATTGATTAAAGGGTTTTATATGCCTGCTTCCACCAAATATTGATTGATGCCTACGATATACCTTCTCCACAAAATACTGATTAAGGGGTTCAATATACCTGTTTCCACCAAATATTGTTTGATGCCTGCTTCCACAAATACTGATTAAGTGGTTTGATATACAGTCAGGTCCATAAATATTGGGACATCTACACAATTCTAACATTTTTGGCTCTATACACCACCACAATGGATTTTAAATGAAACAAACTAGATTTGCTTTAACTGCAGACTGTCATCTTTAATTTGAGGGTATTTACATCCAAATCAGGTCAACGGTGTATGAATTACAACAGTTTGCATATGTGCCTCCCACTTGTTTAGGGACCAAAAGTAATGGGACAGAATAATAATCATAAATCAAACTTTCACTTTTTAATACTTGGTTGCAAATCCTTTGCAGTCAATTACAGCCTGAAGTCTGGAATGCATAGACATCACCAGACGCTGGGTTTCATCCCTGGTGATGCTCTGCCAGGCCTCTACTGCAACTGTCTTCAGTTCCTGCTTGTTCTTGGGGCATTTTCCCTTCAGTTTTGTCTTCAGCAAGTGAAATGCATGCTCAATCCGATTCAGGTCAGGTGATTGACTTGGCCATTGCATAACATTCCACTTCTTTCCCTTAAAAAAACTCTTTGGTTGCTTTTGCAGTGTGCTTTGGGTCATTGTCCATCTGCACTGTGAAGCGCCGTCCAATGAGTTCTGAAGCATTTGGCTGAATATGAGCAGATAATATTGCCCGAAACACTTCAGAATTCATCCTGCTGCTTTTGTCAGCAGTCATATCATCAATAAATACAAGAGAACCTGTTCCATTGGCAGCCATACATGCCCATGCCATGACACTACCACCTCCATTCTTCACTGATGAGGTGGTATGCTTAGGATCATGAGCAGTTCCTTTCCTTCTCCATACTCTTCTCTTCCCATCACTCTGGTACAAGTTGATCTTGGTCTCATCTGTCCACAGGATGTTGTCCTGGAACTGTGAAGGCTTTTTTAGATGTCGTTTGGCAAACTCTAATCTGGACTTCCTGTTTTTGAGGCTCACCAATGGTTTACATCTTGCTGTGAACCCTCTGTATTCACTCTGGTGAAGTCTTCTCTTGATTGTTGACTTTGACACACATACACCTACCTCCTGGAGAGTGTTCTTGATCTGGCCAACTGTTGTGAAGGGTGTTTTCTTCACCAGGGAAAGAATTATTCGGTCATCTACCACAGTTGTATTCTGTGGTCTTCCGGGTCTCTTGGTGTTGCTGAGCTCACCGGTGCGTTCCTTCTTTTTAAGGATGTTCCAAACAGTTGTTTTGGCCATGCCTAATATTTTTGCTATCACTCTGATGGGTTTGTTTTGTTTTTTCAGCCTAATGATGGCTTGCTTCACTGATAGTGACAGCTCTTTGGATCTCATCTTAAGAGTTGACAGCAACAGATTCCAAATGCAAATAGCACACTTGAAATGAACTCTGGACCTTTTATCTGCTCATTGTAATTGGGATAATGAGGGAATAACACACACCTGGCCATGGAACAGCTGAGAAGCCAATTGTCCCATTACTTTTGGTCTCTTAACAAGTGGGAGGCACATATGCAAACTGTTGTAATTCCTGCACCGTTCACCTGATTTGGATGTAAATACCCTCAAATTAAAGCTGACAGTCTGCAGTTAAAGCACATCTTGTTAATTTAATTTCAAATCCATTGTGGTGGTCTATAGAGCCAAAAATGTTAGAATTGTGTCGATGTCCCAATATTTATGGACCTGACTGTACATGTTTCCACCAAATATTGATTGACTGGTGCGATATACCTGCTTCCACAAAATACTAATTGAAGGCTGCAATATATTCCTGCTTCCACAAAATAATGATTAAGGGGTTCAATATACCTGTTGCCACCAAATATTGATTGAGGCCTGCGATATACCTGCTTCCACAAAATACCGATTAAGGGGTTTGATATACCTGCTTCTACAAAATATTGATTGAGGGCTGCGATATATATATACCTGCTTCCACAAAATTCTGATTAAGGGGTTTGATATACCTGCTTCCACAAAGTACTGATTGAGGGCAGCGATATACTTGCTTCCACAAATACTGATTAAGGGGTTCTATATACCTGTTTCTGCAAAATATTCATTGAGGCCTACGATATACCTGCTTCCACAAAATACAGATTAAGGGGTTGGATATACCTGTTTCCACCAAATATTGATTGCAATATACTTATGATAGAGAGGTGGATAGGGTTGAGTGAACCTGAACTGTAAAGTTTGGGTTTGTACCAAACTTTAGGATTTCTGGACCCCGGACCCGAACATTTCAGTAAAAGTTTGGGTTCGCTGTTCGGCGCTTTCTTGGCGCTTTTTGAAAGGCTGCAGAGCAGCCAATCAACAAGCAGTTAACTGTCTCACCTTAGAAGCCATCACAGCCATGCCTACTAATAGCATGGCTGTGATTGGCCAGTGTAGCATGTGACCCAGCCTCTATATAAGCTGAAGTCACGTAGCGCTGCACGTCACTCTGCTGTGCTTAGTGTAGGGAGAGGATGCTGCTGGTGATTTCAGGGAGAGAATAGGACTGAATCTTTGCTCAAAATCTGAATCTAACTCAGCGATCTACATACATAGTGTTTTGTGGGTGCAGGGCACAACTTTTTTATCCTGCCCTGAGCCCAGTGACCGAAAAAAAAATAACTCTAATAAGTCAGTTAGGTGGGCAGCGGCCATTTTATGCAAGCTCAGTGCACTAGCACTGCATCTAAGCTTTTGGGACATTGAAATTCCCATTTATTTTGGCAATTTACAACATCTGGTGCATTTGCAGGCTTAGTCAGTGTGCAATTTAAGCTAGAAATACAGCCATTATCTTCTGGGTTTTTAAAAACACACTTTTTTGCCAAAAAAACACTATTTTCCTGATCTGCAAGTGTTAAATTCAAGTTTAATCTATACAGCTTTCATATTCTGTTACCAAAAACACTTTTTTAGCAATATACAACATCTGGATTAGTCAGTGTGCAATTTAAGCTATAAATACAGCCATCATTTTCTGGGTTTTTAAAAACACACTTTGCCAAAAAAACACTATTTTCAGGCCTTGCAGCATCAGCACGTGTGAAATTACAGGGTTATATACTGCTGTCAAATTCAGTTAATAAACAAACACCAACAAAAAAAAAATATTTGTTGGCAGCCTTTGCTGCAGATGTCATTGCGAGACATCCTTTATACATTTGGGTTATATTCAGATATTTGAAATACCACCATTTGGTGCACAAATCTTTAATTGAGGCCTACTGTGGGTCAGGTTGTGTGAGATACACCTTGTATATACAGGGCTTATATACTTTCATTAATAAAACACCCTTTATGGGGCAAAATACACAATATTTCAGGCCTTGCAGCATCTGGACGTTTGAAATTCCTGGGTTATATACTGCTGCCATATTGAGTTATTAAACAAACACCTGTTTGGGCAAAAAAAGTTTATTTGGCAGCCTTTGCTGCATAGGTCATTGTGAGATACACCCTTTATACATTTGGGTTATATTCAGATATTTGAAATACCGCAGTTTGGTGTACAAATCTTTAATTCAGGTCTACTGTGGGTCAGGTCGTGTGAGATACACCCTTTAAATACAGGGGTTTGATTCTGGTATTTGAAATACAGCCATTTTGGGCAAAGAAATCTTTAAATGAGGCCTACTGTGGGTCAAGCCGTGTGAGATACACCCTTTAAATACAGGGGTTTGATTCAGGTATTTGAAATACAGCCATTTTGGGCAAACAAATGTTTAATTCAGGCCTAGTCTGGTTAAGGCTGTGTGAGATACACCCTTTACATACTGTCGTTCTATTCTACTATTAATTAAACACCCTTTTAGGGCAAGATCCTAAATTCGAGGAATATGAGGAGAGCATCAAATAAGGGACGTGGCCCAGGTCGTGGTGCTGCTGGTGGAGCTCCTGTTGCAGGGAGAGGACGTGGGCGATCTGTGCCAGCTACTCGCACAAGTGAAAACCCTCTCTTCAGGTGCGAGCAGGCGACAGAACTTGCAGTGGTATTTGGTCGGGCCTAATGCGGCTCTACGAATGAGGAGGCCTGAACAAGTACAGGCGATAGTAGATTGGGTTGCTGACAGTGAATCCAGTTAATTCACATTGTCCCCCACCTAGTCTCCTGCTGAAAGACCACAGTTGGCACCTGCAGCCGATGTCCATCAGTCTTTTATCTCACCCCCTTGCAAATCAGCCAAGCAGTCTGAGCCCCAAGTCATGCAGCAGTCTCTTCTGCTTTTTGATGACTCTATTAGCAGGGTTTCCCAGGGCCATCCACCTAGCTCTGCCCCAGAAGTGGAAGAGATTGAGTGCACCGATGCCCAACCACTTATCATTCAAGATGAGTACATGGGAGGACCATCGCAGCACGTCTCGGATGATGACGAAACACAGGTGCCAATTGCTGGGGCTTTCAAAAGTGTGCAGACCGACAAGGAAGTCAGGGGTGAAGACTGGGTGGACGATGAGGTCTTTGATCCCACATGGCCTCAAGGTCATGCGAGTGACCTATGTAGTTCGGAGGAAGAGGCGGTGGTCACACAGAGCCACCAGCACAGCAGAAGAGGGAGCAGGGTGCAAAAGCGGAGCGGCCGACCTCTAGACAGTACACCTCCTACTGCCCACCGCAGCAAGGGACCGAGCACACCAAAGCCAGCTCCAAGGAGTTCCCTGGCATGGCAGTTCTTCAGACAATGTGCTGACGACAAGACACGAGTGGTTTGCACGCTGTGCAATCAGAGCCTGAAGCGAGGCATAAACATTCTGAACCTGAGCACAACCTGCATGACCAGGCATTTAAGTGCAAAGCACGAGCTGCAGTGGAGTAACCTCACAAACCAAGAGAGGTCTCTGGATCCTCCTGCTTCCTTTTCTGCTGCAGTCTCGGCCTCTTCATCCACCTCTGGAGTGACAGTGCCACCTGGCACCCCGCAAACACAGGAATCTTCCAGCAACACCACCACCTGGGTCACCAAGCATCTCCACAATGTCCCACAGAAGCGTTCAGCTCTCCATCTCCCAAACGCTGGAGAGGAAGAGGAAGTACCCCCCTACCCAGCCGAGATATCTACCCCTGAATGCCAGCATTTCTAAATTACTGGCCTTTGAAATGCTGTCATTCCATCTGGTGGAGACGGATAGTTTTAAAGGCCTTATGGCGGTGGCTGTCCCACAGTACGTCGTGACCAGCCGCCACTACTTTTCCAGGAGAGCCATCCCTTTCCTGCACAACCAAGTAGGGGACAAAATCAGGTGTGCACTGCGCAACGCCATCTGTGGCAAGGTGCACCTGACTACGAATACGTGGACCAGTAAGCACAGTCAGGGACGTTATATCTCCATAACAGCACACTGGGTAAATGCAGTGGCGGCTGGGCCTGAGGCGGATAGCAGTTTGTCGCATGTCCTTCCACCATCGAGGATTGCAGGGCGCTTCAGTTTGCCTCCTGTTGCTTCCTCCTCCTACTCGGCTTCCTCATCCTCTACCAGCTCCTCATCCGGTCAGCGTAACACCTTCGCCACCAACTTCAGCACAGCCAGGGGTAAACAACAGCAGGCAGTTTTAAAACTTATCTGTTTGGGGGACAAACCCCACACCGCGCAGGAGCTGTGGACGGGCCTTGAACAACAGACCGATGAGTGGTTTGTGCCATTCAGCCTCAAGCCCAGCCTGGTGGTGTGCGATAATGGGCAGCTCTGGGACTAGCCGGTTTGACGCACATCTCTTGCGTGGGGCATGGGCTGAATTTGGTAGTGCAGAGATTCCATAAAAATTACCCCGATGTAGCAGAGCTGCTGTATAAAGTGCGGGCCGTCTGTGAGCGCTTTCAGCGTTCGCAGCCTGCTACTGCTCGCCTGTCAGCTCTGCAGTGTAACTTCGGCCTTCCCGCTCACCGCCTCATATGCGACGTGCCCACAAGGTGGAGCTCCACCTTGCACATGCTGGCCAGACTTCACTAACAATGACTGGGCCTCCATGCGAGACCTGTGTTCCTTGTTGCGCTGTTTCGAGTACTCCACCAACATGGCCAGAGCCGATAATGCCATTCTCAGCGTTACTATCCCACTTCTATGCCTCCTTGAAAAAACGCTCCTGGCGATGATGGAAGAGGATGTGGCACAGGAGGAGGAGGAGGAAGAGGGATAATTTTGTAGGGTTTCCGGCCAGTAATTCCCAAGTGGCTCCGAGGGTGGGTTCCTGCACCCACAAACGCCAGGTACACAATTGTCCAGCCAGGGCACAATTCTGGAGGATGACGAGGTGGAGGATGAGGAGATGGAGGAACAAGAGGAACCATGTCCACAGCTGGGTGGCACCCAGACCAACTCATGGCCATCACTGGTGTGTGGCTTGGCGGATACAGAGGACACATATGATACACCTCCCACAGAGAACAGCTTTTCGTTGCCTCTGTGCAGCCTGGCACACATGAGCGATTACATGCTGCAGTGTCTTCGCAACGACCTCCGAATTGCGCACATTCTAACTTGTGCCGATTACTGGGTGGCCACGCTGCTGGATTCCTGTTACAAGGACAACGTACCGTCCTTCATTCCGTCACTGGAGCGTGATCGTAAGATGCGCCTGTACAAGCGCACGCTGGTAGACGCGCTGCTGGTGGAATTCCCACCTGACAGCGGGGGCACAAGGCGAAGGCACAGGACGAGGAAGAGGTCGCCAACGCAGCTGGGGCACCGCCAGCACCTCAGAAGGCAGGGTTAGCATGGCCGAAATGTGGAAAAGCTTTGTCAGCACGCCACAACAACCAGCACCACCAGCTGATATGGAACGTCTTAGCAGGAGGCAGCATTTCACCAACATGGTGGAGCAGTATGTGTGCACACGCCTACACGTACTGAATGACGGGTCTTCCCCCTTCAACTTCTGTGTCTCCAAATTGGGCACATGGCCTGAGCTTGCCCTTTACGCCTTGGAGGTGCTGGCCTGCCCTGCAGCCAGTGTATTATCTGAACGTGTGTTTAGCATGGCAGGGGGCGTCATCACAGACAAGCGCAGCTGCCTGTCCACAGCCAATGTGGACAAGTTCACATTCATTAAAATGAACCAGGCATGGATCCATCAGGTCTTGTCCGTATCTTGTGCAGAATAGACATGTATACCGGCACTAACCAGACATTGTTATACTGCAGCACAATTGCTCATTCTTGTATTTTGGATATTTTACACTCTTTTATAGTGTACCTTAATTTAAAAAAATTAAATTAAGACAAAAAACCTGTGTTGGCTACCTCGTCCTCCTCCACCGCTGGATCCACCTACAACGCTACGTCCACCGGCTCCTCAAACTCCTACTCCATATGGAACTCCACCTCATAAATCAAATATATAATTTTTTTTATTTGTACGTATTTTATTTTATATCATTTCACTACTTTGTCAGTTACATTTTCTGGTGAAATTCACAAATTTTTGGGTGTATAGTACCACTGCTATACCTAGTAGACAGGTAAAAAAAAAAACAGTAATATGTCAGTTACATTTTAGGGTCAAATAAACCAATTTTTGGGTGCAATATACCCCTCCTCTACCTAGTTGACAGCTTAATAAATTTCAATAATTTTTATTTTACATTTTCGGGTGACAATAAACAATTTTTTTCTGTCATAGACCCCTTCTCTACCAATTAGACAGGTTAATGAATTTCTGTAATTTTTCTGTTACATTCTTTGGTTGACATTATACAATTTTAGATGTGAATAAACTCCTGCTCTGCATAGGTGACAGGGAATAAAATTTCTGAAATGCTTCTTTAATTGATGCGCGCCACCTTCTTTGATTAAATCCTTAAACTTAAACAAGTTGTACCACATTTGCATTTCAATAATTTGTCCCACATTTCCGCTATATTATTTTGGCCAACATTTTCGCCTCAATAGCATTTCCCACATTTCCGCTTGACTCACATTTGGGCTTCTGTAATTTGTTCCACATTTGCGCCTCAATAGCTTTTCCCACATTTCTGCTCGATTCCAAAAACAAATTATAGATTTATCTCCCTTAAATTTGGTCTCTTTTTCTCACGCTCCCTCTCCGGCCTGGAACCCTCATTCCCCGCCACCCGTGATCACCATGGTAGGCGCATAAAAGTTGATAGAGTAGATATCAAATTGGTTTGTGAACATCACAGGGGCGTGCAACATGGTGGGGCAGTAAGTATGCACACGCCTACACGAACTGACTGACAGGGGTCAGCCCCTGCAATTTCTGGGTCTCCAAATTGGGCACATGGCCTGAGCTTGCCCTTTACCCATTGGAGGTGCTTGCCTGCCCTGCAGCCAATGTATTGTCTGAACGTGTGTTTAGTACGACTGGAGGGTTATATTTCCCAATGTTTTAATAACATTTTAAACAAAAAAGCAGTGTAGGCTACCTCCTCCTTCTCCACCGCCACTTCCACCGCCTCCACAACCTCCTACTCCATATGGACCATGTCCTCCTAGATCAAGATTAATATTTTTTATTTTTACGTATTTTATGTTATTTAAAGTCATTTACCTATCCACATTTGTTTGCAGAGCACTTGCCATGCTCTTAACCTCATTTTGATGACATTTGTAGCCCTCTAGCCCTTTCCATGACATTTTTAGAGGCATTTTAGTGCTCAAAAGTTTGGGTCCCCATTGACTTCAATGGGAATAGGGTTCAAGTTCGGGTCAAGTTCTGGTCCCGAACTTTTTTTTTGTGAAGTTCGGCCGAACCCGTCGAACACGAACATCCAGGTGTCCGCTCAACTCTATATGTGGACTACATTATTTGAATTAGCTAAGTAAGCTCCCACATACTTTAGCTCTCAGACACCTTATCTTCTCCAGAGCACAAAGGTTCCATCCTAACAAAGAGAACAAACCTCCTTGCTACGTCATATATGCTTTTTTGTTGTTAGTGAAAACTCCATTACAAGATGGCGCTTACAGCTAGATACCTACATAGTTCACATACCACAGTTAGCAAAACAATGCCCAATGGGCAGATGCTAAGTGTTATCTATTTTCTTATTTTCATATTTCAGCCAATGTAACAATGTCACATGTCTCAGGGGGAATGCCTCTCTGGTGTCTATATAAACTGCTGTACTTCCTGTAATAAACAAGAATTTGCTTTGACCCCTGTGTGTGTAAAACCCCTGGGTTACTATTATTTTGGAGCAGTAGAGCAAACGTAATCAGCCCCGATTGAGTGCATCTTTATCAGTTGGTGCCCAATATGTGGGGCTCAGATGAAGTAACATCACGAGCCAAAGTTTTGGGGTTCCCAGAGCATGGTGTATCACACTTGAGGAGGAAGACTGCAGCCTCAGACAAGGTGAGAAAATTTTGGTTATCTCACTTGCCTCTTGCTGCTCCATTGTGCTGTGATAATCTGTTCTACTATTGATGCTACGTAGTAGCAACTTCGGTTGATATAAAATCCTGAGTACCTAGAATCCGGAAAGTTTCCTCTACTGTGTTTGTCTGTTTGGTTTGTGTCAGGCACCTTCACAGTTAACGGTTAAGCAGAGCAAGAGATTTCCCCTGTCAGGGGGGTGGAGCCGCATTAGGGGCTACTAAATTATCTGTCCTACTTAGACACAGGGTGTAGCCCGGGGGTGCTCCGGGATGGGGCTTGATTTAGGGGTTACTGATTTATCTGTCTTAGTGATGGAGGGTCTAACTCGGGGTAGCCCAGAGTGGGACTCAAATTAAGTGGGACTCAGCTTCTGTCTTGGTTGTGTGTGTGAAGTGAGTGAGTAAATCCATGGGAATCTTATCCCTAGGAGTACTAGTACGGTGTCACCGTGATTTAGGAAGGAAGCTCAGCGGAAGCTAGTCTGGGAAAGATTCAGAAATACACATTGTGTTTATGTTATAAAGGATCATGGATGTGAAGAATTTGAAGATTGCAGGATGTGATTTTAAATGGAGAATTGAGTGCGTGGAAGTAAGTATTTGAAGCATTGTGTCTGTGTATCTGTGTGCCCCGCACCGTGCATGTTTCTGTTGTCCGGTGAATATAGAGAGAGAGACGGGGGGCCGTAGCTGCACGGGGTGAGTGACGTCATGACATTTGGAATGTGTGATAGCAAGAACACTGCAATACTAAGATATATTGGATATAATCAAAAGAAAATGTGCGTGAGGTGCTGAGTGTGTGTGTGTGTGTATGGAGCAAGTATGTATGTTATTTGTATGTTATTTGTTAATAAGTTCAAAGACTTTTGTGTCATATGTTTGTCTGTTTCTATGTCTGTTCGACATTGAATGTTATGTCTGTGTGGACCGGGAATCTGACCTTGTGTGTTGCCAACTAGAAAACTAGTAGAGGAAGGTCACACAGCCAAGTTTACGGTGAGCAAAGGCAGTTCTACGAAGGAAGGGTTAAGTTGAGAAAAAATTTAATCAGCTTAGTACAAAGACACATCCCTCACCATATCACCAGCCCCCCCCAGTCCAGAGGGGCGGACCTGTTAAGTACATCATTGCCAAAACCACGCCCTAGGCCCACCTCTTTGAATGCGATTATCACACAAGATGGCACTCCCTACGTCTTAACTTCCGCTCTGGTGGCCATCTTAACTAATTCAGAGTCCAGTCTGGCAGCCATCTTAACTCCTGTAACTTCCAGCATGGCAGCCATTTTAACTGAGGGAATTTCACTTCCGGCCCAGCAGCCATCTTAGTTGCTTGTATTTTCTCTGGATATGGCTACAATCGCACAATACACATAGATCCAAGTAGCAACACAAGGGCTACTCACCCGAGTCAGAAAATGAAGAATACGCATATACCTATAATTAGTGTATGACCTGTAGTATTGTTTATTCAGATGAAATGTTTTAACTTATATGTTCCTGTTTTTCAAGTAAAGTCAAGTAAAGTCCCCCCTCCTGCCCATCGCAAAAGGAGGGGATTGTGATGTAGATGGTCTCAACTGTGGTAAACTGTAGCTTTAAGGCCGGACAGATTCTGTTCTCTCTGTCTTTCATATGATGTTGCTAAAAAATGCTAACCTTGAGATAAGATACTGCAGAAGTAGTAAAGAATGCAGGACAGGCAGTGAAAAACATCAGCAAGCTAATGAAAGGTGTAAACATGCTTTTTCCCCCATCTCCGATGGTAAATTGAGAGTAGTAGTGAGAAAAAGCATGTAGGGAAATAAAGGGTGGCTGAAAGATAACAATCTCACAGAACAGGCAGAAGTCTTCCTGCAAGAGGCAAGTTTATAGAGGAGGAGGTGTAGAGAGACAGAGAAAGTCGGGTTATGAATGTTATCAGGATAATGTTAAAACACCTCCCCAACAGAAAAAGGAAAAAGTAAATCTGCCACCCTATAATGGTCCTGGGCGATCACCAGTTAATAACTGATCCCGACCATATGTTTATTGCGTCGCCCTAAACTTGACCCTGAACCCAAATCCCATTGAAGTCAATGGGGACCCAAATTTTTAAAACACTAAAAAGGCTGTAAAAATGTCATGGAAAGGGCTAGAGGGCTGCAAATGGCAGCAAAATGTGGTTAAGAGTATGGCAAGTGCTCTGCAAACAAATGTGGATAGGGAAATAACTTAAATAACATACAATATGTAAAAATAAAAAATAATAATCTTGATCTAGGAGGACGAGGTCCATATGGAGTAGGAGGTTGAGGAGGCGGTGGCTGTGGCGGTGTAGGTGGAAGCGGCGGTGGAGGAGGTAGCCAACACTGGTTTTTGGTTTTATTTTTACATTTTTAATTTTTTTGTTTAAATTAGGGTACAGCCCAAAACATTGGGAAATATAACCTGTGATAACCCCCTCCAGTTGTGCTAACCATACATTCAGACAATACACTGGCTGCAGGGCATGCCAGCACCTCCAAGGTGTAAAGGGCAAGCTCAGGCCATGTGCCCAATTTGGAGACCCAGAAGTTGCAGGGGGCAGAACCATCAGTCAGTTCATGTAGTCATGTGCAAACATACTGCCCCAACATGTCGCACGTCCCCGTGATGTTCACGATCCAATTGGATATCTGCTCTATCAACTTTCAATGTTCTTTTCTGCGCCTACCATGTTGATCACGGTTAGTGGCGAATCAGGGTTCCACCCCGGAGAGGGAGCGTGAGAAAGAGAGACCACATCCAAGAGAGATCAATGGATGAAATTGTGATAGCTTCTCCCACATTTCCGCTCTATTAAAACTGAAGAATTGAAGAAAAGGAGGGGGCACACGGCAATTACCCACTCCCGACTCGGGGAGGTAGTGACGATAAATAACCATACAGGACACTTAAGATGCCCTGTTATTTGAATAATTAATAAAAAATTACAGGGAATTTCACAGCGGAACTTTGTATTAGGAAACGTTAGACAGGAGAGGCCCTGCTGCCGCTTTGTTCACTCTAGATAACTTCTGCCTGATCGCATGTCCCTGTGACGTCCACCATCCATTTGGATATCTTCTCTATCTTCTTTCGATGTTCATTTCTGAGCCTACCATGTTGATCACAGTTATCAGCTAATCAGGGTTCCACGCTGGAAAGGGAGAGTGAGAAAGAGAGACCACATCCAAGGGAGGTTATTAATAGTTTTAAATTAAATATGATAGGGTGAAAATGTGGGACAAACTATTGAAGCGCAAATGTGGGACAACTTGTTAAAGATTAAGCATTGAATGAAAGGAGCTGGCTCGCATCAATTATAGAAGAATTTCTGAAATTAAATTTCCTGTCACCTATGCAGAGCAGGGGTTTCTATCCGGCAAAATTTGTGAAATGTCACCTGACAATGTAACAGACGATTTTTTGACATTTGTGTTCCTGTCACCTATGCAGAGGTGCCCCCGTGACGTCCACCATCCATTTGGATATCTTCTCTATCAACTTTCGATGTTCTTTTCTGAGCCTACCATGTTGATCACGGTTATCAGCGAATCAGGGTTCCACCCCAGAGAGGGAGCGTGCGAAAGAGAGACCACATCCAAGGGAGATAAATGGATGAAATTTAATTTTGATCGAGCGGAAATATGGGAAAAGTTATTAAAGCAGAAGGATCGAAGAAAAGGGCCAATTAAAGATGAATTTTAGAAATTTTAGTCCCTGTGTAATGACCGGTGTCACGCACAAGGAAGGAAAAGGGAAAGCCCTGCCCAAGGGAGAGGGAAAGGTGGTGACCCCTGACTCACCTTGCGGCTGGCACCTGACTGCCCTGACGTCCCTAGACGGGTTCCTCACCCGTGCGGCGATCACGTGCCTAAACCCTGGCTTTCCCTAAAATTAACCCTAGATAGTGAATGGGCCGGTGGGATCGCTAGTCTGCACCACTGACACCAAGAGTAGTGTTGAGCGCGAATATTCGAATATCGAATTTTTTTCGCGAATATCGCCACTTCGCTAATATTTCGAATATAGTGATATAAATTTGATATTTCAATTTTTTTTTTCTATTTTTTTTTATTGTTATATTTTTTTCTTTCCCACTTCCCTAAAGTTGTTTTTACCTGTCCTTTGGATTTCTGGCTTCCTGGCTGCTCCAGTCAGTGCCCGTTGCCGCTTCTGCCGACTTCCGTGCTCATGGAGCGTCCCCATCACCGTCGGAACGTCTCCATATACTAGAATGTACTGTCGGATTTGAGAATTACGTGAAAAATCGCAATTTGATTATTTCAAGTTATAATAATCGAATTTCGATTTTAACTTAGCACTGCTATATTTAATTCTAGCCTAATATGGAATATAGCAGTGCTAAGTTAAAATCGAAATTCGATTATTATAACTTGAATTAATCGAATTGCGATTTCAACTTGGACCTGGTTTACTATGGTTGGCTTGGTAGAATTAGCGAATATGATAAATGTATTCGTCATATTCCACAAACGAATATAACGAATGTATTCATCATATTCCACAAAAACGAAGATAACGAAGTATTCTGCATCTTCGTTTTAGCTACCTATTCATCAACTTTGCTAATTCTAGCAATCATATAGGAAAGTTTACTATAGAGACAGCTAAGTTTAATTCGCTATGCGATTATATTACTTAGCTTTTTTAAAAAAAAAAAAAATAGAATAATTATAATACCTGATAATTATTATAATTATTCTATTTATAAAAAAAAAAAGCAAAGTAATATAATTGCATAGCGAATTAAACTTAGCTGTCTCTATAGTAAACATTCCTATATGATTGCTAGAATTAGCGAAGTTGACGAATAGGTAGCTAAAACGAAGATGCAGAATACTTCGTTATCTTCGTTTTGTGGAATATGATGAATACATTCGTTATATTCGTTTTGTGGAATATCACAAATACATTCGTCATATTCGCTAATTCTACCAAGCCAACCATAGTAAACCAGGTCCAAGTTGAAATCGCAATTCGATTAATTCAAGTTATAATAATCGAATTTCGATTTTAACTTAGCACTGCTATATTCCATATTAGGCTAGAATTAAATATAGCAGTGCTAAGTTAAAATCAAAATTCGATTATTATAACTTGAAATAATCGAATTGCGATTTTTCACGTAATTCTCAAATCCGACAGTACATTCTAGTATATGGAGACGTTCCCATGGTGATGGGGACGCTCCATGAGCACAGAAGCGGCAACGGGCACTGACTGGAGCAGCCAGGAATCCAAAGGACAGGTAAGAACAACTTTAGGGAAGTGGGAAAGAAAAAAATATAACAATAAAAAAAAAAATTCAAGTTATAATAATCGAATTTCGATTTTAACTTAGCACTGCTATATTCCATATTAAGCTAGAATTAACGAATATGGAATATAGCAGTGCTAAGTTAAAATCGAAATTCGATTATTATAAATTGAATTAATCGCATTGCTATTTCAATAGGAGAGAAGCATTTAAGTTAAAATCGCAATACGCAATTATTTAAATCGCATATTAATCGCGATAACAAGAATAATGACGAATATTAGATTTCGACGAATATAAAACGAATATTCTATCGAATATTCGCGAATTTCGTCGAAATCGAATATGGCACCTGCCGCTCATCACTAACTAAGAGGGAAACACCAGGGAGAGGACAGACAATACAGACAAACACATACACCCAGGTGGGCGACCACAGCAGACCACCAAGGTCCAACAGGGATCCGGAGGGTAGCGTTCTGGACCAACAACCAGAGAACGCAGCAACACAGCTCCAGACGGTCAGAATAGATGTCCAGGCAGGAAGCTCTATATCTGGCAACCAGAGAAGTGTGAGAGGGGAATATAAGGAGGTTGGGAGTGCTGGACAAGGAACAGCTGAGGAGAAGGAGCTACGGATCCCTGAGTGAGCCAAAAAGGGTTGCAAAGCAAACCCAGAAAGCTACCATAAGGAAACAGCCCTATCTTACATAGAGCGCGCAGCCAACCACTGTGACTTCCTGACCCCGGGTATAACGGAGTCAGGCGTGGTTCTTGACACCCTCGTGACAGTACCCCCCCCTCTCTACGAGGGGCCTCCGGACACTCAGGACCAGGTCTCTCAGGATGAGAGGCATGAAAAACCCGAACTAGCCTGTCGGCGTTTACCTCAGACGCAGGAACCCACATTCTTTCCTCGGGACCGTAACCTCTCCAATGCACCAGATATTGAAGAGAGCGGCGGACCCGACGAGAATTAACAATTTTGGATATCTGAAACTCTAGATTACTATCCACAACAACAGGAGGGGGTGGCAGCGGTGACGGTTTTAGAGGTGGAACATATTTTTTGAGTAACGACTTATGAAAGACATTATGGATTTTAAAAGTCTGAGGTAACTCCAGGCGAAAAGCCACGGGGTTGATGATGGCTACAATTTTGTAAGGACCAATAAACCTAGGACCCAGTTTCCAAGAGGGAACCTTCAATTCAATATTCCTAGTAGACAACCACACATAGTCATTCACTCCTAGGTCTGAACCTGGCGACCGTCTCTTATCAGCCATGCATTTGTATTTACCTCCCATATTTTTCAAGTTAGCTTGCACCTTCTGCCATACCGATGAAAGAGATGACGAAAACCGTTCCTCTTCAAGAACCTGAGAAGACCCCCCCTCTTTGAAAGTACAGAATTGGGGATGAAAACCATATGCACCAAGAAATGGTGACTTGCCAGTGGATTCCTGACGACGATTATTTATGGCAAACTCAGCTAACGGTAAATATGATGACCACAACTCTTGGTTTTCAGACACAAAACATATTAGATATGTCTCCAGGTTTTTTCAACCTGTCCCTAAGGCGTCTATCTATTCGGAATAGAAAGGGACATAACCGCATCAAGGGAAAAGGGGGTCTCATATAATGCAAGCGCATCCTTAACCCTTTCGGATAACTCAGAGCAGAACTGACTCCTGAGAGCCGGGTCGTTCCATTGGGTATCCGTAGCCCACCTACGGAAATCAGAGCAATACTCCTCTACCGGCCGCTCTCCTTGTAGGAGTCTCCGTTATCTTGATTCAGCCAGTGCGACTCGGTCAGGGTCGTCATATATGAGACCCAAGGCCCCGAAAAACTCATCCACTGACCGAAGAGCCTGGGAATCAGTGGGTAAAGAGAACGCCCAGGACTGCGGGTCCCCCTGCAGCAGGGAAATAACAACCCCCACCCGCTGTTCACGCACAGAGAGGGAAAAGGGAAAGCCCTGCCCAAGGGAGAGGGAAAGGTGGTGACCCCTGATTCACCTTGCGGCTGGCACCTGACGTCCCTAGACGGGTTCCTCACCTGTGCGGCGATCATGTGCCTAAACCCTGGCTTTCCCTAAAATGAGCCCTAGATAGTGAACGGGCCGGTGGGATCGCTAGTCCGCACCACTGACACTAAGAGGGAAACACCAGGGAGAGGACAGACAATACAGACAAACACATACACCCAGGTGGGTGACCACAGAAGACCACCAAGGTCCAACAGGGATCCGGAGGGTAGCGTTCTGGACCAACAACCAGAGAACGCAGCAACACAGTTCCAGAGGGTCAGAATAGATGTCCAGGCAGGAAGCTCTATATCTGGCAACCAGAGAAGTGTGAGAGGGGAATATAAGGAGGTTGGGAGTACTGGACAAGGAACAGCTGTGGAGAAGGAGCTACGGATCCCTGAGTAAGCCAAAAAGGGTTGCAAAGCAAACCCAGAAAGCTACCATAAGGAAACAGCCCTATCTTACATAGAGCGCACAGCCAACCACTGTGACTTCCTGACCCCGGGTATAACGGAGTCAGGCGTGGTTCTTGACACCCTCGTGACACCCTGTCACCTATGCAGAGTCAGAGTTTTTCATCACCAGAAATGGGTTAATGTCACCCACCAATGGAACAGATTATTTTAAAAAATTTCGGTCCCTGTCACCTATGCAGAGCAGGGTTTATTCACGTCAAAAATGGTAAAATGTCAACCCAAGAATGTAGCAGAAAAATTTGTTAAATTTATTAACCCGTCTACTAGGTAGAGCAGGAGTCTATCACAGCCAAAAATTGTTTAATATGTCACCTGAAAATGTAAATGAAAAATTAGTGAAATTTATTAAGGCGTCAACTAGGTATAGCAGTGGTATATCACACCCAAAAAATGCGGAATTTCACCCGAAAATGTAACAGACAAATTAGTGAAATGAAATAAAAGAAAATACGCGCAAAAAAAATAATATATATATATATATATATATACTTGATTTATGAGGTGGAGGTCCATATGGAGTAGGAGTTTGGGGAGGCGGTGAACGTAGCTGTGTAGGTGGAAGTAGCGGTGGAGGAGGACGAGGTAGCCAACACTGGATTTTGGTTTTTATTTTTATTTATTTTTTATTAGGGTACACTCCAAAAGAGTGTTAAATATCCAAAATACAAGAATAAGCAATTGCGCTGTACTGTAGTATAACAATGGCTGGTTAAGGCCGGTATATATGTCTATTCTGCACAACGTACGGACAAGTCCTGTGGGATCCATGCCTGGTTCATTTTAATGAACGTGAGCTTGTCCACATTGGCTGTGGACAGGCGGCTGCGCTGGTCTGTGATAACGCCCCCTGCCATGCTAAACACACATTCAGATAATACACTCGCTGCAGGGCAGGCCAGCACCTCCAAGGCATAAAAAGCAAGCTCAGGCCATGTGCCCAATTTGGCGACCCAGAAGTTGAAGGGGGCCGACCCGTCATTCAGTATGTGTAGGTGTGTGCACACATACTGCTCCACTATGTTGGTGAAATGCTGCCTCCTGCTAAGACGTTCCATATCAGCTGGTGGTGCTGGTTGTTGTGGCGTGCTGACAACGTTTTTCCACATTTCGGCCATGCTAACCCTGCCTTATGAGGTGCTGGCAATGCCCCAGCTGCGTTGGCGACCTCTTCTTCCTTCGCCTTGTGCTTCCACTGTGCCCCCGCTGTCAGGTGGGAATACCACCAGCAGCGCATCTACCAGCATGAGCTTGTTCTCGCGCATCTTACGATCACGCTCCAGTGACGGAATTAAGGACGGTACGTTGTCCTTGTAAAGGGGATCCAGCAGCGTGGCCACCCAGTAATCAGCACAA
Source organism: Bufo bufo (assembly GCF_905171765.1). NCBI lineage: Eukaryota > Metazoa > Chordata > Amphibia > Anura > Bufonidae > Bufo > Bufo bufo. Next base: position 658,659,714 of record NC_053389.1, read on the forward strand.
GTTAGAATGTGGGCAACTCTGCGGTCGTTGTGGAGACACTGCAGCATGTAATCGCTCATGTGTACCAGGCTGCCCAGAGGCAACAAAAAGCTATCCTCTGTGGTAGGTGTATCGTCTGTGTCCTCTGTATCCCCCCAGCCACGCACCACTGATGGCCATGAGCTGGTCTGGGTGCCACCCTGCTGTGAACAAGGTTCCTCCTCCTCCATCTCCTCCTCATCCTCCACCTCATCATCCTCCAGAACTGTGCCCTGGCTGGACAATTGTGTACCTGGCGTTTGTGGGTGCAGGAACCCACCCTCGGAGCCACTTGTGTAAGACTGGTCGGAAACCCTACGAAAGGATCCCTCTTCCTCCTCCTCCTCCTCCTGTGCCACATCCTCTTCCATCATCACGAGCAGCGTTTTTTCAAGGAGGCATAGAAGTGGGATAGTAACGCTGAGAACCGCGTTATCGGCACTGGCCATGTTGGTGGAGTATTCGAAACAGCGCAACAAGGAACATATAACATATGGAGATGACCGTGTTACTGGTCCACGTATCCGTAGTGAGGTGCACCTTGCCACAGATGGCATTGCGCAGTGCACAGCTGATTCTGTCCCCCACTTGGTTGTGCAGGGAAGGGATTGCTCGTCTGGAAAAGTAGTGGCGACTGGGCACGACGTACTGTGGGACAGCCACCACCATGAGGCCTTTAAAACTCTCCGTCTCCACCAGATGGAATAACAGCATTTCAAAGGACAGTAATTTTGAAATGCTGGCATTCAGGGCCAGGGATAGCGGGTCAGTAGGGGGGGTACTTCCTCTTCCGCTCCAGTATTTGGAACGCTTCCGTGGGACATTGTGGAGATGCTTGGTGACCCAGGTGGTGGTGTTGCTGGCAGATCCTCTGTTTGCGGGGTGGCAGGTGCCACTGTCACTCCAGAGGTAAATGAAAAGGCAGAGACTGCAGCAGAAGAGGAAGCAGGAGCAGCCAGAGACCTTTCTTTGTTTTTGAGGTGTCTACTCCACTGCAGCTCATGCTTTGCACTTATATGCCTGGTCATGCAGATTGAGAACGTTTATGCCTCACTTCAGGCTCTGATTGCACAGCGTGCAAACCACTCGTGTCTTGTCGTCAGCACATTGTCTGAAGAACTCCCACACCAGGAAATTCCTTGGACTTGGCTTTGGTGTGCTCGGTCCCTTGCTGCAGTGGGGAGTAGCAGGCACACTGTCTAGGGGACGGCCGCTCTGCTTTTGCACCCTGATCCCTCTTCTGCTGTGCTGGTGGCTCTGTGTGACCACATCTTCCTCCGAACTACACAGGTCACTCGCATAACCTTGATTCTATGTGGGGTCGAGGACCTCATCGTCCTCCACATCATCTTCCACCCAGTATTTACCCCTGCCCTCCTTGTCAGTCTGCACACTTTCGAAAGCCCCAGTAGTTGGCACCTGTGTTTCGTCATCATCCGAGACGTGCTGCGATGGTCCTCCCATGTACTCATCTTGAAAGATAAGTGGTTGGGCATCGGTGCATTCAATCTCTTCCACTTCTGGGGCAGGGATAGGTGGATGGCCCTGGTAATCCCTGCTAATAGAGTCATAAAAAAGCAGAAGAGAATGCTGCATTACTTGGGGCACAGACTGCTTGGCTGATTTGCAAGGGGGTAAGGTGAAAGACTGATGACATCGGCTGCAGGTGCCAACTGTGATCTTTCAGCAGGAGACTGGGTGGGAGACAATGTCAAGGAACTGGAGGCACTGTCAGACCCCCAATCTACTATCGCCTGTTCTTGTTCTGGCCTTACCATTCGTAGAGCCGCATTCGGCCCTACCAAATAACGCTGATGGTTCTGTCACCTACTCACACCTGAGAAAGGTGTTTCACTTGTGCGTGTAGCTGGCACAGATCGACCACGTCCTCTCCCTGCAACAGGAGCTCTACCAGCAGCATCACGACCGAGGCCATGTCCCTTATTTAACGCTCTCCTCATTCTTTGCGTTCACCCACCAAACTAACAGATGGTTTATGTCAGGCGACAATGTAACCGCCAAGAGTCAACAATTAAGGCCTCTTTCACACTTGCGTTGTCCGGATCCGGCGTGTACTCCACTTGACGGAATTACACGCCGGATCCGGAAAAACGCAAGTGTACTGAAAGCATTTGAAGACGGAGCTGTCTTCAAAATGCGTTTAGTGTTACTATGGCAGCCAGGAGGCTATTAAAGTCCTGGTTGCCATAGTAGGAGCGGGGGAGCGGTATACTTACAGTCCGTGCGTCTCCCGGGGCGCTCCAGAATGACATCAGAGCGCCCCATGCGCATGGATGACGTGTCCATGTGATCACGTGATCCATGCGCTTGGGGTGCTCTGACGTCACTCTGGAGCGCCCGGGGAGCCGCACGGACTGTAAGTATACTGCTCCCCCGCTCCCCACTACACTTTACCATGGCTGCCAGGACTTTAGCGTCCCGGCAGCCATGGTAACCATTCAGAAAAAGTTAAATGTCGGGTCCGGCAATGCGCCGAAACGACGTTTAGCTTAAGGCCGGATCCGGATCAATGCCTTTCAATGGGCATTAATTCCGGATCCGGCCTTGGGGCAAGTGTTCAGGATTTCTGGCCGGAGCAAAAAGCGCAGCATGCTGCGGTATTTTCTCCGGCCAAAAAACGTTCCGTTCCGGAACTGAAGACATCCTGATGCATCCTGAACGGATTTCTCTCCATTCAGATTGCATTAGGATAAAACTGATCAGGATTCTTCCGGCATAGAGCCCCGACGACGGAACTCTATGCCGGAAGAAAAGAACGCAGGTGTGAAAGAGCCCTAAGTACACTGAGAGTAAGGCAGTGCCGGTGTCATAAAGAGGAAAATTTTATTGAGGTCACACAACAGTGTAACAGGCGAATTCTATACAATTACTTCACGGTCACAAAATTTTTTAATTTGTCAACCAACAATGTAACTGCAGTTGTATTTGTATGTGACAAAGGCACCAGATGTAATTTTTTGCAGAGTACTGCAAAAAATGGGTGTTTTTTTAAACCAAGAATATAACTGCAGTATTTAAACTGTGTATTGGACTGTCACAAATGCAACAAAGGCCACAAATGTATTATCTTGCACAAAATAAGTGTTTTTTTTATACCAGAATATAACAGCGGTATACCACGCTTGTATTGGACTGTCAGAAATGCAGCAAAAGCCGCAAATGTATTATTTTGCCCAAAATGTGTGTTTTTTTTAAAACCAGAATATAACAGCACTATCTAACGCTTGTATTTCACTGTTACAAATGCAGCAAAGGCCACAGATGTAGGTTATTGATAAAAAATGGGTGTTTTTTAAAAACCCAGAATTTAATTGCAGTATTTCAAGCTTGTATTTCACTGTCACAAATGCAAATATGCTTTGTTGGTGCACTGAACTTGCATAAAATGGCCGCTGACGCCCACCTAACTACCTGACGGATAAAAGTTCTTTTTCTGTGTCACTGGGCTCAGAGCACTGTCACAGTGTAATACAAGCTTGAAATACTGCTATTATATTCTGGGTTTTGGCACTGCACTCACAAAAAAAACAAATCGCTGTAGATTGCTGAGTTAACAAGCACTTCTGATAACTGATTCTTTCCTATTCTCTCCCTCACAGCAGCAGCGTCTTATCCCTACAATAATAAGAGCAGAGTGACGTGCAGCGCTACGTGACTCCCGCTTATATAGAGGCTGTGTCACATGCTGCACTGGCCAATCACAGCCATACCATTAGTAGGCATGGCTGTGATGGCTTCTAAGGGCACATGAGTTAAACGTTGGTTGATTGGCTGCTCTGCAGCCTTTCAAAAAGCGCCATTAACTCACCGAACACCGAACTCTTTTACTGAAAAGTTCGGGTTCGGGTCCGGGGTCCAAAAATCCTAAAGTTCCGTACGAACCCGAACTTTACAGTTCGGGTTCACTCAACCCCAACAGTGACCCAATCTAACTGTGTATCGGTAATAACCACTCTTTGTTTTCTATCAGTGAGCCAGTTACTTACCCACAGACATTTTCTCCCAGTCCGAGCATTCTCATTTTATATACTAACCTTTTATGTGGTACAGTGTCAAATGCTTTGGAGAAGTCAAGATATACGACATCCATTGATTTGCCGCGGTCAAGTCTAGAACTTACCTCCACATAGAAACTGATTAAATTAGTTTGAAATGACTGATCCCTCATGAAGTTATGCTGATATGGCGTTATTTGCTTATTTTCATACTCCAAGATAGCATCTCTTAGAAAACCTTCAGTTTACCCACGATAGATGTTAAACTTACCAGCCTATAGTTTACGGGCTCTGTTTTTGGACCCTTTTTGAATATTGGCACCACATTTGCTATGCGCCAATCCTGTGGAACACTTCCTGTCAGTATAGAGTCCTTAACCACCTCCTCCCATCCGCCCGTTGACTAGAAACGTCCGGGAGGTGGTTCTCCATCTCTGAATGTACATTTCTGAACGTCCATTCAGAGATCGCAGCTGCACACTAATCGTGCAGCTGAAGATCGGGTTGCGCTTCCTGTTCTGGCCCGGCGGTCATGTGACCGCTGGAGCCAGGTGAGTGCAGAAGCTGTCGGGTCTTTCACAGACCTCGATCAGCCCTGCACTAAGGCTGTACAGCGCAGTATACAGGAGAAATCAATAGTGGGGAAAAAAGTGAAGTTAAATGTCCCCCAGAGGTCTTGTATGACCTTATGGGGGACGAAAAATGTAAAATAAAAAATAAAAAAGAAAGTGTTAAAAAAAAAAAAAAAAGTTTCACATGTAAAAAAAAAAATTCCCCAAGTAAGGGATAAAAAAAATGGCAAAAATAGAAAATAAATAAATAGACATATTTGGTATTTCCGCATCCGTGATGGTCAGCTCTATAAATATATCACATGATCCACCCAGTCTGATAAACGCCATAAAAATAAAAAGGGTCAAAAACAGCCATTTTTGTCACCTTACATCACAAAAAGTGCATCACCAAGTGATCAAAAAGGCATATGTACCCAAAAATAGTACCAATAAAACTGGCACCTTATCCCCTAGTTTCCAAAATGGGGTCACTTTTTGGGAGTTTCTACTGTAAGGGTGCATCAGGGGGGCTTAAAATGGGACATGGCATCTAAAAACCAGTTCAGCAAAATCTGCCTTCCAAAAACCATGTGGCGTTCCTTTCCTTCTGCGCCATGCTGTGTGCCCATACAGTAGTTTATGACCATATGTGGGGTGTTTCTGTAAACCGCAGAATCATGCTAGTAAATATTTTTTTTTTTTTCTGGTAACCCTCGATGTGTTAAAGAAAAAAATGGAATATTTGCCAAAAAAGTTAAATTTAAAAATTTGATCTCCATTTTCCTTTAATTCTTGTGGAACGTCTAAAGGGTTAACAAAGTTTGTAAAATCAGTTTTAAGTAACTTGAGGGGTGTAGTTTCTTCAATGGGGTAATTTATGGGGGTATCCACTATGTAAGCCACACAAAGTGACTTCAGACCTTAACTGGTCCTTAAAAAGTGGGTTTCTAAAATTCTAAGCCTTCTAACGTCCTAAAAAAATAAAAAGACTTTTCCAAAATGATGCCAACAAAGTAGACATATGGGGAATGTTAAGTAATAAATATTTTATGAGTTATCACTTTGTTTTAAAAGCAGAGAAATTGTATACACCTCCCCCCCTCATCCACCCCCCTCTTTTCTTTCTTTTCCTCCTACTTCAACTTTTCTTCTCAAAGTACTTTCTTTACACATTATTCTACGCCTCCTAGTATATGCATTTAATATATGACCTGCTCAACATCAGATTGCCAGGGCGACCCTAAATAGTTAGGCTTATGGTAGTTTGGAATTAGGAATGATTATTTAGGTGTTGCACATGGTTATGTATCTTCTCCATCATAGCTGGCTACTATTCTCTGTATGATTTTGACATTGCTATGTGTAATTTCTTTTTGTTAGGCCTGAATTTTTTTTGCAATTCTCTATCTATAGATTTCAAATTAATGCCTTCAGGATACTGTTTGTATCTATATTAAAAAATTCTGAAAATAAAGAATTTATAAAAATAAAAAAAAGCTGAGAAATTGAAGTTTTGAAAAATGCAAATCTTTCAAAATTTTTGGTAAATTTGGGATTTTTTCATAAATAAAAGGTGAAATATATTGACTCAAATTTATGACTATCATGAAGTATGACAAGTATGTGTCATGAGAAAACAATCTCTGAATGGCTTGGATAAGTAAAAGTGTTCCAAAGTTATTACCACATAAAGTGAGATATTTCAGATTTGCTAAATTAGGCCTGGTCAGGAAGGGGGCAAATGGCCAGGATGAGAAGTGGTTAAATATTAGAAATAAGGGTCATTACTTAATTCTCTTAGGATACAGGGGTGTATGTCATCTGGTCCCGGAGGTTTGTCTATTTTAATCTTTTTAAGACCCGCTGTACTTCTTCCTGGGTCAATTTTAATGGGGAATTTACTTTTACAGTCTGCATTTTATCTGACAGTTTATTTTCCTCAGTGAATACAGTGGAGAGAAAAAAATATTTAATAGCATTGCTTTCTCCTCATCGCTGTCTGCAACTCCCCCCTCATCCCTCTGCAGAGGGCCAACACCTTCAGATTTATACTTTTTACCATTTATATAATTGAAGAACAGTTCAGGGTTAGTTTTATTCTCATTGGCAATTCATCTCTGTCTCTAGCTTGGCTGCTTTTATTTGCCTTTTACATATTCAATTTTTTTCCTTATAGTATTCCAAAGCTTCCTCGCTACCCTCCTGTTTTTGTAATCTAAATGCTTTCTTTTTGTCATTTATTGCTTTCTTTACAATTCTATTTATCCACATTGGTTTTTTCTTGTTCCTTAGCCTTTTATTCCCATAAGGTATGTACCTCTCACAATTAGATTTTAGGATGGTTTAAAAATATCTCATTTTGTGGCTGTATTTTTTATTTTTGAGGACTTTGTCCCATTTGGTTATGCCTATGGCATCTCTTAGTTTTTGAAGTTTGGCATTTTTGTCCCTCCTTAAAGAAACACTCTTTTGAGTGACAATTGGAAAGTTAATATTTTATGGCAACTATTTCCAGGTGTCCCCCAACCTGCACATCTGTTGTTCTGTCAGGTTTACTAGTTAATACTAAGTCCAGTATGGCCGTCCCTCTAGTCGGGTCCTGAACCAGTTGGGAAAGGTAATTGTCTTTGGTTATTGCCAATAACCTGTTTCCTTTATGAGATCTACAGGTTTCAGTTTCCGAATCTATATCTGAAATCCCCCATAATAACAACCTCATGATCTGCCGCCTTGTCTATTTTGTTTATTAGATTTTCAGTGGACTCTGGTATCTTAGGTGGCTTATAATAAACTCCTATTAGTATTTAATTATTGTTTTTGCTTCCATGTATTTCTATCCACAGTGACTCCACATGTTTATGTCCCTCACTTATATCTTCTGACAGGTTGGGCTTTAGACAGGACTTTACATAAAGGCAAACCCCTCCCCCTCTCCAGTTTGGACGATCCTTGCTAAACAGACTGTAACCCTTTATGTTAACTGCCTAGTCAAAGCTATCATCCAGCCATGTCTGAGTATTTCCACTATGTCATAGTCCTCCTCACACATCATTAATTTCAGTTCACCAATTTTATTAGTCAGGCTTCTGGCATTAGTGCACATACACTTGAGAGGTTTATGTATATTTTTTACCCTACACTTTTCCTTATGAACTGTTCTAGTCCCTCCTTCTATTCCTCCCGCAGTTCCATTACCTTGCCCCAGGTCTATATCTGCACCATCTTCCCCTTCTATAATTTAATTACCCTCCCCCCGGTCCCTATTTTAAACACTCCTCTAACCTTCTAGCCATCTTCTCCCCCAAAACAGCTGAACCTTTCCCATTGCAGTGCAGCCCATCCCTACGATAAAACCCCTCTTTCCTACACCAGTTCTTGAGTCACTTGTTAATCTCCCTAATCTCCCACTGCCTTTCTTGTGTGGCTTTTGGTACATGTAGTATTTCGGGAAAACACTACAGTTAAGATCCTTGCCCTAAGCTTGTGACCTAAATCCCTAAAATAATTTTTAAGGACGCTCCACCTACCTCTAACTTTGTCATTGGTTCCAATATGGACCATGACTGCTGGATGTTTGCTAGCTCCTCTCAGTAATCTGTCAACCTGATCTGTGATGTATCAAACTCGAGCGTCAGGAAGAAAAAACACTGTTTGACGATCCCGGTCTTTTTGACTGGAGCTGACATTTCCCTGACTGTGTTTTCTACTCAACACCATGTCTCTTGCTGTGTTCATATGTTTTAAATTTAAATTATGTAGGTGCCTCTTTTTGCTTATATTTTTCTTTGGTTGGTGATGTGGGTTAGTTGTAGTTCTGCTCACTGTGTCTCAGTTGGAGCTGAGCAGTGCATGGAGTAATGACCTAAGGTGAAAAATAGCAGTAACCAACAGTGCATGATTGCCTTGTTGTGAAAAAGTACTATTGGAAAACCTACATAAACAAGTTAAAGATAACAAGCTACTATAGGGTCTCTTGTAGAAAAATTGTTTATTTGTGAAACAGGGCGCAATGAGCCATAGATGGACATGCTATACACGCAAGTGCTCTTACAAGTCATGTGCAGCAATTTAATGCAAAAAAGAAAGAGCAAAAATAATTGCAGATTAAGTGAATTTAGCCAGGGAATGACTGTTAGTATAAGAGGTGCTCTGACTACCTCTATAATTTCTTAAGAAATTCATGCGCAACAATTTTTTCAATTAGCTCTTTTTGTGCTAAAACCATGTGGCGGATGAGAATAATTAGTCAAATTATGTTTATGGAAAATAAACTATCTAAAATTTTATCTAATAGTGTTATGCAGAAGTACAATAGTAGATACACTACATGGATACAAAATATTAAAGGCACACTTCTTAATCATTGAAATCAGGTGTTTCATTCAGTTGCCATTGCCGCAGCCCCCAGCCATGCAGTCTGCCTTTACAAACATTTGTGAAAGAATAGGTCATTCTCAAGAGCTGTCTGAATTCCGATGTGGTCCTGTAACAGAATTCTACCATTGCAGCTGGTCAGTTAGTGAAATTTGTTCTTCTAGATATTCCACAATCAATTGTCAGTGGTATTATTGCAAAGTGAAGGTGTTTAGGAAACCCAGCAAGTTAGCTACGAAGTAGCACACCACGTAAAGCATATCATATAAAGTTACAGAGCGTGGTCACCAAGTAATGAGGCCATTGCGCATAAAAATCTCCAACACCTAGCTCACTCAATAACCACAGAGCTCCAAACTGCCTCTGGCATTAACATCACCACAAAGATTTCACTGGGAGCATCATGGCAGGGGTTTCCATAACTGAAAAGCTGAACGCAAGCGTTACATCACCAACCACAATGGCAAAGGTCGGATGGAGTGGTTTAAAGTATACTTCCACTGGATTCTGAAGCAGTGGAAACGTGTTCTGTGGAGTGAGGAATCACACTTCTATATCTTGCAGTCTGGTGGATGCGTCTTGGTTTTGCGAATGCCAAGAGAACCTGCCTGCCTGCATCATACCAATTGCAAAGTTAGGAGGAAGAGGGATAATGCTATGAGGTTGATTTTCAGGGGTTGGTCTAGGCTCCCTAGTTCCAGTGAAGTGAAATCTTAAGGGAAACCAGTTATTCACCTTCAGCAAAAATGTATTAATGGATCAGTCAAACAATCTCTTAAACCAGAAAGAAACATTTTATAGAAACTTAATATTCACAGAAATTTCCTCATTACTATAGATTAAGAATTAAAAGAAAATACAAGATATTGGAGGAGATTTATCAAACTGATGTGAAGCAGAACTGGCTTAGTTTCCCATAGCAACCAACCAGATTCCGCCTTTCATTTTCCAAAGGAGCTGTGAAAAATGAAAGGTGGAATCTGATTGGTTGCTATGGACAACTAAGGGCGGGTTCGCATTGGCAATACTGAATTCCATTCTAGGTTTTGTTATAACATTTTTATAACATAATGTAATAGAATGCAAAATGGGAGCCTTTAATGGGCATTCCGTTTTGCTCTATTCATAATACATATCTATAGGGACACATTATTTCCGTTATACATGACACAAAAAAATAGTCCTGTCGACAGCACTATTTTTTTCCGTCATGTATAACGGAACCAAGCGTTTGAAACATTTGATAAATCTCCCCCATTGTCTATATGTAGCAGTCAACAGAAATGATTTCCTATATCGATAGGTAACTCATTATCATTTTATTGCTGCTGTGCGCGGAATATGTTATCTGAAAAGGTATTATCAGGATACTAGTAGATGTAAAATTGGGGTAACAGTATGACACATCCATTATTCTCTAAATAGGCCTAGATAAAGATGCCCTCAACAGAGCATTGCATTGATTAGTGTAATGTGTGGTGCTCGGACTAAGTCACTACAGGAGGGCTCTAGGAGAATTAAATGAAACTGCTGGCTGTGCTAAATGTCCGAAGAGTATAGAGTGAAATAAATAAAAAGGACATAGCATATACACATATAGGTTGTTAATATGCTATAACAATTTGATGGGTGTCCCTTTAAATGAGTTTGTTATATTTTTTTTTTTGCAATGATGTTTTTTTTCAATATGTAGCACATGGGTGAATGGGTTGAATAAAAAAATGCATTTTCCATTTTTGCATAGAGATAAACAGAAAGTCTCGTAGCATCTGATCCTCCAGCTGAAAGAACAAGGCTTTCAGTTTCTTTCTATAACACCTGAGAAAGAAGTTCTTTACTCCAAAATGTGTTTTCACCATAAGAGATCCCAATAAGAAAGTTGTACCTGGTCGTGTTTTGCGGTACATGATGTCTCCGGTGACTTGATGTAAACTCCAATTCCATTTGAGTTCAATTATCCACTTTACAGTACTCTCTTCCTCCTGGTGAGGATGTGTTTCACATCAGCAACACTGACCGTTTTTACCTCAGTCACAAGTCTTGCGATAGCGTTTAGTGATGAGGGGCAATGGAGCAGGGGCAATGTTCGAATTTGCGATATTTCGCAAATATTTTGTAGAATATTTGTCATATATTCAGCAATTTGCGAATTCGAGATTATATTCTTGATTGCGAAAATCGGCAATGTATTATTCGTGTAATGCGCGGTGTGGGGTAGGCAACTTTTCTATTGGTTGCTAAGCTGTGACAAAGCCTTCTCATTGGCCCACAAGCTAGAAGAAGGGAAGGATGATCACCTGATATGTACTGTGTTTAAAAACAAACAAACAAAAAATAAAAAAAAGGAATATTCGCCATTACCAATATATAGCACTATATTCTAAATATTCGCAAATTCTCGAAGTGCCGATATTTGCGCAAAAAAATTGCTTTTCAATTATTCGCGCTCAACACTAATAGCGTTGTGCCTATAGAATAACACAATATTGTGAGCAAAACCCAGCAGTGTCTTTTGGTTTATCTGACGTTTGTATTCTATGAGTGCATTATATTTATAAACATCGACCCCCTTGGCACATGTATTGGCGTATTTACCAAATATCTTTATTTACATTTAGTCTTAAGACTATGGCAACCATTTATTTAATTTCATATACCTTTAATATTTCTTCTTTTTGGTCCTATATTTCTCCTTCTTCCATATTTGTTAATGGTGGAGGGACATGTCACGTGTCAGTATGAAGTAATGTCCAGTAGAGGGGACAAAATTTTTTTTTTTAATTTACTCCTCTCTGACAGTGAAGCTCTGTCAGTCTCTGTTTTGGGACCTGGGAATTTGGGCCTGGGTAAAGGCCTGTTACCTTGTTGGCGTGAGAGCAGGCGGTTTCTACTATGTCAAAGTACTTCTGCATTGCTGCATGGTGTGCCTTCTTTAGGCATCAGGGCTGCCTTCTGGTGGACAGCCTGTGAGATCCAGCCCCCTGGATCTCACAGGCAGGAAGCTGTATGAGTAATACACACTGTATTACACACACAGCCAATGCATTCCAATACAGAAGTACTGGAATGCATTGTAAAGGGGATCAGACCCCCAAAAGTTGAAGTCCCAAAGTGGGACAAAAAAATAAAGTGAAAAAATAAAGTTGAAATAAAATAAAAACTGTGATAAATAAATAATTTTTTTGTCACCTTACATCACTAAAAGTACAACACCAAGCGATCAAAAAGGCGTATGCCCGCCAAACTAGTACCAATCTAACAGTCACCACATCCAGCAAGAATGATCCCTTAACTAAGACAATCGCCCAAAAAACAAACAAAAAAAAACTGTTGGTTAAGAATATGGAGACACTAAAACATTGTTTTATTTTTGTTTTTGGTCTTTAAAATGCTATTATTGTGTAAAACTTAAGTAAATAAAAAAATATACACATTAGGTATTGCCACGTAAGAACCAGCTCTATAAGAATCCCTCAGGTTAACACCGTAAAAATAAATTTAAAAAAAGTGTAAAAAAAAAATAATTTTATCACCTTACATCACAAAAAGTGTAATAGTAAGCGATCAAAAAGTCATATGCACCCTATAATGGTACCAATCAAACAGTCATCTCATCCCGAAAAAAAAATAGTCGCCCAAAAAAGAAATAAAACTACGGCTTTCAGAATGTGGAAACACTAAAAAATCTTTTTTTTTTTTTAAATGCTTTGTTATGTAAAAAAATATTGTCATATTTGGTATTGTTGCATCCGTAACAACCTGCTCTATAAAAATACCACACGATCTAACCTGTCAGATGAATGTTTTAAATAACAAAAAAATAAAAACGGTGCCAAAACAGCTATTTCTTGTTACCTTGCCTCACAAAAAGTGTTATATAGAGCAACCAAAAATCATATGTACCCTAATATAGTGCCAAAAAAACTGCCATCTTATCCCGTAGTTTCCATAATGAGGTCACTTTTTTGGAGTTTCTACTCTAGGGGTGCATCAGGGGGGCTTCAAATGGGACATGGTGTAAAAAAAACAGTCCAGCAAAATCTGCCTTCCAAAAACCGTATGGGATTCCTTTCCTTCTGCTCAATAACGTGTGCCCGTAAAGCTTTTTACGACCACATATGGGGTGTTTCTGTAAACTACAGAATCAGGGACATAAATATTGAGTTTTGTTTGGTTGTTGACCCTTGCTTTGTTACTTGAAAAAAAATGGATAATCTGTCAAAAATGTGAAATTTTCTCTCTATTTTCCATTAATTCTTGGAACACCTAAAGGGTTAACAAAGTTTGTAAAATCAGTTTTGAATACCTTGAGGGGAGTAGTTTCCAAAATGGGGTCATTTGTGGGTGGTTTCTATTATGTAAGCCTCACAAAGTGACTTCAGACCTGAACTGGTTCTTAAAAGGTGGGTTTTGGAAATTTTTAAGATTTAATTCTAAACGTCTAAGCCTTCCCCCCCCCCAAAAAAAAAAATGGCATTCACAAAATGATCCAAACATGAAGTAGACATATGGGGAATGTAAAGTAATAAATATCTATTATAAAAGTAGAGAAATTGAAATTTGGAAATGTGCTAATTTTTCCCAATTTTTTTATAAATAAAAAAATAATAATAATGTACTCAATTTTACCACTGTCATCAGGTACAATATGTGACGAGAAAACAATTTTAGAATAGCCTGGATAAGTAAAACCGTTTGAAAGTTATCACCACATAAAGTGACACGTCAGATTTGTTAAAAATGGCCTGGTCCTTAAGTTGAAAAATGGCAGGGTCCTGAAGGGGTTAAGTTAAAGACGTTGTCGTTGCCTCTATACTGCGTCTGCAAGCCTGTCTACCTGAGCAAATCCCCACTAATATAAATATATACACACATATACTGTGGGGGGTTAGCTCTTCTCTGGGGGTCATTCACACAAGTATCTTCGCCAGATACCAAGTTTAAGGTCCAAACATCTCTTTAATTTGGCACCTCAGCAAAACAAACATAAATCATACAAAATAAACACCTGCCCGGCTGGGCTCTAACTAACCAAGGTATCTTCCTACCTTACTTAAAGCACTGTTCGCACACGGTAATTACAAGCAGCTTTCCCAGCCCAGTGTCCCACAGCCGCCTGGCTGTACAGAGCCCTGTTCACACACAGTCTCACATCCAGTACCTTTATGGGGGAGTGAGGCCCAGTAGCCCCTCCAACTCCGGCCTCGTGACCCTTGCGCCCAGGTGTCCCCCAATGCTCCGGCTAGCACCTAGCCCCGTGGTCCCTCAGCCAGCCCGGCTGAGACCACTAATACAGAGCCTCCAGCAGGACCCTGTTGCACAACAAATCTCCTTCCCCTAGACTGACACCATGGGAGGTGCTTTATGCCAGCCCGAGCACCTCCAGCTGGTCTCACCTGTGGTGGAATAGAGGTGTGGACCGCACTATCCACCCCTTCCTTGCCTCTCACCTCTGTGAGATCTGTCACTATCTCACAATACTTACCTTTGACAGGAGTGAGAGGTTGTGATCTGTTGAAATGGACAAATGCAGGGATAGAACACTAATGGGAAAAAAAGGAAAGACAGAAAAAGAGATTTGAGTAATAATATTAAATATCATCCTTATCTACTAAGAACGTAAGTGTCCAAACTAGATGTCCATAGATATTATCTCAATACTTGCAGATAATACCGTATTTTTCGCCCTATAAGACGCACCGGCCCATAAGACGCACCGAGGTTTTTGGGGAGGAAAATAAGAAATAAAAAATATTTTTAACCAAAAGGTGTGCTTTTGGTGGGTTTGGAACTAATGGTGGTCTGTGGATGGCACTATTACTGGGGATCTGTGAAGGACACTGTTATGGGGGGATCTGTGGATGACGGACACTGTTATGGGGGGATCTGTGGATGACGGACACTGTTATGGGGGGATCTGTGGATGACGGACACTGTTATGGGGGGATCTGTGGATGACGGACACTGTTATGGGGGGATGTCACGGGGTTACGAAGGTGCACTCGGTCCCCTATCGCCCGCAGACCTGTTGCTTAGCTTTGGGAATGAGGATCTGTGTTTGACCTCATTCCCAGGGCGGCTTTACTAGCTGGGTGGCTCCCTGCTCCTAAGTCTGCCTTGAGCGCCGAGCTGATCACTCGGTGCTCGACTGGTTGGTCTGTCGGTCATGTGACGCTGGCCACGTCACATGACCCTCACTCCCCACTATAAATACAGGCAGCCTGCTGGCTACAGATTGCCTGTTATTTTCTAGGTTCCTGGCTATTTGTTGGACTGCTGAATACTTACCTGATCCTGTTCCTTGACCATCCTTTTGCCTGATCCTCCTGTACTGCGCATCCATCCTGGTATTGTGACCTCGGCTCCCACCTGACTACTCTCTTAGGACTCCTCTTGTACTTCTCTGCTCACCCCGGCTTCTCCTGACCATTCTTTGCTTAATCCTTTGTACTTTGTAGCTTTCCTGGTATTGACTCGGTCCGTTCACGTCCTGTTGTTTGTCTGTCTGTCATCCCTGCACTTATTCCAAGTTAGGGATTGCCGTCCAGTTGTCCCCTGCCATTAGGACTCGCGAGGCAAGTAGGCAGGGCCAGGGGTAAGGGTGGAGCGCAGTGGTCACTTCCCTCCCCCCCTGTGTGTGTGTGTAAGCGACCGTTACAGGGGATCTGTGGATGACAGACACTGTTATGGGGGGATCTGTGGATGACGGACACTGTTATGGGGGGATCTGTGGATGACAGACACTGTTATGGGGGGATCTGTGGATGACAGACACTGTTATGGGGGGATCTGTGGATGACAGACACTGTTATGGGGGATCTGTGGATGATGGACACTGTTATGGGGGGATCTGTGGATGACAGACACTGTTATGGGGGATCTGTGACTGACACTGTTAAAGGGGGATCTGTGGCTGGCACTGTTACAGGAGGAACTGTGGATGGCACTGTTACAGGGGGGATCTGTGGATGGCACTGTTAGAGGGGGATCTGTGGGTGGCACTGTTATATATGTGCCATCCACAGACCCCCCACCCCATAACAGTGCCATCCACAGACCCCCACCCCTTAACTGTGCCATCCACAGATCCCCCCCCTCCCCCCGCCCGCCGCTCCAGTATACAAATATAAAAGTTTCTTATTCAATTAAAAGTGATTACACATGCCCCCTCACTCCTAATAGTACCGTACATCCTAACAGCTTCTGTACAATGCAGGCAGGCCGGGCGGGCGGCGCGTCACTCACTCACGTCACTTGCCTGCACCGCCTGCTTCATTTATAAAGTAAGCGGCACAGGCACGTGACATCACGGAGTTACGCTGCCGCCCGCCCGGCCTGCCTGCCGGCATTCTACTGAGGCCGTTAGGATGTACGGTACTATTAGGAGTGAGGGGGCATGTGTAATCACTTTTAATTGAATAAGACACTTTTAATTGAATAAGACATATTTAAATTTTGCAGCACTTGAGCGGCGGGGCGGGTCTATAGTACAGTGACTGCAACGCCCGCTGCTATTGCCAACCCCCAGCTCCTCCCAGTCCCTCCCCCGCTCGCTCGTACATCGCAGCCTGCGATGTAAAACTGTCAGCATTCACCCCATAAGACGCAGGGGCATTTTTCCCCCATTTTGGGGGGAGAAAAAGTGCATCTTATGGGGCGAAAAATACGGTATTTGAATGAGAAGTGATGGAACAGAATTATACATAGAAGCCAGTGAATATTGACATACACTTGTATGACTTTCCTGCTTGGTATAACATAGTAATTTCAGATATAATGAGTAGTGATGATCGAGCACCAATTTATTCGGGTGTTTGGCCCCAACACATTGCTATATTCGTGTGCTCGGCCGAGCACCCGAGTATAATGGAAGTCAATGGGAGACAACCAGGCACCCCCTGCTCTGAAGAGGGGAGGGTGCCTGGTCCATTGGAAAAGGTCAGAAAGTGACAGAAACACCACCGAAATGGATCGAAAACACCATAGGGACGATGACGATGTCTGGATGCATATTATACTCCCAGGTCGCTGCTGGGAACCATGTTGTCCGAGTTGTACGCCATTTTTACAGACTGACAAAATTACACACAAAACCCCCGAAAAAATCAATTTTACAGGAAAAATTGTTAGGAAACATTCTTTCCTGTATATTCAATTGTATATAAAGTGCAAGTGCTGCAATAAAATTACAAGCAAGAGGCACTCCGAAACAGCCTGTATATCACATAAAGGAGGGCCTCATTTACATTGTGGTACAATTGTTCAGGTAGTTAGACTCCTACACTCATGAAGCCTATGCACTGAGTGAAAGGGTTGCCAAAAATTACAAGGAACCGGCACTCCAATACACCCTTTATTACACATAAAGGAGGGCATCATACACACCCTTGAAAATTTCTGATTGATGGCCTGCTGGTGACCCTCAAAAACATTTGTTGCAAGGGCCTGCTGATCTGACCATCTAAAACCTTAGGGGCGAGGGCCTGCTGCTGCATTGGTGACTCTAGATAACCTCTGGGCGATTTATTTTTTTTTTTCGCCTACCATGGTGATCACAGATAATGGGGAATCAGGGTTCGATGCCGGAGAGGGAGCTTGAGAAAGGGATACCACATCCAAGGGAGTTCAATGGCTGAAATCTGATTGGGTGTAGAGGGCTGGTAAAGTTATTAAAGCAGAAAAATTGAAGGAAGGAAGCAGGCGCACGGCAATTACCCACTCCCGCCTCGGGGAGGTAGTGACGATAAATAACAATACAGGACTCTTAAGATGCCCTGTTATTGGAATGAGTGTTAAAAGATTACAGGGAATGTCACTGCGGTATTTTGGATGAGGAAACGTTATACAGGAGAGGCCATGCTGCCGCCTTGTTGACTCTAGATAAGTTCTGCCTGATTGCACGTCCCTGTGACGTCCACGATCCCTTTGGATATCTTCCCTATCAATTGGTCAGATCATGGGTAACGGGGAATCAGGGTTCTATGCCGGAGAGGGATCTTGAGAAAGGGATACCACATCCAAGGGAGGTCAACGGCTGAAATCTGATTGGCTATTGTTGCCTTGCCACTTTTTTTTCAAAATTGTGAGCCACCCAAAGAGGGTGGGTCAAGTTATTAAAGCAGAAAAATTGAAGGAAAGCAGCAGGTGCGCGGCAATTACCCACTCCCGACTCAGGGAGGTAGTGACGATAAATAATTATACTGGACTCTTAAAGGGAACCTGTCACTGGGATTTTGGGTATAGAGCTGAGGACATGGGTTGCTAGATGGCCGCTAGCAGATCCACAATACCCAGTCCCAATAGCTCTGTGTGCTTTTATTGTGTAAAAAAAACTATTTGATACATATGCAAATTAACATAAAAGAGTCGTATCTAACTTGTGTGACCAGAGAAGAGTCATATTTTCAAGCTCTGACTCATCTCAGGGTAATTTTTTTACACAATAAAAGCACACAGAGCTATGAAGACTGGGTATTGCGGATGTGCTAGCGGCCATCTAGCAACCCATGTCCTCAGGATTTTTTTTTTTAAGTTATTATAACATTTTTTAGACATTTTATTATGAAATTTATTCCATATATATTATAAAATTTGGTGCCTCTATGATCAATCTGCAGCATGGGGGTCCCACACGGGTTCTGCACACTTCCAAAACAAGGTGGGGCGAATAGATGACGGATGATTTGGGAGCTGCGGTTCATTTCTGAGACGTCTGTGTGGGAATCCGAACACCATCTCCATCTCCGTGCACCATAGGATGTCCTCCTCCTGTGTTAGGAAAAATGAAATTTTTATTATAAAATTTATTAAACATTTTATTAATTTATTAAATATAATAAGGATGCCCTCGTTTCCAGTCCATGATGACTGGGAACTCCTGAGGAAGAAACTGGGCCCTAGTTGGTTTGAATCTTGATTAAATTCGCAACTCTTCCGGGCTCCAAGCAATCTTGAAGCTTTGTCTTCTTCTCATTGTCTGTCGCTAGTAGAGGCCTAAGGCCTCATGCACATGATCGTTTTTTTTTAAGGTCCGCAAAAACGGGGTCTGTAGGTCCGTGATCCGTGTCCGTTTTTTCTTCCGTGGGTCTTCCTTGATTTTTGGAGGATCCACGGACATGAAGAAAAAAGTCGTTTTGGTGTCCGCCTGGCCGTGCGGAGCCAAACGGATCCGTCCTGAATTACAATGCAAGTTAATGGGGACGGATCCGTTTGAAGTTGACACAATATGGTGCAATTGCAAACGGATCTGTCCACCATTGACTTTCAATGTAAAGTCAGGAGTCCCTATTATACCATCGGATCGGAGTTTTCTCCAATCCGATGGTATATTTTAACTTGAAGCGTCCCCATCACCATGGGAAAGCCTCTACAGTGGGATGCGAAAGTTTGGGAAACCTTGTTAATCGTCATGATTTTCCTGTATAAATCGCTGGTTGTTATGATAAAAAATGTCAGTTAAATATATCATACAGGAGACACACACAGTGATATTTGAGAAGTGAAATGAAATTTATTGGATTTACAGAAAGTCTGCTATAATTGTTTAAACTAGAGGTGGGACGAATCCAATTTTTTTCGAATCCGAATCCGAAAAGGTTCTCGAATATATCGAATCTTTCGAATCTCGAATCCTACCAATCCTGTACATAATTGTGTGAACGCACGGTGTAAGAAACAAAGTCAGACCGCGTCAGTTTGTCTGAACCTCCACCTCCCATTCACGGTCGCACCCTATATGACCGCGATGACCCCTGCTATGACCCCTGCTCCTATCACTACAGAACATACAGGGTAATACAGCCACATACCTCTTACATCCAGTGACATCTCCTTTGATGTAAATGTTCTCTTTCCTCATCTTCTCCTTTCAGACCTTCAGACCAGACACCATTTTTCGGCCATTTTTCGTCTCTGCAGTTTGACAAAAAAAAATCTTAGTTTACTACTTTTCCATCATCCTCCCATCTTCTGGACAAATCATCCTAACACCCCCAATACTGTTCCGCTGTGCTCCCCAATACTATACTGCAGAAACAGATAATACCCCTGATGATACTAGTACCACACAGAGCCCCCCATATAAAATACCCTTTTTTTGTGGCCTCAGTAGATGCCCCCATAGTGCCCCCCAATAATGTGCCAATAAGAAGTGGCCCCACAGTGCCACCCAATAATGTGCCAGTAAGTGTCCCCATAGATGCCCCCCTAATCATGTGCCAGTATCAAGTGCGGAGTGCCTCTCTCCCCCCCCCCCCCATGTGCCGGTATCATAGTGCCATCTCCCCCCCAATGTGCCAGTATTATAGTGCCATCTCCCCCCATAATGTGCCAGTATCATAGTGCCATCTCCCCCCATATTGTGCCAGTATCATAGTGCCATCTCCCCTCATAATGTGCCAGTATCATAGTGCCATCTCCCCTCATAATGTGCCAGTACCATAGTGCCCCCCCCAATGTGCCAGTATCATAGTGCCTCTCACCTCTCCCCCTGGCATCCACAGATCCCCCATCCTATAACAGTGCCATCCACAGACCCCCCATCCTATAACAGTGCCATCCACAGACCCCCCCACCCCATAACAGTGCCATCCACAGACCCCCCCCCCACCCCATAACAGTGCCACCCACAGACCCCCCACCCCATAACGGTGCCATCCACAGACCCCCCCACCCCATAACAGTGAAATCCACAGACCCCCCCACCCCATAACAGTGCCATCCACAGACCCCCCCACCCCATAACAGTGCCATCCACAGACCCCCCCACCCCAGAACAGTGCCATCCACACCCCATAACAGTGCCATCCACAGACCCCCCCACCCCATAACAGTGCCATCCACAGACCCCCCACCCCATAACAGTACCATCCACAGACCTCCCCCACCCCTTAACAGTGTAATCCGCAGACCCCCCATTGCCGCTCCAGTACAGTTATAAAGTGTGTAATTTAATTAATAATGAATAATTCATGCTGCCCCCTCTGTCTGTAGTACATTCAATATATCCTACTTACAGGGCTACTGACATCGTAATGCAGGCCGGCCGGGCAGACGAGCGGCAGAGTGACTGACTGACGTCACGTGCCTGCGCCGCCTGCTTTATAAATGAAGCAGGCGGCGCAGGCACGTGACGTCAGTCAGTCACTCTGCCGCTCGTCTGCCCGGCCGGCCTGCATTACGATGTCAGTAGCCCTGTAAGTAGGATATATTGAATGTACTACAGACAGAGGGGGCAGCATGAATTATTATTAATATAATTACACATTTTATAACTGTACTGGAGCGGAGGGGCCAGAGCACAGTGAACGCACCGGCCCTCAGCTCCTCCTCCCAGTCCCTCCCACCAGGATTCGTTTCAGGTAAATTACGTTGGGATTCGAGTCCACGAATCCCACCATTCCAGCAAGATTTGAGGGATTCGTGGATTCGACGAATCCCCCGTCCCATCTCTAGTTTAAACAATATTAGGCAGGTGCATAAATTTGGGCACTGTTGTCATTGTATTGATTTCAAAACCTTTAGAACCAATTATTGGAACTCAAATTGGCTTGGTAAGCTCAGTGACCCCTGACCTACATACACAGGTGAATCCAATTATGAGAAAGAGTATTTAAGGGGGTCAATTGTAAGTTTCCCTCCTCTTTTAATTTTCTCTGAAGAGTAGCAACATGGGGGTCTCAAAACAACTCTCAAATGACCTGAAGACAAAGATTGTTCACCATCATGGTTTAGGGGAAGGATACAGAAAGCTGTCTCAGAGATTTCAGCTGTCTGTTTCCACAGTTAGGAACATATTGAAGAAATGGAAGACCACAGGCTCAGTTCAAGTTAAGACAGACCAAAAAAAATCTCAGATAGACAGAAGTGACGAATGGTGAGAACAGTCAGAGTCAACCCACAGACCAGCACCAAAGACCTACAACATCATCTTGCTGCAGATGGAGTCACTGTGCATCGTTCAACCATTCGGCGCACTTTACACAAGGAGATGCCGTATGCGAGAGTGATGCAGAGGAAGCCTTTTCTCCACCCACAGCACAAAAAGTGTCGCTTGAGGTGGGCTAAAGCACATTTGGACAAGCCAGCTTCATTTTGGAATAAGGTGCTGTGGACTGATGAAACTAAAATTTAGTTATTTGGCCATAACAGGGGGCGTTATGCATGGAGGAAAAAGAACACAGCATTCCAAGAAAAACACCTGCTACCTACAGTAAAATATGGTGGTGGTTCCATCATGCTGTGGGGCTGTGTGGCCAGTGCAGGGACTGGGAATCTTGTCAAAGTTGAGGGACGCATGGATTCCACTCAGTATCAGCAGATTCTGGAGACCAATGTCCAGGAATCAGTGACAAAGCTGAAGCTGCGCCGGGGCTGGATCTTTCAACAAGACAACGACCCTAAACACTGCTCAAAATCCACTAAGGCATTTATGCAGAGGAACAAGTACAACGTTCTGGAATGGCCATCTCAGTCCCCAGACCTGAATATAATTGAAAATCTGTGGTGTGACTTAAAGAGAGCTGTCCATGCTCAGAAGCCATCAAACCTGAATGAACTAAAGATGTTTTGTAAAGAGGAATGGTCCAAAATACCTTCAACCAGAATCCAGACTCTCATTGGAACCTACAGGAAGCGTTTAGAGGCTGTAATTTCTGCAAAAGGAGGATCTAGTAAATATTGATTTCATTTCTTTTTTGTGGTGCCCAAATTTATGCACCTGCCTTATTTTGTTTAAACAATTATAGCACACTTTCTGTAAATCCAATAAACTTCATTTCACTTCTCAAATATCACTGTGTGTGTCTCCTGTATGATATATTTAACTGAAATTTTTTATCGTAACAACCAACGGTTGCCCAAACTTTCGCATCCCACTGTATGTTAGAATATACCATCGGATTTGAGTTAGATTGTGAAAACTCATATCCGACAGTATATTCTAACACAGAGGCGTTCCCATAGTGATGGGGACGCTTCAAGTTAGAATATACTACAAACTGTGTACATGACTGCCCCCTGCTGCCTGGCAGCACCCGATCTCTTACAGGGGGCTGTGATCCGAACAATTAACCCCTCAGGTGCCGCACCTGAGGGGTTAATTGTGCGTATCATAGCCCCCTGTAAGAGATCAGGTGCTGCCAAGCAGGAAGGGGCACCCCCCTTCCTCCCCAGTTTTAAATTCATTGGTGGCCATGTGCCCCCCTCCCTCCCTCCCCTGTATTACATTCATTTGTGGCCAGTGCGGCCCCCATCCCTCCCCTGTATTACTGTACATTCATTGGTGGCCAGTGGGCCCCCCTCCCTCCCCTGTATTACTGTACATTCATTGGTGGCCAGTGGGCCCCCCTCCCTCCCCTGTATTACTGTACATTCATTGGTGTCCAGTGGGCCCCCCTCCCTCCCCTGTATTACTGTACATTCATTGGTGGCCAGTGCGGCCCCCCCTCCCTCCCCTGTATTACTGTACATTCATTGGTGGCCAGTGGGCCCCCCTCCCTCCCCCTCCTAATTAAAATTCTTTCCCCCCCATCATTGGTGGCAGCGGAGAGTTCCGATCGGAGTCCCAGTTTAATCGCTGGGACTCCGATCGGTAACCATGGCAACCAGGACGCTACTGCAGTCCTGGTTGCCATGGTTACTTAGCAATTTTAGAAGCATTATACTTACCTTCACTGTCTGTGACCGGCCGGGCGCTTCTCCTACTGGTAAGTGAAAAGTCTGTGCGGCGCGTTGCTTATAGCACAGACCTGTCACTTACCAGTAGGAGGAGCGCCCGGCCGGTCACAGACATCGCAGGTAAGTATAATGCTTCTAAAAATTGCTAAGTAACCATGGCAACCAGGACTGCAGTAGCGTCCTGGTTGCCATGGTTACCGATCGGAGCCCCAGCGATTAAACTGGGACTCCGATCGGAACTCTCCGCTGCCACCAATGATGGGGGGGGATTTTAATTAGGAGGGGGAGGGGGGGCCGCACTGGCCACCAATGAATGTACAGTAATACAGGGGAGGGAGGGGGGGCCCACTGGCCACCAATGAATGTACAGTAATACAGGGGAGGGAGGGGGGCCCACTGGCCACCAATGAATGTACAGTAATACAGGGGAGGGAGGGGGGGCCCACTGGCCACCAATGAATGTACAGTAATACAGGGGAGGGAGGGGGGGCCCACTGGCCACCAATGAATGTACAGTAAAACAGGGGAGGGAGGGGGGCCGCACTGGCCACCAATGAATGTAATTGCAGGGGAGGGAGGGGGGTGTGCCCCCTCCTGCCTGGCAGCACCTGATCTCTTACAGGGGGCTATGATACGCACAATTAACCCCTTAGGTGCGGCACCTAAGGGGTTAATTGTGCGGATCACAGCCCCCTGTAAGAGATCGGGTGCTGCCAGGCAGCAGGGGGCAGTCATGTACACAGTTCTTAGTATATTCTAACTTGAAGCGTCCCCATCTGCGATCCGTCTGTGTGAAAGTAGCCTACGGCCACGGATCACGGACGCAGATGCCAATCTTGTGTGCATCCGTGTTTTTTCACGGACCCATTGACTTGAATGGGTCCGTGAACCGTTGTCCGTCAAAAAAAATAGGACAGGTCATATTTTTTTGATGGACAGGAAACACGGATCACGGCCGCGGATGCACACAACGGTCGTGTGCATGAGGCCTAAGCATGGCAGGCAGGTTCCCCCAGAAGTATCTTGCTGGATGGTCAGCCAATACCGCACTTGCATCAATCTTGACAGGATTCGGCTCCAGATGGAGAGTAATTTTCTTGGGGGAATGCTTTCTCCATCGCAACACCACGTCGTTGAATAAACAGAAGACTGGCTGATTCTCTCCTGTCTTACACAACATTTAATTTTAATTATTAAATTTATTAAATATTTTAACATTAATTTTATTAAACCAAAACTTGATTAAAATTATAAGAAAGTATACTTAAATTTGCCAAACCTGGCCTTATAGGTCGATGTTAGGGTTGAGAAGTGCACCCTTGTTAGCTGATTCCACATAGATGTCTTCAGAACCTGTTCTATTACACACTTATACAAGTAGAGACCCCTGACAGAATGGAGAGAATGTCAGCTGTAAGTTTGTGTTGACGTTACTGATTAATTTGCCCTTCCTCTGATCCGTCAGAACAATAACCCACAAAAAAAACTGATCCTGTCTTTGGAGCATACACCTTCACTCGGTCAGCATTTGCTCAGTATTGCTAATGCCAATAAAACAAGAGTGGATCTAAAACAGAGATGACACGTGAATGGAATATTTGCATGTATTCTGTGTTTTGTACCCACTCCTTTTGTCTACCAAATCAAAAGCCAATTCTGATGGGACCATACAGGCCTTACAGCTGCTACACAGACAGGATCTGTTGTGCGTCTTATTTTTCCTTCATTCTGACAGATCAGAAGAAAGGTCAAATAAATTATTACAGCCAGGCCGAAAGCCAAAATAGTGGCCCAGTCATGAAGTGGGGAGGGTGTGAACAGCACCACAGAGTGTCCCTATGACAGAGTGGTAAGGTGAAAGCAGCTTGAGGAGACCACACAGTGGCCCAATGACAAAGTCTGGAGGTGGCGGCAGCATCAGAAGGCCACAGAGTGGCACAATGACAGTGTGGAGGTGGCAGCAGTTTGAGGAGGCCACCGAGTGGCACAATCAGAGTATGTAGTTGGCAGCAGTATGTGGAGGCCAGTGAGTGGCCAGGTTACATAGTGTGGAGATGGCAGCAGCAGCATGATACAACAGAGTGGCACGGTGACAGTGTAGATATGGCAGCACCAGGAGGCCACAGAGTGGCAAGGTGACATAGTGTGGACATGGCAGCATTAGTAGGCCACAGAGTGGCAAGGTAACAGTGTGGAGGTGGGTGACAATACTAGTACTTGCTGAAGATGGTGGGTGAAAGAAGGAGCACTTGGCATCAGATGTTTGGCATCAGGCGGGTAACAGAATCAGAATAGTAGCTGAGGCAGGTAGCCAGAAGAAAACTGTCTCTTTTGTCAAAATGGTGTGGCACCATGGATGATCTAGTCTGATGCATCAGGCATTGGTGTGTTGAAATCCTGGCTGATCCACGCCTGATTCATCTTGATGCAGTGTCCCACTATGTGCTATATGTGGGCACTTTAAACTCTTGCTAAATGTTATATCAAATGTATTGTGGTATCATGCTGTAGTTCCCTTTAACAGGCTGGCAGTGTCATTTACCTTTATTCGCTCCTAGGTGGTGCAGGAACCACTTAGATATATAGTTGGGGGGCGGGGGTAAAGTTAGTGTATCTGATGTTAATGAAGAGATGAGGAAGTTTATGGAGGAGGTGTAAATTTTTATTTCCACCGAAATAATTCACAAAAGATTTTAACGCATATAAGTGCAGCGCTTACCGCCGAATGCAAGTTTTTTTCCCACCAAAATATTGTAAAAGAGATCTTAGCGCATATCAGTGCAGCGCTTAACGCCGAATACAAGATTTTTGCCACCCAAATATTTAGAGCAAAGTTCGCCGCGAAACGACCGCCGGGCGAACCACAAGGCCATCTCTAAATATATACAATCTGGATGAGGAGGAGGAGGAGGAGAAAGCAAGATTCAACCATATACTCTTTTTTTTTGTGGTGGAAAAGGTGCATGGGAATACACTACAGTAGATTGAGTACATTATAAATGATAGATTGAAATTGCCTTTATGGTCATCATCAGCTCAGCTGTCCTCTGGTGGAAGTCAGGTGCGATCCAGGCCTTGTTCATTTTTTTCTGAGTCAACCTGTCAGCATTGCCAGTGGAGAAGCGGATACGCTTATCTGTTATAATGCCACCAGCAGCACTAAATACACGCTCTGACAAAACGCTGGTGGCAGGGCAGGCCAGCACCTCCAAGACGTAGAGCGCAAGTTTGTGCCACGTGTCCAGCTTGGACACCCAGTAGTTGTAAGGCACTGAGAGATCATTTAGGATGCTGACACGGTCTGCTATGTATTCCTTCACCATCTTCCAAAACTTTTACCTCCTTGGCCGCGCTTCAGGGTGAGGTTGCTGGCGGGGTATCATGAAAGTGTCCTATGCCTTGGAGAGTGTTGCCCTGTTTGACGAATACCACGCCTCGTGCACACTTGACATCACCTACGTCAACCTCCCTAGACGTGGTATGGTCACGGGTTACTAAAACATGACGTTACGCCCTCCAGAGGAGCAGGTAAGGTCAACTTGGTACAGTTTACACAGACACCTCCTGTCCATGCGGGCACAGAGAGGCAACCAGCTGAGAGAGCCTTTTCACTGCTGCAGTGAAAACAGCGCTGTCTCAGTCTGGGTAACTGCCACCAGCTTCTCGTTTGATATAAGCCCGTTCCGCTAACGGGATTATATAGGGTGAGAAACCAACCCAGGGTAGCTTATAACTAGGCTGAAACACGGACGTGTGGAATCGTGATCGAGATACAAGATTTTTATTTTTCCCTGAAGACGCCAAGCTAATTTGGCGAAACATGTCGGGGGGCAGAGTGCTGTAAAGCACAAGTTTTAAACAGCAAGAGCCTGCAGCAAATGATAAATTATATGTAGCTGAACAGCAGTCAGATAGGGAACTGTGTGGAAGGCACATCACTCACTGGTAGTGATAGATAGGAATGTGAATAAGACCAGCGACTGTGACGAACCACAGGCTGTGGTATAACAGAGCTGGTATCAGTTAGCATCCGTTGTAGCTGCTGAACACAAAGTAGCTAAACGGAGCTAAGATTACAGCAAGACAGTAAGCACGTCCACCAGGATCCCAAAATGCCAGCATATTAATCCCTATATATATATATATATATAAAGGAAATCCCACACAGACAGCAGGCCAAGCTGACAATTTTAAACGTTATTTAGAGTGTTTAATTTTTTAATTTGAATACAATAAAAGTTCATGTTTTATCTTAGGAATCATCACACGTGTAATTTAGAGACAGCCATTGGTCTCACAGACCATTTGAAAAATAAAAATATAATTGTGTCTCAACACGTAGTGAAGGGTCACCCAAAAGTTCAAACGAGATACAAGATAGCACAAGATTAAATTATATATTTAATCGCCTTAAGGGCACACTAGATGACACAATATACACAGAGAATATATACACATTCACAGGGCAAGGCGTGAAACTGTACTCATGTCAGAGGCAGTGATGTCAGCTGGTTGCAGCTCCCTCCAAACACATTGCATGATGTGACCCCCTTTCAGAGAAAGACACGCCTGCTTGCTGGCACAAGCCTTTTAACCAGTAGCTGGTCACTTCCCTCCCGGCCTTTGGGAGGGGTCCACCCCCCCTCTGCGGGACTGGCTGCAAATGACCCCTCAAAACCCTTTAGGGTTTATAGCTCCAGTCCAGAAGGTCACAGGGAGATGGTTCTGGGACCAACAGATCCGCCTGGGTTCCGGCTACAACTAGAGTCCAAACATGGTGCCACTATTGGGTTTCTGTGGGGAGATATGGATATCTCCCTTCTCTGGCATCCCACCCTCAAACAAAGATTTGTTCATTTTGGCCACCGGGACACAAATATGTATCCGGTTTGCGCCTGCGATGGCCGGGCGATTCATAATTTCTTATGAAATGTAGGTGCCAACATGTCTGGAAGATATCATTGATCCTGGCAAGGGCTGATACCTCCTGCTGGGGGTTTTCCTGCAGCATCCATGCTGTCTGACTGGAGGAGTGAAATGTAACCATATTTGGCCTGCTAGAAATTTTCTGCTATCTGGCTGCGGCTTTGAAGCAGGGCCCCCCTGTGGAGCATGATTTTCTCTGCCATCTTTCAGCAAATGGAGGGTGGGAGGACATGGCTGACAGTAAATATTAATCCATATTTCTCACACCCTGCCGTTGTTGGAACTGCTGTGTGTTCCCCTTGTCTCCCTTCCTCAGTTGCCTAAGGAAGTACAGACTCTGCCGCTAGCATTGTCAGATGGAAAATTTTGGAGCAATCTCTCAACAAGTACCTTCTGGTATTGCACCATTTTTCTCGTCCTCTCCACCACAGGAATGAGAGATGAGAAGTTCTCTTTGTAGCGGGGGTCAAGAAGGGTGAACACCCAGTAATCCATGTTATCTAAAATGCGTATAACGTGAGGGTCACTGGAAAGGCAGCCTAACATGAAGTCAGCCATGTGTTCCAGAGTACCAACAGGCAAGACGTCAAAGTCGACATCAGGATGACTCTCCATCTCCTCATCCTCCTCCTCCTCCTCTTCTGCCCATCCACGCTGAACAGATGGAATTAAAGTTCCATGGGTACTACCCTCAGTAGCAGAGGCAACTGTCTCCAGCTCCTCCTCCTCCTCTTAATGGTCCAATTCACGCTAAGAAGACGAACTGAGGGTGGGCTGGCTATCACCCTGTGTAATGTCCTCCCCCATTTCCTCGTCTGCCACATTCAGAGTGTCGTCCTTAATTGTGAGTAGCGATCGTTTGAGTAGACACAGCAGTGGGATGGTTACGCTGATAATAGCGTTATCGCCACTAACCATTTGTGTGGATTCATCAAAGTTTTTTAAAACCTCACAGAGGTCTGACATCAATGCCCACTCCTCGCTTGTGAATAGTGGCAGTTGACTCGAAAGGCAACGACCATGTTGCAGCTGGTATTCCACAACTACCCTCTGCTGCTCACAAAGCCTGGCCAACATGTGGTACATACAGTTCTAGCGCATGCTCACGTCGCAAAACAATCGGTGAGCTGGAAGCCGCAAACGCTGCTGCAGCGTCGATAGACCGGCTGAAGCTGTGGACGACTTGCGGAAATGGGCACACATGCGACGTGCCTTCACTAGTAGCTCTGGCAAATTGGGGTATGCTTTGATAAACTGCTGAACCACTAAGTTTAAGACATGAGCTAGGCATGGGATATGTGTCAAGTTGTCGAGCTCCAAAGCCGCCACCAAGTAACGGCCATTGTCAGACACAACCATGCCTGGTTCTAGGTTGAGTGGCAAGAGCGACAGCTCGGTTTGGTCCCTTATACCCTGCCACAGCTCTGCAGCGATGTGCTGTTTGTCCCCTAAACAGATCAACTTCAGCATGGCCTGTTGATGCTTACCCACAGCAGTGCTACACTGCCTCCAGCTAGCGACTGATGGCTGACTGCTGCTGGAGGTGGAAGTGGGGGAGGAGAAGTGGGAGTTGGAGCCAGTAATATAGCTGCTGGTGGAGACCCTGGTGGACGTAGGGCCCGCAATCCTGGCGTGGGTAGCGCCTGTGCCACCCCAGGGTACAACTCACTCCTGGCCTCCACAACATTCACCCAGTGTGCTGTCAGGGAAATTTAGTGTCCCTGGCCACCAGCACTTGTCCATGTGTTCGTAGTTAAGTGGACCTTCCCAGTAACTGCATTGGTCCATAGTGGCGAATGGGGACTGCGTACCGAGAAACGGCCATCGACAACAGGCTGCGGAAGGCCTTAGTGTCCACAAGCCTAAATGGCAACATTTCAAGGGCCTGTAATTTCTAAAGTTGCACATTTAGTGCTAAGGCCTGTGGGTGGGTGGGTATTTGCGCTTGCGTTCAAATGACTGTGTTATGGACATTTGGATGCTATGCTGGTACAGGGAAGTGAATGTTGTTGCTGATGGTTCATGCGAAGATCCAGGTGCAGGGCAAGGGGCATCCGGGCCTGCACCTTCGACAGGGGATTGGCCAGCAGTGTGTAAAACAGGGGAAGAGGAGGCAGTGGTGTGACCCGCAGACCCAGATTGTGAACCCAGGCGTCTGGCACACTTGTAAGGGTGCTTGGATGCCATGTGGCGGATTATGCTGGTGGTGGTGAGGTTGCTAGTGTTCACGCCCCGGCTTATTTTGGTATGGCATAGGTTGCAAACTACCACTCTTTTGTCGTCTGCACTTTCTTCAAAAAAGCGCCACACTGCGGAACACCTACCCCTTGGCAAGGTAGATTTATGCATGGGGGTGCTCGGTGTAACGGTTGCGGGCCTGTTTGGTGTGGGCCAACTTCTCCCTTTTGCAACCTCACTGCCTCTTCCAGCCTGTTGCAGTGCTGAGGATCCCTCCCCCTCTGTACTGCTTTCCTCGCTCGGCTTTTCAACTTCCCATGTTGGGTCAGTGACCTCATCGTCAACCACCTCTTCTTCCACTTCCTCACTCTGCTCTTCCTCCTGACTTGACCTAACCACAACCTCAGTGATTCGTAACTGTGTCTCATCATCATCCACCTCGTGAACGAATGATTGCCGTTCACCACCGTCAACCTCTTGAGACTGTGAAGACTCAAGAGGTTGGGAATCAGGGCATAATATCTCAGGTACCTCTTCAAGCGTGCTGGGCGCGAGGGCTTAATGTAATAGTGGCGCTGGAAAGAGCTCCTCAGAATATCCAAGTGTGGGATCACTCATTTGGCAAGCCTCTCCATGGTGGGAGGAAGGATGATCAGAGAGAGGATTCGGTTGACCAGACTCTTGGCTACAGAGACTGGAATTGGTGGAAGAGAGCGTGGTGCTTAACCGACTGGAAGCATTATCTTTAGCAATCCAACCGACCAACTGTTCGCACTGGTTCGACTTGGACAGTGTTGTCCTGCGTCGCCCAGCTAAGTTGGACATGAAGCTGGGTACAGTGGATTTTTCAATTTTTTTTCTGGTGCACTGGCAGCATGTACAGTTTCATTGGGCCCAGGGCCACGGCCTCTGCGTGCACCATCAGCATCACGGCCACTTCCCCGTCCCTTAGTGCTCGCCTTCTTCATAGTAATGTTTTTTTCACTAGATGTGGAGCAGATTTTTTTTACAGTCCGCTAAAGACACAGTTTTCTGATGCAGGACAGTATGTCACAGAAACACACAGACTATGGACACAATTTTAGGCTCAGATTATTGGAAACTGTGGTACAGACACTGTTTTCTGATGTAGTTTATATTTATATTTTTCCCTATATCTAGGCCTGACAACCACACAAGGTATTGAAGCGCACAATTCACGGATTACACTGTTGACAGCAAAAATGTGGATAGATTATGGGAGAAAAACTGTTTTCTGTATTTCAATTGTTTTCCCTATATCTAGGCCTGACAACCACACAAGGTATTGAAGCGTAGATCACACAATTCACGGATTACACCGTTGAGAGCAAAAATTTGGATAGTTTATTGGAGAAAAATTGTTTTCTGTATTTACATTTTTTTCCCTATATCTGGGCCTGACAACCACACAAGGTGTTGAAGCGCAGATCACACAATTCACGGATTGCACCGTTGACAGCAAAAATGTGGATAGATTATTAGTAAAAAATTGTGTTTTCTGTATTACAATATTTCCCGATATCTGGGCCTGACAAACACACAAGGTAACATAGTAGTAACATAGTAACATAGTACATAAAGCCGAAAAAAGACATTTATCCATCCAGTTCGGCCTGTCATCCTGCAAGTTGATCCAGAGGAAGGCAAAAAAAAAAAAACTGTGAGGTAGAAGCCAATTTTCCCCACTTTAGGGGAATAAAAAATTCCTTCCCGACTAATGACCCCTCTCTAGTAGCTATAGCCTGTAATATTATTACGCTCCAGAAATACATCCAGGCCCCTCTTGAATTCCTTTATTGTACTCACCATCACCACCTCCTCAGGCAGAGAGTTCCATAGTCTCACTGCTCTTACCGTAAAGAATCCTCTTCTATGTTTGTGTACAAACCTTCTTTCCTCCAGACACAGAGGATGTCCCCTCGTCACAGTCACGGTCCTGGGGATAAATAGGTGATGGCATAGATTTCTGTACTGACCCCTGATATATTTATACACATTAATTAGATCTCCCCTCAGTCGTCTTTTTTCTAAAGTGAATAACCCTAATTTTGATAATCTTTCAGGGTACTGTAGTTGCCCCATTCCAGTTATTACTTTAGTTTCCCTCCTCTGGACCCTCTCCAGCTCTGCTATGTCTGCCTTGTTTACAGGAGCCCAGAACTGTACACAGTACTCAATGTGTGGTCTGACTAGCGATTTGTAAAGTGGTAGGACTATGTTCTTATCACGGGCATCTATGCACCTTTTGATGCACATCATTAATTGCCACATTGCGCAATCACAAATATATTGGAGATCTCTATCTGCATCTAAAACTATTGTAATGTTCTGCCGTGCCAACTATTTTCTCCAGTCTCAGGAAATGTCTAGCAGCTTAAAAAATGTATCAAAAGTGACCAACGCCTTTATTGCATGCGCAATACGCGCATATTATATTGTCGATTTTCGCAATCAAGAAAATAATGGCAAAATCGTGAATTTATGATGAATATTTGGCCAAATATTAGCTAAATATCGCAAATTTGAATATTGCCCCTGCCGCTCATCACTATCCTGTAATATAAATGGATATATATTGAGCTAAAAGATCATTGTGAACATCTGGATAGTAGTGGCATATATGTAGAAAAGACAGACTAGGACACGTGCAGAAGGAATCACGATTGCTGCCTACCACTAAGTGAGTTGACATGCGCAAAGACGGGTAAAAAATTGTCTAAGTCCACGCGCATGTGCAAAGTCGGAAATCAATGCATAGGAGTGTGGGTGGTAAGCACACGTCACTCCAGTGGGTGGAGAATCAGTGACACTCCATCCTATCAAGACTGGCCCATCTTCTACAGATCTGACTGCGGCAAGTGTAGGATGGCACTATTGGACATCATATTGAGTCACTAGGGCAAGTTAAAGGGTGGATGTCGCCTCTTCAAACATATCCTGCCCGATGCCCTGAAGACGCCAGTGTTCCGGCGAAACATGTTGGGAGGAAGCATTTGAATGTTTTTTAGAGCATTATAGGGGCACACAAAACCAAAATATAGAAAGGAAAGAAGACTTTGAGCAGGCAGCGATATCAAAGCAAAAGCAGCACCGGTGGTAGAGCACATCCACAGGCACTGTTTATCGCTATACTGCTATTGTACACTGCAACAGAGATATAGTGGCAGTGACAGTATAGGAAGTGTATACTAACAAGATTGTGCCTTTCACTGATAGTTTTGATATCATATCTCTATATTTATTTTTAATGGTTGTCTCACTTCAGCAAATAGCATTTATTATGTAGAGGAAGTTAATACAAGTCACATTTTTCCATCACATTATACATTGCTTGTGTCCATGGTTATGACCACCCTGAAATCCATCAGTGGTGGTCATGTTTGCATAATATAGTAAAAATTGCCGGCCTCTCTGGTGGTTGGGACTGTGGGAGCTCACATAGGCCAAAGATCTCCGTACAGTACGCCAAAGCGCTCAGTACAGTATTAGAATGTATTGACTCTTATGAGCCTAAGTTATTACTTCACGAAGTCTTGCGGGACTTCGGGTAATAACTTAAAAAATGTATTTCTACTGTAAAAAACATTTTACCGAACTCGATTTCGGTTCCAAGTAGTACCTTTGAGCTGAACCCGAGTTCGGTAAAAGGTTTTTTACAGTAGAAATTAATTGGACAACTCAAAACAATACAGAACATACAAAAAAGAATATGTCAAAAAGATCAATACTATAGAACCATATTTGATCTGTGTTTTTGTATGCAAGTGTGAATAACCTAAGTTATGAATGGTACATACATAAGCCTGTGTATTGTATGTTATATTGACATGTGTATGTGTAACTTGCAAAGAGAATACAAGGCACCAACAAATAAAGTAAAAGCTCCTTGTTTGGAGCACATAAGCCAAAAACATCAATACTTTGGCACTCAGGTATTTTATAAGCTCTATATGTATATACTATAAATGTATTATGTCCATCTTAAAGGGTTTCTATTAGGGATGAGCGAACCCGAACTGTATAGTTCGGGTTCGTACCGAATTTTGGGGTGTCCGTGACACGGACCCGAACCCGAACATTTTCGTAAAAGTCTGGGTTCGAGTTCGGTGTTCGGCGCATTCTTGGCGCTTTTTGAAAGGCTGCAAAGCAGCCAATCAACAAGCATCATACTACTTGGCCCAAGAGGCCATCACAGCCATGCCTACTATTGGCATGGCTGTGATTGGCCAGTGCACCATGTGACCCAGCCTCTATTTAAGCTGGAGTCACGTAGCGCCGCACGTCACTCTGCTATGATCAGTATAGGGAGAGGTTGCAGCTGCGACGTTAGGGCGAGATTAGGCAGATTAACTCCTCCAAAAGACTTCATTCTGTGATCGATCTGCAGCTGTGGATCATTGAAGTGCTATTATTGACTTGCTCACTTTTTTGAGGCTGCCCAGAGCGTTTTTAGATCACTTTTTTTCTGGGGTGATCGGCGGCCATTTTGTGACTTGTGGTGCGCCAGCACGAGCTATCACCAAGTGTATTTAACCATCGATAGTGTGGTTATTTTGTGCTATATCCTACATCAGCTGATGGCTGAGCCTGTGTCACCGAAGTGCATTTAACCATCAACAGTCTGGTTATTTTTTGGCCATATACTACATCAGCTGCAGGCTGAGCCTGTGTCACCGAAGTGCATTTAACCATCAACAGTCTGGTTATTTTTTGGCCATATATTACATCAGGGGCAAGTTGAGCCTGTCACCCAGCGCAAAAAAAAACAGGTCTCACATCTCTATTCAACCAAATCTGCACAGTTTTAGCTGGTCAAGTTATTTGTAGTGACCGTCAAAGCAGACTTTTTGTTCTGGGTTGAAAAAGCATTCCCAAATTTGCCATTCTGAAAATAACTAGTTTGTGGTATTTCAGGCCTACTTGAAATCTATCCCAAAAAGAAAATCTTACATTGAAGTTATTGATAGTATCATTCAGAAAAACCTAAGACACACGCTAGCGTGCTGATAGAAGTGTCATTCTGTGATTAAACCTATAACTGTCACACAGCGCAAAAAAAAAACAGGTCTCACATCTTTATTCAACCAAATCTGCACAGTTTTAGCTGGTCAAGTTATTTGTAGTGACCGTCAAAGCAGACTTTTTGTTCTGGGTTGAAAAAGCATTCCCAAATTTGCCATTCTGAAAATAACTAGTTTGTGGTATTTCAGGCCTACTTGAAATCTATCCCAAAAAGAAAATCTTACATTGAAGTTATTGATAGTATCATTCAGAAAAACCTAAGACACACGCTAGCGTGCTGATAGAAGTGTCATTCTGTGATTAAACCTATAACTGTCACACAGCGCAAAAAAAAACAGGTCTCACATCTCTATTCAACCAAATCTGCACAGTTTTAGCTGGTCAAGTTATTTGTAGTGACCGTCAAAGCAGACTTTTTGTTCTGGGTTGAAAAAGCATTCCCAAATTTGCCATTCTGAAAATAACTAGTTTGTGGTATTTCAGGCCTACTTGAAATCTATCCCAAAAAGAAAATCTTACATTGAAGTTATTGATAGTATCATTCAGAAAAACCTAAGACACATGCTAGCGTGCTGATAGAAGTGTCATTCTGTGATTAAACCTATAACTGTCACACAGCGCAAAAAAAAACAGGTCTCACATCTCTATTCAACCAAATCTGCACAGTTTTAGCTGGTCAAGTTATTTGTAGTGACTGTCAAAGCAGACTTTTTGTTCTGGGTTGAAAAAGCATTCCCAAATTTGCCATTCTGAAAATAACTAGTTTGTGGTATTTCAGGCCTACTTGAAATCTATCCCAAAAAGAAAATCTTACATTGAAGTTATTGATAGTATCATTCAGAAAAACCTAAGACACACGCTAGCGTGCTGATAGAAGTGTCATTCTGTGATTAAACCTATAACTGTCACACAGCGCAAAAAAAAACAGGTCTCACATCTCTATTCAACCAAATCTGCACAGTTTTAGCTGGTCAAGTTATTTGTAGTGACCGTCAAAGCAGACTTTTTGTTCTGGGTTGAAAAAGCATTCCCAAATTTGCCATTCTGAAAATAACTAGTTTGTGGTATTTCAGGCCTACTTGAAATCTATCCCAAAAAGAAAATCTTACATTGAAGTTATTGATAGTATCATTCAGAAAAACCTAAGACACACGCTAGCGTGCTGATAGAAGTGTCATTCTGTGATTAAACCTATAACTGTCACACAGCGCAAAGAAAAACAGGTCTCACATCTCTATTCAACCAAATCTGCACAGTTTTAGCTGGTCAAGTTATTTGTAGTGACCGTCAAAGCAGACTTTTTGTTCTGGGTTGAAAAAGCATTCCCAAATTTGCCATTCTGAAAATAACTAGTTTGTGGTATTTCAGGCCTACTTGAAATCTATCCCAAAAAGAAAATCTTACATTGAAGTTATTGATAGTATCATTCAGAAAAACCTAAGACACACGTTAGCGTGCTGATAGAAGTGTCATTCTGTGATTAAACCTATAACTGTCACACAGCGCAAAAAAAAACAGGTCTCACATCTCTATTCAACCAAATCTGCACAGTTTTAGCTGGTCAAGTTATTTGTAGTGACCGTCAAAGCAGACTTTTTGTTCTGGGTTGAAAAAGCATTCCCAAATTTGCCATTCTGAAAATAACTAGTTTGTGGTATTTCAGGCCTACTTGAAATCTATCCCAAAAAGAAAATCTTACATTGAAGTTATTGATAGTATCATTCAGAAAAACCTAAGACACACGCTAGCGTGCTGATAGAAGTGTCATTCTGTGATTAAACCTATAACTGTCACACAGCGCAAAAAAAAACAGGTCTCACATCTCTATTCAACCAAATCTGCACAGTTTTAGCTGGTCAAGTTATTTGTAGTGACCGTCAAAGCAGACTTTTTGTTCTTGGTTGAAAAAGCATTCCCAAATTTGCCATTCTGAAAATAACTAGTTTGTGGTATTTCAGGCCTACTTGAAATCTATCCCAAAAAGAAAATCTTACATTGAAGTTATTGATAGTATCATTCAGAAAAACCTAAGACACACGCTAGCGTGCTGATAGAAGTGTCATTCTGTGATTAAACCTATAACTGTCACACAGCGCAAAAAAAAACAGGTCTCACATCTCTATTCAACCAAATCTGCACAGTTTTAGCTGGTCAAGTTATTTGTAGTGACTGTCAAAGCAGACTTTTTGTTCTGGGTTGAAAAAGCATTCCCAAATTTGCCATTCTGAAAATAACTAGTTTGTGGTATTTCAGGCCTACTTGAAATCTATCCCAAAAAGAAAATCTTACATTGAAGTTATTGATAGTATCATTCAGAAAAACCTAAGACACACGCTAGCGTGCTGATAGAAGTGTCATTCTGTGATTAAACCTATAACTGTCACACAGCGCAAAAAAAAACAGGTCTCACATCTCTATTCAACCAAATCTGCACAGTTTTAGCTGGTCAAGTTATTTGTAGTGACCGTCAAAGCAGACTTTTTGTTCTGGGTTGAAAAAGCATTCCCAAATTTGCCATTCTGAAAATAACTAGTTTGTGGTATTTCAGGCCTACTTGAAATCTATCCCAAAAAGAAAATCTTACATTGAAGTTATTGATAGTATCATTCAGAAAAACCTAAGACACACGCTAGCGTGCTGATAGAAGTGTCATTCTGTGATTAAACCTATAACTGTCACACAGCGCAAAAAAAAACAGGTCTCACATCTCTATTCAACCAAATCTGCACAGTTTTAGCTGGTCAAGTTATTTGTAGTGACCGTCAAAGCAGACTTTTTGTTCTGGGTTGAAAAAGCATTCCCAAATTTGCCATTCTGAAAATAACTAGTTTGTGGTATTTCAGGCCTACTTGAAATCTATCCCAAAAAGAAAATCTTACATTGAAGTTATTGATAGTATCATTCAGAAAAACCTAAGACACACGCTAGCGTGCTGATAGAAGTGTCATTCTGTGATTAAACCTATAACTGTCACACAGCGCAAAGAAAAACAGGTCTCACATCTCTATTCAACCAAATCTGCACAGTTTTAGCTGGTCAAGTTATTTGTAGTGACCGTCAAAGCAGACTTTTTGTTCTGGGTTGAAAAAGCATTCCCAAATTTGCCATTCTGAAAATAACTAGTTTGTGGTATTTCAGGCCTACTTGAAATCTATCCCAAAAAGAAAATCTTACATTGAAGTTATTGATAGTATCATTCAGAAAAACCTAAGACACACGTTAGCGTGCTGATAGAAGTGTCATTCTGTGATTAAACCTATAACTGTCACACAGCGCAAAAAAAAACAGGTCTCACATCTCTATTCAACCAAATCTGCACAGTTTTAGCTGGTCAAGTTATTTGTAGTGACCGTCAAAGCAGACTTTTTGTTCTGGGTTGAAAAAGCATTCCCAAATTTGCCATTCTGAAAATAACTAGTTTGTGGTATTTCAGGCCTACTTGAAATCTATCCCAAAAAGAAAATCTTACATTGAAGTTATTGATAGTATCATTCAGAAAAAACTAAGACACACGCTAGCGTGCTGATAGAAGTGTCATTCTGTGATTAAACCTATAACTGTCACACAGCGCAAAAAAAAACAGGTCTCACATCTCTATTCAACCAAATCTGCACAGTTTTAGCTGGTCAAGTTATTTGTAGTGACCGTCAAAGCAGACTTTTTGTTCTTGGTTGAAAAAGCATTCCCAAATTTGCCATTCTGAAAATAACTAGTTTGTGGTATTTCAGGCCTACTTGAAATCTATCCCAAAAAGAAAATCTTACATTGAAGTTATTGATAGTATCATTCAGAAAAACCTAAGACACACGCTAGCGTGCTGATAGAAGTGTCATTCTGTGATTAAACCTATAACTGTCACACAGCGCAAAAAAAAACAGGTCTCACATCTCTATTCAACCAAATCTGCACAGTTTTAGCTGGTCAAGTTATTTGTAGTGACTGTCAAAGCAGACTTTTTGTTCTGGGTTGAAAAAGCATTCCCAAATTTGCCATTCTGAAAATAACTAGTTTGTGGTATTTCAGGCCTACTTGAAATCTATCCCAAAAAGAAAATCTTACATTGAAGTTATTGATAGTATCATTCAGAAAAACCTAAGACACACGCTAGCGTGCTGATAGAAGTGTCATTCTGTGATTAAACCTATAACTGTCACACAGCGCAAAAAAAAACAGGTCTCACATCTCTATTCAACCAAATCTGCACAGTTTTAGCTGGTCAAGTTATTTGTAGTGACCGTCAAAGCAGACTTTTTGTTCTGGGTTGAAAAAGCATTCCCAAATTTGCCATTCTGAAAATAACTAGTTTGTGGTATTTCAGGCCTACTTGAAATCTATCCCAAAAAGAAAATCTTACATTGAAGTTATTGACAGTATCATTCAGAAAAACCTAAGACACACGCTAGCGTGCTGATAGAAGTGTCATTCTGTGATTAAACCTATAACTGTCACACAGCGCAAAAAAAAACAGGTCTCACATCTCTATTCAACCAAATCTGCACAGTTTTAGCTGGTCAAGTTATTTGTAGTGACCGTCAAAGCAGACTTTTTGTTCTGGGTTGAAAAAGCATTCCCAAATTTGCCATTCTGAAAATAACTAGTTTGTGGTATTTCAGGCCTATTTGAAATCTATCCCAAAAAGAAAATCTTACATTGAAGTTATTGATAGTATCATTCAGAAAAACCTAAGACACACACTAGCGTGCTGATAGAAGTGTCATTCTGTGATTAAACCTATAACTGTCACACAGCGCAAAAAAAAACAGGTCTCACATCTCTATTCAACCAAATCTGCACAGTTTTAGCTGGTCAAGTTATTTGTAGTGACCGTCAAAGCAGACTTTTTGTTCTGGGTTGAAAAAGCATTCCCAAATTTGCCATTCTGAAAATAACTAGTTTGTGGTATTTCAGGCCTACTTGAAATCTATCCCAAAAAGAAAATCTTACATTGAAGTTATTGATAGTATCATTCAGAAAAACCTAAGACACACGCTAGCGTGCTGATAGAAGTGTCATTCTGTGATTAAACCTATAACTGTCACACAGCGCAAAATAAAACAGGTCTCACATCTTTATTCAACCAAATCTGCACAGTTTTAGCTGGTCAAGTTATTTCTAGTGACCGTCGAAGCAGACTTTTTGTTCTGGGTTGAAAAAGCATTCCCAAATTTGCCATTCTGAAAATAACTAGTTTGTGGTATTTCAGGCCTACTTGAAATCTATCCAAAAAAGAAAATCTTACATTGAAGTTATTGATAGTATCATTCAGAAAAACCTAAGACACACGCTAGCGTGCTGATAGAAGTGTCATTCTGTGATTAAACCTATAACTGTCACACAGCGCAAAAAAAAACAGGTCTCACATCTCTATTCAACCAAATCTGCACAGTTTTAGCTGGTCAAGTTATTTGTAGTGACCGTCAAAGCAGACTTTTTGTTCTGAGTTGAAAAAGCATTCCCAAATTTGCCATTCTGAAAATAACTAGTTTGTGGTATTTCAGGCCTACTTGAAATCTATCCCAAAAAGAAAATCTTACATTGAAGTTATTGATAGTATCATTCATAAAAACCTAAGACACACGCTAGCGTGCTGATAGAAGTGTCATTCTGTGATTAAACCTATAACTGTCACACAGCGCAAAAAAAAACAGGTCTCACATCTCTATTCAACCAAATCTGCACAGTTTTAGCTGGTCAAGTTATTTGTAGTGACCGTCAAAGCAGACTTTTTGTTCTGAGTTAAAAAAGCATTCCCAAATTTGCCATTCTGAAAATAACTAGTTTGTGGTATTTCAGGCCTACTTGAAATCTATCCCAAAAAGAAAATCTTACATTGAAGTTATTGATAGTATCATTCAGAAAAACCTAAGACACACGCTAGCGTGCTGATAGAAGTGTCATTCTGTGATTAAACCTATAACTGTCACACAGCGCAAAAAAAAAACAGGTCTCACATCTCTATTCAACCAAATCTGCACAGTTTTAGCTGGTCAAGTTATTTGTAGTGACCGTAAAAGCAGACTTTTTGTTCTGGGTTGAAAAAGCATTCCCAAATTTGCCATTCTCAAAATTGTGGTGAACGGGAACAATGAGGAAAACATCTAATAAGGGACGCGGACGTGGACATGGTCGTGGTGGTGTTAGTGGACCCTCTGGTGCTGGGAGAGGACGTGGCCGTTCTGCCACAGCCACACGTCCTAGTGAACCAACTACCTCAGGTCCCAGTTGCCAGCAGAATTTAAAGCGATATTTGGTGGGGCCCAATGCCGTTCTAAGGATGGTAAGGCCTGAGCAGGTACAGGCATTAGTCAATTGGGTGGCCGACAGTGGATCCAGCACGTTCACATTATCTCCCACCCAGTCTTCTGCAGAAAGCGCACAGATGGCGCATGAAAACCAAGCCCATCGGTCTGTCACATCACCCCCATGCATATCAGGGAAACTGTCTGAGCCTCAAGTTATGCAGCAGTCTCTTATGCTGTTTGAAGACTCTGCTGCCAGGGTTTCCCAAGGGCATCCACCTAGCCCTTCCCCAGGGGTGGAAGAGATAGAATGCACTAACGCACAACCACTTATTTTTCCTGATGATGAGGACATGGGAATACCACCTCAGCACGTCTCTGATGATGACGAAACACAGGTGCCAACTGCTGCGTCTTTCTGCAGTGTGCAGACTGAACAGGAGGTCAGGGATCAAGACTGGGTGGAAGACGATGCAGGGGACGATGAGGTCCTAGACCCCACATGGAATGAAGGTCGTGCCACTGACTTTCACAGTTCGGAGGAAGAGGCAGTGGTGAGACCGAGCCAACAGCGTAGCAAAAGAGGGAGCAGTGGGAAAAATCAGAACACCCGCCGCCAAGAGACTCCGCCTGCTACTGACCGCCGCCATCTGGGACCGAGCACCCCAAAGGCAGCTTCAAGGAGTTCCCTGGCATGGCACTTCTTCAAACAATGTGCTGACGACAAGACCCGAGTGGTTTGCACGCTGTGCCATCAGAGCCTGAAGCGAGGCATTAACGTTCTGAACCTTAGCACAACCTGCATGACCAGGCACCTGCATGCAAAGCATGAACTGCAGTGGAGTAAACACCTTAAAAACAAGGAAGTCACTCAGGCTCCCCCTGCTACATCTTCTGCTGTTGCCGCCTCGGCCTCTTCTGCTGCTGCTGCCGCCGCCTCAGCCTCTTCCTCCGCCTCTGGAGGAACGTTGGCACCTGCCGCCCAGCAAACATGGGATGTACCACCAACACCACTACCTGCGTCACCAAGCATCTCAACCATGTCACACGGCAGCGTTCAGCTCTCCATCTCACAAACATTTGAGAGAAAGCGTAAATTCTCACCTAGCCACCCTCGATCCCTGGCCCTGAAGGCCAGCATTTTTAAACTACTGGCCTATGAAATGCTGTCATTTAGGCTGGTGGTCACACACAGCTTCAAACAGCTCATGTCACTTGCTGTCCCACAGTATGTTGTTCCCAGCCGCCACTACTTCTCTAAGAGAGCCGTGCCTTCCCTGCACAAACAAGTGTCCGATAAAATCAAGTGTGCACTGCGCAACACCATCTGTGGCAAGGTCCACCTAACCACAGATACGTGGACCAGTAAGCATGGCCAGGGACGCTATATCTCCCTAACTGCACACTGGGTAAATGTAGTGGCGGCTGGGCCCCAGGCGGAGAGCTATTTGGCGCACGTCCTTCCGCCGCCAAGGATCGCAGGGCAACATTCTTTGCCTCCTGTCTCCTCCTCCTCCTACTCAGCTTCCTCCTCCTCTTCTTCCACCTGCTCATCCAGTCAGCCACACACCTTCACCACCAACTTCAGCACAGCACGGGGTAAACGTCAGCAGGCCATTCTGAAACTCGTATGTTTGGGGGACAGGCCCCACACCGCACAGGAGTTGTGGCGGGGTATAGAACAACAGACCAACGAGTGGTTGCTGCCGGTGAGCCTCAAGCCCGGCCTGGTGGTGTGCGATAATGGGCGAAATCTCGTTGCAGCTCTGGGACTAGCCGGTTTGACGCACATCCCTTGCCTGGCGCATGTGCTGAATTTGGTGGTGCAGAAGTTCATTCGCAACTACCCCGACATGTCAGAGCTGCTGCATAAAGTGCGGGCCGTCTGTTCGCGCTTCCGGCGTTCACACCCTGCCGCTGCTCGCC
Source organism: Bufo bufo (assembly GCF_905171765.1). NCBI lineage: Eukaryota > Metazoa > Chordata > Amphibia > Anura > Bufonidae > Bufo > Bufo bufo. The sequence goes on from NC_053389.1 coordinate 658,703,664, forward strand.
TGTCTGCGCTACAGCGTAACTTCGGCCTTCCCGCTCACCGCCTCATATGCGACGTGCCCACCAGGTGGAACTCCACCTTGCATATGCTGGACAGACTGTGCGAGCAGCAGCAGGCCATAGTGGAGTTTCAGCTGCACTCCATTTGAGACCTGTGTGCCCTGTTGCGCTGTTTCGAGTACTCCACCAACATGGCCAGTGGCGATGACGCCGTTATCAGCGTTACAATACCACTTCTATGTCTCCTTGAGAAAACACTTAGGGCGATGATGGAAGAGGAGGTGGCCCAGGAGGAAGAGGAGGAAGAGGGGTCATTTTTAGCACTTTCAGGCTAGTCTCTTCAAAGTGACTCAGAGGGAGATTTTTTGCAACACCAGAGGCCAGGTACAAATTTGGCCAGACAGGGCCCACTACTGGAGGACGAGGAGGACGAGGATGAGGAGGAGGTGGAGGAGGATGAGGATGAAGCATGTTCACAGCGGGGTGGCACCCAAAGCAGCTCGGGGCCATCACTGGTGTGTGCTGGGGGGAAACACAGGACGATGACGATACGCCTCCCACAGAGGACAGCTTGTCCTTACCTCTGGGCAGCCTGGCACACATGAGCGACTACATGCTGCAGTGCCTGCGCAACGACAGCAGAGTTGCCCACATTTTAACATGTGCAGACTACTGGGTTGCCACCCTGCTGGATCCCCGGTACAAAGACAATGTGCCCACCTTACTTCCTACACTGGAGCGTGATAGGAAGATGCGCGAGTACAAGCGCACGTTGGTAGACGCGCTACTGAGAGCATTCCCAAATGTCACAGGGGAACCAGTGGAAGCCCAAGGCGAAGGCAGAGGAGGAGCAAGAGGTCGCCAACGCAGCTGTGTCACGGCCAGCTCCTCTGAGGGCAGGGTTAACATGGCAGAGATGTGGAAAAGTTTTGTCACCACGCCACAGCTAACTGCACCACCTCCTGATACGGAACGTGTTAGCAGGAGGCAACATTTCACTAACATGGTGGAACAGTACCTGTGCACACCCCTCCACATACTGACTGATGGTTCGGCCCCATTCAACTTCTGGGTCTCCAAATTGTCCACGTGGCCAGAGCTAGCCTTTTATGCCTTGGAGGTGCTGGCCTGCCCGGCGGCCAGCGTTTTGTCTGAACGTGTATTCAGCACGGCAGGGGGCGTCATTACAGACAAACGCAGCCGCCTGTCTACAGCCAATGTGGACAAGCTGACGTTCATAAAAATGAACCAGGCATGGATCCCACAGGACCTGTCCATCCCTTGTGCAGATTAGATATTAACTACCTCCCCTTAACAATATATTATTCTACTCCAGGGCACTTCCTCATTCAATACTATTTTTAATTTCATTTTACCATTATATTGTGGGGCAACCCAAAGTTGAATGAACCTCTCCTCTGTCTGGGTGCCGGGGCCTAAATGTGTGACAGTGGCCTGTTCCAGTGGTGGGTGACGTGAAGCCTGATTCTCTGCTATGACATGAAGACAGATTCTGTGCTGACATAAGGCCAGATTCTCTGTTACGGGACCTCTCTCCTCTGCCTGGGTGCCTGGGCCTAAATGTGTGACAGTGGCCTGTTCCAGTGGTGGGTGACGTGATGCCTGATTCTCTGCTTTGACATGAAGACAGATTCTGTGCTGACATAAGGCCAGATTCTCTGTTACAGGACCTCTCTCCTCTGTCTGGGTGCCGGGGCCTAAATGTGTGACAGTGGCCTGTTCCAGTGGTGGGTGACGTGAAGCTTGATTCTCTGCTATGACATGAAGACAGATTCTGCGCTGACATAAGGCCAGATTCTCTGTTACGGGACCGCTCTCCTCTGTCTGGGTGCCGGGGCCTAAATGTGTGACAGTGGCCTGTTCCAGTGGTGGGTGACGTGAAGCCTGATTCTCTGCTATGACATGAATACAGATTCTGCGCTGACATAAGGCCAGATTCTCTGTTACGGGACCTCTCTCCTCTGCCTGGGTGCCTGGGCCTAAATGTGTGACAGTGGCCTGTTCCAGTGGTGGCTGACGTGAAGCCTGATTCTCTGCTATGACATGAAGACAGATTCTGCGCTGACATAAGGCCAGATTCTCTGTTACGGGACCGCTCTCCTCTGTCTGGGTGCCGGGGCCTAAATGTGTGACAGTGGCCTGTTCCAGTGGTGGGTGACGTGATGCCTGATTCTCTGCTTTGACATGAAGACAGATTCTGTGCTGACATAAGGCCAGATTCTCTGTTACAGGACCTCTCTCCTCTGTCTGGGTGCCGGGGCCTAAATGTGTGACAGTGGCCTGTTCCAGTGGTGGGTGACGTGAAGCTTGATTCTCTGCTATGACATGAAGACAGATTCTGCGCTGACATAAGGCCAGATTCTCTGTTACGGGACCGCTCTCCTCTGTCTGGGTGCCGGGGCCTAAATGTGTGACAGTGGCCTGTTCCAGTGGTGGGTGACGTGAAGCCTGATTCTCTGCTATGACATGAATACAGATTCTGCGCTGACATAAGGCCAGATTCTCTGTTACGGGACCTCTCTCCTCTGCCTGGGTGCCTGGGCCTAAATGTGTGACAGTGGCCTGTTCCAGTGGTGGCTGACGTGAAGCCTGATTCTCTGCTATGACATGAAGACAGATTCTGCGCTGACATAAGGCCAGATTCTCTGTTACGGGACCGCTCTCCTCTGTCTGGGTGCCGGGGCCTAAATGTGTGACAGTGGCCTGTTCCAGTGGTGGGTGACGTGAAGCCTGATTCTCTGTTATGACATGAATACAGATTCTGCGCTGACATAAGGCCAGATTCTCTGTTACGGGACCTCTCTCCTCTGCCTGGGTGCCTGGGCCTAAATGTGTGACAGTGGCCTGTTCCAGTGGTGGCTGACGTGAAGCCTGATTCTCTGCTTTGACATGAAGACAGATTCTGTGCTGACATAAGGCCAGATTCTCTGTTACAGGACCTCTCTCCTCTGTCTGGGTGCCGGGGCCTAAATGTGTGACAGTGGCCTGTTCCAGTGGTGGGTGACGTGAAGCTTGATTCTCTGCTATGACATGAAGACAGATTCTGCGCTGACATAAGGCCAGATTCTCTGTTACGGGACCGCTCTCCTCTGTCTGGGTGCCGGGGCCTAAATGTGTGACAGTGGCCTGTTCCAGTGGTGGGTGACGTGAAGCCTGATTCTCTGCTATGACATGAATACAGATTCTGCGCTGACATAAGGCCAGATTCTCTGTTACGGGACCTCTCTCCTCTGCCTGGGTGCCTGGGCCTAAATGTGTGACAGTGGCCTGTTCCAGTGGTGGCTGACGTGAAGCCTGATTCTCTGCTATGACATGAAGACAGATTCTGCGCTGACATAAGGCCAGATTCTCTGTTACGGGACCGCTCTCCTCTGTCTGGGTGCCGGGGCCTAAATGTGTGACAGTGGCCTGTTCCAGTGGTGGGTGACGTGAAGCCTGATTCTCTGTTATGACATGAATACAGATTCTGCGCTGACATAAGGCCAGATTCTCTGTTACGGGACCTCTCTCCTCTGCCTGGGTGCCTGGGCCTAAATGTGTGACAGTGGCCTGTTCCAGTGGTGGCTGACGTGAAGCCTGATTCTCTGCTATGACATGAAGACAGATTCTGCGCTGACATAAGGCCAGATTCTCTGTTACGGGACCGCTCTCCTCTGTCTGGGTGCCGGGGCCTAAATGTGTGACAGTGGCCTGTTCCAATGGTGGGTGACGTGATGCCTGATTCTCTGCTATGACATGAAGACAGATTCTGTGCTGACATAAGGCCAGATTCTCTGTTACGGGACCTCTCTCCTCTGCCTGGGTGCCTGGGCCTAAATGTGTGACAGTGGCCTGTTCCAGTGGTGGGTGACGTGATGCCTGATTCTCTGCTATGACATGAAGACAGATTCTGTGCTGACATAAGGCCAGATTCTCTGTTACGGGACCGCTCTCCTCTGTCTGGGTGCCGGGGCCTAAATGTGTGACAGTGGCCTGTTCCAGTGGTGGGTGACGTGAAGCCTGATTCTCTGCTATGACATGAAGACTGATTCTGCGCTGACATGAAGCCAGATTCTCTGCTATGGCATGAAGAGACTGATTCTCTGCTGACATGAAGCCAGATTCTTTGCTATGGCATGAAGAGACTGATTCTCTGCTGACGTGAAGCCAGATTCTCTGCTATGGGACCTCTGTCCAATTGATATTGGTTCATTTTTATTTTTTTAATTTTAATTTTAATTCATTTCCCTATCCACATTTGTTTGCAGGGGATTTACCTACATGTTGCTGCCTTTTGCAGCCCTCTAGCTCTTTCCTGGGCTGTTTTACAGACTTTTTAGTGCCCAAAAGTTCGGGTCCCCATTGACTTCAATAGGGATTCGGGTTCGGCCGAACTTCTCGAACCCGAACATCCAGGTGTTCGTTCAACTCTAGTTTCTATCACTTGCTATGACATATTTAGCTGTCAGACACTAGCGATCCGCTAGTGTCTGCTCTAACAAACCATCCTAATATGATAGGTTTTGGGGCAGCTGTTTCGCTAAAATAACAACTTATATCTATATGCTAATGAGCCTCTAGGTGCTATGGGGGCATCATTAGCACCTAGAGGCTCCGTCTACCTTCATAAACTGCCGCCGCTTAGCGCGTCCCTCCAACCCGCCCATCTCCTGCTGAATGCGATCCTCTCCGTGCGCGTCTCTGTTCGGCGCATGCGCAGTGAATGTCTGACCGCTTCCCTGCTCAGACATCTCCACTGCGCCTGCGCCGATGACATCATAGTGCTCCGAGGAACAGGCGCAGTGGAGATGTCTGTGCAGGGAAGCGGTCAGACATTCACTGCGCATGCGCCGAACAGAGACGCGCACGGAGAGGATCGCATTCAGCAGGAGATGGGCGGGCTGGAGGGACGCGCTGGGCGGTGGCAGTTTGTGAAGGGAGACGGAGCCTCTAGGTGCTAATGACGCCCCCATAGCACCTAGATGCTCATTAGCATATAGATATAAGTTGTTATTTTAGCGAAACGGCTGCCCCAAAACCTATCATATTAGGATGGTTTGTTAGAGCAGACACTAGCGGATCGCTAGTGTCTGACACCTAAATATGTGATACCAAGTGATAGAAACCATTTAAGAAAAGTCTGTGTGAAAGAAATTAAGCGGGTAATGAACATGAATTGTGCTTATTGTAAATGTTAAGTATTCTCCATTTTTAAGTCTTTATGCTTAAATGTATTTGCCTTCCACATCTATGAGTCATGAAGAGCATGAATTTGTCCAGTCTGTAAGGGAAGAAACTGGTTCCTTAGATGCTGTCACATTTATAAGGAATATAGACATGGCAAATAGGGAACTACTCAAATATTGAAACAGTATGAAATCTAGAAAATACATTTTGCAATATTTTGAATCATGTGTGTGTACGTAATGTCTAGATGTACTTTTACATTATACCATTATGCTTCTTATTGGTTGCTTTGATAGATGCTTGTAATTGGTTATATTAAGATTAGTTTATAAGAGGGGTAGACGTAGACCCACCCAGCCTAAAATTAATAAGAGTTGCATAGGCTATTCCTGGCAGAGAATCCATTTCACAGCAACCTTGTCTGAGTCTTTGATTCTTAGGCCAGACAACTTCCATTGGCACAAGAGAGGACCATTAACTAATTTGAATCCCAAAGACAAACGAGGTGTAGTACTGTTGTATGGGACTTGTCCTAAATTGCAGCAATGGTTTTTGGTGCCCTGTGTAAGGACCCATCAGAAGTCCAAGGGGACGATCCTGGGATAGCATTGGTCATTAGGGTAACTGGGAAATGTAACTTTAAATAAACAGGTAAGATATTTTGTTCTTACTGTGCTTTCCCACTTGTCATGACCATTTTTCAAGTATTGTCATTTTGTTGAATTTGGGGATTCAAAGAATACCCTTGTCTGTAGAGCAATGCATGAATGGGTTTTAGTGTGATTCCTGTGTGGTAAGTGAGACTGATGAGTTTGAGAATGAACAAGGGGCATGTTGTGTTGCTGGGTGGCCTGAAAGTGTGGGCTGTAAAGAACGAGATACTGTGTACAGTGGTGTTCATTACATTACAAAGACCTGCAAGTTGAAGGGACCAGAGTTTAGTGGTATGAACTAGAATAGGAGAAATCTAGAAGAGATTTGAGAAACAGTGCCTGCACAAATATTTAGTGAATCACTAGCTGCCCAACCCCCTTGGGGTTTGTAACCATGCTCTTGGTATTTATAGGGGACCCAACTGTTACCTGACTTGCAGAGCTTTATGTAAGCAGGTTGGAGCCCGGTCTGCGGAGCTTTGTGTGAGCGACTAGTAAGGCGCAAATCATTGTGTTTGCATATTGACTGTTGAAGTGGCACCTGTGTCCAGGGGTAGGAACAGCCAAGGGAAGGAGAATCTGATCAACTCCTCTTCAATGGGAACCCTGCAGTCAAAAACAAACTTTGAAAGAGAAGCATCCCTCAGGGAGAGAGGACTGCAGTGGATATCATTGAGAGACAGTGTGAAGCTGTGGCAGTGAAAGATACAAACAGGATTTTCAGGAGACCAGCTATACTAAAAGATGGTTGTTTAAATCTGGAAAGATGGAAATAGTTCCAAAGGATGAATAGACTCTGGATAGTGTGGAATTCAGAAACAAGTAGAGCAGTAGATTGAAGCATATGAATTAATGTTCACAATACGTGAGAAGGTGAGAGGCTGAGAAGCAGAGGCTGTGTGGAAAGCAAAGATTGCATGGAGAGTATGATGTAGAAAAGATAGGAAAGTGTATCTTTTTTACAGATGGGAAAAGAAAGTGTACATTATTATGAGGTACGTAGAAGAAGAACATGCTGCTGTAAGAGCAGTCACAATGAGACTGATGCCAACAGCACCCATGATTTTATAAGCACATACAGTACAAAAATGCCATCTTGTAGTTCACCAGAGTCCCCAGTGTCTCAAGGCATAGATGTACCTTAGCTGCACAGTACCATGCTGAAATGTTGCTGCTTGCAGCTTACAGTACGTGCTGAAAATAATGTAGCTTATACTTGGCAGTGACTCGGACTCCTCTTGCATATTGGATTCCGTTATGGATTTAGGTGGAAGGCACTCCTAACAATAGCAAATTAAATTGGTACACATTACACATTTCAACATAAATATTTTGTATGTTTGTAACATAAGCACTGTTGAAATTATGACTTCCATGAAATGTGGGTTTCGTTAGACAAAAAAATGTCTGCACCCTTCCAGAAACAATGTCTCTCTTGCTATTAGACCATGTGAAGTATTACAGTTCAATCTCAATAATTTAAAAGGATTCTCTACTTTGGACAATTTATGCTTATTAGAATAATAAAGCATCCTCCTGATGGGACCCCCAACACTTAGCTGTTATCTGTGCGGAAAAACCTTGTAATAGAGAGACAGAAGCTATTTGTAACCATTCTCCACTCTGGCTGAGAGATGAGGACCATAAACGGAAGACGACCCTCTATTTACTCAGAATTCCTTAATAGGTCACTGTATACGAACATGATTTTTCTAACAAAGACAACCCCTTTAAATCAGACTGAGCTGCAACTACAGACAGTCTGTGGACAAGAGTGTGGCTCCCATCTGAAGAAAACATCTTTTTTTAATCTTAGCAATCAATAATTTCTTTCTGTTGGAAGGTGTTCTCCTCAAGCAGTTAAATCACAAAAAGAGATTCAGCAGGAACAATGTGAAATTCAAACTAAAGTAGTCAAATTGAGTTACAAAATGAGTAAAGAGGTAGTTAATTACATGAGAGAACAGAAATTCAAGGAGCTTAAAGGTAACAGGAGGATTGCGGTTAGCAGGACAGTACGGCTCAAGAGTTGATTTTGTAATTAGAAATAATCAGTACATACTTAAAAAAAGAAAGGAATGATCCAGATGGAAGGAAAAACGGAATATATCAGTCAAATCAAGATTAACATCTATTGAGAGAACAGAAAAAGATTTTCTAGTCTATTATGAACCATACATAAAAGATATAAGAGGGAGGAGTGAAGAAAATCATTGCTAGGAGATTGTGATAGAATATTTTAATGGATGTTGTCAGAAGATCATCAGCAGAAATAAGTTGTTATGATTAGGGTGCAGGCGGGTGCATTGAGAAGTAAGCACCACTGCTCGCGTTCTGTTTCCCTGTTACCAGGCCCAATCTTGAGGCTCTAGTCAATCAGAGGTGATGCGGACATACCCGGCGTTATGATGTCATGCAAGCCACATGATCGGGGATGCCCCATGTGACCTGCAAGCATTGTCTATTTGAACAGGCAACTGCTGGCCAAAGTTTCCTGTTAATTAGGTCTTCTGTATTTCACTAGCTTGCCTACTGTGACTACACGGTTGTGGAAGAAAAACTAGCTCAGTCTATGAAAAAAGGGGATAAGACATTCTTCAGATATATAAATGAAAAAAGGAAATTAAAACAAGGAATAACTAAATTAAAAACAAAGAACTGAAGGTATGTAGAAGAGAATAAAGGGCTAGCCGACTGCCTTAATGAATACTTCTGTTCAGTTTTTACAAAAGAAAAAGGAGAAGGACCTCCACTAGAAAGGATGACTAATAAATCATTTGATGCATGTATCTTTACAGAGGAAGATGTTCTAAGTTTGCTGTCTAAGGTGAAGACAAATAAGTCACAGGGGCCTGATGAGATACACCCAAAATTATTAAAAGAGCTTAGTGGTGAGCTGGCAAAACCGCTAACAGATTTATTTAACCAATCATTAGTAACAGGAGTCGTCCCGGAAGATTGGAAATTGGCAAATGTCGTGCCCATTCACAAGAAAGGTAGTAGGGAGGAATCGAGCAACTATAGACCAGTGAGTCTGACATCAATAGTAGGCAAATTAATGGAAACCCTATTAAAGGATAGGATTGTGGAACATCTAAAATCCCATGGATTGCAAGATGAAAAAAACATGGGTTTACTTCAGGGAGATCATGTCAAACAAATCTTATAGATTTTTTTGACTGGGTGACTAAAATAATAGACGGTGGAGGTGCAGTAGACATCGCATATCTAGATTTTAGTAAGGCTTTTGACACTGTCCCACATAGAAGACTTATCAATAAACTGCAGTCATTGAGCATGGACTCCCATATTGTTGAGTGGATTAGGCAGTGGCTGAGTGACAGACAACAGAGGGTTGTAGTCAATGGAGAACATTCAAAACAAGGTCATGTTACCAGTGGGGTTCCACAGGGATCTGTACTGGGACCAATTTTGTTTAATATCTTCATAAGTGATATTGCAAAAGGCCTCGATGGGAAGGTGTGTCTTTTTGCTGATGACACAAAGATATGTAACAGGGTTGATGTTCCTGGAGGGAAACGCCAAATGGAAAAGGATTTAGGAAAACTAGAAGAATGGTCAGAACTCTGGCAACTGAAATTTAATGTGGATAAGTGCAAGATAATGCCCCTGGGGCGTAAAAACCCAAGGGCAGAATATAGAATATTTGACACAGTCCTGACCTCAGTATCTGAGGAAAAGTATTTAGGAGTAATTATTTCAGAAGACTTAAAGGTGGGAAGACAATGTAATAGGGCAGCACGAAATGCCAGCAGAATGCTTGGATGTATAGGGAGAGGTATAAGCAGTAGAAAGAGTGAAGTGCTTATGCCGCTGTACAGAACACTGGTGAGACCTCACTTGGAGTATTGTGCGCAGTACTGGAGGCCATATCTCGAGAAGGATATAGATACTCTAGAGAGAGTTCAGAGAAGAGCTACTAAACTAGTACATGGATTGCAGGATAAAACTTACCAGGAAAGGTTAAAGGACCTTAACATGTATAGCTTGGAAGAAAGAAGAGACAGAGGGGATATGATAGAAACTTTTAAATACATAAAGGGAATCAACTCGGTAAAGGAGGAGAGCATATTTAAAAGAAGAAAAACTACCACAAGAGGACACAGTTTTAAATTAGAGGGGCAAAGGTTTAAAAGTAATATAAGGAAGTATTACTTTACTGAGAGAGTAGTGGATGCATGGAATAGCCTTCCTGCAGAAGTGGTAGCTGCAAATACAGTGAAGGGGTTTCAAGCGTGCATGGGATAGGCATATGGCTATCCTTCATATAAGATAGGGCCAGGGGCTATCCATAGTATTCAGATATATTGGGCAGACTAGATGGGCCAAATGGTTCTTATCTGCCGACACATTCTATGTTTCTATGTTTCTATGTTTCTATGTTTTTGGATCTTGTATTTTCCCTGACTACGGACTGTTTGTTTGTTTCTCCTGGTTTGACTTCAGCTTGGATTTGGACCTGCTTTCACCTGACATACTAGACCTTGATGTTACCTCTCGTGTTTTACTTCAGCTTGGTATTGTATTCCTCTTTGCTTTCCGATTTTGCTCTGATTGTACTCTAAGCTTTTCTTCAGTTTTTTTGCATCATTCATTTTCTGTGAGCCTGTCAGTTTGTTAATATACACTGCTCAAAAAAATAAAGGGAACACAAAAATAACACATCCTAGATCTGAGCTAATTAAATATTCTTCTGAAATACTTTGTTCTTTACATAGTTGAATGTGCTGACAACAAAATCACACAAACAGGCTGATCCAACTTTGATGTAATGTCCTTAAAACAAGTCAAAATGAGGCTCAGTAGTGTGTGTGCCTCCACGTGCCTGTATGACCTCCCTACAACGCCTGTGCATGCTCCTGATGAGGTGGTGGACGGTCTCCTGAGGGATCTCCTCCCAGACCTGGACTAAAGCATCTGCCAACTCCTGGACAGTCTGTGGTGCAACGTGAAGTTGGTGGATAGAGCGAGACATGATGTCCCAGATGTGCTCAATTGGATTCAGTTCTGGGGAATGGGCGGGCCAGTCCATAGCATCAATGCCTTCGTCTTGCAGGAACTGCTGACACACTCCAGCCACATGAGGTCTTGCATTAGGAGGAACCCAGGGCCAACCGCACCAGCATATGGTCTCACAAGGGGTCTGAGGATCTCATCTCGGTACCTAATGGCAGTCAGGCTACCTCTGGCGAGCACATGGAGGGCTGTGCGGCCCTCCAAAGAAATGCCACCCCACACCATTACTGACCCAATGCCAAACCGGTCATGCTGGAGGATGTTGCAGGCAGCAGAACGTTCTCCACGGCGTCTCAAGACTCTGTCACGTCTGTCACATGTGCTCAGTGTGAACCTGCTTTCATCTGTGAAGAGCACAGGGCGCCAGTGGCGAATTTGCCAATCTTGGTGTTCTCTGGCAAATGCCAAACGTCCTGCACGGTGTAGGGCTGTAAGCACAACCCCCACCTGTGGACGTCGGGCCCTCATATCACCCTCATGGAGTCTGTTTCTGATCGTTTGAGCAGACACATGCACATTTGTGGCCTGCTGGAGGTCATTTTGCAGGGCTCTGGCAGTGCTCCTCCTGTTCCTCCTTGCACAAAGGCGGAGGTAGCAGTCCTGCTGCTGGGTTGTTGCCCTCCTACGGCCTCCTCCACGTCTCCTGATTTACCGGCCTGTCACCTGGTAGCGCCTCCATGCTCTGGACACTACGCTGACAGACACAGCAAACCTTCTTGCCACAGCTCGCATTGATGTGCCATCCTGGACAAGCTGCACTACCTGAGCCACTTGTGTGGGTTGTAGACTCCGTCTCATGCTACCACTAGAGTGAAAGCACCGCCAGCATTCAAAAGTGACCAAAACATCAGCCAGGAAGCATAGGAACTGAGAAGTGGTCTGTGGTCACCACCTGCAGAACCACTCCTTTATTGGAGGTGTCTTGCTAATTGCCTATAATTTCCACCTGTTGTCTATCCCATTTGCACAACAGCATGTGAAATTGATTGTCACTCAGTGTTGCTTCCTAAGTGGACAGTTTGATTTCACAGAAGTGTGATTGACTTGGAGTTACATTGTGTTGTTTAAGTGTTCCCTTTATTTTTTTGAGCAGTGTATTTTTCTTGTTGTAATGAATAAGATACTAAGATAAAGGTCTCTAAAGGCTTTTCAACACTTGCAGCCCAATAACAAAAAGCTGTAATGACAGAGCTGTCTAATGGCTTTGGATCCCCAAATAATCGTTCCCTGCACTTGTATATTGCTTTCCTATCAATATCCTTAGCGCCTTCTGACATCTCTCCCTGCACTAAGATGCTGTGAAATGATTCCTCCCTATCCTTTCCCTGCACTTATAAATCATTTTTTTCTGTCTTTTTTCAGAATTTTCCAATTGCTCTCCCTAGCGCCTTCACACGTCTGTCCCTGCACTCTGAATGCTGGAAAGTGTCTGACTCTAAGATGGCCGTCATATTTATAGGGCTGTGACATTACAGGGCTGGCTGGCTGCTGATTGGCTGCATGCAGGCATGTCAATCTGGGTGATCCCGCCTTCCCAGAGTTCCTTGCCCCATGTCCTCAGTCCTCACACGTGTAGCCACCATTTTAGGAAAGTCAGCTCCAAAGTTAAGTTGAAAGTCTATGGCCTTGTGCCATTTATGTTTTATTGATTGAGTTTTCTTTATCTCTGGTGTTCAAAAAGCAGTGTGCTACAGCTATAGTGTTTTCTCAGGTGTTTTTCCTATAGAGAAGGAAATGAAAAAGAAATGACCATCCACACAAAAAAAAGCAGACAGGACTTTTTGTCCTATCGAAAATAACTTACCTGATTGAAATGACACAAACTTATGTCCATTCAAACAACTGGAGATTAAAACAAATCAGTTTTCTTTTTCTTTTTTCTGTTCTACTTACAGATCATAAGAATGGAAATCTAAATGCCTATATAAAAACAGCCTTACCAGACTCTTATTTTATGCATGTAAACAATTTACTGGAGGCTGATAAAGAAAAACTAAGCAAACCTAAAGCCAAAGCAATCTATCATGTATGATTTCATGTTGGAATTTTGGTGCATGTTTAAAGGGATTTTCTATGTTTTTATTTTAATGGCCTATCCTCAAGATACGTCATCTATATTAGTTTGCCAGGGGGTCCGACTCCTGGTACCTCCGCAGATCAGCTGTTTGAAGAGTCTGTAGCACTTTGGTGAATGCTACTTTTTCTTCCTAGGCCAGTGTAGAGGGAAGTCAGGTGGGCGTATGGATATGGATAGATAGATAGATGTATCTGCCCCTTCATTGATATTTGTAGGTATGTATGTATATGGGCCCCCTTATATGGCCAATAGGGATATATATTCCCTGTATGGCCGTGTATATATTCCCTCTTATGTAGATGTATATATGAGGATGTGTGTATGCAGTGCATACATCTGTATATGTGTATCTGCCATGGCTCTCCCCCAGGTATATATATATATGTATATATATATATATGTGTGTGTATATATATATATATATATATATATGGGCCTATAACTGCCCATGTATGCCCCAGGTTTATAATGAGTATATATGTGTATATAGATGCGCCCCAAGTATCTATATACATATATATACTTAAATGCAGCCAATTTTATGCCTCCAGGTGGCTGGTGACTTCAAAGGCTAAGGGATCAATAGATATGAGGCCTTTTGTTGAGTTTCCCCAGCTTATCAGCCTAGTTACTATACTCTCCCCCACCTTGTGTTTGTGACATGGCTGGGCGTGTGGTGCTGCTAGCCTCAGGTGGCCAACTGGCTGTCCTAAGTGCAGGCATACGTCACAGTCACACTATGATGTCACATCCCTGAGGAGGGGGGAAGTGAGCTGTTTCTGAGGCTGATATATGAGCCCCAAGCCAGGAACTGGACTACAAACAGTCTCTTGGAACTGGACTACAAACAGAGACACATGGGAGAGAGCAGCTCCATGACGTGCCCCTGGAGAAGGCCTAGTAACCCTGGAAGGGCTAAGTATACCCCTCCAGCAGTAACCCTTAATTGCTGCCCTTATTAACCCCTACCTGTCTAGCCCCTACCTACCCCTTACATACCCCCTATATCCCCAACAAACCCCTTCCCTTCCACCAACACATCCCATTGCAATCTCTATCCCTGCAGGCCCTGTCCTACATTACCCCTTTTACCCCTGCTGTACCCCTGTAACCCTGTGTCTGTGGCATGCATTTACCCTTGCAGCGCCACCATTAACCCTTCGTTCATAGGGATAGTTTAGAGCCAGGTTGGGTGTGCTGCTAATGAATGTATTTAAGTGTATTGTATAGAGAGTGTGTGGGGTGGAACTTGGGATTTAATAGTGTATTTAGTGCTGTATTGTGTACTGTAGGTGATAATAAATATCTTGTATTATTTGTATTATACCTACTGTGTAACGTGTGGTTATTAGCGGTAGCTAGCTCAGTTAGGCGCTTGCAGCTAGCTTAGTGATTAGCGTAAGGCAAGGTGAAAGTATTATTCTTTATTAAAGGTATAAATAGGCGGAGTCATCGGTAGACGGCTCCTCCTATTTATGAATATAAATTATTGATATATGCAAAAATATTGGTAATTAATATTCCCCCTTAACAGCCAGTGATATCATTAATTGGTCACATGGCCTATACGCAGCTTAGTCCCATTCAAGTAAATAGGGTTGAGCTGCAATACCAAGCTGAGCTTCTATCCAAAATCTGTTTTTACAAATCCATATTTACACAAAAACACTAACTGCAAATATGTTTATATTTGTGATCGGATCGGCTAGCAGATGATGAGCCCTAACCTTAGCAGTGGGGGTGTGGCGGAACTGCTTGTGTAAGGAAAGCCTAAAGGGGGCCACCTTGGAAGGAGGATGTGTGAGTTGAGGGCTGTGGGTGGGAGGGTGAGCTGAAGCTGAAGACCGCATCACCCAGGAGCTCGCTGCTCCCACCTTTTGTAGTGGTGCTGGCGCCTCCCCTCACACAAATGCGGCGTCTGCCGCGCCTATACTTGTGATCGGATCGGCTAGCAGATGATGAGCCCTAACCTTAGCAGTGGGGGTGTGGCGGAACTGCTTGTGTAAGGAAAGCCTAAAGGGGTCAAAAATGACGCGTGAGACACGGATGGTACAAAGGACTCATGTTACGGACTTACAGTAATACATTCTGAAAAGCACAAGACATTTCGGAGCGTGGAATGGGAATGTACCTGGTATAGCATGAAGACTGCCACCGACCTAGTTTCTTTATAATGTGCGCCGGTGTGCTATTTTTTTAAGCTGCGCCTATCCTAAAGGAATGCCCCGTGATTGATCGCGGGTTTACCTTTAGCTTGGAGAGGAGGATCCGGATGTGCTTTAGGAAGACTTGAATGCTGAGGGGAACGGAGCCAAGAGCTAGTAGGGGAGATCAGCTGAATCATCGTCAGCCTGGGCCCACAGGTGCCTATAAATAGCCTAGTAATCAGCCAGCCTGGGCCCACAGGTGCGTATAATCAGCCTAGCAATCAGCCAGCCTGGGCCAACAGGTAAGTGTAATTAGCCCTGTAATCAGCCTCCCCTCCCACAAATGCAGCAATATATTTGCTTAATACCTGTGGTCGGATACGCTATCAGAAAGGTGAACCTAACCTATCTACCCCTATCTACAACAAGCAGTAGAATTATGCCATGACTGCCGTGGTAGGGCAGCCTAAGGGGCCAAAAAGAGCAGACCTTGTTTAGAGTAAATATATACATACCGTTACGACACCCGATTTTGAACGGAAAAGACCTTTCACGATGGAGGTGCGGAATATACCGTATATATCACAGTGACTTCCATCTACCTTACCTCTTTGTCATGTGTACCGCCACATCGTACTTGGGGATGGTTAATGCTGATGCAATTGAAAGAGTGGCCAGTAACCAGAAACGATTTACTCCTATGTTGACTAACATATGACCATATTACGAGAAGGTCTGAATCCTGAGAGCTGCAGACTGAAACAAACAATGGTGAATCTGTTGGAAGGGCCTAGATGAATTCCAACCATCCGCCCAGGGCCCTGATCGGGCACCAACTGTTCCTGGTGGCAAAATACTTTACCTCTACTTATTCCCCAGGCCACACTTCCTATTAAGGGCCCACAAGTCAGAACATGGTGTCTGCCGTCTTACTGTAGTAGTAAATTAAGTGAAATGTGTAAACCCACCGAGCCTGGGGAACCGTCCACAGGAATACATGGCTATTTCGATTAACGAGCTAATGTTGCCTGTAATGAGGACAGAACGTACACGATACCTGCAGTTGTGACAGAAAATGCTTAAGGTCGTGATAAACTGTGTATGCTGCGCCTGTAGTCGTGATAGGACTAGTCGTGTCAGAAGACATGACAGACTTCGTAAGCTGCGCCTTATTACTGTACCTCCTACTGGAAGATGGACCGATACCCAGGACTTAGGCCGGACACCAACACCCTCAGCCCGAGTTTGTAGATGAAGTAAGCATGCCTGGGAGAAGATGATGTCCGCAAAGGCAGGCTTGGGATGACTGCTTATAAAGAAAACAATGAAACCCAACAACCTAGAAAATAAAAGTCAGGGAAAACAATAACGTGAGTGAGACTCTAATGGCACAAGTCACACATGCGAGCCACCACAAGAAAATTGTATTGCGAGCCACAGATAACCGAGCCATGCGAGCGGGTCTGAAGGCAGAAAAAGACATGGAACTTACTTGTTGTGGGACTACGCAGCCGGCCTCGAATGGCGTTGTTGTGTGTAAAATTTAAACGGAGAAGCCATACGTGAGAGACTCTAATGGCGGAGCCATGCGTGAGAGACTCTAATGGCAGAGACATATGTAACACTAAAAGGGGGAAGCCATACGTGAGAGACTCTAATGGCTAAGCCATGCGTGAGAGACTCTAATGGCGGAGTCATATGTGACACTAAAAGGGAGAAGCCATACGTGAGAGACTCTAATGGCGGAGCCATGCATGAGAGACTCTAATGGCGGAGTCATATGTGTAACACTAAAACGGAGAAGCCGTTCGTGAGAGACTAATGGCGGAGTCATATGTGTACAACTAAAACGGAGAAGCCATGCGTGAGAGACTAATGGCGGAGTCATGTGTGTAAAACTAAAACGGAGAAGCCATACGTGAGAGACTAATGGCTAAGCCATGTGTGAGAGACTAATGCCGGAGTCATATGTGTAAACCTAAAACGGAGAAGCCATGCGAGAGAGACTAATGGCGGAGTCATATGTGTAAACCTAAAAACGAAGAAGCCATGCGTGAGAGACTAATGGCGAAGCCATGCGTGGGAGGCTCTAATGGCGGAGTCATGTGTGTGAAACTAAACGGAGAGCCATGCGTGAGAGACTCTAATGGCGGAGCCAAGCGTGAGAGACTCATGGCGGAGTCATATGTGTAAACCTGAAAACGGAGAAGCCATGCGTGAGAGACTCTAATGGTGGAGCCATATGTGTAACACTAAAACGGAGAAGTCATGCGTGAGAGACTAATGGCGGAGCCATGCGAGAGAGATTCTTTTTTTTTATTTCTTTTTTATTAACCACTTATGCAGCTCCAGTATGACTTGGGGACTCGCATAACCATGACCCTCTCCGACAACCTAGGATGCTAACCAGCCTACACCATATTGTACCCCTAACGAACAACATGAAGAACGGTCATCGGGCCCCCTAAGCCATGAGGCCCCCTGAAGCCAAGAGACTGACCTGGATGACCTTACAGTGACGATAAGTAATTAAAACGTGAGCCAGACCTAATGGAAAATGCATAGACATTAGTGATCCGAACCACTTGCATAAACAAAACATTAACCAACCGCAAAATTGAAACAGATGGGAGAAAAACAAGAGCCAGAGGCATTGCATTTCGCTAAGAAAAGACCCTTGTCGTGACAAACAAATGAACAACTGTGAAAACATAGTAGGAACTTACTCCTATTGGCCCACTGTCCACTAGGGAGCTATTTGGTTAACTGGGGCGGGAGATCAATCTGAGTGAATGCGAACCAGAAGTAAAGGAGACCAGTCTGAGTGAATGCAAACCAGGATTTAAAGAACACCACCCATTTTTTTTTTTTTTGCTTTTTCTTTTTTCTTCCCCTCTCTCTTCCCCCCAAGTAAACAGAAAAAGGTAGGCCTAAGGAATGTAACAAACCACCGAGGAAAGAAACGTAAGCCTGAAAAGAAAGCAGCTATGTTTATCGGAAGAGCAGTATCAGAGCGGTGTGCTGATAGCCCTAGTAAGAATACAGAGTAACCATTATGTAGCAATGAAAAGAAATGCAGCTTTAAGTGGAAGCAGAGTATAACACATGATGTAAGAACAAGTGGGTGAATGCAGCTCTGGATGTGAGTGGTGCCTAAAAACATGGTATGGGCACAGCTCTGAGTATGAGTATGAGGAGCATGGTATAAAGCAGCCGTATGAATGCAATCTGAAAGTGAGCAGAGTATTAATGTAATGCAACAGCGAACGCTGCTCTAGTAGTGAATGGCGTATAGGACAAAATGTAAATGCAGACACACAGATGTAGCTTTGAAGGTAACAATCCTAACCACGATCATTTGACCATTGGAGCCCAACCCCCTTCGCCCCAGAGCGCTACACGTCACGGACCGCTTTTAAATCATCGACCATTGATCCACATTTACCATCACTTAAACCCAGCACGCGTAGCTTGAGCCAACTGCAAACACGCGCCCCGCGTGCGCGAAGCGTATTTGGGTACTCAGAGAGGACAGACAGACACGTGAGCCTGACAATACATGGTGATGCGAGACTAGCGCCCCAGCGATGAGGGGGCGCAGCTGATTGTTGCAGAATACCCGGGCCGTACTGCCCCTTATGAAAATTTCCCCTACACGACACTCAAAAGCCTGCCATCCATGGATTCTGTCAGTGTTTTGATCTGTTCACCATCAACATTGCGTGCAGCAGCAACCACAGCCTCCCAGACACTGTTCAGAGAGGTGTACTGTTTTCCCTCCTTGTAAATCTCACATTTGATGATGGACCACAGGTTCTCAATGGGGTTCAGATCAGGTGAACAAGGAGGCCATGTCATTAGATTTTCTTCTTTTATACCCTTTCTTGCCAGCCACGCTGTGGAGTACTTGGACGCGTGTGATGGAGCATTGTCCTGCATGAAAATCATGTTTTTCTTGAAGGATGCAGACTTCTTCCTGTACCACTGCTTGAAGAAGGTGTCTTCCAGAAACTGGCAGTAGGACTGGGAGTTGAGCTTGACTCCATCCTCAACCCGAAAAGGCCCCACAAGCTCATCTTTGATGATACCAGCCCAAACCAGTACTCCACCTCCACCTTGCTGGCATCTGAGTCGGACTGGAGCTCTCTGCCCTTTACCAATCCAGCCACGGGCCCATCCATCTGGCCCATCAAGACTCACTCTCATTTCATCAGTCCATAAAACCTTAGAAAAATCAGTCTTGAGATATTTCTTGGCCCAGTCTTGACGTTTCAGCTTGTGTGTCTTGTTCAGTGGTGGTCGTCTTTCAGCCTTTCTTACCTTGGCCATGTCTCTGAGTATTGCACACCTTGTGCTTTTGGGCACTCCAGTGATGTTGCAGCTCTGAAATATGGCCAAACTGGTGGCAAGTGGCATCTTGGCAGCTGCACGCTTGACTTTTCTCAGTTCATGGGCAGTTATTTTGCGCCTTGGTTTTTCCACACGCTTCTTGCGACCCTGTTGACTATTTTGAATGAAACGCTTGATTGTTCGATGATCACGCTTCAGAAGCTTTGCAATTTTAAGAGTGCTGCATCCCTCTGCAAGATATCTCACTATTTTTGACTTTTCTGAGCCTGTCAAGTCCTTCTTTTGACCCATTTTGGCAAAGGAAAGGAAGTTGCCTAATAATTATGCACACCTAATATAGGGTGTTGATGTCATTAGACCACACCCCTTCTCATTACAGAGATGCACCTAGGCTTTCGAGCCTATACAGCTTGGAGTAAGACAACATGCATAAAGAGGATGATGTGGTCAAAATACTAATTTGCCTAATAATTCTGCACAAAGTGTATAGTGCCAGCGATGTGCGGTCCACAAATTGCGGAATGCACATTGCCAGTGTGAATGGACGTGTGAATGGACCCAAACTCCCTGGATCAACGACCCCTCTCTAGTAGCTATAGCCTGTAATATTATTACGCTCAAGAAATACATCCATGCCCCTCTTGAATTCCTCTATTGTTCTCACCATCACCACCTCCTCAGGCAGAGAGTTCCATAGTCTTACTGCTCTTACCGTAAAGAATCCTCTTCTATGTTTGTGTACAAACCTTCTTTCCTCCAGACGCAGAGGATGTACCCTCGTCACAGTCACAGTCCTGGGGATAAATAGATGATGGGAGAGATCTCTATACTGACCCCTGATATATTTATACATAGTAATTAGATCTCCCCTCCGTCGTCTTTTTTCTAAAGTGAATAACCCTAATTTTGATAATCTTTCAGGGTACTGTAGCTGCCCCATTCTAGTTATTTCTTTAGTTTCCCTCCTCTGGACCCTCTCCAGCTCTACTATGTCTGCCTTGTTTACAGGAGCCCAGAACCGTACACAGTACTCCATGTGTGGTCTGACTAGCGATTTGTAAAGTGGTAGGACTATGTTCTTATCACGGGCATCTATGCCCCTTTTGATGCAACCCAATATCTTATTGGCCTTGGCAGCAGCTGCCTGACACTGTTTTTTGCAGCTTAGTTTGCTGTTTATTAAAATTCCTAGATCCTTTTCCATGTCAGTGTTACCGAGTGTTTTACCATTTAGTATGTACGGGTGACTTGCATTATTCCTTCCCATGTGCATAACTTTACATTTGTCAGTGTTAAACCTCATCTGCCACTTATCTGCCCAAGCCTGCAATCTATCCAGATCCCTCTGTAGTAGTATACTGTCCTCTTCAGTGTTAATTACTTTACAGAGTTTAGTGTCATCTGCTAAAATTGATACTTTACTATGCAAGCCTTCTACAAGATCATTAATAAATATATTGAAGAGAATAGGGCCCAATACTGACCCCTGAGGTACCCCACTAGTGACAGTGATCCAATCTGAGTGTGTACCGTTAATAACCACCCTCTGTTTTCTATCATTGAGCCAGTTACTTACCCACATACAGACGTTTTCTCCCAGTCCGAGCATTCTCATTTTATATACTAACATTTTATGTGGTAAAGTGTCAAATGCTTTGGAGAAGTCCAGATATACGACTTACATTGATTCGCCGCTGTCAAGTCTAGAACTTACATCCTCATAGAAACTGATTAAATTAGTTTGGCATGACCGATCCCTCACGAAGCCATGCTGATATGGCGTTATTTGCTTATTTCCGTTGAGATGCTCTAAGATAGCATCTCTCAGAAAACCTTCAGTTTACCCACAACAGATGTTAAACTTCCCGGCCTATAGTTTCCAGGCTCTGTTGTTGGACCCTTTTTGAATATTGGCACCACATTTGCCATGTGCCAATCCTTTCAGTATAGAGTCCGCAAATATCAGAAATAAGGGTCTGGCTATGACATTACCTAATTCCCTTAGGATACGGGGGTGTATGCCATCCAGTCCTGGCCATTTGTCTATTTTAATCTTTTTAAGTCGCTGAAGTACTTCTACCTTGGTCAGACAGGACACTTTTAATGGGGAATTTATTTTTACATTCTGCATGTCATCTAACAGTTTATTTTCCTCAGTAAATACATTGAAGAAAAAAATACTACATTACTATGGTATTACTATGGTATACTCTTTTGTCTGTTTACATTACTTTTTGTCTCTTTGACAGGTCTAGGCCACAGCTGCAATTAAATGACAAACAACAATTCTCAATCCATTTTTTAATCAATCATCGTTTTAAGTACATACAGGGTCTATTTATTGGGACTTAAAGGGGTTGTCCGGGTTCAGAGCTGAACCCGGACATACCCTTATTTTCACCCTGGCAGCATCCCTGAGCCTAGCATTGGAGCATCTCATGCTCCGATGCGCTCCCGTGCCCTGCGCTAAATCACGCAGGGCACGAGCTCTTTTGTTTTCAATAACACACTGCCGGGCGGTAACTTCCGCCTGGCAGTGTGTTCGGTGACGTCACCGGCTTTGAGGGGCGGGCTTTAGCTCTGCCCTAGCCGTTTTACTGGCTAGGGCAGAGCTAAATCCCACCCATCAGTGCCGGTGACGTCACCGGGGTTCCTGTCAGCCCCATGGAGAGCCCCGGTACGTCACCGGAACTCCTAAAAATGCCTTTGCCCTGCGCAATTTAGCGCAGGGCAAAGGAGAGCATCGGAGCATGAACTGCTCCTATGCTCATGTCAGGGGGGCTGCAGGGTTGAAAATGGAGGGATGTCCGGTTACAGCTCTGAACCCGGACAACCCCTTTAACATGTTTACAGATCATCCATTTTGTACTGTGAAATATTCCCCCCTGAAGCTGTCTATTGGATCGTGTACTGTTTCCTACAATTTTTGATTTATGCATAATTTACGTTTTTAAGTAGATGTGTACCTTCTTTTTGTGTATATATTGTATGTGGTTGTGTTGTTTGTGAGTCTTTACTAATAAGTTGTTTATTCATTTATTTTACATTGATATGAATTTATACTATGCATATCTAACAGATTTCAGATTATAATATTGGCATATACAGTACATCCAAAATTTATTTTAAAGCATAGAGTAACTCTAGAGAAATAATGAAATATCATAGTGCTCTTCAGTCTTCATATACAGTACTTTTCTGGAACCTTTCCCTTCAAAGATTGGCAATTTGTTTTGCAGACCAATCCTCCTTCCTAATTTACTAATAAGTAATTGCCATCATTCTCAGCCTTATTGTAGATACAGTGAAACTGCAGTCTAGTCATAGTCACAATGCTTTCTTCATACTCTTTCACATTTTAATATGGTGTGGTCTTGTGCTAAAATTAAGGGGAGGGGGGTCACATTTTCTACATAAATCTGCAATCAATACACCATAATGAGATAGAAAAAACAGAATAAAAAACAAAAAACATTTGCTACTTTATTAAAAAGAAAAATATTAAAATTTCACATGGAAATAAGTACGGTATTCACTTGACATTTAGCGCTGGGGGCCTCCCATTTCTTATGATCATCTTGGAGATGTTTTGACACCGTAATTGTTGTCCACCTGTGGTAAATTCAGCCGATTGTACAGGATTTGGAAATACACATCTGTTTCTATATAAGATCACACAGTTGACAATATCCAGGGGTACAATAAAATGTTCTGCTGCCCCACCAAACTAACTAAACAGGGGAGAAGGGCCTTTATTTTAGAGATGACCAAGAACCCAATGGTCATTCTGGCTGTACTCCAAAATTCTGTATGCAGTTGGGAGAAACTGGACATGGAGCACTCCACCAATCTGAGCTTTATGGCAGAAAGAAGCCTCTCCTCATTAAAAGACACATGAAAGCCGTCTGTAAAATTGCACCTTAAGTACTCTTGGACTGTGTAAGACAAGATTCTCTGGTCAGATAAAAACAAGTTTAAAATTTCTGGCCTCAAAATTAAGTATCATGTTTGGAGGAAACCAGACACTGCCCAATACCATTCCTGCAGTGAAGAATGGTGTTGGCAGAATCATGCTGTGGGCTGTTGTTTGGACAGGGAGAATGGTCAGGATTGAGGGAAAGCTGAATGGAAAAATGTACAGAGATATTCTGAGTGCTCTGGACCTCAGACTGGGCTGCTGGATTACCTTCTAATGAGACAATGACCCTAAGCACACAGCCAAGACAACACAGAAGTGGCTTAGGGACAACTCTGTGTAAGCCTTGATTGTCCTAGCCAGAGCCCTGACTTGAACCCAATTGAACATATCTGTAGAGACCTAAAAATGGCTGTCCACCAATGGTCCCCATCCACCCTTCAGAGGATCTGCAGACAAGAATGGCTTAAAATTCCGAAATCTAGGTGTGCAAACCTTGTTGCATTATACTGAGTAAAGCATCTGAAAAAATTAGCAAAGATTTCAAGAATTCTGTTTTCACTTTGTCATTATGAAGTATTGAATGCAGAATGATGAGGAAAAACGTTTCTATTTTTTATTTTATTTTAGCACGTGGCAGCAACATAACAAAATGTGAACAAGTTAAAGGGTCTGAAGACTTTCTGAATGCATTGTATACCACAGACCTGTGAGATTATATTTAACTTGCCTCTGCCCCATCACCTCTCTTATTGACAGCAAATAAATGCTTAACCCCTTAAGGACCGGGCCATTTTTCACCTTAAGGACCATGCCATTTTTTGCAAATCTGACATGTGTCACTTTATGTAGCAATAACTTTAAAACGCTTTTACTTATCCAGGCCATTCTGAGATTGTTTTCTCATCACATAATGTACTTCATGACAGTGGTAATATTAAGTAAAAAAAAAAAAATGTTTTTTTAAAAAAATTCAAATTTACCAACAATTTTAAAAAAAATTGCAAATGTCCAAATGTAAATTTCTCTACTTTTACAATAGACAGTAATACCTCCAAAAATAGTTATTACTTTACAGTCCTCATATGTCTACTTCATGTTTGGATCATTTTGTGAATGCCATTTTAATTTTTGGGGACGTTACTAGGCTTAGAAGTTTAGAAGCAAATCTTGAAATTTTTTAAAAAAATTCTAAAACCCACTTTTTCAGGACCAGTTCAGGTCTGAAGTCACTTTGTGCGGCTTACATAATAGAAACCACCCAAAAATGACTCAATTTTACAAACTACACCCCTCAAGGTATTCAAAACTGATTTTACAAGCTTTGCCTTTAGGTGTTCCACAAGAATTAATGGAAAATAGAGATAACATTTCAAAATTTCACTTTTTTGGAAGATTTTCCATTTGAATCAATTTTTTCCAGTTACAAAGCAAGGGTTAACAGCCAAACAAAACTCAATATTTATGGCCCTGATTCTATAGTTTACAGAAACACTGCATATGTGGTCGGAAAATGCTGTAGGGGAACACGCCAGGGCACAGAAGTAAAGGAACGCCATACGGTTTTTGGAAGGCAGATTTTGCTGAACTGGTTTTTTGTCCCATTTGAAGCCCCCCTGATAAACCCCTAGAGTAGAAACTCCAAAAAAGTGACCCCATTTTGGAAACTATGGGATAAGGTGGCAGTTTTTTTGGTACTATTTTAGGGTACATATGATTTTTTGTGAGGCAAGGTAACAAGAAATAGCTGTTTTGGCACCGTTTTTATTTTTTGTTATTTACAACAATCATCTGACAGGTTAGATTATGTGGTATTTTTATAGAGCAGGTTGTCATGGACGTGACAATGCTAAAAATGACAACTTTTTTGGGTTGCTTGTTTCAGTTTTACATAACAAAGCATTTAAAAAAAATAATAATATTTTAGTTTCTCCATATTCTGAAAGCCGAAGTTTTATTTATTTTTTGGGCGACTGTCTTGTGTAGAAGCTCATTTTTTTCGGGATGAGATGACGGTTTGATTGGTACTATTTTGTGGTGCGTATGACATTTTGATTGCTTGCTATTACACTTGTTGTGATGTAAGGTGTCAAAAAATGGCTTTTTTGACACCGTTTTTTTTTTTTTTTTTTAATGGTATTCACCTGAGGGGTTAGGTCATGTGATATTTTTATAAATCATTTTTTTTTACGGATGCGGCGAGACCTAATATGTATACTTTTTTTATTTATGTAAGTTTTACACAAAGATTTCATTGAAACAAAAAAAATTATGTTTTAGTGTCTCCATAGTCTGAGAGCCATAGTTTTTTCAGTTTTTGGGTGATTATTTTAGGTAGGGTGGGATTTTTGCGGGATTAGATGACGGTTTGCTTAACACTATTTTGGGGTGCGTATGACTTTTTGATCGCTTGCTATTACAGTTTTTGTCATGTAAGGTGACAAAAAATGGCTTTTTTTACACCATTTTTTTTTTTTTCGGCATTCATCTGAGGGTTAGGTCATGTTATATTTTTATAGAGCAGGTTCTTACGGACGTGGCGATGCCTAATATGTATACTTATTTTTATTTACCTAAGTTTTACACAATACACAGCATTTTTTAAACAAAAAAAATGATGTTTTAGTGTCTCCATATTCTGAGCCATAGTTTTTTTAATTTTTGGGTGATTTTTGGGCGTTTTCTTTGTTTTTTTACTTTATTAATTTTATTACTTTATCAATTTTATTAAAAACCCTTTTTTTAACTTTTTCTTTCTTTACTTTATTTCTGATGTTCACTTTTGGGGGTCTGATCCCCTCTGCAATCTGTATTGTAATGCATTGCCTGTTAGTGTATTACACAGAGTAATACACTAACAGGTTGCCTAGGAGACCCAGCCTGAGGCTGTATCTCCTCAGCTCCCGTAGAAGGCAGGTCCTGATGCTGTGCAAGGCATTGGGCAGCCTCTGCACGGCATTGAGCTGCCTTCTAAGACATTGAGTCCCCGCCACAGCAGCGCGGGGACTTGATGGGCTCACTCAAACACAAACCCCTTCTTTTCCGCAGTCAGTGGCATAGAACGGGTTAATCTGCAGCGATCGCCGATACGGGGGGGTCACAGAACCCCCTCGGCATTGTCCCAGGGTGCCTGCTGATTGATTTCAGCAGGCACCCAGTTCCGATCACCGCCTGGCGGTGATCGGAAATACACAGGGCGTACAGGTACGCCCTGTGTCCTCAAGTACCGGGACATACATGTACATGTAAGCCCTATGTCCCCAAGAGGTTAAAACACGTTTTGCTATAGTCAAAGGACTTTATTAGCTATCAAATTATTTTACACTCAATTAGCTTGTAATTCCTTGTATAGGTAATCTATATATCTACATTAGGTCTCTAACAGCAGGGAGAAAGTAAAGGGATTCATTAATTAAACTCTCTTTTTCACTGTCCCATGTTGAAATTAATCAAATGTGCAGCCTGCAAGTGAATGACACTAATCAACAGAAATTTTAATTTACACACTAATGTGTATGTTTCTTTTTAAATGAATCACTGGAGATCTCCATTAGTGATAGAAATTCATCACAAAGCAAGTTTTTTTGTAAAATTTAGCAAGGCAGCTGAAATGCCTTTTCCAATACTTTGCTCATAACTATATGTAATGAACGTTGCTACAGTGAAAATTGTGAAAGCAAATGGTTTTGTTGGATGAATTGATATCCAGTTGACCCAAATGTCGATTTTTGGTAATCTTGTGCAAAGATTCAGTTTGCTTCACTATATCTGCATCTTAATAGTACAAAAAAGGTAGAGTGGCTTCATAGTGACCTTGCAGCACCCAGGACAGGTGTCCCATATGCAAGACCCCCAATTGCTACAACTCTGAGTTGACCAATTCAAATACTAAGATCTATCCAAATTCAAATTAAAGTAAATAGGCTGCTGACATTTTAATGCTTTTGGTTAGGTTGAGGTGGGACTTTAGTTGATTTGATTTAAAAGCTTAGCTATATCCTTGCCTTATATACTATCATAAAACTAAATGATTCATGCCTTTTTGAAGTTACTGGTTGCTAGGAAAATATCAATTTAGAGTATAATATGGGTAAGCCCAGAGGATAGAAGCCTCTTTTGCATTTTAACACTGGAGACATTTGAAATGAAAAAGTTCTGCCAGAAAAACATAGCAGGTAGGGTTGAGCGAACCCGTACTGTAAAGTTCGGGTTCGTACCGAACTTTAGGATTTTTGGAACCCGGACCCGAACATTTCAGTAAAAGTTCGGGTTTGGGTTCGGTGTTCGGTGATTTCTCGGCTCTTTTTGAAAGGCTGCAGAGCAGCCAATCAACAAGTGTTTAACTCTGTGCCCTTAGAAGCCATCACAGCCATGCCTACTAATGGCATGGCTGTGATTGGCCAGTGTAACATGTGACCCAGCCTCTATATGAGCTGGAGTCACGTAGCGCTGCACGTAACTCTGCTGTGCTTAGTGTAGGGAGAGGATGCTTCTGGTGATTTCAGGTAGAGAATAGGAGAGAATCGTTGCTCAAAACGTGAATCTAACTCAGCGATCTACATACATTGTGTTGTGTGGGTGCAGGGCAAAAAAAATTTATCCTGCCCTGAGCCCAGTGACGAAAGTCAGTTCGGTGGGCGGCGGCGGCGGCGGCCATTTTATGCAAGCTCAGTGCACCAGCACTGCATCTGAGCTTTTGGGACATTGAAATCCAAGCTTTAAAAACAGCACAAATAATCAGTTTTTAAAGAAATCTAAATTTTTTGGGCTATTTACAACATCTGGTGCATTTGCAGGCTTTTTCAGTGTGCAATTTAAGCTAGAAATATAGCCATCATTTTCTGGGTTTTTAAAAACACACTTTTTTTTGCCAAAAACAACTATTTTCCAGATCTGCAAGTGTTAAATTCAAGTTTAATATATACAGCTTTCATATTCTGTTACCAAAAAAACAGTTTTTTGGCAATATACAACATCTGTATTAGTCAGTGTGCAATTTAAGCTAGAAATACAGCCATCATTTTCTCGGTTTTTAAAAACACACTTTTTTGCCAGATTCCACTATTGTTCTGGCCGTGCAGCATCAGCACGTGTGAAATTCCAGGGTTATATACTGCTGTCAAATTCAGTTATTAAACAAACACCCATTTGGGCAAATAAAATTTAGTTGGCAGCCTTTGCTGCAGATGTCATTGTGAGATACCGCCTTTACATACTGTCTTTCTATTCAGTTATTTGAAATAAAGCCATTTTGGGCACAATTTTTTGATAGTGGCCTAGTGTGGATCAGGGCGTGTGAAATACACCCTTTAAATACAGGGCTTCTATTCAAGTATTTGAAATACAGCCATTTTGGGCAAATAAAATTAAAAGAAGGCCTAGTCTGGTTCAGGGCGTGTGAGATACACCCTTTAAATACAGGGGTTTGATTCTTTTATTAATAAAACACCTTTTTGTTGTGCAAAATACACAATTTTTCAGGCCTTGCAGCATCTTGACGTTTGAATTTCCAGGGTTATATACTGCTGCCATATTCAGTTATTAAACAAACAACTGTTTGGGCAAAAAAAGTTTATTTGGCAGCCTTTGCTGCATATGTCATTGTGAGATACAATCTTTATATATTTGGGTTATATTCAGATATTTGAAATACCGACATTTGGTGCACAAATCTTTAATTGAGGCCTAGTCTGGTTCAGGGCGTGTGAGATACACCCTTTAAATACAGGGCTTCTATTCAGGTATTTGAAATACAGCCATTTTGGGCAAACAAATTTAATTGAGGCCTAGTGTGGGTGAGGCCATGTGAGATACACCCTGTATATACAGGGCTTATAGTCCTCTATTAATAAAACACCCTTTTTGGGGCAAAATACACAATTTCTCAGGCCTTGCAGCATCAGCAAGTTTGAAATTCCAGGGTTATATTCTGCTGTCATATTCAGTTATTAAACTAACACCCGTTTGGGCAAAAAAAAGTTTATTTTGCAGCCTTTGCTGCATATGTCATTGTGAGATACAGCCTTTACATAGTGTGGTTCTATTCAGGTATTTGAAATACCGCCATTTGGTGCAGAAATATTTAATTGAGGCCCAGTGTGGGTCAGGGCGTGTGAGATACACCCTGTATATACAGGGCTTATATTCTTCTATTAATTAAACACCCTTTTTGGGGCAAAATGCACAATATTTCAGGCCTTGCAGCATCTTGACGTTTTAAATTCCAGGGTTATATACTGCTGCCATATTAAGTTAATAAACTAACACCCGTTTGGGCAAAAAAAGTTTATTTGGCAGCCTTTGCTGCATATGTCATTGTGTGATACACCCTTTATATATTTGGGTTATATTCAGATATTTGAAATACCGCCATTTAGTAAACAAATCTTTAATTGAGGCCTAGTCTGGTTCAGGCAGTGTGAGATACACCCTTTAAATACAGGGGTTTGACTCAGGTATTTGAAATACAGCCATTTTGGGCAAACAAATTTAATTGAGGCCTAGTCTGGTTCAGGCCGTGTGAGATACAACCTTTAAATACAGGGGTTTGATTAAGGTATTTGAAATACAGCCATTTTGAGCAAACAAATTTAATTTAGGCCTAGTCTGGTTCAGGTCGTGTGAGATACACCCTTTAAATACAGGGCTTCTATTCAGGTATTTGAAATATAGCCATTTTGGGCAAACAAATTTAATTGAGGTCTAGTCTGGTTCAGGGCGCGTGAGATACACCCTGTACATACTGTCGTTCTATTCTACTATTAATTAAACACCCATTTAGGGCAAGATCCTAAATTCAAGAAATATAAAAAGAGCGTCAAATAAGGGACGTGGCCCAGGTCGTGGTGCTGCTGGTGGAGCTCCTGTTGCAGGGAGAGGACGTGGTCAATCTGTGACAGCTTCACGCACAAGTGAAAACCCTTCTTTAGGTGCGAGTAGGCGACAAAACCTGCAGCGGTATTTGGTCGGGCCAAATTCGGCTCTACGAATGATGATGCCTGAACAAGTACAGGCTATAGTAAATTGGGTTGCTGACAGTAGATCCAGTTCCTTCACATTGTCTCCCACCCAGTCTCCTGCTGAAAGACCACAGTTGGCACCTGCAGCCGATGTCCATCAGTCTTTCACCTCACCCCCTTGCAAATCAGTCAAGCAGTCTGAGCCCCAAGTCATGCACCAGTCTCTTCTGCTTTTTGATGACTCTGTTAGCAGGGTTTCCCAGGGCCATCCACCTAGCCCTGCCCCAGAAGTGGAAGAGATTGAGTGCACCGATGCCCAACCACTTATCTTTCAAGATGAGTACATGGGAGGACCATCGCAGCAAGTCTTGGATGATGACGAAACACAGGTGCCAACTGCTGGGGCTTTCTAAAGTGTGCAGACCGACAAGGAAGGCAGGGGTGAAGACACTCGCATGACCCCACATGGAATCAAGGTCATGCGAGTGACCTATGTTGTTCGGAGGAAGAGGCGGTGGTCGCACAGAGCCACCAGCACAGCAGAAGGGGGAGCAGGGTGCAAAAGCGGAGCGGCCGTCCTCTAGACAGTACGCCTGCTACTGCTCACCGCAGCAAGGGACCGAGCACACCAAAGCCCGTCCAAGGAGTTTCCTGGCGTGGCAGTTCTTCAGACAATGTGCTGACGACAAGACACAAGTGGTTTGCACGCTGTGCAATTAGCCTGAAGCGAGGTATAAACGTTCATAACCTGAGCACAACCTGCATGACCAGGCATTTAAGTGCAAAGCACGAGCTGCAGTGGAGTAGACACCTCAAAAACCAAGAAAGGTCTTTGGCTCCTCCTGCTTCCTCTTCTGCTGCAGTCTCGGCCTCTTCATTCACCTCTGGAGTGACAGTGCCACCTGCCACCCCGCAAGCAGAGGATCTTCCAGCAACACCACCATCTGGGTTACCAAGCATCTCCACAATGAAGTACCCCCCTACCCACCCGTGATCACTAGCCCTGAATGCCAGCATTTCTAAATTACTGGCCTTTGAAATGCTGTCATTCCGTATGGTAGAGAAAGATAGTTTTAAAGGCCTTATGGCGGTGGCTGTCCCACAGTACGTTGTGCCCAGCCGCCACTACTTTTCCATGCGAGCCATCCCTTCCCTGCACAAGCAAGTGGGGGACAAAATCAGGTGTGCACTGTGCAACGCCATCTGTGGCAAGGTGCACCTCACTACAGATATGTGGACCAGTAAGCACGGTCAGGGACGTTATATCTCCATAATGACATTTTTACACCCTTTTTAGTGCTTAAAAATTCGGGTCCCCATTGACCTCAATGGGGTTCGGGGTCGGGGTCAAGTTCAGGTCAAATTCGGGTCCCGAACTCAAACTTTTTTACAAAGTTTGGCCGAACCCGTCGAACCCGAACATCCAGGTGTCCGCTCAACTCTAATAGCAGGTCACCTTTTTTTTCCTTCACCAATAGTAATATTTGATTTGTGCACTTCAAATTTATTTTAAAGCCTTATTTTAAATATAAATAAGAAATTTACAAACTATCTATCTATGTATAAAGAGCATAGATATTATTTTAGAGTAGAACAGCTTGCTTGTCTTTACTTGTCTACTTTTCAGAATGTATTTTGCTATTACAATGCTACAGCTGGAGTAAAATACATAGATTTTTTGCCTCTCTGTACCTTTCAAAAACTTTATTTTTGTATTGTAAAACAATAAATAAATGTATGAACCAAAGGTATAAAAACAACTCTAATATTATAATATAAACCTGCTGACAAATGCATAATAAAGGGAATTTGTGAAAATCATTCATAAAGCAGCAGCACTGTAGCAGTGAACAGTCATCCCTCTGAACTAGAACCTTACCATATCTAAGCACTATATTTTATTTTCCTCTAAGGTTTTCATTTCCACTTGTTTTTCTATAACCATATTAGCATGCAGGCTATAGAGCGTTCTGAATATGAGAAAAAGGCATAGATATAAGATTATAAAAGTTGATTTTCTAAAATGTAAATAAACATTATTATTATTATGCTGATATATTTGCTTATTGCCTATTGGGTAGAAAAAAATATTATTTTATCTACTTTATTATTCGTTATAAAACAAAGACTTATTAAATTCTGTTGGCAGCTTTAAGGCAAAGATACACAGCAAAAAGTTATTTATTTATGCAGCTGTTGGTAGATATCTACTATCTTAGATTAAAATCAAATGTGAAATAATAGAAAAATATAACCATTGTAAAGAAATAGTTAGATGTACAAGAACACGGCCAGGTTATGCTACCAACCAACTGGAGGGACTAGACAAAAGATTCAATGATTGTATGTTGAAATGTGATTGTCAGGCATTTTCCTGGTGTAAATTCTATGTATAGCTGTTCTAAGAAGTCTGTCATCCGAACCAGTGAAGCCCAGGCTTGTCGAACTATCAATCAGACTGGAGTCTGAACCAAATAGGTTTGCTTGTTCAGTGTCTTATCCTAGAGCCAGGTAGGGTTTTTAAATGTTGCTATTCAGCCATTGCAATGCTGGTTATTCCTTGATCTTCCTACTTCTGTGCTTTACACCTTAGTTCTAGACTTCCTTGTTTACCATCTATGTACTGACATTTATCAATAATGGCATAATTTGTGCAAAAAAATGCTAACATTACAAATAAAAAATGTGACGTTTTTGAATACACTGCTCAAAAAAATAAAGGGAACACAAAAATAACACATCCTAGATCTGAATTAATTAAATATTTTTCTGAAATACTTTATTCTTTACATAGTTGAATGTGCTGACAACAAAATCACACAAAAATAAAAAAATGGAAATCAAATTTTATAACCCATGGAGGTCTGGATTTGGAGTCATACTCAAAATTAAAGTGGAAAAACACACTACAGGCTGATCCAACTTTGATGTAATGTCCTTAAAACAAGTCAAAATGAGGCTCAGTAGTGTGTGTGGCCTCCACGTGCCTGTATGACCTCCCTACAACGCCTGTGCATGCTCCTGATGAGGTGGCGGACGGTCTCCTGAGGGATCTCCTCCCAGACCTGGACTAAAGCATCTGCCAACTCCTGGACAGTCTGTGGTGCAACGTGACGTTGGTGGATAGAGCGAGACATTATGTCCCAGATGTGCTCAATTGGATTCAGGTCTGGGGAATGGGCGGGCCAGTCCATAGCATCAATGTCTTCGTCTTGCAGGAACTGCTGACACACTCCAGCCACATGAGGTCTAGCATTGTCTTGCATTAGGAGGAACCCAGGGCCAACCGCACCAGCATATGGTCTCACAAGGGGTCTGAGGAGTTCATCTCGGTCCCTAATGGCAGTCAGGCTACCTCTGGCGAGCACATGGAGGGCTGTGCGGCCCTCCAAAGAAATGCCACTCCACACCATTACTGACCCATTGCCAAACCGGTCATGCTGGAGGATGTTGCAGGCAGCAGAACGTTCTCCACGGGATCTCCAGACTCTGTCACATCTGTCACATGTGCTCAGTGTGAACCTGCTTTCATCTGTGAAGAGCACAGGGCGCCAGTGGCGAATTTGCCAATCTTGGTGTTCTCTGGCAAATGCCAAACGTCCTGCACGGTGTTGGGCTGTAAGCACAACCCCCACCTTTGGACGTCGAGCCTTCATATCACCCTCATGGAGTCTGTATCTGACCATTTGAGCAGACACATGCACATTTGTGGCCTGCTGGAGGTCATTTTGCAGGGCTCTGGCAGTGCTCCTCCTGTTCCTCCTTGCACAAAGGCAGAGGTAGCAGTCCTGCTGCGGAGGTAGCTGCTGGGTTGTTGCCCTCCTACGGCCTCCTCCACGTCTCCTGATGTACTGGCCTGTCTCCTGGTAGCGCCTCCATGCTCTGGACACTACGCTGACAGACACAGCAAACCTTCTTGCCACAGCTCGCATTGATGTGCCATCCTGGATAAGCTGCACTACTTGAGCCACTTGTGTGGGTTGTAGACTCCGTCTCATGCTACCACCAGAGTGAAAGCACCGCCAGCATTCAAAAGTGACCAAAACATCAGCCAGGAAGCATAGGAACTGAGAAGTGGTCTGTGGTTACCACCTGCAGAACCACTTCTTTATTGGGGGTGTCTTGCTAATTGCCTATAATTTCCACCTGTTGTCTATCCCATTTGCACAACAGCATGGGAAATTGATTGTCACTCAGTGTTGCTTCCTAAGTGGACAGTTTGATTTCACAGAAGTGTGATTGACTTGGAGTTACATTGTGTTGTTTAAGTGTTCCCTTTATTTTTTTGAGCAGCGTATAAACTTGATTATCTGCCTATTTCTCTTGATTTGCGTTTTGCTAAATTTTAATACCAGTAGCACTAAAATGCATCTTTTTTGAAACTAAAATGCACCAGTTCAGCCTCTCCTGCACTGACCAGATTTTAAACATATTTGCGACTTTTGAAGTATGTTTGCAACATTTCCACTGGTAAATTGTGACTTTTGTCTCAGACTCGGGATGTTTTTGTTTTTGTTGGATTACAATTTACTGACAAAAAACTGTTGCTTAGATAATTTATATGATCCTGCTTTAATGCTTACCTATCACTTGTTCCCACAACAAGTTGGCTTTTCTTTTTATAAATGCGACTTTTTGATAAAAAGTCTCATCTTTTTGCCATGAATGCAAATTTTTACGCAAAACACCACTACATAAGCTGGCTTAATTGTCCTCAACAATTTTAGACATTTCTGTCAATAAGAGGATGATACATGAGGCGTGATATGCACCAGTTAGATAGCCTGACCCATATATAACTCATTTCTGGTATGATGCATTCTTTATGGTGAAAATTCTGGAGAAAACAGTTGATATATTTGCCGCAAATCAAAACACAATTCTTAGTAAATGTCCCTTAGTGTATCCTGTTCCTGCCTATATTGACCCTTCTAGTGAACTGACTACTGGCTTGTTTCTAAATGAATCCCGTGTTTGCTGTTCCTGTTTATATTACCTGGAAAACTAACCTTTGCATGTCTCTGTATTATTCCCTTGTTTACAGCATGGACCATGTCTGTTTCTTCTGGATTAGATTCTGTTTTCTCTTTGTACTCCCTGATCATTCTTGTAGGTCTGCCACTAGAGTGCCTGCACCAATTTTCTACTACCAACTCAGCAGACGTAACCTTGATCCCTAGCAGCAAAGTCCATACAACCTCATGATGAAATCAATACACCAACTTTGTAACTGCAGTGTCTCTCTACACACGTGTATATAGTATTAAACATCACCAGTTAAAATGAATGGGTAGCTACTATATATAAAGCAAGGGCTTGCTGAGGTTACCAGAGCAGGATTTGCTTTTTATAGCAACTCTCTGGTCTAGCTAATTGAGAGAAGTCCTGAGTTAGACTTCTACTATATCAATTTAGGGAAAAAGGTGAAGGGTTGGTCCTTCAGAAAGCATGCCACTAGATTGACTTCCCGCTAGCTTTTCTGAGCGGGAAGTCAATCAAGACAGAATGGGCATGATTACAACCAGAACTGCACAAGTCTTTACCAAACTAGAACCTCCCAGATAACTAGTTCCCTTTAAAGAGGACCTTTCACCATAAAATGCACTGAACCTACAGGCCGCTTCTTATAGATCAGAAGGAGTTGAGCAGATTAATATACAGTTTTGGGGGAAAAGATTCAGCAAAACTTTAACCACTTCACATCCGCCTATACGTTATAAAAGTCCTATGGGTTGATGTTTATCTCTGAATGGACATTCTGGAACGTCCATTCAGAGATGACAGCTGTATGATTTGCTGAGCGGGGGGCCCGCTGTCAGTGATAGCAGGGCAACCCAGAGAGAAGGCAGGAACCGTTCCCAGGTGTCCCTGCCTTCTAGATCGCTGTACACACAGTGCTCAACGAGCGCTGTGTATACAGATCAGGAAGCGCTATGCGACCACCGGGGCAGGGAGAGTGCAGGAGCTGTCGGGTCTTCTAAAGACCTCAATCAGCCCTGCACTGAGGCTGTACAGCACTATATACTGCTGTAAAGCCTCTCTAGGGGCTGTATTTCCCCTGTAATTGTGGCTATGTCATCACCAGTTACAGGAGAAATCAATAGTGAAAAAAAAAGCGAAGTTAAATGTCCCCTAAAGGTCTTGTATGACCTTATGGGGGACGCAAAGTGTAAAATAAAAAATAAAATGAAATAAAGTGTTTAAAAAATAAAAATATGGTTTCACATATATATAAAAAAAGTCCCCAATTAAGTAATTTAAATTTTTTTATTTTAATGTTAAAAATAGAAAAAAATATATAAAATAGATATATTTGGTATTGCCGTGTCCGTAAAGACCGGCTATATAAATATATCACATAATCCACCCAGTCCGATAAACACCATAAAAATAAAAATAAAAACATTAAAAAATTCAAACTGTGTCAAAAAAGCCATTTTTGTCACCTTACATCACAAAAAGTGCAACTCCAAGTGATTAAAAAAGGCATATGTCCCACAAAATGGTAGCAATCAACTCATCCCACAAAAAATGAGCCCCTAAATAAGAAAATCGCTCAAAAAAGTAAAAAAAACTATAGCTCTCAGAACATGGAGACATTGAAACATCATTTTATTTGTGTAAAAATGCTATTATTGTGTTAAAGTGAAATAAATAAAAAAAAATGTACATATTAGGTATCGCTGCATCCGTAACAACCAGCTCTATAAAAATATCACATGACCTAACCCCTCAGGTGAACGCCGTAAATTTTTAAAATAAAAACAATG
The DNA here is from genome assembly GCF_905171765.1 of Bufo bufo. Taxonomy (NCBI): domain Eukaryota; kingdom Metazoa; phylum Chordata; class Amphibia; order Anura; family Bufonidae; genus Bufo; species Bufo bufo. Next base: position 658,740,757 of record NC_053389.1, read on the forward strand.
CCAAAAAAGCCATTTTTTTGTCACCTTACATCACAAAAATTGCAACACCAAGTAATCAAAAAGGCATATGACCCCCAAAATAGTACCAATAAAACCATAACCTCATACTGCAAAAAATAAGATCCTAACTAAGACAATCGGTCAAAAAATAAAAAAGCTATGGCTCTCAGACTATGGAGACACTAAAACATCATTTTTTTGGGGTTTCATAAATGCTATTATTGCGTAAAACTTAAATAAATAAGAAAAAGCATACATATTATTGTATTGCCACGTCTGTAACGATCTTCTCTATAAAAATGCCACATTACCTAACCCCTCAGGTGAATGCTATAAAAATAAATACATAAAAACTGTGCTGAAACAACCAATTTTTGGTCACTTTGCCCCATAAAGTGTAATAATGAATGATTAAAAAAATCATATGTACCCAAAAATGCTACCAATAAAAACATCAACTCTTCCTGTAAAAAACGAGCCCCTGCACAAAACAATCATTATAAAAATAAAAAACAATTGGCGTTTAGAAAATGGAGATACAAAAGCATTTTTTTTCAAAAATGCTTTATTATGTAAAACTGAAACAAACAAAGTAGACATATTTGATATCATTGCGTCCGTAACAACCTGCTCTATAAAAATATCACATGATTTACCCTGTCAGATGAATGTTGTAAAAAATAAAAAAATAAAAACAGTGCCAATTTTTTGGATACCTTGCCTCATAAAAAACCTAATATAGAGCAATTAAAAAGCATATGTACCCCAAAATAGTACCAATACAACTGGTACCAATACAACTGGAACCTTATCCCCTAGTTTTTTTGAGAGTTTTTACTGTAAGGGTGCATCAGGGGGGCTTCAAATGGGACATGGCATCTAAAAACCAGTTCAGCAAAATCTGCCTTCCAAAAACCGCTTGGTGCTCATTTTCTTCTGCACCCTGCCGTGTGCCCTTACATCAATTTACGACCACATGTGAGGTGTTTATGTAAACTACAGAATCATAGTAATAAATATTGAGTTTTATTTGGTTGTTAACCCTCGATGTGTTAAAGAAAAAATATTAAAATGGAAAATATGCCTTTAATTCTTTTGGAACACCTAAAGGGTTAACAAAGTTTGTAAAATCTGTTTTTAGTAACTTGAGGGGTGTAGTTTCTACAATGGGGACATTTATGGGGGTTCACACTATGTAAGCCCCACAAAGTGACTTCAGACCTGAACTGGTCCTTAAAAAGTGGGTTTTGGAAATTTTCTTAAAGATTTTAAGAATAGCTGCTAAATTTATAAGCATTCTAACGTCCTAATAAAATAAAATCACATTTACAAAATGATGCCAACATAAAGTAGACATATGGGTAATGTTAAGTAAATAATTATTTTATGAGGTATCATTTTCTGTTTTAAAAGCAGAGAAATAAAAATTTTGAAAATTGGAAATTTCCCAATTTTTTTTGCAAATTTTGGATTATTTTATAACTAAAGGTGACTCAACTTTACCACTGTTATGAAATACAATGTGTCACGAAAAAAAACACTCTCAGAATGGCTTGGATAAGTAAAAGCGTTCCAAAGTTATTACCACATAAAATGACATGTCAGATTTGCAAAATTAGGCTCTGTCAGGAATGGGTAAATGGATGTGAAGTGGTTAAAGTAACATTAAAGTAATGTCTCTGTTCCCATTGCATCCATGTCAAATTTAGGAATTAACCAATGTGCTCAATATCTTAGTGATGTTAAATACTTTTGTGTTAAAAATCACAAAAATATTATAGTAGTGATAACTTTATTGGCTAACTAAAAGATATCTCTGCTATAATACTTTTGTCATTTTTTAACGCAAAAGTATTTAACATCACATATATTTTTCTGGCTAACACTGTGCCACACTATTTTAGCTATACATCAGCTCAATATTTTGTGGTTCAATGTATCTAATAAAGCCTTTCTGTAGATGCATGAGGACAAACCAAGTAGAATTTAAAGGGGTTGTGCAGAACTAGAAACAATGGCCTACTATATTTCTTTCTACTTTATTTCCCTTGTCTGTGGATTTATGAACATAGGATCACATTGCTTGATGAGAAACTTACAATAATCATTGGGCAAAGTTATCCCCCCCCAATCTCGAAATGCTGTAAGACAAAATGTAACATAAAAGTTCTTCATTATCCCCTTAAACAGTAGCTGACTTTTTCTGCCACCTCTTCTCTTCTATCAGATAGCAGAACAGTTTTGCTATATATGTTAATTTTGATAATATTTTCTTTTCTTCAATGTCAAATTTTAGATTCAGCTTTATATGCTGATGGGATTTGGGAAAATTGGTTTTGTTAAATCTATTTTAAGCCTATATTTTATCATGATTGAAGTTAATAACAGCAATTGAATCACTAAGGAGACATGCAAGGCACTTAGATTCACCACATTTGGTACTATAGGAACTTATAATACATTTAGAGACAGCTAAAACAGGCTTGTCAGTCATGTTAGTGTTAATTTATGAATCAATCTGTTCTTCTAGTATAATTCAAAATACTGAATGTACAGTATTCTTTCTGTGGTATACAGCAGGGGCACCACTTGGGGTTTCTTAAAGTACATATTTGTCGTGATGCCAGTTGCAGTGAAGCAACAAATGCACAGGGCCCCCTTTTAGTGATACTGTGGATGGTATCCAGTGTAGGAATGCCAGAGTGGTGTAGGGTAGCCTATAATGTCCCTTAATGTTGATGCACGTGTCACTGTGCTCCTACCTGGATACAGGAACCCCAGGCATGGCCTTCCGAAACAGCAAAAAGGGGTAGTAGTAGTAGTAGTAGGGGATAAAGAATAAATTGAGTCTAGACCTTGTGATGCAGTTAATTACTGATTTAATTTCAATAAATGTTCCTCCAAATGATTTACAGGCTTTGTCTTGGTTTCCAGCAGGCTTTGGCATTAACTGTGGCAGGCAAACTCCTCTCTGCTACATCTGTTGCTTGCTGGCTCTGCTGTGCTGACAAGATAGCTATAGAACTTAGCTTTCTCTGGGTGCTGCACTTTGCTTTGTAATTTGGTCTGTCTCTAGCTTTGTCCAGGGAACACTACTCCTGGTTTCTGAGGCTTCCAGTTCCTGTCTCCATGTCTAGCTGAGCAGAAGGTGCTCCAGCTGGTACAGGCAGGGCTCGTCCAGGAGGGACATGCACCTGCTGCACACCCTCCCTTGGCCGGGGGTACACTGCTAATCGACCTCTCCCCAAGGAGTGGGTAGGCTGAACTGAACTAAATCTCACGGGAACTCCACCCTTCCTGCAGCAAGTGGGACACGCCCACCACACCACAGAGGGTGGTGTTAGAATGGAAAGGAAGGTTCCATTCTATGTACCTGTAGCTCTGCCGTTGATGCTTCCACCTGCTGGTGAACCAGTCATATTACACTTAAACAGTTACATAACAAGATTATGAATACACATTTTGCAAGACCTTAAAATTAATACATAGGATGACATGTGGTTAACCATAGGAGATAGTGGTGGGGTGCGAAGGTGGTAATGCACCTCTGGGGCGTTACAGTTCTATATGTTAAATGCATCTACAACTTCTTATTATATTAAAATTAGCTTAACCAGACAAATCAGAGACACCCATCTGTAGACAGCATTGTTTTGTGATCCTTGTCGCTCATTAGTACAGAACTAGGTAGTGATTGGATGAATATAATACCTTAGACATAGCACAGGGGTTACTGGTTCTCTTTGGAGAAACACATTGATGTATGAAGAGGACTTTTTAAAGTAATGTTACATATTAAAAGTATGCAAATGAACTAATACCAGCCAAACATCTGTAGACAGCACTGTATTTTTGTTAAATGGTATGAGTAAGGTTGTACACTTTATCCCATGGAGCATTGGCTGAAAAGGAAGTCTCCATATACTCCTGTGTCTCTTCAATGATAAACAGTAACCCTTCCTGAGTTGCATCTAAGGCATCTATTCAAGTTAATGAGAACCCTACCAAAACGGTGGTCTGGTTTGGAGAATAATTTTGCTGTATCTGTTAATTTTGATAATATTTTTTTCCTTCAAATATGTTTTAGATTCAGCTTTATATGCTGGGTTTGGAAAATTGGTTTTGTTGAATGTATTTTAAGCCTATGTTTTATCCTGAGTGAGGTTACTAACGGCAATAGAATCACTAAAGTAACATGTGTGGCAATTAGATTCACCACACTCTGTACTTTAGGAACTTATAATTGGAAATGAGCCAATTTCTAAAAAATTTGATTCAGTCAGTTTGTCGAATATTCCAAAAAGATTTGATCAGAATTTATTTGTGGCGAATGGCGTTATAAAACAGCTACAGTGGATATAAAAAGTCTACACACCTCTTAAAATGTCAGGTTTCTGTGCTGCCAAAAAATGAGACAAAGATAAATCATTTCAGAACTTTTTCCACCTTTAATGTGACCTAAAAACTGTACAACTCAATTGAAAAACAAACTGAAATCTTTTAGGTAGAGGGAAGAAAAAATATAAAAATAAAATATGGTGTGCACGCCCTTAAACTAATACTTTGTTGAAGCACCTTTTGATTTTATTACAGCACAAAGTCTTTTTGGGTATGAGTCTATCAGCATGGCACATTTTGACTTGGCAATATTTGCCCACTCTTCTATGCAAAAACACTCCAAATCTGTCAGATTGCGAGGGCATCTCCTGTGCACAGCCCTCTTCAGATCACCTCACAGATTTTTAATTGGATTCAGGTCTGGGCTCTGGCTGGGACATTCCAAAACTTTAATCTTCTTCTGGTGAAGCCATTCCTTTGTTGATTTGGATGTATGCTTTGGGTCGTTGTCATGCTGAAAGATGAAGTTCCTCTTCATTTTCAGCTTTCTAGCAGAAGCCTGAAGGTTTTGTGCCAATATTGACTGGTATTTGGAACTGTTCATAATTCCCTCTAGCTTAACTAAGGCCCCAGTTCCAGCTGAAGAAAAACAGTCCCAAAGCATTATACTGCCACCACCATGCTTCACTGTGGGTATGGTGTTCTTTTGGTGATTTGCAGTGTTGTTTTTGGGCCAAATATTTCTTTTGGAATTAAGGCCAAAAAATTCAACCTTGGTTTCATCAGACCATAACACCTTTCCCACATGCTTTTGGGAGACTTCAGATGTGCTTTTGCAAAATGTAGTCTGCCTTGGATGTTTTTCTTTGTAAGAATAGGCGTTCGTCTTGCCACTCTACCCTATAGCCCAGACATATGAACAATACAGGAGATTGTTGTCACATGTACCACACAGCCAGTACTTGCCAGATATTCCTGCAGCTCCTTTAATGTTGCTGTAGGCCTCTTTTTAGCCTCCCAGACCAGTTTTCTTCTCGTCTTTACATCAATTTTGGAGTGACGTCCAGTTCTTGGTAATGTCACTGTTGTGCCATATTTTCTCCACTTGATAATGACTGTCTTCACTGTGTTCCATGGTATATCTAATGCCTTGGAAAAAAAAATTGTACCCTTTTCCTGACTGATATCTTTTAACAATGAGATCCCTCTGACGCTTTCTGTGGATCATGGCTTTTGCTGTGGGATGAGACTAAGCAAATTTCAGGAAAGACCAACTAGAGCAGCTGAACTTTATTTGGGGTTAATCAGAGGCACTTTAAATGATGGCAGGTGTATGCTGACTCACATTTAACATGATTTTGAATGTGATTGCTTAATTCTGAACACAGCTACATCCAAAGTTATAAGAGGGTGTGCACACTTAGTTTTGTTTTTTTCTTCCCTCCACCTAAAATATTTCAGTTTGTTTTTCAATTGAGTTGTACAGTTTATAGGTCACATTAAAGGTGAAAAAGTTCTGAAATTATTTATCTTTGTCTCATTTTTTTACAGCACAGAAACCTGACATTTTAACAGGGGTGTGTAGACTTTTTATATCCACTGTATTTCCTAGCTGGAGAAACAGTTTAGTGGTGTAGAACACTGTGCCTTGCAGGAACTTGCATAGGGAGTCTGCTGTGGTAGTGAGTCAGCATGGACTTTGCCTGTCCTCCAATGGGATATCCATATCCTTCTTGGATCTTTGCCTTCAAGGGAATGTAGCCACGGGAGTGGTCCAGACTTCCATCTTTAGAAAAAACACTGCAGGCAACACCACTTTCCTGGCCACATCCTGTCATCCCCCCCATGTGGTGAAAAATATACCAAGGGGAGAAATAATCAGGGCAACTATTCTGATGATGCGGCTTTTATGGATGAGGCACAAGCTGTCGCAGGGAGATTACAGGCAAGGAAATATTGCAACAGAAATATACAGGATGCCATCACATCAGTCAAGTCCAAGAAAGGTATAATTAGTTTTTCCCCCCATAAAGGGTTAACAGAAACTCAACATAAAAACAAAGCGAAAAATAAAAATTGGAATAAAAAATTCAAGAAAAATGTTAATTTTACCTCAGTTGGGGATAAACCAATTACCTTTGTGACTACTTACAGTGAGGAATATGTGAAGGTATGTGACATCGTCAGAAGTCATTTACCTGTTCTGAACGGCGATCAGGGATGGGACGGTATGGTGTCCTCGGGTGTAAGATGTGTGGCACGCAGGGCACCTACAGTGGGACAAAAGATCAGTCCTAGTATGCTTTATGATCAACCCAAAGGTCACCAGTCCTGGTTATCTTATAAAGGCAATTACAAATGCGGCAGCAACAGGTGCATTTGCTGTGGACATATGGATGTTAGCAAAAGTATTACGTCCACAGCTAATGGTAAAACCTATAAAATAAATCAGCTTTTGAACTGCAACACTGATTTTGCAGTATATGTGATTACTTGTAAAGAATGTCAGTTACAATACGTGGGGTGTACTACACAGCAGATATAAACTAGGGTACACAAACACCTTTCAGATATTTCTCATTTTAAAACGTGAAATATTTCTGCTGCAAGTTTACACTTTGCGGTGGTTCACAAGCAGAATACTGCGGCTTTCTCAGTTCAGGGAATAGAGAAGGTGTTGCGCCCTATTAGAGGAGGCGACCATAAGCGCAAGCTCTTGAGTAGAGTTGAGCGAACACCTGGATGTTCGGGTTCGAGAAGTTCGGCCGAACTTCCCGGAAATGTTCGGGTTCTGGATCCAAACCCGAACCGAACTTCGTCCCGAACCCGAACCACATTGAAGTCAATGGGGACCCGAACTTTTGGGCACTAAAAAGGCTGTAAAACAGCCCAGGAAAGAGCTAGAGGGCTGCAAAAGGCAGCAACATGTAGGTAAATCCCCTGCAAACAAATGTGGATAGGGAAATGAATTAAAATTAAAATTAAAAAAATAAAAATGACCCAATATCAATTGGACAGAGGTCCCATAGCAGAGAATCTGGCCTTATGTCAGCAGAGAATCAGTCTCTTCATGCCATAGCAAAGAATCTGGCTTCATGTCAGCACAGAATCAGTCTCTTCATGCCATAGCAGAGAATCTGGCTTCATGTCAGCACAGAATCTGTCTTCATGTCATAGCAGAGAATCAGGCTTCACGTCACCCACCACTGGAACAGGCCACTGTCACACATTTAGGCCCAGGCACCCAGACAGAGAAGAGCGGTCCCGTAACAGAGAATCTGGCCTTATGTCAGCGCAGAATCTGTCTTCATGTCATAGCAGAGAATCAAGCTTCACGTCACCCACCACTGGAACAGGCCACTGTCACACATTTAGGCCCAGGCACCCAGGCAGAGGAGAGAGGTCGCGTAACAGAGAATCTGGCCTTATGTCAGCACAGAATCTGTCTTCATGTCATAGCAGAGAATCAGGCTTCACGTCACCCACCACTGGAACAGGCCACTGTCACACATTTAGGCCCAGGCACCCAGGCAGAGGAGAGAGGTCCCGTAACAGAGAATCTGGCCTGATGTCAGCACAGAATCTGTCTTCATGTCATAGCAGAGAATCAGGATTCACGTCACCCACCACTGGAACAGGCCACTGTCACACATTTAGGCCCAGGCACCCAGGCAGAGGAGAGAGGTCGCGTAACAGAGAATCTGGCCTTATGTCAGCACAGAATCTGTCTTCATGTCATAGCAGAGAATCAGGCTTCACGTCAACCACCACTGGAACAGGCCACTGTCACACATTTAGGCCCCGGCACCCAGACAGAGGAGAGCGGTCCCGTAACAGAGAATCTGGCCTTATGTCAGCGCAGAATCTGTCTTCATGTCATAGCAGAGAATCAGGCTTCACGTCACCCACCACTGGAACAGGCCACTGTCACACATTTAGGCCCAGGCACCCAGGCAGAGGAGAGAGGTCCCGTAACAGAGAATCTGGCCTTATGTCAGCGCAGAATCAGTCTTCATGTCATAGCAGAGAATCAGGCTTCACGTCACCCACCACTTGAACAGGCCACTGTCACATATTTAGGCCCAGGCACCCAGGCAGAGGAGAGAGGTCGCGTAACAGAGAATCTTGCCTTATGTCAGCACAGAATCTGTCTTCATGTCATAGCAGAGAATCAGGCTTCACGTCACCCACCACTGGAACAGGCCACTGTCACACATTTAGGCCCCGGCACCCAGACAGAGGAGAGCGGTCCCGTAACAGAGAATCTGGCCTTATGTCAGCGCAGAATCTGTCTTCATGTCATAGCAGAGAATCAGGCTTCACGTCACCCACCACTGGAACAGGCCACTGTCACATATTTAGGCCCAGGCACCCAGGCAGAGGAGAAAAGGTCGCGTAACAGAGAATCTGGCTTCATGTCAGCACAGAATAAGTCTTCATGTCATAGCAGAGAATCAGGCTTCACGTCGCCCACCACTGGAACAGGCCACTGTCACACATTTAGGCCCCGACACCCAGACAAAGGAGAGGTTCATTCAACTTTGGGTTGCCCCGCAATATAATGGTAAAATGAAATTAAAAAGAGTATTGAATGAGGAAGTGCCCTGGAGTAGAATAATATATTGTTATGGGGAGGTAGTTAATATCTAATCTGCACAAGGGATGGACAGGTCCTGTGGGATCCATGCCTGGTTCATTTTTATGAACGTCAGCTTGTCCACATTGGCTGTAGACAGGCGGCTGCGTTTGTCTGTAATGACGCCCCCTGCCGTGCTGAATACACGTTCAGACAAAACGCTGGCCGCCGGGCAGGCCAGCACCTCCAAGGCATAAAAGGCTAGCTCTGGCCACGTGGACAATTTGGAGACCCAGAAGTTGAATGGGGCCGAACCATCAGTCAGTACGTGGAGGGGTGTGCACAGGTACTGTTCCACCATGTTAGTGAAATGTTGCCTCCTGCTAACACGTTCCGTATCAGGTGGTGGTGCAGTTAGCTGTGGCGTGGTGACAAAACTTTTCCACATCTCTGCCATGCTAACCCTGCCCTCAGAGGAGCTGGGCGTGACACAGCTGCGTTGGCGACCTCTTGCTCCTCCTCTGCCTTCGCCTTGGGCTTCCACTGGTTCCCCTGTGACATTTGGGAATGCTCTCAGTAGCGCGTCTACCAACATGCGCTTGTACTCGCGCATCTTCCTATCACGCTCCAGTGTAGGAAGTAAGGTGGGCACATTGTCTTTGTACCGGGGATCCAGCAGGGTGGCAACCCAGTAGTCCGCACACGTTAAAATGTGGGCAACTCTGCTGTCGTTGCGCAGGCACTGCAGCATGTAGTCGCTCATGTGTGCCAGGCTGCCCAGAGGTAAGGACAAGCTGTCCTCTGTGGGAGGCGTATCGTCATCGTCCTGTGGTTCCCCCCAGCCACGCACCAGTGATGGGCCCGAGCTGCTTTGGGTGCCACCCCGCTGTGAACATGCTTCATCCTCATCCTCCTCCACCTCCTCCTCATCCTCGTCCTCCTCGTCCTCCAGTAGTGGGCCCTGTCTGGCCACATTTGTACCTGGCCTCTGGTGTTGCAAAAAACCTCCCTCTGAGTCACTTCGAAGAGACTGGCCTGAAAGTGCTAAAAATGACCCCTCTTCCTCCTCTTCCTCCTGGGCCACCTCCTCTTCCATCATCGCCCTAAGTGTTTTCTCAAGGAGACATAGAAGTGGTATTGTAACGCTGATAACGGCGTCATCGCCACTGGCCATGTTGGTGGAGTACTCGAAACAGCGCAACAGGGCACACAGGTCTCGCATGGAGGCCCAGTCATTGGTGGTGAAGTGTGTCTGATCCACAGTGCGACTGACCCATGCGTGCTGCAGCTGAAACTCCACTATGGCCTGCTGCTGCTCGCACAGTCTGTCCAGCATATGCAAGGTGGAGTTCCACCTGGTGGGTACGTCGCATATGAGGCGGTGAGCGGGAAGGCCGAAGTTACGCTGTAGCGCAGACAGGCGAGCAGCGACAGGTTGTGAACGCCGGAAGTGCGAACAGACGGCACGCACTTTATGCAGCAGCTCTGACATGTCGGGGTAGTTGCGAATGAACTTCTGCACCACCAAATTCAGCACATGCGCCAGGCAAGGGATGTGCGTCAAACCGGCTAGTCCCAGAGCTTCAACGAGATTTCGCCCATTATCGCACACCACCAGGCCGGGCTTGAGGCTCACCGGCAGCAACCACTCGTCGGTCTGTTGTTCTATACCCCGCCACAACTCCTGTGCGGTGTGGGGCCTGTCCCCCAAACATATGAGTTTCAGAATGGCCTGCTGACGTTTACCCCGGGCTGTGCTGAAGTTGGTGGTGAAGGTGTGTGGCTGACTGGATGAGCAGGTGGAAGAAGAGGAGGAGGAAGCAGAGTAGGAGGAGGAGGAGACAGGAGGCAAAGAATGTTGCCCTGCGATCCTTGGCGGCGGAAGGACGTGCGCCAAACAGCTCTCCGCCTGGGGCCCAGCCGCCACTACATTTACCCAGTGTGCAGTTAGGGAGATATAGCGTCCCTGGCCGTGCTTACTGGTCCACGTATCTGTGGTTAGGTGGACCTTGCCACAGATGGCGTTGCGCAGTGCACACTTGATTTTATCGGACACTTGTTTGTGCAGGGAAGGCACGGCTCTCTTGGAGAAGTAGTGGCGGCTGGGAACAACATACTGTGGGACAGCAAGCGACATGAGCTGTTTGAAGCTGTGTGTGTCCACCAGCCTAAATGACAGCATTTCATAGGCCAGTAGTTTAGAAATGCTGGCATTCAGGGCCAGGGATCGAGGGTGGCTAGGTGGGAATTTACGCTTTCTCTCAAATGTTTGTGAGATGGAGAGATGAACGCTGCCGTGTGACATGGTTGAGATGCTTGGTGACGCAGGTGGTGGTGTTGGTGGTACATCCCATGTTTGCTGGGCGGCAGGTGCCAACGTCCCTCCATAGGCAGAGGCCGAGGCGGCGGCAGCAGCAGAAGAGGCCGAGGCTGCAGCAGCAGAAGAGGCAGCAGGGGGAGCCTGAGTGACTTCCTTGTTTTTAAGGTGTTTGCTCCACTGCAGTTCATGCTTTGCATGCAGGTGCCTGGTCATGCAGGTTGTGCTAAGGTTCAGAACGTTAATGCCTCGCTTCAGGCTCTGATGGCACAGCGTGCAAACCACTCGGGTCTTGTCGTCAGCTCATTGTTTGAAGAAGTGCCATGCCAGGGAACTCCTTGAAGCTGCCTTTGGGGTGCTCGGTCCCAGATGGCGGCGGTCAGTAGCAGGCGGAGTCTCTTGGCGGCTGGTGTTCTGATTTTGCCCACTGCTCCCTCTTTTGCTACGCTGTTGGCTCGGTCTCACCACTGCCTCTTCCTCCGAACTGTGAAAGTCAGTGGCACGACCTTCATTCCATGTGGGGTCTAGGACCTCATCGTCCCCTGCATCGTTTTCCACCCAGTCTTGATCCCTGACCTCCTGTTCAGTCTGCACACTGCAGAAAGACGCAGCAGTTGGCACCTGTGTTTCGTCATCATCAGAGACGTGCTGAGGTGGTATTCCCATGTCCTCATCATCAGGAAACATAAGTGGTTGTGCGTTAGTGCATTATATCTCTTCCACCCCTGGTGAGGAGCTAGGTGGATGCCCTTGGGAAACCCTGGCAGCAGAGTCTTCAAACAGCATAAGAGACTGCTGCATAACTTGAGGCTCAGACAGTTTCCCTGATATGCATGGGGGTGATGTGACAGACTGATGGGCTTGGTTTTCATGCGCCATCTGTGCGCTTTCTGCAGAAGACTGGGTGGGAGATAATGTGAACGTGCTGGATGCACTATCGGCCACCCAATTGACTAATGCCTGTACCTGCTCAGGCCTTACCATCCTTAGAACAGCATTGGGCCCCACCAAATATCCCTGTAAATTCTGGCGGCTACTGGGACCTGAGGTAGTTGGTACACTAGGACGTGTGGCTGTGGCAGAACGGCCACGTCCTCTCCCAGCACCAGAGGGTCCACTAACACCACCACGACCATGTCCACGTCCGCGTCCCTTATTAGATGTTTTCCTTATTGTTCCCGTTCACCACAATTTTGAGAATGGCAAATTTGGGAATAGTTTTTCAACCCAGAAAAAAAAAATGTTCTTTTACGGTCGCTACAAATAACTTGACCAGCTAAAACAGTACAGATTTGCTTGAATAGAAATGTGAGACCTGTTTTTTTTTGCACTGTGTGACAGGTTAAGGTTTAATCACAGAATCAGACTTCTATCTGCACGGTAGCGTGTGTCTTAGGTTTTTCTGAATGACACTATCAGTACCTTCAATGTAAGATATCCTTTTTGGGATAGATTTCAAGTAGGCCTCAAATACCAGAAACTAGTTATTTTGAGAATGGCAAATTTGGGAATAGTTTTTCAACCCAGAAAAAAAAGGGCTTTTACGGTCGCTACAAATAACTTGACCAGCTAAAACAGTACAGATTTGCTTGAATAGAAATGTGAGATCTGTTTTTTTTTTGCACTGTGTGACAGGTTAAGGTTTAATCACAGAATCAGACTTCTATCTGCACGGTAGCGTGTGTCTTAGGTTTTTCTGAATGACACTATCAGTACCTTCAATGTAAGATATCCTTTTTGGGATAGATTTCAAGTAGGCCTCAAATTTCAGAAACTAGTTATTTTGAGAATGGCAAATTTGGGAATAGTTTTTCAACCCAGAAAAAAAAATGTGCTTTTACGGTCGCTACAAATAACTTGACCAGCTAAAACAGTACAGATTTGCTTGAATAGAAATGTGAGACCTGTTTTTTTTTTTGCACTGTGTGACAGGTTAAGGTTTAATCACAGAATCAGACTTCTATCTGCACATTAGCGTGTGTCTTAGGTTTTTCTGAATGACACTATCAGTACCTTCAATGTAAGATATCCTTTTTTGGATATATTTCAAGTAGGCCTCAAATACCAGAAACTAGTTATTTTGAGAATGGCAAATTTGGGAATAGTTTTTCAACCCAGAAAAAAAAAAGTGCTTTTACGGTCACTACAAATAACTTGACCAGCTAAAACAGTACAGATTTGCTTGAATAGAAATGTGAGACCTGTTTTTTTTTGCACTGTGTGACAGGTTAAGGTTTAATCTCAGAATCAGACTTCTATCTGCACGGTAGCGTGTGTCTTAGGTTTTTCTGAATGACACTATCAGTACCTTCAATGTAAGATATCCTTTTTGGAATAGATTTCAAGTAGGCCTCAAATACCAGAAACTAGTTATTTAGAGAATGGCAAATTTGGGAATAGTTTTTCAACCCAGAAAAAAAAATGTGCTTTTACGGTCAGTACAAATAACTTGACCAGCTAAAACAGTACAGATTTGCTTGAATAGAAATGTGAGACCTGTTTTTTTTTGCACTGTGTGACAGGTTAAGGTTTAATCTCAGAATCAGACTTCTATCTGCACGGTAGCGTGTGTCTTAGGTTTTTCTGAATGACACTATCAGTACCTTCAATGTAAGATATCCTTTTTGGGATAGATTTCAAGTAGGCCTCAAATACCAGAAACTAGTTATTTTGAGAATGGCAAATTTGGGAATAGTTTTTCAACCCAGAACAAAAAAGGGCTTTTACGGTCGCTACAAATAACTTGACCAGCTAAAACAGTACAGATTTGCTTGAATAGAAATGTGAGACCTGTTTTTTTTTTTGCACTGTGTGACAGGTTAAGGTTTAATCACAGAATCAGACTTCTATCTGCACGGTAGCGTGTGTCTTAGGTTTTTCTGAATGACACTATCAGTACCTTCAATGTAAGATATCCTTTTTGGGATAGATTTCAAGTAGGCCTCAAATACCAGAAACTAGTTATTTTGAGAATGGCAAATTTGGGAATAGTTTTTCAACCCAGAACAAAAAAGGGCTTTTACGGTCGCTACAAATAACTTGACCAGCTAAAACAGTACAGATTTGCTTGAATAGAAATGTGAGACCTGTTTTTTTTTTTGCACTGTGTGACAGGTTAAGGTTTAATCACAGAATCAGACTTCTATCTGCACGGTAGCGTGTGTCTTAGGTTTTTCTGAATGACACTATCAGTACCTTCAATGTAAGATATCCTTTTTGGGATAGATTTCAAGTAGGCCTCAAATACCAGAAACTAGTTATTTTGAGAATGGCAAATTTGGGAATAGTTTTTCAACCCAGAAAAAAAAATGTGCTTTTACGGTCGCTACAAATAACTTGACCAGCTAAAACAGTACAGATTTGCTTGAAAAGAAATGTGAGACCAGTTTTTTTTTTTGCACTGTGTGACAGGTTAAGGTTTAATCACAGAATCAGACTTCTATCTGCACGGTAGCGTGTGTCTTAGGTTTTTCTGAATGACACTATCAGTACCTTCAATGTAAGATATCCTTTTTGGGATAGATTTCAAGTAGGCCTCAAATACCAGAAACTAGTTATTTTGAGAATGGCAAATTTGTGAATAGTTTTTCAACCCAGAAAAAAAAAAGTGCTTTTACGGTCACTACAAATAACTTGACCAGCTAAAACAGTACAGATTTGCTTGAATAGAAATGTGAGACCTGTTTTTTTTTGCACTGTGTGACAGGTTAAGGTTTAATCTCAGAATCAGACTTCTATCTGCACGGTAGCGTGTGTCTTAGGTTTTTCTGAATGACACTATCAGTACCTTCAATGTAAGATATCCTTTTTGGGATCGATTTCAAGTAGGCCTCAAATACCAGAAACTAGTTATTTAGAGAATGGCAAATTTGGGAATAGTTTTTCAACCCAGAAAAAAAAATGTGCTTTTACGGTCACTACAAATAACTTGACCAGCTAAAACAGTACAGATTTGCTTGAATAGAAATGTGAGACCTGTTTTTTTTTGCACTGTGTGACAGGTTAAGGTTTAATCTCAGAATCAGACTTCTATCTGCACGGTAGCGTGTGTCTTAGGTTTTTCTGAATGACACTATCAGTACCTTCAATGTAAGATATCCTTTTTGGGATAGATTTCAAGTAGGCCTCAAATACCAGAAACTAGTTAGTTTGAGAATGGCAAATTTGGGAATAGTTTTTAAACCCAGAAAAAAAAAGGGCTTTTACGGTCGCTACAAATAACTTGACCAGCTAAAACAGTACAGATTTGCTTGAATAGAAATGTGAGACCTGTTTTTTTTTTTGCACTGTGTGACAGGTTAAGGTTTAATCACAGAATCAGACTTCTATCTGCACGGTAGCGTGTGTCTTAGGTTTTTCTGAATGACACTATCAGTACCTTCAATGTAAGATATCCTTTTTGGGATAGATTTCAAGTAGGCCTCAAATACCAGAAACTAGTTATTTTGAGAATGGCAAATTTGGGAATAGTTTTTCAACCCAGAAAAAAAAAAGTGCTTTTACGGTCACTACAAATAACTTGACCAGCTAAAACAGTACAGATTTGCTTGAATAGAAATGTGAGACCTGTTTTTTTTGCACTGTGTGACAGGTTAAGGTTTAATCACAGAATCAGACTTCTATCTGCACGGTAGCGTGTGTCTTAGGTTTTTCTGAATGACACTATCAGTACCTTCAATGTAAGATATCCTTTTTGGGATAGATTTCAAGTAGGCCTCAAATACCAGAAACTAGTTATTTAGAGAATGGCAAATTTGGGAATAGTTTTTCAACCCAGAAAAAAAAATGTGCTTTTACGGTCAGTACAAATAACTTGACCAGCTAAAACAGTACAGATTTGCTTGAATAGAAATGTGAGACCTGTTTTTTTTTGCACTGTGTGACAGGTTAAGGTTTAATCTCAGAATCAGACTTCTATCTGCACGGTAGCGTGTGTCTTAGGTTTTTCTGAATGACACTATCAGTACCTTCAATGTAAGATATCCTTTTTGGGATAGATTTCAAGTAGGCCTCAAATACCAGAAACTAGTTATTTTGAGAATGGCAAATTTGGGAATAGTTTTTCAACCCAGAACAAAAAAGGGCTTTTACGGTCGCTACAAATAACTTGACCAGCTAAAACAGTACAGATTTGCTTGAATAGAAATGTGAGACCTGTTTTTTTTTTGCACTGTGTGACAGGTTAAGGTTTAATCACAGAATCAGACTTCTATCTGCACGGTAGCATGTGTCTTAGGTTTTTCTGAATGACACTATCAGTACCTTCAATGTAAGATATCCTTTTTGGGATAGATTTCAAGTAGGCCTCAAATACCAGAAACTAGTTATTTTGAGAATGGCAAATTTGGGAATAGTTTTTCAACCCAGAAAAAAAAAAGTGCTTTTACGGTCACTACAAATAACTTGACCAGCTAAAACAGTACAGATTTGCTTGAATAGAAATGTGAGACCTGTTTTTTTTTGCACTGTGTGACAGGTTAAGGTTTAATCACAGAATCAGACTTCTATCTGCACGGTAGCGTGTGTCTTAGGTTTTTCTGAATGACACTATCAGTACCTTCAATGTAAGATATCCTTTTTGGAATAGATTTCAAGTAGGCCTCAAATACCAGAAACTAGTTATTTAGAGAATGGCAAATTTGGGAATAGTTTTTCAACCCAGAAAAAAAAATGTGCTTTTACGGTCAGTACAAATAACTTGACCAGCTAAAACAGTACAGATTTGCTTGAATAGAAATGTGAGACCTGTTTTTTTTTGCACTGTGTGACAGGTTAAGGTTTAATCTCAGAATCAGACTTCTATCTGCACGGTAGCGTGTGTCTTAGGTTTTTCTGAATGACACTATCAGTACCTTCAATGTAAGATATCCTTTTTGGGATAGATTTCAAGTAGGCCTCAAATACCAGAAACTAGTTATTTTGAGAATGGCAAATTTGGGAATAGTTTTTCAACCCAGAAAAAAAAAGGGCTTTTACGGTCGCTACAAATAACTTGACCAGCTAAAACAGTACAGATTTGCTTGAATAGAAATGTGAGACCTGTTTTTTTTTTGCACTGTGTGACAGGTTAAGGTTTAATCACAGAATCAGACTTCTATCTGCACGGTAGCGTGTGTCTTAGGTTTTTCTGAATGACACTATCAGTACCTTCAATGTAAGATATCCTTTTTGGGATAGATTTCAAGTAGGCCTCAAATACCAGAAACGAGTTATTTTGAGAATGGCAAATTTGGGAATAGTTTTTCAACCCAGAAAAAAAAATGTGCTTTTACGGTCGCTACAAATAACTTGACCAGCTAAAACAGTACAGATTTGCTTGAAAAGAAATGTGAGACCAGTTTTTTTTTTTGCACTGTGTGACAGGTTAAGGTTTAATCACAGAATCAGACTTCTATCTGCACGGTAGCGTGTGTCTTAGGTTTTTCTGAATGACACTATCAGTACCTTCAATGTAAGATATCCTTTTTGGGATAGATTTCAAGTAGGCCTCAAATACCAGAAACTAGTTATTTTGAGAATGGCAAATTTGGGAATAGTTTTTCAACCCAGAAAAAAAAATGTGCTTTTACGGTCACTACAAATAACTTGACCAGCTAAAACAGTACAGATTTGCTTGAATAGAAATGTGAGACCTGTTTTTTTTTTGCACTGTGTGACAGGTTAAGGTTTAATCTCAGAATCAGACTTCTATCTGCACGGTAGCGTGTGTCTTAGGTTTTTCTGAATGACACTATCAGTACCTTCAATGTAAGATATCCTTTTTGGGATAGATTTCAAGTAGGCCTCAAATACCAGAAACTAGTTATTTTGAGAATGGCAAATTTGGGAATAGTTTTTCAACCCAGAAAAAAAAAGGGCTTTTACGGTCGCTACAAATAACTTGACCAGCTAAAACAGTACAGATTTGCTTGAATAGAAATGTGAGACCTGTTTTTTTTTTGCACTGTGTGACAGGTTAAGGTTTAATCACAGAATCAGACTTCTATCTGCACGGTAGCGTGTGTCTTAGGTTTTTCTGAATGACACTATCAGTACCTTCAATGTAAGATATCCTTTTTGGGATAGATTTCAAATAGGCCTCAAATACCAGAAACTAGTTATTTTGAGAATGGCAAATTTGGGAATAGTTTTTCAACCCAGAAAAAAAAATGTGCTTTTACGGTCACTACAAATAACTTGACCAGCTAAAACAGTACAGATTTGCTTGAATAGAAATGTGAGACCTGTTTTTTTTTGCACTGTGTGACAGGTTAAGGTTTAATCTCAGAATCAGACTTCTATCTGCACGGTAGCGTGTGTCTTAGGTTTTTCTGAATGACACTATCAGTACCTTCAATGTAAGATATCCTTTTTGGGATAGATTTCAAGTAGGCCTCAAATACCAGAAACTAGTTATTTTGAGAATGGCAAATTTGGGAATAGTTTTTCAACCCAGAAAAAAAAAGGGCTTTTACGGTCGCTACAAATAACTTGACCAGCTAAAACAGTACAGATTTGCTTGAATAGAAATGTGAGACCTGTTTTTTTTTGCACTGTGTGACAGGTTAAGGTTTAATCTCAGAATCAGACTTCTATCTGCACGGTAGCGTGTGTCTTAGGTTTTTCTGAATGACACTATCAGTACCTTCAATGTAAGATATCCTTTTTGGGATAGATTTCAAGTAGGCCTCAAATACCAGAAACTAGTTATTTTGAGAATGGCAAATTTGGGAATAGTTTTTCAACCCAGAAAAAAAAAAGTGCTTTTACGGTCACTACAAATAACTTGACCAGCTAAAACAGTACAGATTTGCTTGAATAGAAATGTGAGACCTGTTTTTTTTGCACTGTGTGACAGGTTAAGGTTTAATCTCAGAATCAGACTTCTATCTGCACGGTAGCGTGTGTCTTAGGTTTTTCTGAATGACACTATCAGTACCTTCAATGTAAGATATCCTTTTTGGAATAGATTTCAAGTAGGCCTCAAATACCAGAAACTAGTTATTTAAAGAATGGCAAATTTGGGAATAGTTTTTCAAACCAGAAAAAAAAAGTGCTTTTACGGTCGCTACAAATAACTTGACCAGCTAAAACAGTACAGATTTGCTTGAATAGAATTGTGAGACCTGTTTTTTTTTGCACTGTGTGACAGGTTAAGGTTTAATCACAGAATCAGACTTCTATCTGCACGGTAGCGTGTGTCTTAGGTTTTTCTGAATGACACTATCAGTACCTTCAATGTAAGATATCCTTTTTGGGATAGATTTCAAGTAGGCCTCAAATACCAGAAACTAGTTATTTTGAGAATGGCAAATTTGGGAATAGTTTTTCAACCCAGAACAAAAAAGGGCTTTTACGGTCGCTACAAATAACTTGACCAGCTAAAACAGTACAGATTTGCTTGAATAGAAATGTGAGACCTGTTTTTTTTTTGCACTGTGTGACAGGTTAAGGTTTAATCACAGAATCAGACTTCTATCTGCACGGTAGCGTGTGTCTTAGGTTTTTCTGAATGACACTATCAGTACATTTAATGTAAGATATCCTTTTTGGGATAGATTTCAAGTAGGCCTCAAATACCAGAAACGAGTTATTTTGAGAATGGCAAATTTGGGAATAGTTTTTCAACCCAGAAAAAAAAATGTGCTTTTACGGTCACTACAAATAACTTGACCAGCTAAAACAGTACAGATTTGCTTGAAAAGAAATGTGAGACCAGTTTTTTTTTTTGCACTGTGTGACAGGTTAAGGTTTAATCACAGAATCAGACTTCTATCTGCACGGTAGCGTGTGTCTTAGGTTTTTCTGAATGACACTATCAGTACCTTCAATGTAAGATATCCTTTTTGGGATAGATTTCAAGTAGGCCTCAAATACCAGAAACTAGTTATTTTGAGAATGGCAAATTTGGGAATAGTTTTTCAACCCAGAAAAAAAAATGTGCTTTTACGGTCACTACAAATAACTTGACCAGCTAAAACAGTACAGATTTGCTTGAATAGAAATGTGAGACCTGTTTTTTTTTTGCACTGTGTGACAGGTTAAGGTTTAATCTCAGAATCAGACTTCTATCTGCACGGTAGCGTGTGTCTTAGGTTTTTCTGAATGACACTATCAGTACCTTCAATGTAAGATATCCTTTTTGGGATAGATTTCAAGTAGGCCTCAAATACCAGAAACTAGTTATTTTGAGAATGGCAAATTTGGGAATAGTTTTTCAACCCAGAAAAAAAAAGGGCTTTTACGGTCGCTACAAATAACTTGACCAGCTAAAACAGTACAGATTTTCTTGAATAGAAATGTGAGACCTGTTTTTTTTTTGCACTGTGTGACAGGTTAAGGTTTAATCACAGAATCAGACTTCTATCTGCACGGTAGCGTGTGTCTTAGGTTTTTCTGAATGACACTATCAGTACCTTCAATGTAAGATATCCTTTTTGGGATAGATTTCAAATAGGCCTCAAATACCAGAAACTAGTTATTTTGAGAATGGCAAATTTGGGAATAGTTTTTCAACCCAGAAAAAAAAATGTGCTTTTACGGTCACTACAAATAACTTGACCAGCTAAAACAGTACAGATTTGCTTGAATAGAAATGTGAGACCTGTTTTTTTTTGCACTGTGTGACAGGTTAAGGTTTAATCTCAGAATCAGACTTCTATCTGCACGGTAGCGTGTGTCTTAGGTTTTTCTGAATGACACTATCAGTACCTTCAATGTAAGATATCCTTTTTGGGATAGATTTCAAGTAGGCCTCAAATACCAGAAACTAGTTATTTTGAGAATGGCAAATTTGGGAATAGTTTTTCAACCCAGAAAAAAAAAGGGCTTTTACGGTCGCTACAAATAACTTGACCAGCTAAAACAGTACAGATTTGCTTGAATAGAAATGTGAGACCTGTTTTTTTTTGCACTGTGTGACAGGTTAAGGTTTAATCTCAGAATCAGACTTCTATCTGCACGGTAGCGTGTGTCTTAGGTTTTTCTGAATGACACTATCAGTACCTTCAATGTAAGATATCCTTTTTGGGATAGATTTCAAGTAGGCCTCAAATACCAGAAACTAGTTATTTTGAGAATGGCAAATTTGGGAATAGTTTTTCAACCCAGAAAAAAAAAAGTGCTTTTACGGTCACTACAAATAACTTGACCAGCTAAAACAGTACAGATTTGCTTGAATAGAAATGTGAGACCTGTTTTTTTTGCACTGTGTGACAGGTTAAGGTTTAATCTCAGAATCAGACTTCTATCTGCACGGTAGCGTGTGTCTTAGGTTTTTCTGAATGACACTATCAGTACCTTCAATGTAAGATATCCTTTTTGGAATAGATTTCAAGTAGGCCTCAAATACCAGAAACTAGTTATTTAAAGAATGGCAAATTTGGGAATAGTTTTTCAAACCAGAAAAAAAAAAGTGCTTTTACGGTCGCTACAAATAACTTGACCAGCTAAAACAGTACAGATTTGCTTGAATAGAATTGTGCACTGTGTGACAGGTTAAGGTTTAATCACAGAATCAGACTTCTATCTGCACGGTAGCGTGTGTCTTAGGTTTTTCTGAATGACACTATCAGTACCTTCAATGTAAGATATCCTTTTTGGGATAGATTTCAAGTAGGCCTCAAATACCAGAAACTAGTTATTTAGAGAATGGCAAATTTGGGAATAGTTTTTCAACCCAGAAAAAAAAATGTGCTTTTACGGTCACTACAAATAACTTGACCAGCTAAAACAGTGCAGATTTGCTTGAATAGAAATGTGAGACCTGTTTTTTTTTGCACTGTGTGACAGGTTAAGGTTTAATCTCAGAATCAGACTTCTATCTGCACGGTAGCGTGTGTCTAAGGTTTTTCTGAATGACACTATCAGTACCTTCAATGTAAGATATCCTTTTGGGATAGATTTCAAGTAGGCCTCATATACCAGAAACGAGTTATTTTGAGAATGGCAAATTTGGGAATAGTTTTTCAACCCAGAACAAAAAGTGTGCTTTTACGGTCACTACAAATAACTTGACCAGCTAAAACAGTGCAGATTTGCTTGAATAGAAATGTGAGACCTGTTTTTTTTTGCACTGTGTGACAGGTTAAGGTTTAATCTCAGAATCAGACTTCTATCTGCACGGTAGCGTGTGTCTTAGGTTTTTCTGAATGACACTATCAGTACCTTCAATGTAAGATATCATTTTTGGGATAGATTTCAAGTAGGCCTCAAATACCAGAAACTAGTTAGTTTGAGAATGGCAAATTTGGGAATAGTTTTTCAACCCAGAAAAAAAAAATTTGCTTTTACGGTCTCTACAAATAACTTGACCAGCTAAAACAGTACAGATTTGCTTGAATAGAAATGTGAGACCTGTTTTTTTTTGCACTGTGTGACAGGTTAAGGTTTAATCACAGAATCAGACTTCTATCTGCACGGTAGAGTGTGTCTTAGGTTTTTCTGAATGACACTATCAGTACCTTCAATGTAAGATATCCTTTTTGGGATAGATTTCAAATAGGCCTCAAATACCAGAAACTAGTTATTTTGAGAATGGCAAATTTGGGAATAGTTTTTCAACCCAGAAAAAAAAATGTGCTTTTACGGTCACTACAAATAACTTGACCAGCTAAAACAGTACAGATTTGCTTGAATAGAAATGTGAGACCTGTTTTTTTTTGCACTGTGTGACAGGTTAAGGTTTAATCTCAGAATCAGACTTCTATCTGCACGGTAGCGTGTGTCTTAGGTTTTTCTGAATGACACTATCAGTACCTTCAATGTAAGATATCCTTTTTGGGATCGATTTCAAGTAGGCCTCAAATACCAGAAACTAGTTATTTTGAGAATGGCAAATTTGGGAATAGTTTTTCAACCCAGAAAAAAAAATGTGCTTTTACGGTCACTACAAATAACTTGACCAGCTAAAACAGTACAGATTTGCTTGAATAGAAATGTGAGACCTGTTTTTTTTTGCACTGTGTGACAGGTTAAGGTTTAATCTCAGAATCAGACTTCTATCTGCACGGTAGAGTGTGTCTTAGGTTTTTCTGAATGACACTATCAGTACCTTCAATGTAAGATATCCTTTTTGGGATAGATTTCAAATAGGCCTCAAATACCAGAAACTAGTTATTTTGAGAATGGCAAATTTGGGAATAGTTTTTCAACCCAGAAAAAAAAATGTGCTTTTACGGTCACTACAAATAACTTGACCAGCTAAAACAGTACAGATTTGCTTGAATAGAAATGTGAGACCTGTTTTTTTTTGCACTGTGTGACAGGTTAAGGTTTAATCTCAGAATCAGACTTCTATCTGCACGGTAGCGTGTGTCTTAGGTTTTTCTGAATGACACTATCAGTACCTTCAATGTAAGATATCCTTTTTGGGATCGATTTCAAGTAGGCCTCAAATACCAGAAACTAGTTATTTTGAGAATGGCAAATTTGGGAATAGTTTTTCAACCCAGAAAAAAAAAAGTGCTTTTACGGTCACTACAAATAACTTGACCAGCTAAAACAGTACAGATTTGCTTGAATAGAAATGTGAGACCTGTTTTTTTTGCACTGTGTGACAGGTTAAGGTTTAATCTCAGAATCAGACTTCTATCTGCACGGTAGCGTGTGTCTTAGGTTTTTCTGAATGACACTATCAGTACCTTCAATGTAAGATATCCTTTTTGGAATAGATTTCAAGTAGGCCTCAAATACCAGAAACTAGTTATTTAGAGAATGGCAAATTTTGGAATAGTTTTTCAAACCAGAAAAAAAAATGTGCTTTTACGGTCGCTACAAATAACTTGACCAGCTAAAACAGTACAGATTTGCTTGAATAGAATTGTGAGACCTGTTTTTTTTTGCACTGTGTGACAGGTTAAGGTTTAATCTCAGAATCAGACTTCTATCTGCACGGTAGCGTGTGTCTTAGGTTTTTCTGAATGACACTATCAGTACCTTCAATGTAAGATATCCTTTTTGGGATAGATTTCAAGTAGGCCTCAAATACCAGAAACGAGTTATTTTGAGAATGGCAAATTTGGGAATAGTTTTTCAACCCAGAACAAAAAGTGTGCTTTTACGGTCACTACAAATAACTTGACCAGCTAAAACAGTGCAGATTTGCTTGAATAGAAATGTGAGACCTGTTTTTTTTTGCACTGTGTGACAGGTTAAGGTTTAATCTCAGAATCAGACTTCTATCTGCACGGTAGCGTGTGTCTTAGGTTTTTCTGAATGACACTATCAGTACCTTCAATGTAAGATATCATTTTTGGGATAGATTTCAAGTAGGCCTCAAATACCAGAAACTAGTTAGTTTGAGAATGGCAAATTTGGGAATAGTTTTTCAACCCAGAAAAAAAAATTTGCTTTTACGGTCGCTACAAATAACTTGACCAGCTAAAACAGTACAGATTTGCTTGAATAGAAATGTGAGACCTGTTTTTTTTTGCACTGTGTGACAGGTTAAGGTTTAATCACAGAATCAGACTTCTATCTGCACGGTAGCGTGTGACTTAGGTTTTTCTGAATGACACTATCAGTACCTTCAATGTAAGATATCCTTTTTGGGATAGATTTCAAATAGGCCTCAAATACCAGAAACTAGTTATTTTGAGAATGGCAAATTTGGGAATAGTTTTTCAACCCAGAAAAAAAAATGTGCTTTTACGGTCACTACAAATAACTTGACCAGCTAAAACAGTACAGATTTGCTTGAATAGAAATGTGAGACCTGTTTTTTTTTGCACTGTGTGACAGGTTAAGGTTTAATCTCAGAATCAGACTTCTATCTGCACGGTAGCGTGTGTCTTAGGTTTTTCTGAATGACACTATCAGTACCTTCAATGTAAGATATCCTTTTTGGGATCGATTTCAAGTAGGCCTCAAATACCAGAAACTAGTTATTTTGAGAATGGCAAATTTGGGAATAGTTTTTCAACCCAGAAAAAAAAAAGTGCTTTTACGGTCACTACAAATAACTTGACCAGCTAAAACAGTACAGATTTGCTTGAATAGAAATGTGAGACCTGTTTTTTTTGCACTGTGTGACAGGTTAAGGTTTAATCTCAGAATCAGACTTCTATCTGCACGGTAGCGTGTGTCTTAGGTTTTTCTGAATGACACTATCAGTACCTTCAATGTAAGATATCCTTTTTGGAATAGATTTCAAGTAGGCCTCAAATACCAGAAACTAGTTATTTAGAGAATGGCAAATTTTGGAATAGTTTTTCAAACCAGAAAAAAAAAAGTGCTTTTATGGTCGCTACAAATAACTTGACCAGCTAAAACAGTACAGATTTGCTTGAATAGAATTGTGAGACCTGTTTTTTTTTGCACTGTGTGACAGGTTAAGGTTTAATCACAGAATCAGACTTCTATCTGCACGGTAGCGTGTGTCTTAGGTTTTTCTGAATGACACTATCAGTACCTTCAATGTAAGATATCCTTTTTGGGATAGATTTCAAGTAGGCCTCAAATACCAGAAACTAGTTATTTAGAGAATGGCAAATTTGGGAATAGTTTTTCAACCCAGAAAAAAAAATGTGCTTTTACGGTCACTACAAATAACTTGACCAGCTAAAACAGTGCAGATTTGCTTGAATAGAAATGTGAGACCTGTTTTTTTTTGCACTGTGTGACAGGTTAAGGTTTAATCTCAGAATCAGACTTCTATCTGCACGGTAGCGTGTGTCTTAGGTTTTTCTGAATGACACTATCAGTACCTTCAATGTAAGATATCCTTTTGGGATAGATTTCAAGTAGGCCTCATATACCAGAAACGAGTTATTTTGAGAATGGCAAATTTGGGAATAGTTTTTCAACCCAGAACAAAAAGTGTGCTTTTACAATCACTACAAATAACTTGACCAGCTAAAACAGTACAGATTTGGTTGAATAGAAATGTCAGGTCTATTTTTTAGGCGCTGGGTGACAGGCTCAACTTGCCCCTGATGTAGTATATGGCCAAAAAATAACCACACTGTTTATGGTTAAATGCACTTGGGTGACACAGGCTCAGCCTGCACCAGATGTAGTATATGGCCAAAAAATAATCAGACTGTTGATGGTTAAATGCACTTCGGTGACACAGGCTCAGCCTGCAGCTGATGTAGTATATGGCCAAAAAATAACCAGACTGTTGATGGTTAAATGCACTTCGGTGACACAGGCTCAGCCTGCAGCTGATGTAGGATATAGCACAAAATAACCACACTATTGATGGTTAAATACACTTGGTGATAGCTTGTACTGGCGCACCACAAGTCACAAAATTGCCGCCGATCACCCCAGAAAAAAAGTGATCTAAAAACGCTCTGGGCAGCCTCAAAAAAGTGAGCAAGTCAATATTAGCACTTCAATGATCCACAGCTGCAGATCGATCACAGAATGAAGTCTTTTGGAGGAGTTAATCACTGCCTAATCTCGCCCTAACGTCGCAGCTGCAACCTCTCCCTATGCTTCATTCAGCAGAGTGACGTGCGGCGCAACGTGACCCAATCTTATATAGAGGCTGGGTCACATGCTGCACTGGCCAATCACAGCCATGCCAATAGTAGGCAAGGCTGTGATGGCCTCTTGGGGCAAGTAGTATGACGCTTGTTGATTGGCTGCTTTGCAGCCTTTCAAAAAGCGCCAAGAAAGCGCCGAACACCGAATCCGAACACAGACTTTTACGAAAATGTTCGGGTTCGGGTCCGTGTCACGGACACCCCAAAATTCGGTACGAACCCGAACTATACAGTTCGGGTTCGCTCATCCCTACTCTTGAGCAGAGAAGCATATTGGATGTTCAGCTTGGGGAGCTGCGCACCCAATGGTCTGAACAAAAGATATGATTTGGTTTTGCAGTATAGATAAATGAAACTGCTTTTAGTTTTTCTATTTCACAAGTGGACTGTCTTTGCTGAGGCTTTTTCTCCCTCCCTTTCACTAGCAGGTGATATATGTTAATCAATCAGCGCCAGGTGTTTTCCTTGTTTTAAAGGAAGTGGGTTTTTTCTTTCACACTATGTACTGTATGTCATGATTAAGGACTGAAATTTTTATGTCCAAAATGCGTAGACTATTGGTGTCTTGAATATGTTTTTATGGGAAGCTGGATTTCTCCTCTTTTTTTCTCACAATACTGTCAGTATGAAATGCAGATGACAGGAGTCGCTCTTAGAATCACTGCACACTTCACTTAGGCTACTTTCACACTTGCGTTCGGGGTTCCGCTTGTGAGTTCCGTTTGAAGGCTCTCACAAGCAGCCCCGAACGGATCCGTACAGCCCCAATGCATTCTGAGTGGATGCGGATCCGCTCAGAATGCATCAGTATGGCACCGTTTGGCCTCCGTTCCGCTCAGCAGGCGGACACCCAAACGCAGCTTGCAGCGTTCGGGTGTCCGCCTGGCCATGCGGAGCCAAACGGATCCATCCTGACTTACAATGCAAGTCAATGGGGACAGATCCGTTTGACGTTGACACAATATGGTGCAATTGCAAACGGATCCGTCCCCCATTGACTTTCTTTATTTTTTTTTTATTTTTTAAATCTGTTTATTTTTTTTAACAAATCTTTATTTATCACGGCAAGCATGGTAAAAAAGACAATAACAATGCGGGCAACAGCCCAACAATCGAGGAGACATATGCAGTACAATGATATATATATAAGTACATTATCATAAATGTTCAAGCGTGAATAAATATGAGCTAGTCAGGCGGACCTAACAAGAGTAGTATGTGTGTCGTGTAAAGAGGGTCAGATATCTCTGAGGCACAACCACCCTAGTCCACAAGACATAGGTGGTGCAGGCTAGGAACAGTAGAAAGGTATGCTGATGTAGAGTGAGACATGACCATTGGTAATTTGAACAAGCATGATATACAAAATAGAGTGAATAGCACAAATGGGTAGTTACTAAGGGGGGGGGGGGGAGAGTTTACAGAGACCCCAGTAGAAAGACACAAGTTTCCCGACTCTGTTTCCAACCAATTCAACCACGGTCTCCACATATCATTAAATTTGTCGTGCGAGAGGGACTCCCAACTGGTTAGTTCTTCGAACCTACAGATCTCGTGAACCTTTTGGGTCCATTCCTCAATTGAAGGAGTCTGTGTCGAGAGCCAATGTAGAGGGATTAAAAGTTTGGCAGCCGTTAACATATGAGCTAGTAGAGAATATTTATGCAAGGGGAAATCCTTTGATGGTACATTGAGAAGAACCAGAGTCGGAGAAAGTGGAGGGGCCGAAGGACATATTTGCTGTATTATCCCACTAAGCGAGGTCCAGAACTGGGAGACCCCCCGACACGACCACCATATATGTGAGACTGTGCCAACCTCTTCGTGACATCTCCAGCAGGCTGGGGAAGTGAGAGGGTCCATCCTATGTAGCACCTCCGGAGTGCGGTACCATCTCGTCAGCAGTTTAAAGGAATTCTCCTGGATTCTGATGCATCTGGAGAACCCGTGAGAATTCCTCAGTAGTGAAGAGACAGATTCATCTGATAAAGTGATGCCTAAATCTTGCTCCCACCTCCCAATGAAGGACGGTCTGCTAGGAACACCCTCCAGCAACAGTTTGTTGTAAATTAACGAAATTACCTTCCTCACCGGTTTGTGCGAGGCTACCAGAGTGTCGAACCATGAGGGAATAAAATTCCAATTAGCTTTAGCGAGGTACTTTTGGCCTATAAATGAAAAATGAGAGTAATGCAAGGGGGTCCAACTCAAAGCCAATTGTGATGCCCGGAGGTCCTCCAAGGACGCAACCCGCCCGTCTCTCAAGAAATCCCCCACAGCAAATGCTTTAAAGGCAGGCCATATCCCCAGGACATCTGAATAGCTTGAAGATAAGCAGTACGGCAGCAGGTGCATGGGGAGAAGGGGCGAGGGACCAGGGCAAAACCCAAACTTCCTGGCTTTAACGTTCCAAGTCGTTAAGAGGCCTTTTAGAAGGGGTGGTGCATCTATGCAATGCGTAGGACCATTATCTACCGTCCAAAGACGGGCGTGCACGTCAGGAGATGTTAATTGGCGTGCAATTTGGCAACCCAATTTTTTAATGTTAATGTTTAGTAATTCACTCAATAAACGGAGTTGAATAGCCCTATAGTATAATTTGATGTCTGGCAAGCCAAAGCCGCCTCTGTGTTTGGGCAGGGTTAACCAGTCATATGCCAGTCTCGGACGAGCACGCCTCCAAATGAAGCCTGAAATAATCCTACGCAGGTCCAGGAAGTAAGAGTCAGGTAAGTATATAGGTAAAGTCTGGAGAAGAAACAGCACTTTGGGAAGGATATACGTTTTAATTATATTTTTTCGCCCCATCCAAGAAAAAAATGGAATATCTAAATGTTTCAATTGTTCTTTAATATCAGCAAGGAGAGGGACATAGTTTAATTGGAAGGCCTGGTCTATACGGGCTGAGATCTTCACCCCTAAGTAGGTGACACTGGACGACCATTAAATCTGTTTATTGATTTTATAACATGCAATAACATATTACAGACAATGGTATATAAACCAATATTGTACAGTGCTCAATCAATGAATATAAACAAAGAAAGAGGTCTGGTGCAGATGATTATATTTAATAGCAGGACAAATAACAAATAGCCTAGATGAGAAAAGGCTTCCCGCATACACGTGTGGAGCTATAATAAGCTGCAAAAGAGAGCTATCCAGTTGAATAGCATAACTAAGACTAGAAAAGACTCAAGCACAGTATAAGTGAGCAGGGTCTCAATATTTTGTAATAATTTTGGCCTGGAGTATAAACCTTCCTTTCTCATATAAGCGATATGCTGTTTAGTACAAAATTGGAAGCTTATTCGGATGAGCTAAGTAATCCAACAAAGAAACTGTTGAAAACACAAAAAAACGGGGAAGGGAGGGGGGGAGGGAGAGATGAAGGGAAAGAGGGAAGGTGTGGTTGACAGGATATAATTGCGCTTTGAGGTCTTTGGATCCAGTGGAAAGTAAACAGACAATTTAGGACTAGCTGTATAAGCCAGAAAACCAGTTATCTAGCAATGGCAGTGATATGAATAAATCACCTCAGTGGTGATGTTAACAAAATACCCTGAGACCTTAGATAATAAGAGCTCAAGATATCTGTTTGAGTTGGTATTGATTCGTGCTAACTCTCCCAGTTGTCCAGGGGCTCCAGATTTTAGTATATTTGTGATGGGAGCGTAATTCCCAATGTGATAATTCTTCTAGCCTAGCTAGAGCTTCAACTTTCCCTCTCCATTGGGAGATTGATGGAGCTATGGTTGATTTCCAATTGGATGCAATTAGTATCCTAGCCGCTGCCAGCAAAACTCTCAGTAGTGATAGTTTCAGGTTTGCCAAAGGATTAGGTATTAGAGTCAGAAGAGCTATTCCTGGAAAACTAGGAAGTAGATTCTCATTTAATACAAGGATATCCCTTATTGCCTTAAAGACCGAGTCCCAAAAGATTTTAATTTTGGGGCATGACCACCATATGTGTAAAAAGGACCCTCTATCAGAGAGACATCTCCAGCAACTATTCGAAGTGCTATCATACATCAGGCTTAATCTTACTGGGGTTAAGTACCACCTTGTGAGGATTTTGTATGCGTTCTCTTGTATGGTTACACATCTGGATATACTCTTGGGAGTACTTAAGATAATCTGAGTTTCTTTATCTGAGAATTTTACATCTAGATCTTTCTCCCACTCCTTTATGAAGTAGAGAGAGGAAGGTATTTCCAATGATATTAGGTTTCTGGAAACAGTGGAGATGATCTTTGATGGATATTGCGTCTGTGAGACAAGTTTTTCAAACCATGTAAGTGGGAGGGTTACTTGATTCTTAGTTAGAATGGGTGTAATGACGGCCTTCAGATGTGCCAATTGCAACTGGTTAAAGCTTTTTAAATTAAACTTCGTTATTACGGAGGTGAGGGTAAGAAAGGTACCTTCATTGTCTAATAATTCCTGAGGCGGAAGATTGGATTTACGTAGTTGAGAGGGTAAAATGCCGGAACTATCAGTGTTAAAGTTAAGGCAGTCACTAATAGTTAAAAGTGGGGAGGGATATGTCACGCAGGTTCCTCTTATATCTGTGTTTTTCCAAATAGACAATGTCGCTGAAGCTAACAAATCTCTTGAAATTGGTTGAATTATCTTATCAGGTTCTGATAGTAATAGGGGTCTGATAGGGCATCCTACCAATTTTTCTTCTAAAGGAATCCCGATTTTATGTGCTGGTCTTCTTAACAGATCAATGATTCTGTTCATATGAACCGCCCTATGATATCGTTTGATGGAGGAGAAACCAATCCCTCCTTTTAAGAAGGGAAGAAGCAAGATCTTATTTGAGATTCTAGGTTTTGTTTTTCCCCAGATATAAGATGAACAGATTTTCCTAAAGGAATTAAAGAAACTACTTGGCAAATTTACCGAGAGAACTTGCAGTAAATATGTAATCTTGTGAACAATTAGGGAGTTGAAAATGTTACGTCTGCCTATCCAAGATATGAAAGAGGGGGACCATGAATTTAATGTTTCGGGTATTGATTTTAGCAAAGGAGGGAAATTGGTTTCATATAGTCTGTTTAAATCTGGCGTGATATTTATTCCCAGGAATTTTATGTATGTGTGCGTCCATTCAAATGGAAAATTTTCTTTGAGTTTCTGTAGAAGTTTGTTTGGGAGATTTATGTTCATAGCAACTGATTTGGATAGATTTATCTTGAAGTTTGAGACAAAGCCGAAGGTGGTAAATGTCTTTATAATGGTAGGGAATGCTTGGACTGGGTTGGAAATCATTAAGAGCAAATCATCGGCATATGCTGCTTGTTTGATCTCCAAATTACCACAGACCAAGCCTTTTATCTCTTTGGTTTGCCTGATGAATTGTAAAAGAGGTTTGATTGTGAGAATGAAGAGTAGGGGAGATAGGGGGCATCCCTATCCCCCATTGACTTTCAATGTAAAGTCAGGAGTCCCTATTGATATACCATCGGATCGGAGTTTTCTCCAATCCGATGGTATATTTTAACTTGAAGCGTCCCCATCACCATGGGAACGCCTCTATGTTAGAATATACCATCGGATTTGAGTTAGATCGTGAAACTCAGATCCGACAGTATATTCTAACACAGAGGCGTTCCCATAGTGATGGGGACGCATCAAGTTAGAATATACTAAGAACTGTGTAATAACTGCCCCCTGCTGCCTGGCAGCACCTGATCTCTTACAGGGGGCTGTGAACCGCACAATTACCCCTCAGGTGCTGCACCTAAGGGGTTAATTGTGCGTATCATAGCCCCCTGTAAGAGATCAGGTGCTGCCAGGCAGCAGGGGCCAGACCCCCCTCCCTCCCCAGTATTATTGTCACGAGGGTATCAAGAGCCACGTCTGACTCCATTATACCCGGGGTCAGGAAGTCGCAGTGGGTGGCTGCGCGCTCTATATCTAAAGATCGTGGTGTTTCTTAGTTATTGTTTTCTGTGTTTGCCTTGCTATCCTTTTTGTCTCTCTCAGGGATCCGTAGCTTCTCCTCCTCAGCTGTTTCGTGTCTGCCACTCCGTACCTCCTTATATTCTCCCCTCACACTTCTCTAGTTGCCAGTTATAGAGCTTCCTGCCTGGACATCTATACTGACCCACTGGAGTGGTTAATCCTGGTTGTTGTTCCTGTGTGCTACCCTCCGGATCCCTGTTTGGCTTATTGTTGTCTCCTGTTGTCGCCCACCTGGGAATATATGTTGAGTCTGTGTTGTCTGTCCTCCCCTTGGTGTTTTCCCTTAGAGTTAGTGGTGCGGACTAGTGTTCCCATCGCCCTGTTCACTACCTAGGGCTCAGCTCAGGGAAAGCCAGGGCTTTAGGCACGTGATCGGCGTACGGGTGAGGAACCCGTCTAGGGACGTCAGGGCAGCCAGGTGCCAGCCGCCAGGTGAGTCAGGGGTCACCATCTTCCCTCTCACTTGGGCAGGGCCTTCCTCGTTCCCTCCCTCTGTGTCACGTATGTGATAGCCACGCGACCGTGATATTATAACTGGCCCTTACTTTTTGAGAAAAAAATAAAAATAATTTTATTTTTTTATTTTTTGTTTGTTGTTTATTTTTTCTCTCTCTACTTAGAATCCAATATGGATCCTATTGATGCCTTGGCAGAACAGCTTCAAAGCCTGTCTTTGGAGGTGGCAGGATTGAAGGCGTCTGTTCTCCAACAACAGCAGCAAATGCAGCAGACCGCACCCCCAGCGGTTGCTATGGGTAACCAGGTTGTCACTGAACCCAAGGTTGCTCTTCCCGACAGATTTTCTGGGGGAAGGGACAAATTTGCAACGTTCCGTGAGGCCTGCAAATTATATTTTAAGTTGCGCCCTTACTCCTCAGGTCATGAAGAACAGCGGGTTGGGATTGTCATTTACCTGCTTCAGGGGGATCCGCAATCCAGGGCGTTCTCGTTACCCCCTGGTTCTCAGGCTCTTCGGTCAGTGGAGGGATTTTTTGGGGCTTTGGGTCTCATATATGATGACCCTGACCGAGTCGCCCTGGCTGAGTCGAAGTTACGGAGACTCCTACAGGGAGATCGGTCAGCAGAGGAATATTGCTCAGAGTTCCGTAGGTGGGCTGCGGATACTCAGTGGAACGACCCGGCTCTCAGGAGTCAGTTCTGCTCTGGGTTATCTGAAAGGGTTAAGGATGCACTGGCGCTGTATGAGACCCCCCTTTCCCTTGATGCTGTTATGTCCCTCTCAATCAGAATAGATAGACGTCTTAGGGAGAGATCGAAAATTCCGGAGCAATTGGTTACCTCTCCCAAGCAACAGTCAGCCTGTACTGACTTAGATGAGCCTATGCAGCTAGGCGGAACTTCTCGTCAGGTCCATCCTCCCGAGATTCGCCGTAGGGGGGGCTTGTTTTTTCTGTGGGGGGAGGGGTCATTTCATTAATGTCTGTCCCTCCTTTCTCAAAAACAAAAGACCGTCGGAAAACTACTAACCCCGGGCTGTGCGGAGGATGTCAGCCGGGGGGTATACGTTTCCTCCATACGAACATCTCAATTTGTGTTACCAGCGGTCATTGTTTTTGGTGTTAAGACGGAGTCTATTTCTGTTTTTCTAGACAGTGGAGCAGGGGTAAACTTGATTGATGCCCATTTTGCCCGCACTATGGGTTTGTCTCTCTGTACGCTGCAGAGACCTATTCCCGTATTCGCTATAGATTCTGCTCCTCTGTCTCAGAGAAACCTCACCCACATTGTTCGTAATTTACACCTTCGGGTAGGGGACCACCATAATGAGTGTCTTTCATGTTACGTTCTGGAGGGCCTTCCCTCTCCGGTGGTATTGGGTCTTCCCTGGTTGGTAGCGCACAATCCAGTGGTGGATTGGCAGGCCAGGGAGATATTGGAGTGGAGTGAGCATTGCAGAGAGAATTGCTTAAATAACAATTGCTTAATCGCCTCCATAGCTTCCCTACCTACATTTATTTCGGACTTTGAGGACGTTTTTTCTGAAAAGGGTTGTCAGAAACTACCACCTCATCGTCCTTATGATTGCCCGGTTAACCTGATTCCCGGGGCAAAATTACCCAAGTCCAGGTTGTATAATCTTTCGGGTCCCGAGAGACAAGCCATGAAAGATTATATCTCCGAGAGTCTGGCTAAGGGACACATCAGACCCTCTTCTTCACCCGTGGCTGCAGGGTTTTTCTTTGTTAAAAAGAAAGATGGGGGCCTGCGTCCTTGCTTAGATTTCCGTGAGTTAAACCAGATAACCATCCGTGACCCATACCCTCTTCCTCTCATTCCTGACCTTTTTAATCAGATTGCGGGTGCTAAGTGGTTCTCCAAACTTGATCTTAGGGGGGCCTACAATCTGATTCGTATCAGGGAAGGGGATGAGTGGAAGACAGCTTTTAACACCCCTGAGGGGCA
This sequence comes from Bufo bufo, assembly GCF_905171765.1. Lineage (NCBI taxonomy): Eukaryota > Metazoa > Chordata > Amphibia > Anura > Bufonidae > Bufo > Bufo bufo. The sequence goes on from NC_053389.1 coordinate 658,775,855, forward strand.
TTATGAAAATCTTGTTATGCCTTTCGGTCTGACCAATGCCCCTGCTGTCTTCCAACATTTCGTTAATGATATTTTTAGTCATCTCATCGGCAGGTTTGTAGTCATATACCTAGATGATATCTTAATTTATTCGGCTGATCTGAAAACACATGAGGTGCATGTCAGGCAAGTACTGCAGGTCCTACGGACGAATAAATTATATGCGAAAATTGAAAAATGTGTCTTCGCTGTTCAGGAATTACAGTTCCTGGGATATCTATTATCTGCTTCAGGTTTCCGCATGGATCCTGGGAAGGTCCAGGCAATTTTAGATTGGGATCTTCCTGAGAACCTTAAAGCCCTACAACGGTTTTTGGGTTTCGCTAATTTCTATAGAAAGTTCATTAAAAATTATTCAGTGATCGTTAAACCCCTTACCGACATGACTAGGAAGGGGACAGATTTTTCCAAATGGTCTGACGCCGCTAAAGATGCATTTTCCTCTCTAAAGGAGAGGTTTACCTCGGCACCTGTTCTAATCCAACCTGATGTCTCCCAGCCTTTTATTGTCGAGGTAGATGCGTCAGAGGTGGGAGCTGTATTGTCTCAGGGTCCGTCTCCTGGCAAATGGCGTCCTTGCGCTTTCTTTTCCAAAAAATTATCTTCTGCAGAGAAGAATTATGATATTGGAAATAGGGAACTGTTGGCGATTAAACTGGCGCTTGAAGAGTGGCGTCACTTCTTAGAGGGAGCAATCCACCCCGTCACGGTGATTACGGATCACAAGAACCTTCTGTACCTAGAATCGGCTAAACGTCTCACCCCTAGACAAGCTAGGTGGTCGCTATTCTTTACCAGATTTAACTTTGTAATCACCTATCGTCCTGGGGCAAAAAATACCAAGGCAGACGCATTATCTCGTAGTTTCCCTGGAGGGGGTAATGTTTGTGATCCGGTACCTATTTTACAAAGAGGAGTGGTTGTCTCTGCTGTACACTCTGTTCTAGAGGGAAAGGTGTTAGAGGCTCAGGGGGACGCCCCGGCCTCTTGCCCCTCAGAGAAATTGTTTGTACCGTTAAACCTGCGTCTTGAATTATTAAAAGAACATCATAATTCGGCACTTGCTGGACACCCGGGTAGTAAAGCAACCTTGGAGCTTTTATCTCGTCGTTTTTGGTGGCCAAGGTTGCGTCAGGATGTAATGGATTTTGTGTCTACTTGTTCTACTTGTGCACGCGCAAAAGTCTCTCATACACGTCCAGCAGGGTCTTTATTGCCACTTTTCATTCCCAATAGGCCATGGACACATCTGTCTATGGATTTCATCACTGACTTACCGTTGTCGGCGGGTAAAACAGTTATCTTGGTAGTAGTAGACAGGTTTAGCAAAATGGTACACTTTATTGCGCTACCCGCACTTCCTAATGCTAAAACTCTCGCTCAGGTGTTTTTCAGTGAAATCGTGAAGCTTCACGGGGTCCCTTCCGATGTGGTTTCGGATCGGGGAACCCAGTTTATTTCTAAGTTTTGGAAAGCTTTTTGTTCCCGTTTGGGGGTTCACTTGTCCTTTTCCTCAGCTTTCCATCCTCAGTCGAATGGACAGACTGAGCGTACCAACCAAAACCTAGAAACATATTTAAGGTGTTTTGTGTCTTAAAACCAAGAGTTGTGGTCATCATACTTACCGTTAGCTGAGTTTGCCATAAATAATCATTATCAGGAGTCCACTGGCAAGTCACCATTCCTTGGTGCATACGGTTTTTATCCCCAATTTTGTACTTTTAAAGAGGGGGGGTCTTCTGGGGTTCCCGAAGAGGAAAGGTTTTCTTCATCTCTTTCATCGGTATGGCAGAAGGTGCAAGTTAACTTGAAAAAGATGAGTGGTAAATATAAATGCATGGCCGATAAGAAACGGTCGCCAGGTCCGGACCTAGGAGTGAATGACTATGTGTGGTTGTCTACTAGGAATATTAAGTTGAAGGTTCCTTCTTGGAAACTGGGTCCTAGGTTCATTGGTCCCTATAAAATAGTAGCCGTCATTAACCCTGTGGCTTTTCGCCTGGAGCTACCTCAGACTTTAAAGATCCATAACGTCTTCCATAAATCGTTACTCAAGAAGTATGTTCCACCTCTAGAACCATCGCCGCTGCCACCTCCTCCTGTTATTGTGGATGGTAATCTGGAGTTTCAAATAGCCAGAATTGTTGATTCTCGTCGGGTCCGCCGCTCTCTTCAGTATCTTGTGCATTGGAGGGGTTACGGTCCCGAGGAAAGAATGTGGGTTCCAGCGTCAGAGGTAAACGCCAACAGGTTAATTCAGACTTTCCATGCCTCTCATCCGGAGAGACCTGGTCCTGAGTGTCCGGAGGCCCCTCGTGAAAGGGGGGGTACTGTCACGAGGGTATCAAGAGCCACGTCTGACTCCGTTATACACGGGGTCAGGAAGTCGCAGCGGGTGGCTGCGCGCTCTATATCTAAAGATCATGGTGTTTCTTAGTTATTGTTTTCTGTGTTTGCCTTGCTATCCTTTTTGTCTCTCTCAGGGATCCGTAGCTTCTCCTCCTCAGCTGTTTCGTGTCTGCCACTCCCTACCTCCTTATATTCTCCCCTCACACTTCTCTAGTTGCCAGTTATAGAGCTTCCTGCCTGGACATCTATACTGACCCACTGGAGTGGTTAATCCTGGTTGTTGTTCCTGTGTGCTACCCTCCGGATCCCTGTTTGGCTTATTGTTGTCTCCTGTTGTCGCCCACCTGGGAATATATGTTGAGTCTGTGTTGTCTGTCCTCCCCTTGGTGTTTTCCCTTAGAGTTAGTGGTGCGGACTAGTGTTCCCATCGCCCTGTTCACTACCTAGGGCTCAGCTCAGGGAAAGCCAGGGCTTTAGGCACGTGATCGGCGTATGGGTGAGGAACCCGTCTAGGGACGTCAGGGCAGCCAGGTGCCAGCCGCCAGGTGAGTCAGGGGTCACCATCTTCCCTCTCACTTGGGCAGGGCCTTCCTCGTTCCCTCCCTCTGTGTCACGTATGTGATAGCCACGCCGACCGTGATAATTATATTCATTGGTGGCCAGTGCGGCCCCCCTCCCTCCCCAGTATTATATTCATTGGTGGCCAGTGCGGCCTCCCCTCTCCCCCCCCCTAATTAAAATCACCCCCCCCCATCATTGGTGGCAGCAGAGAGTTCCGATTTGGAGTCCCAGTTTAATTGCTGGGGCTCCGATCGGTTACCATGGCAGCCAAGACGCTACTGCAGTCCTGGCTGCCATAGTTACTTAGCAATTTTAGAAGCATTATACTTACCTGCGATGTCTGTGACCGGCCGGGTGCTCCTCCTACTGCTAAGTGAAAGGTCTGTGCGGTGCATTGCTTATAGCAATGTGGTGATGTGGCAGCAGCATAAGGAGACCACAGAGTAGTGATGTGACAGAGTGTTGAGTTGGCAGTAGCATCAGGAGACCAGAGAGTGGCCCAGTGACATAGTGGGGAGGTGGCAGCAGCATGAGGAGACCACAGAGTAGCCCAGTGACATAGTGGGGAGGTGGCAGCAGTATGAGGAGACCACAGAGTGGCCCAGTGACAGAATGAGGAGGTGGGGGGCAATACTAGTACCAGCTGAAGATGGTGGGTGGCAGTAGGAGCACCTGGCAGCAGGTGTGGCATCAGGCGGATGGCAGCATCAGAATAGTAGCTGAAGCAGGTAGCCAGAAGAAACAGGTCTTTTTTGACAAAGTTTAGCTGTGGCACCATGGATGATCTAGTCTGATGTATCATGCAGTGGTGTTTGAAAATCATGGCTGATCCACGACAGATTCATCTTCACAAAGGTCAGTTTATCTACATTTTGGGTGGGCAGGCGTATTCTTCTTGGGGTAACTATGGCCCATGCCTCACTAAACACCTGCTCTGATGCCATACTGCTGGCTAGGCAGGAAAGCTTGTACAGGGCAAATTTGGTCAGTTGCAGACACTAATCCAGTTGACTGTCCACTAGTCCAGGGTATTTTTGATGTGGGGTAGCAGGGTGCAGTCCAAGTATGCCACAACCTGCTGGTTCAGGTTCTGCTCTATGTATAGCTGATGCTGCTGGTGAGTAGTTTATTCTGTAGGCGGGTGAAAAAAGCTGCTCATCAGGGACTCTAGACTTAAGTTGCTGCTGATGGAGCTAGTACTGCTCCTGCCCCTCCCCCAGCAACCATGGCAGTGGAACGTGAGCGCAGAAAGCCCCGCATGGTCATACCTCTGTGAGGATGGGTGATGGCGCACATAGGCAGCGGCCAACTGACTACATAGGATGTCTCGATTGTAGTTCGGTTTGCCCTCCCTCTCAGCGGGTGTAAAAAATGCCCCCATTTTGGACCAGTAGCAAGGGTCTAACATATTGTAGAGCCAGTAGTCTTCCCTCTGCCGAATGGTGTCAATTTGGCGGTCACTACGCAAGCAAATGAGCATGCATCAGGCCATTTGCACAAGTGACTCAGAGGGATTCCCTGCCTCCATCTCCACTGCATACTGCAATGGTGTGTCTGGGTCCTCTGTATCCTCTTCCTCGTTGCCTTGTAGTTCCTTTTGGCTGCTCCTCCTCTCCCTTCACCTGAGTAGAAAAAAACACCCATTTCTCTACGCATTGCTTGTGCACGCATGTCCTCCTCCTCCTCTAGTTCAGTCCCCATAGAGCTCATGTGGCCGTGATATGTAGTCGCCATGTCTCCTGTCCCCTGGCCAGCTAGATTTAGCAGCATGTGCTCCAGGACTTGAATCAGTAGAATGATATTGTTCATCCCGTTGTCCTGGCATAGTCTGACAAATAACGTGGCCTCCTCGAAGGTGCCTAGCAAACGGCAGGTGTCATGCATGAGCTGGCACTGGCTAACATCGAATTTACACAGGGTACTACCTCTGTCCTTCTGTATTATCAAGAAATCATTTATGGCCTTTCTATGTTCAGATAATCAGTCCAACCTATGGAGGGTGGAATTCCAAAGGGTAGAAACGTCGCATATCAGCCTATATTGGGGGACACCGTTCTGTCGCTGCAGCGCAAGGAGGGTGTGCTTTGCGGTGTATGAGTGGCTGAAGTGTATGCAAAGTTTCCTGGCCATTTTCAGGATGTCTTCAGGAACCGCTTTACAACCAGATTGAACACGTGCCAGGATTCAATTTCTTGATGAAGGTCATGGAGCAATTCCTCCCCTGTGTGATTCCGTTAGCCCAGGCAAACTAGGCTCAGAACAGCGTGACACCTCCATGCCCTGCACATGTGGTATGCTGGAAGACCACTGTGAATTGTCCCTGCAGTGGAGGCTGAGGACACAGTGGAGGATGAGGAGGCAGAGGTGGACATTGTCGCAGGACTAACGGCGTGAGAACACGTAGGCGGAAGTGGTGTCACCTGGCCAAGTTGCTGGTGTGGCTGGACAGGAACCACATTTACCCAGTGGGCCGTAAAAGACATATATTGCCCTTGACTGTAGTTACAGCTCCACATGTCGGCGCTGCCGTGCACCTCGGCAGACACTGACAGGCTCAAGGACTGGCGCACCTTCTGTTATTCATAGGTGCGCAGGGCTGGTACTGCCTTTTTCGCAAAGAAATGGCGGCTTGGGACTCTCCACCTCGGCTCGGCACAAGCCATCAGTTCTCTGAAAGGTGCAGAGTCCACCACTTGGAAAGGGTGGGACTGCAGCACTAGCCACTTGGCCAGGAGCACGCTCAGCTTTTGCGCCGTTGGATGAGTGAATGCATACTGTTGTCTCTTGGCAATCGTTTCAGCGATCGATTGCTGACAGAATGACTGACAAGGAGTATCAGGACCAGTTTATGATGGGAAAGACAGACAGCTCCCTTCGGTTGAGGTGGGGGAGCATTGACTGCATGAAATTTGGTGCGTGCCACTGGGTGATGCAGCAGTTGCTGCAGCAGGCTGGGCCACCACATCAGAGCCATGGTTCTCCCAGGCGACTTTATGGTAACATTGCATGTGTTTTTTTTTTTTTTTTTTTCAAAAGAGCTTTATTGTAAAATGGTTATCAAATACAGAGTACTTTGAATAGGAGGTGTGAACTCCATTATATCAAAATTGTTTTACAACAATAAGCATCAATCAACATAATAACAAGAAATAGGATGTATGTAAACAGAGCTATATATTTTGATGCACATGTCCGCAGGTTAGAAGGAGGTCATAGATGGGATTTGGTCATAGAGATCTCTATAGGATCTCCAATCTTTCCAAAGGATTGTGAATTTGTGGTGTGCTCTATTTTCCCAGGCTGCTATTTCCTCGAATCTATATAGGGATTCGACTTATTGCATGTGTTGATTCAGATCCGTGGTGCCAACATTGGCACCCTGACCACGCTTTACCTTCTGACCACAAATTCGGCAAATGGCCATGTTCACCTCCTCTGGTGGCTTCATAAAAAGTTTCCACACCGCAGAGTATGGCATTTTCTCCCAACACTCCACGCTGACTGCCTGCTATTGCTGCCGCCATGAACCTCTGCACTGCTACAGGTAGGCTCCTGAGAATTGGGGTGTCTACCCAGGGCACATTTGGCTTCCGACCTCCCACTGCTGCCACCCTGCTGACTCATGGCCACGCTACCACCTTGCTGACTTAGACGCTGCCTCATGCGCAAGCTGCCAACCTCTTCTCTTGATGATAATGATGAAGCCCCTTCTTTACCCAGCTCCCAAGTGCAACAGGCTACATCATCATCATCCACTACTGTCTGCACATCACTCAACGGTCTCAGGGCCAAGAGTCTGACCGCTCACAACACCTGCTTCCACGCGACTCTCATCATCACTACTTGCCTGCCTACTGGAGGAAGCGGCGGATGTGTCCTCCAGAACTTGGCTGGGCAGTAGCTGCTGACTGTCCTCTGTTAGCTCGTCCTCGCTGAAAAGTGGAGCCGAGCCTACAGCATATAATACTTCTCGCACTGAGGGAACAGAAAATAATAGAGGCAGGTTGAGGCCGTTTGGGGGAACAGGGCCTGCTTCTGGGCCATGCCAACTAAGCATTGTGTCACAGACTCTTGGCTGGGGGTGTCTGATGTCACTTGCAACAAAGTCAAATACTGAGTCAATTATTCAAGCACCGCTGGGTTGCTGGTCAAGACACAACCGCTAGATGACACTGGGAGCTCAGGCCTCTCGCTGCGACTCCTGCTGCCTCCCCTTCTTCTGCTGCTACTTCTGCCTGCGCCAGAAACATTTGAGCTACTGCCCATTCCCTTTGAAGGGCCTGTCCTTGTCTGTCTGACATACTGTAAAACAAATGAATTAAATTAAATGTAAATTAATACACCCCAAAACAGGCTGTATACCAAAAAAATAGCACCACTGAACGGCTAATAAACGCAATTAGATTTTCTATTTGTACACCCCAAAACAGGCTGTATCCCCAAAAAATTCACCACTGAACGGCTAATAGACGATTATTCATTTCCTACTGAAGAAAGTCTGCATTCACCTAGCAATTTGCGCAAAACAGGCTGTATCCCAAAAAAATCTACACCACTGAACGGCTAATAGACACAATTAGATTTCCTATTTGTACACCCTAAAACAGGCTGCATCCCAAAAATGTTTTACCACTCAACGGCTAATACACAATTATTCAGTCACTACTGAAAAAAGTCTGCAATCACCAAACCATTTGCGCAAAAAAGGCTGTATCACAAAAAAAAATCACCACTGGACGGCTAATAGACGATTATTCAGTCCCTACTGAAGAAAGTCTGCATTCACTGAACAATTTGGCAAAACAGGATGTATCCCCCAAAAAATTCAACACAGAATAACAATGTAAGTTCACTGCAGAATGGATAATAACACATACTTATTTTTGCTATTATTACAGAGCAGCAATAGCTGTATGACAAGGCAAATTCAATGCAGAACAGCTAATAAGACGTATTCTTTTTCATATTAATACACCCCCTCCCCCCAAAAAATATAACAATCAAAAATCACCGCAGAACTGCTAATAAGACGTACGTATATTTCCTATTAATACACCCAGTAAATGGCTGTAGTACAATGTAGCTTCACCACTGAACGGCAATTATGACATACATTTTTTCCTTGTTTTTTTTCCTATTAATACACCCCCCAAAAAATAGTACAGCAATGTAAAATCACAGCAGAATGGCTAATAGGACGTACGTATATTTTCTATTAATGCACCCCGTAAATGGCTGTAATACAATGTAACTTCACAGCAAAATGGCAATTAAGACGTATTCTTTTTCTATTAATACCCCCCGAAAAAAAGTATACAATCAAAAATCACTGCAGAACAGCTAATAGGACGTACGTATATTTTCTATTAACACACCCCGTAAATGGCTGTATCACACAACACTTGCACCTCAATAACAAGCAAGGTTTTCTGGAATTACTAAGCTATCATTTACTGCAATTTGGATTCCCAATTAGTGCAGCAAGGTGTTATAGGAATCGTTCCTATTACCCAGGATGTACACTCTCCTATTGGACCCTGTTCTCCTTTTATAGTGTGAATAATGCCTCTCTATCTTTTCCCTACACTATGAATAATCTTTCCCTAAACTTCTAAAATCATTTCCAGCACAATAAAGTCTTTCCTAGCACTGTCCCTAGTGCCTGCTGACGTCTCTCCCTGCACTAAGTACACTGAAAAATGTCTGAATCCAAGATGGCTGAGGCTATTTATAGGGCTGTGACATCAGGCTGGCTGGCTGCTGATTGGCTGCATGCATGGCATTGTGGGTGATCCCTCATTTCCCAGAGTTCTTTGCTCCATGTCCTAACATGTGCAGCAGCCATTTTAGGAAAACATGTGAGTCGTTACCACGAAGCATGAGGAAATTCGGCTTCGTTGAGAATTGAATTTTTCCTGAAATTCGTATTGAATTCTACTTCGTCAACTTCGATTCACTCATCTCTACTTATAATACATCTATAGACAACTAAATGCAGTTGTGTCATTCATGTTAGGGTTGATTTATGAATCAATCTGTTTTCATAGTTTATAATGTCAAATACTGAATGTACAGTATTCCATCTATATGTTGATTTACAATCATTTACATGTGTTTCAACTAGAGATGAGCAATCTTCTTAAAAGTTCGCCGAATTTCACAAAAAAATTTGCTTTGTGGCAAATTACTTTGTCACGAAGCGCATTTTTTTGTAAGTAGCGGGTGCAATGACAGGGAGCTGCAATAGCACTTCGCTAGAACCTGCCTTGGCCCCCCGATTACAGGCTATAATCGGGGGGCCAAGGCAGGTTCTAGTGAAGTGTGCCGGCCGGCGCATGCGCACTTCACATAATGAGGCCGCTGCCAGGAGTGAACGATGAACTGAGGTAGGCGGCTCTAATGGAAGGGAGGGCGGAGATTTCAATTCAGAAGGCGGCGCTGGGCACCGAAAGGAGATGGCTGCAGCCGGGCACCCTGCATCGTGAGACGTCCCCTTGGACACATTTTGACGTGAGTGACAGGTTATATAAACCTGTTTTATATGATTATAGAGCCACAGGCGCATTTGATAAGGTCACTTTAGGATTCTATGTATTAGTAGGGACCTCGCCATATGTTTAGGTTATAGGCCTAAATGCTGATGACAGAATCCCTTTAAGGTACATCTACACTGTATACATGACAGGGAAATAAATCTAGTTAATCCATTTGGTAAATGATCTCAAAAAATGAGGAAGCATCAAATAAGGGACGTGGCCCTTGTCGTGGTGCTGCTGGTGTTGGTGGAGCTCCTGTTGCAGGGAGAGGAGGTAGACATGGTCAATATGTGCCAGCTACACACCCAAATGAAACACCTTCCTCAGGTGTACGTAGGCGACAAAAAATTCAGCGTTATTTGTAGGCCCGAATAGCGGTGTACGAATGGTGAGGCCAGAACAAGTAGAGGCGGTAGTAGATTGGGTGGCTGACAGTTCCTGCAGTTCCTTCGCATTGTCTGCCACCCAGTCCCCTACTAAAAGCACAGAGTTGACACCTGCATCCCATGGGCATCTGTCTTTCACCTCATCCCCTTGCAAATCAGGCAAGCAGTCTGAGCCCCAAGTCATGCAGTAGTCTCTTATCCTTTTTGATGACTCTGCTGGCAGGGTTTCCGTCGGCCATCCACCTAGCCCTGCCCCAGAAGTGGAAGATATTGAGTGCACTGATGCCCAACCACTTATGTTTCAGGATGTGGACATGGGAGGACCACCCCAGCACTTCTCTGATGATGACGAAACACAGGTGCCAACTGCTCCGGCTTTCTGCAATGTGAAGACCAGCAAGGAGGGCAGGGGTGAGGAATGGGTGGAAAATGATGTGGAGGATGATGAGGTCCTAGACCCCACATGGAATCAAGGTCATGCGAGTGACATGTGCAGTTCGGAGGAAGAGGTGTTGGTCACACAGCTCCATCCGCACAGCAAAAGAGGGAGCAGTGTGCAAAAGAAGAGTGGCCATCCCCTAGCCAGTACACCTGCTACTGCCAGTACACCTGCTACTGCCCACAGCATACCAAAGCCAGGTCCAAGGAGTTCCCTGGCATGGCAGTTCTTCAGACAATGTGCTGACAACAAGACGCGAGTGGTTTGCAGGTTGTGCAATCAGAGCCTGAAGCCAGGCATAAATGTTCTGCAGTGGAGTACACACCTTAAAAACCACAAAATAATTCAGGCTCCTCCTGCTCCCTCTTCTGCTGCAGTCTCGGCCTCTTCCTCCCCCTCTGGAGTGACAGTGGCACCTGCCACCCTGCAAATAGAGGATATGGCAGCAAAAACACCACCTCCACCACTGTCACCCAGCATGTCCACACTGTCCCATGGAAGCGTTCAGCTGGTCATCCCCCAAACACTGGAGAGAAAGAGGAAGTACCCCCCTACCCACCAGTGATCCCTGGCCCTGAATACCAGCATTTCAAAAATTCCTGGCCTTTGAAATGCTGTCATTCCGTCTGGTGGAGACAGAGACTTTTAAACACCTTATGGCGGTGGCTGTCCCACGGTATGTGGTTCCCAGCCACCTCTACTTTTTCAGGTGAGCCATCCCTGCCCTGCACAACCAAGTGGCAGACAAAATCAGGTGTGCACTGCGCAACGCCATCTGTGGCAAGGTCCACATAACCACTGATACTTGGACCAGTAAGCACGGGCAGGGACGTTATATCTCCCTAACTGCACACTGGGTAAATGTAGTGGTGGCTGGGCCTGAGGTGGATAACAGTTTGGCTCATGTCCTTCCGCCACCGAGAATTGCAGTACGTTTCTCGTTGCCTCCTCCTACTCCGCTTCCTCCTCTATCCCCTCCTCATCCAGTCAGCATAACACCTGCACCACCAACTTCATCACAGCCAGGGGAAAACGACAGCAGGATGGTTTGAAACTCATATGTTTGGGGGAAAAAACACACACCGCACAGGAGCTGTGCATGGGCGTGGAACAACCGACCGATGAGTGGTTGGTGCCACTGAGTCTCAATCCCAGCCTGGTAGTGTGCGATAACGTGCAAAATCTCGTAGCAGCTCTGGGCCTAGGCAGTTTTTGCATCTATTTATTTGTTTTACTGATTTCAATAAAGATACATTTTTGTATATAAAATGTTTGTATTATATGTGTGTATATGCTGAGTGTCTGGGTTTCCAAAACCTATCTGATGCCAGCAGATGTAAGATGTTCTAATTTGCATATATTTTTCCCACAAATCAAAAGTAATTTTGACTGGCTTACGATACTCCTCATGTGTACTTGCAACCCTCCATAAGAAGAAATTGTACCCCAACCAAGGCCTCTCATCAAAGTTTATTTGCTCTGCCTTGGTAAAGATTAGTTAGATGGGAAGAGCTGGAGTCCTGGTATGAGATGATCAGTATTATTTTCTTTTTTGGAGAGGAGACTAGCTTGCATGTCTCTTTGCTAGAGAAGCATTATGTGGGGATACAAACACAGCAATAAATTAATAAAAAATCTTATTAGCTTTCTCTGTAGACGTTCTAGGTAGGGATGAGCGAACCCGAACTGTATAGTTCGGGTTCGTACCGAATTTTGGGGTGTCCGTGACACGGACCCGAACCCGAACATTTTCGTAAAAGTCCGTGTTCGGGTTCGGTGTTCGGCGCTTTCTTGGCGCTTTTTGAAAGGCTGCAAAGCAGCCAATCAACAAGCGTCATACTACTTGACCCAAGAGGCCATCACAGCCATGCCTACTATTGGCATGGCTGTGATTGGCCAGTGCACCATGTGACCCAGCCTCTATTTAAGCTGGAGTCACGTAGCGCCGCACGTCACTCTGCTATGATCAGTATAGGGAGAGGTTGCAGCTGCGTCGTTAGGGCGAGATTAGGCAGATTAACTCCTCCAAAAGACTTGATTCTGTGATCGATCTGCAGCTGTGGATCATTGAAGTGCTATTATTGACTTGCTCACTTTTTTGAGGCTGCCCAGAGCGTTTTTAGATCACTTTTTTTCTGGGGTGATCGGCGGCCATTTCGTGACTTGTGGTGCGCCAGCACGAGCTATCACCAAGTGTATTTAACCATCGATAGTGTGGTTATTTTGTGCTATATCCTACATCAGCTGCAGGCTGAGCCTGTGTCACCCAAGTGCATTTAACTATCAACAGTCTGATTATTTTTTGGCCATATACTACATCAGCTGCAGGCTGAGCCTGTGTCACCCAAGTGCATTTAACCATCAACAGTGTGGTTATTTTTTGGCCATATATTACATCAGGGGCAAGTTGAGCCTGTCACCCAGCGCCTAAAAAATAGACCTGACATTTCTATTCAACCAAATCTGCACAGTTTTAGCTGGTCAAGTTATTTGTAGTGACCGTAAAAGCAGACTTTTTGTTCTGGGTTGAAAAAGCATTCCCAAATTTGCCATTCTGAAAATAACTAGTTTGTGGTATTTGAGGCCTACTTGAAATCTATCCCAAAAAGAAAATCTTACATTAAAGGAATTGATAGTGTGATTCAGAAAAATCTAAGACACACGCTAGCGTGCTGATAGAAGTGTCATTCTGTGATTAAACCTATAACTGTCACACAGCGCAAAAAAAAACAGGTCTCACATCTCTATTCAACCAAATCTGCACAGTTTTAGCTGGTCAAGTTATTTGTAGTGACCGTAAAAGCAGACTTTTTGTTCTGGGTTGAAAAAGCATTCCCAAATTTGCCATTCTCAAAATTACTAGTTTGTGGTATTTGAGGCCTACTTGAAATCTATCCCAAAAAGAAAATCTTACATTGAAGGTATTGATAGTGTGATTCAGAAAAACCTAAGACACACGCTAGCGTGCTGATAGAAGTGTAATTCTGTGATTAAACCTATAACTGTCACACAGCGCAAAAAAAAAACAGGTCTAACATCTCTATTCAACCAAATCTGCACAGTTTTAGCTGGTCAAGTTATTTGTAGTGACCGTAAAAGCAGACTTTTTGTTCTGGGTTGAAAAAGCATTCCCAAATTTGCCATTGTGAAAATAACTAGTTTGTGGTATTTGAGGCCTACTTGAAATCTATCCCAAAAAGAAAATCTTACATTGAAGGTATTGATAGTGTGATTCAGAAAAACCTAAGACACACGCTAGCGTGCTGATAGAAGTGTCATTCTGTGATTAAACCTATAACTGTCACACAGCGCAAAAAAAAACAGGTCTCACATCTCTATTCAACCAAATCTGCACAGTTTTAGCTGGTCAAGTTATTTGTAGTGACCGTAAAAGCAGACTTTTTGTTCTGGGTTGAAAAAGCATTCCCAAATTTGCCATTCTGAAAATAACTAGTTTGTGGTATTTGAGGCCTACTTGAAATCTATCCCAAAAAGAAAATCTTACATTGAAGGTATTGATAGTGTGATTGAGAAAAACCTAAGACACACGCTAGCGTGCTGATAGAAGTGTCATTCTGTGATTAAACCTATAACTGTCACACAGCGCAAAAAAAAAAACAGGTCTCACATCTCTATTTAACCAAATCTGCACAGTTTTAGCTGGTCAAGTTATTTGTAGTGACCGTAAAAGCAGACTTTTTGTTCTGGGTTGAAAAAGCATTCCCAAATTTGCCATTCTCAAAATTACTAGTTTGTGGTATTTGAGGCCTACTTGAAATCTTTCCCAAAAAGAAAATCTTACATTGAAGGTATTGATAGTGTGATTCAGAAAAACCTAAGACACACGCTAGCGTGCTGATAGAAGTGTCATTCTGTGATTAAACCTATAACTGTCACACAGCGCAAAAAAAAAACAGGTCTCACATCTCTATTCAACCAAATCTGTACTGTTTTAGCTGGTCAAGTTATTTGTAGTGACCGTAAAAGCAGACTTTTTGTTCTGGGTTGAAAAAGCATTCCCAAATTTGCCATCCTAAAATAACTAGTTTGTGGTATTTGAGGCCTACTTGAAATCTATCCCAAAAAGAAAATCTTACATTGAAGGTATTGATAGTGTGATTCAGAAAAACCTAAGACACACGCTAGCGTGCTGATAGAAGTGTCATTCTGTGATTAAAACCTATAACTGTCACACAGCGCAAAAAAAAAACAGGTCTCACATCTCTATTCAACCAAATCTGCACAGTTTTAGCTAGTCAAGTTATTTGTAGTGACCGTAAAAGCAGACTTTTTGTTCTGGGTTTAAAAAGCATTCCCAAATTTGCCATTCTCAAAATTACTAGTTTGTGGTATTTGAGGCCTACTTGAAATCTATCCCAAAAAGAAAATCTTACATTGAAGGTATTGATAGTGTGATTCAGAAAAACCTAAGACACACGCTAGCGTGCTGATAGAAGTGTCATTCTGTGATTAAACCTATAACTGTCACACAGCGCAAAAAAAAAACAGGTCTCACATCTACCTGTGTGAAGTTGGCACCCCATGTTCTTGAATTTCAAAAAGAAATACACCATTCGTTTGTGCTGCGTTTGTGCTGGTTTGTGCCGCAAAAATGAACGTTTGTGCTGGTTCGGTTCCTGAGATATTGCGCGTTAGATTTTTATGAAGCCCCGTCCATTTTCCACCCCATGTTCTTAAATTTCAAAAAGAAATACACCATTCGTTTGTGCTGCGTTTGTGCTGGTTTGTGCTGCAAAAATGAACGTTGGCGCCGCTTTGGTTTCCGAGATATTGCGCACTTTATTTGCTGAAACCCCGCCCACTTTCCACCCCATGTTTTTAAATTTCAAAAAGAAATACACCATTCGTTTGTGCTGCGTTTGTGCTGGTTTGTGCCGCAAAAATGAACGTTTGTGCTGGTTCGGTTCCTGAGATATTGCGCGTTAGATTTTTATGAAGCCCCGCCCATTTCCCACCCCATGTTCTTAACTTTCAAAAAGAAATACACCATTCGTTTGTGCTGCGTTTGTGCTGGTTTGTGCTGCAAAAATGAACGTTTGCGCCGCTTTGGTTTCCGAGATATTGCGCACTTGATTTGCTGAAACTCCGCCCACTTTCCACCCCATGTTTTTAAATTTCAAAAAGAAATACACCATTCGTTTGTGCTGCGTTTGTGCTGGTTTGTGCCGCAAAAATGAACGTTTGTGCTGGTTCGGTTCCTGAGATATTGCGCGTTAGATTTTTATGAAGCCCCGTCCATTTTCCACCCCATGTTCTTAAATTTCAAAAAGAAATACACCATTCGTTTGTGCTGCGTTTGTGCTGGTTTGTGCTGCAAAAATGAACGTTGGCGCCGCTTTGGTTTCCGAGATATTGCGCACTTTATTTGCTGAAACCCCGCCCACTTTCCACCCCATGTTTTTAAATTTCAAAAAGAAATACACCATTCGTTTGTGCTGCGTTTGTGCTGGTTTGTGCCGCAAAAATGAACGTTTGTGCTGGTTCGGTTCCTGAGATATTGCGCGTTAGATTTTTATGAAGCCCCGCCCACTTTCCACCCCATGTTTTTAAATTTCAAAAAGAAATACACCATTCGTTTGTGCTGCGTTTGTGCTGGTTTGTGCTGCAAAAATGAACGTTGGCGCCGCTTTGGTTTCCGAGATATTGCGCACTTTATTTGCTGAAACCCCGCCCACTTTCCACCCCATGTTTTTAAATTTCAAAAAGAAATACACCATTCGTTTGTGCTGCGTTTGTGCTGGTTTGTGCCGCAAAAATGAACGTTTGTGCTGGTTCGGTTCCTGAGATATTGCGCGTTAGATTTTTATGAAGCCCCGCCCATTTCCCACCCCAAGTTCTTAACTTTCAAAAAGAAATACACCATTCGTTTGTGCTGCGTTTGTGCTGGTTTGTGCTGCAAAAATGAACGTTTGCGCCGCTTTGGTTTCCGAGATATTGCGCACTTGATTTGCTGAAACCCCGCCCACTTTCCACCCCATGTTTTTAAATTTCAAAAAGAAATACACCATTCGTTTGTGCTGCGTTTGTGCTGGTTTGTGCCGCAAAAATGAACGTTTGTGCTGGTTCGGTTCCTGAGATATTGCGCGTTAGATTTTTATGAAGCCCCGTCCATTTTCCACCCCATGTTCTTAAATTTCAAAAAGAAATACACCATTCGTTTGTGCTGCGTTTGTGCTGGTTTGTGCTGCAAAAATGAACGTTGGCGCCGCTTTGGTTTCCGAGATATTGCGCACTTTATTTGCTGAAACCCCGCCCACTTTCCACCCCATGTTTTTAAATTTCAAAAAGAAATACACCATTCGTTTGTGCTGCGTTTGTGCTGGTTTGTGCCGCAAAAATGAACGTTTGTGCTGGTTCGGTTCCTGAGATATTGCGCGTTAGATTTTTATGAAGCCCCGCCCATTTTCCACCCCATGTTCTTAAATTTCAAAAAGAAATACACCATTCGTTTGTGCTGCGTTTGTGCTGGTTTGTGCTGCAAAAATGAACGTTTGCGCCGCTTTGGTTTCCGAGATATTGCACGCTTGATATTCTGAAACCCCGCCCACTTTCCACCCCATGTTCTTAAATTTCAAAAAGAAATACACCATTCATTGTGCTGCGTTTGTGCTGGTTTGTGCGCGCAAAAATGAACGTTTGTGCCGCTTTTGTTTCCGAGATATTGCTCGCTTGATTTGCTGAAACCCCGCCCACTTTCCACCCCATTTTTTTAATTTCAAAAAGAAATACACCATTCATTTGTGCTGCGTTTGTGCTGGTTTGTGCCGCAAAAATGAACGTTTGTGCTGCTGTGGTTTCCGAGATATTGCACGCTTGATATGCTGAAACCCCGCCCACTTTCCACCCCATGTTTTTAAATTTCAAAAAGAAATACACCATTCGTTTGTGCTGTGTTTGTGCTGTTTTGTGCCGCAAAAATGAACGTTTGCGCCGCTTTGGTTTCCGAGATATTGCGCGCGTGATTTGCTGAAACCCTGCTAATTTTCCACCCCATGTTCTTAAATTTCAAAAAGAAATACACCATTCGTTTGTGCTGCGTTTGTGCTGGTTTGTGCCGCAAAAATGAACGTTTGCGCCGCTTTGGTTTCCTAGATATTGCACGCTTGATTTTCTGAAACCCCGCCCATTTTCCACCCCATGTTCTTAAATTTCAAAAATAAATACACCATTCGTTTGTGCTGCGTTTGTGCTGGTTTGTGCCGCAAAAAAGAACATTTGTGCCGATTCGGTTCCTGAGATATTGCCCGTTAGATTTTTATGAAGCCCCGCCCACTTTCCACCCCATGTTTTTAAATTTCAAAAAGAAATACACCATTCGTTTGTGCTGCGTTTGTGCTGGTTTGTGCTGCAAAAATAAACGTTTGTGCCGCTTTGGTTTCCGAGATATTGCGCGCTTGATATGCTGAAACCCCGCCCACTTTCCATCCCATGTTTTTAAATTTCAAAAAGAAATACACCATTTGTTTGTGCTGCGTTTGTGCTGGTTTGTGCCGCAAAAATGAACGTTTGCGCCGCTTTGGTTTCCGAGATATTGCGCGCTTGATATGCTGAAACCCCGCCCACTTTCCACCCCATGTTTTTAAATTTCAAAAAGAAATACACCATTTGTTTGTGCTGCGTTTGTGCTGGTTTGTGCCGCAAAAATGAACGTTTGCGCCGCTTTGGTTTCCGAGATATTGCACGCTTGATATGCTGAAACCCCGCTCACTTTCCACCCCATGTTCTTAAATTTCAAAAAGAAATACACCATTCATTGTGCTGCGTTTGTGCGCGCAAAAATGAACGTTTGCGCCGCTTTGGTTTCCGAGATATTGCGCGTTTGATTTGATGAAACCCCGCCCACTTTCCACCCCATGTTCTTAAATTTCAAAAAGAAATACACCATTCGTTTGTGCTGCGTTTGTGCTGGTTTGTGCCGCAAAAATGAACGTTTGCGCCGCTTTGGTTTCCGAGATATTGCGTGCTTGATTTGCTGAAACCCCGCCCACTTTACACCCCATGTTCTTAAATTTCAAAAAGAAATACACCATTCGTTTGTGCTGCGTTTGTGCTGATTTGTGCTGCAAAAATAAACGTTTGCGCCGCTTTGGATTCCGAGATATTGCGCACTTGATTTGCTGAAACCCCGCCCACTTTCCACCCCATGTTTTTAACCCTGACCCTAGACCCCCCAGGTGTGCTGCAGCTTGCCCCCCTCCCGCCCCCCCCAGAACTTTTTTTGGGGCACAAGCATTTTTTTTTTTTTTCTGCGTACGCTAACTGTGGCCGGCACTCTTAGCGTCCGGCCACTGTTAGCGCATCACACACCCCACCGCTGATCAACTTCGGACGGTTGATCAGCGAGTTTGAATTTTTTTTTTTTTTTTTGTGTGTTAGGTTTAGGATAAGTTCACGAACACCCGTCCCCCCACACACACGCACACCAAATAAAGTTTATCACGCACACACACACTCCCCTATGGCCCGCCGGATGTTCTGGGCTGAGGAGGCATACGCCCAGCTTGCCTCCGAGTCCGAGAGCCCCAGTGAGGACGAGGATGACCCCACTTTCCTTTTGTCATCCGCATCCTCCTCATCATCTAGCGATGATGATGAGACCCCAAGGCGGCGGAGACACCGCCAGGCGGAGCAAGGGGACCGCTATGCTAGGGACCCTGTGGCCCACACTAGTACGAAAAGCTCTGGGGCTCGTACTAGTTTTCCGGCCCACCAGTTAAGTCCACCGGAGCCCCCTACCGGTGAACTTGTCTGGTATACCCCAGAGCGTTTTGAGCCTGTGATTCCTGATTATGTAGGCCAACCAGGAATCCAGATTTCCACAGTGGGCTTCACTGAATATGACTACTTTGGACTCCGGTCTGTGCAGCCAAGATGAGGACGTTTTGGGGCCTCGTGCTGCATATGGGCCTAGTCAAGAAACCTAGTGTCAGGCATTACTGGAGTGGGGACGTCCTCTACCAGGCCCCACTTTACAGTACGGCCATGACACGCTTCCGGTTTGAGGCCACCCGGAAATGCCTGCATTATGCAGATAATGCAGCATGTCCCCCCCAAGGTGATCATGCCTATTACCGCCGGTACAAAATCAGGCCGGTCATCGATCACTTTCGGGACAAATTTGTACAGGCCTATGTACCTGGAAGGGAGGTCGCGGTTGATGAGTCTCTCATTGCTTTCAAGGGGAGACTCATTTTCCGCCAGTATGTTCCCTCTAAGCGGGCGAGGTCTGGCGTGAAGCTGTACACACTTTGTGAGAGTACCTCAGGGTACACTTAAAAGTTTCGTGTGTACGAGGGGCGAGATTCCCGTATTCAACCCCCAGAATGTCCCCCCACTCTGGGTGTTAGCGGGAAACTTGTGTGGGACCTTATGCACCCACTGCTAGATAAGGGTTACCACTAGAGTTGAGCGAACACCTGGATGTTCGGGTTCGAGAAGTTCGGCCGAACTTCCCGGAAATGTTCGGGTTCGGGATCCGAACCCGACCCGAACTTCGTCCCGAACCCGAACCCCATTGAAGTCAATGGGGACCCGAACTTTTCGGCACTAAAAAGGCTGTAAAACAGCCCAGGAAAAAGCTAGAGGGCTGCAAAAGGCAGCAACATGTAGGTAAATCCCCTGCAAACAAATGTGGATAGGGAAATGAATTAAAATAAAAATAGAAAAAAATAAAATTAACCAATATCAATTAGACAGAGGTCCCATAGCAGAGAATCTGGCTTCACGTCAGCAGAGAATCAGTCTCTTCATGCCATAGCAAAGAATCTGGCTTCATGTCAGCAGAGAATCAGTCTCTTCATGCCATAGCAGAGAATCTGGCTTCATGTCAGCACAGAATCAGTCTTCATGTCATAGCAGAGAATCAGGCTTCACGTCACCCACCACTGGAACAGGCCACTGTCACACATTTAGGCCCCGGCACCCAGACAGAGGAGAGAGGTCCCGTAACAGAGAATCTGGCCTTATGTCAGCGCAGAATCAGTCTTCATGTCATAGCAGAGAATCAGGCTTCACATCACCCACCACTGGAACAGGCCACTGTCACACATTTAGGCCCAGGCACCCAGGCAGGGGAGAGAGGTCCCGTAACAGAGAATCTGGCCTTATGTCAGCGCAGAATCTGTCTTCATGTCCTAGCAGAGAATCAGGCTTCACGTCACCCACCACTGGAACAGGCCACTGTCACACATTTAAGCCCAGGCACCCAGACAGAGGAGAGCGGTCCCGTAACAGAGAATCTGGCCTTATGTCAGCGCAGAATCTGTCTTCATGTCATAGCAGAGAATCAGGCTTCACGTCAGCCACCACTGGAACAGGCCACTGTCACACATTTAGGCCCAGGCACCCAGGCAGAGGAGAGCGGTCCCGTAACAGAGAATCTGGCCTTATGTCAGCGCAGAATCTGTATTCATGTCATAGCAGAGAATCAGGCTTCACGTCACCCACCACTGGAACAGGCCACTGTCACACATTTAGGCCCCGGCACCCAGACAGAGGAGAGGTTCATTCAACTTTGGGTTGCCCCGCAATATAATGGTAAAATGAAATAAAAAATAGTATTGAATGAGGAAGTGCCCTGGAGTAGAATAATATATTGTTAAGGGGAGGTAGTTAATATCTAATCTGCACAAGGGATGGACAGGTCCTGTGGGATCCATGCCTGGTTCATTTTTATGAACGTCAGCTTGTCCACATTGGCTGTAGACAGGCGGCTGCGTTTGTCTGTAATGACGCCCCCTGCAGTGCTGAATACACGTTCAGACAAAACGCTGGCCGCCGGGCAGGCCAGCACCTCCAAGGCATAAAAGGCTAGCTCTGGCCACGTGGACAATTTGGAGACCCAGAAGTTGAATGGGGCCGAACCATCAGTCAGTACGTGGAGGGGTGTGCACAGGTACTGTTCCACCATGTTAGTGAAATGTTGCCTCCTGCTAACACGTTCCGTATCAGGTGGTGGTGCACTTAGCTGTGGCGTGTTGACAAAACTTTTCCACATCTCTGCCATGCTAACCCTGCCCTCAGAGGAGCTGGGCGTGACACAGCTGCGTTGGTGACCTCTTGCTCCTCCTCTGCCTTCGCCTTGGGCTTCCACTGGTTCCCCTGTGACATTTGGGAATGCTCTCAGTAGCGCGTCTACCAACTTGCGCTTGTACTCGCGCATCTTCCTATCACGCTCCAGTGTAGGAAGTAAGGTGGGCACATTGTCTTTGTACCGGGGATCCAGCAGGGTGGCAACCCAGTAGTCCGCACACGTTAAAATGTGGGCAACTCTGCTGTCGTTGCGCAGGCACTGCAGCATGTAGTCGCTCATGTGTGCCAGGCTGCCCAGAAGTAAGGACAAGCTGCCCTCTGTGGGAGGTGTATAGTCATCGTCCTGTGTTTCCCCCCAGCCACGCACCAGTGATGGGCCCGAGCTGCTTTGGGTGCCACCCCGCTGTGAACATGCTTCATCCTCATCCTCCTCCACCTCCTCCTCATCCTCGTCCTCCTCGTCCTCCAGTAGTGGGCCCTGTCTGGCCACATTTGTACCTGGCCTCTGGTGTTGCAAAAAACCTCCCTCTGAGTCACTTTGAAGAGACTGGCCTGAAAGTGCTAAAAATGACCCCTCTTCCTCCTGGGCCACCTCCTCTTCCATCATCGCCCTAAGTGTTTTCTCAAGGAGACATAGAAGTGGTATTGTAACGCTGATAACAGCGTCATCGCCACTGGCCATGTTGGTGGAGTACTCGAAACAGCGCAACAGGGCACACAGGTCTCGCATGGAGGCCCAGTCATTGGTGGTGAAGTGATGCTGTTCCGCAGTGCGACTGACCCGTGCGTGCTGCAGCTGAAACTCCACTATGGCCTGCTGCTGCTCGCACAGTCTGTCCAGCATGTGCAAGGTGGAGTTCCACCTGGTGGGCACGTCGCATATGAGGCGGTGAGCGGGAAGGCCGAAGTTACGCTGTAGCGCAGACAGGCGAGCAGCGGCAGGAAGCGCGAACAGACGGCCCGCACTTTATGCAGCAGCTCTGACATGTCGGGGTAGTTGCGAATGAATTTCTGCACCACCAAATTCAGCACATGCGCCAGGCAAGGGATGTGCGTCAAACCGGCTAGTCCCAGAGCTGCAACGAGATTTCGCCCATTATCGCACACCACCAGGCCGGGCTTGAGGCTCACCGGCAGCAACCACTCGTCGGTCTGTTGTTCTATACCCCGCCACAACTCCTGTGCGGTGTGGGGCCTGTCCCCCAAACATATGAGTTTCAGAATGGCCTGCTGACGTTTACCCCGTGCTGTGCTGAAGTTGGTGGTGAAGGTGTGTGGCTGACTGGATGAGCAGGTGGAAGAAGAGGAGGAGGAAGCTGAGTAGGAGGAGGAGGAGACAGGAGGCAAAGAATGTTGCCCTGCGATCCTTGGCGGCGGAAGGACGTGCGCCAAATAACTCTCCGCCTGGGGCCCAGCCGCCACTACATTTACCCAGTGTGCAGTTAGGGAGATATAGCGTCCCTGGCCGTGCTTACTGGTCCACGTATCTGTGGTTAGGTGGACCTTGCCACAGATGGCGTTGCGCAGTGCACACTTGATTTTATCGGACACTTGTTTGTGCAGGAAAGGCACGGCTCTCTTGGAGAAGTAGTGCCGGCTGGGAACAACATACTGTGGGACAGCAAGCGACATGAGCTGTTTGAAGCTGTCTGTGTCCACCAGCCTAAATGACAGCATTTCATAGGCCAGTAGTTTAGAAATGCTGGCATTCAGGGCCAGGGATCGAGGGTGGCTAGGTGAGAATTTACGCTTTCTCTCAAATGTTTGTGAGATGGAGAGCTGAACGCTGCCGTGTGACATGGTTGAGATGCTTGGTGACGCAGGTGGTGGTGTTGGTGGTACATCCCATGTTTGCTGGGCGGCAGGTGCCAACGTTCCTCCAGAGGCGGAGGAAGAGGCCGAGGCGGCGGCAACAGAAGATGTGGCAGGGGGAGCCTGAGTGACTTCCTTGTTTTTAAGGTGTTTACTCCACTGCAGTTCATGCTTTGCATGCAGGTGCCTGGTCATGCAGGTTGTGCTAAGGTTCAGAACGTTAATGCCTCGCTTCAGGCTCTGATGGCACAGCGTGCAAACCACTCGGGTCTTGTCGTCAGCACATTGTTTGAAGAAGTGCCATGCCAGGGAACTCCTTGAAGCTGCCTTTGGGGTGCTCGGTCCCAGATGGCGGCGG
Source organism: Bufo bufo (assembly GCF_905171765.1). Lineage (NCBI taxonomy): Eukaryota > Metazoa > Chordata > Amphibia > Anura > Bufonidae > Bufo > Bufo bufo. Next base: position 658,799,387 of record NC_053389.1, read on the forward strand.
TCAGTAGCAGGCGGAGTCTCTTGGCGGCGGGTGTTCTGATTTTGCCCACTGCTCCCTCTTTTGCTACGCTGTTGGCTCGGTCTCACCACTGCCTCTTCCTCCGAACTGTGAAAGTCAGTGACACGACCTTCATTCCATGTGGGGTCTAGGACCTCATCGTCCCCTGCATCGTCTTCCACCCAGTCTTGATCCCTGACCTCCTGTTCAGTCTGCACACTGCAGAAAGACGCAGCAGTTGGCACCTGTGTTTCGTCATCATCAGAGACGTGCTGAGGTGGTATTCCCATGTCCTAATCATCAGGAAAAATAAGTGGTTGTGCGTTAGTGCATTCTATCTCTTCCACCCCTGGGGAAGGGCTAGGTGGATGCCCTTGGGAAACCCTGGCAGCAGAGTCTTCAAACAGCATAAGAGACTGCTGCATAACTTGAGGCTCAGACAGTTTCCCTGATATGCATGGGGGTGATGTGACAGACCGATGGGCTTGGTTTTCATGCGCCATCTATGCGCTTTCTGCAGAAGACTGGGTGGGAGAAAATGTGAACGTGCTGGATCCACTGTCGGCCACCCAATTGACTAATGCCTTTACCTGCTCAGGCCTTACCATCCTTAGAACGGCATTGGGCCCCACCAAATATCGCTGTAAATTCTGCTGGCTACTGGGACCTGAGGTAGTTGGTTCACTAGGACGTGTGGCTGTGGCAGAACGGCCACGTCCTCTCCCAGCACCAGAGGGTCCACTAACACCACCACGACCATGTCCACGTCCGCGTCCCTTATTAGATGTTTTCCTCATTGTTCCCGTTCACCACAATTTTGAGAATGGCAAATTTGGGAATGATTTTTCAACCCAGAACAAAAAGTCTGCTTTTACGGTCACTACAAATAACTTGACCAGCTAAAACTGTGCAGATTTGGTTGAATAGAGATGTGAGACCTGGTTTTTTTTGCGCTGTGTGACAGTTATAGGTTTAATCACAGAATGACACTTCTATCAGCACGCTAGCGTGTGTCTTAGGTTTTTCTGAATGACACTATCAATACCTTCAATGTAAGATTTTCTTTTTGGGATAGATTTTAAGTAGGCCTCAAATACCACAAACTAGTTATTTTGAGAATGGCAAACTTGGGAATGCTTTTTCAACCCAGAACAAAAAGTCTGCTTTTATGGTCACTACAAATAACTTGACCAGCTAAAACTGTGCAGATTTGGTTGAATAGAGATGTGAGACCTGTTTTTTTTTGCGCTGTGTGACAGTTATAGGTTTAATCACAGAATGACACTTCTATCAGCACGCTAGCGTGTGTCTTAGGTTTTTCTGAATGACACTATCAATACCTTCAATGTAAGATTTTCTTTTTGGGATAGATTTCAAGTAGGCCTCAAATACCAGAAACTAGTTATTTTGAGAATGGCAAATTTGGGAATGCTTTTTCAACCCAGAACAAAAAGTCTGCTTTTACGGTCACTACAAATAACTTGACCAGCTAAAACTGTGCAGATTTGGTTGAATAGAGATGTGAGACCTGTTTTTTTTTTTGCGCTGTGTGACAGTTATAGGTTTAATCACAGAATGACACTTCTATCAGCACGCTAGCGTGTGTCTTAGGTTTTTCTGAATGACACTATCAATACCTTCAATGTAAGTTTTTCTTTTTGGGATAGATTTCAAGTAGGCCTCAAATACCACAAACTAGTTATTTTGAGAATGGCAAATTTGGGAATGCTTTTTCAACCCAGAACAAAAAGTCTGCTTTTACGGTCACTACAAATAACTTGACCAGCTAAAACAGTGCAGATTTGGTTGAATAGAGATGTGAGACCTGTTTTTTTTTTGCGCTGTGTGACAGGTATAGGTTTAATCACAGAATCACACTTCTATCAGCACGCTAGCGTGTGTCTTAGGTTTTTCTGAATGACACTATCAATACCTTCAATGTAAGATTTTCTTTTTGGGATAGATTTCAAGTAGGCCTCAAATACCAGAAACTAGTTATTTTGAGAATGGCAAATTTGGGAATGCTTTTTCAACCCAGAAAAAAAAGTGTGCTTTTACGGTCAATACAAATAACTTGACCAGCTAAAACAGTACAGATTTGGTTGAATAGAAATGTTAGGTCTATTTTTTAGGCGCTGGGTGACAGGCTCAACTTGCCCCTGATGTAATATATGGCCAAAAAATAACCACACTGTTGATGGTTAAATGCACTTTGGTGACACAGGCTCAGCCTGCACCAGATGTAGTATATGGCCAAAAAATAATCAGACTGTTGATGGTTAAATGCACTTGGGTGACACAGGCTCAGCCTGCACCAGATGTAGTATATGGCCAAAAAATAATCAGACTGTTGATGGTTAAATGCACTTGGGTGACACAGGCTCAGCCTGCAGCTGATGTAGTATATGGCCAAAAAATAACCAGACTGTTGATGGTTAAATGCACTTCGGTGACACAGGCTCAGCCTGCAGCTGATGTAGGATATAGCACAAAATAACCACACTATCGATGGTTAAATACACTTGGGTGACACAGGCTCAGCCTGCAGCTGATGTAGTATATGGCCAAAAAATAACCAGACTGTTGATGGTTAAATGCACTTCGGTGACACAGGCTCAGCCTGCAGCTGATGTAGGATATAGCACAAAATACCACACTATCGATGGTTAAATACACTTGGTGATAGCTCGTGCTGGCGCACCACAAGTCACAAAATGGCCGCCGATCACACCAGAAAAAAAGTGATCTAAAAACGCTCTGGGCAGCCTCAAAAAAGTGAGCAAGTCAATAATAGCACTTCAATGATCCATAGCTGCAGATCGATCACAGAATGAAGTCTTTTGGAGGAGTTAATCTGCCTAATCTCGCCCTAACGTCGCAGCTGCAACCTCTCCCTATACTGATCATAGCAGAGTGACGTGCGGCGCTACGTGACTCCAGCTTAAATAGAGGCTGGGTCACATGGTGCACTGGCCAATCACAGCCATGCCAATAGTAGGCATGGCTGTGATGGCCTCTTGGGCCAAGTAGTATGACGCTTGTTGATTGGCTGCTTTGCAGCCTTTCAAAAAGCGCCAAGAAAGCGCCGAACACCGAACCCGAACCCGGACTTTTACAGTTCGGGTTCGCTCATCCCTAATCATTATATAACATCCCTCAAAACAGAATGAAAATAAATACCAATTCCAATATGGAAGCAATCAACTCGTTTCTGCACTCTCCCTAAACTAGATGAAATCCAAAAAACATCCCTAGAGGCCCCATTTTCCTCAGACAAAAATCTTCTAGCCATTAAACAGCTTCCCAAAGGTAAATCCCTAGGTCCAGACGGGCTTCCAGCCCTTTACTACCAAACTTTCAGCAAAACCCTAGTTCCACATCTATTGGCCATTTACAACCATTCCCTTCATGGAACTCTATTGTCTCGAGATATGACCAAGGCCCATATAACCATTATCCCCAAGGAGGGTAAGGACCCTACTCAATGCGGCAATTACCGCCCCATCTCCTTGCTAAACTTAGATCTGAAACTACTAGCCAAAATGCTATCAAATCGCCTCTCCCCATTTTTACCACAACTGATACACAGGGATCAAACTGGATTTATCATAGGGAGGGAGGGAAAAGACAACTCAGCTAGAATCTTAAATGCTATATACCACCCAAAAAAACTCTCATGCCGCTTGGTTCTTCTCAGCACCGATGCTGAGAAAGAGTTCGAAAGAGTCGGCCTACCAAGCCCTTTTGTTCAAGCCGTCTTTTCTATGTATAGCAACGCCTCTGCATCGGTGCTGGTGAATGACTCAGTCTTCAACCCATTCCCCATTAGCAAAGGCACTAGACAGGGATGCCCCTTGTCCCCTCTAATTTTCGTTATGATAATGGAGCCATTTCTTAGAAAAATCAATCAAGATGAAAATATTAAAGGAATTAAATTAGGCAGTCAAGACCATAAGGTTGCACCTTTTGCTAACGACCTTTTAATTCTAACAACTAATCCGGTTGAATCTCTACCCCTCATCTATGACCTACTAGAAAAATTCAGCCCCCTATCCAACTTCAAGGTTAACATGAAGAAATCATATATTGTGAGCGTAGGACTAAAAGCATTAACTAGACTAGAACTAGCAAATACATCTCCCTTTAACTGGAATGCCCCTTACATCCCATACCTAGGTATCAAGATATGCCCAGATCTCTCAAAAATATTCAACCTGAATTATACCCCACTATTAATGTCCATACAAGACCAAATGGATAGGCTGCACTCCCCTACACTTTCCTGGTTTGGCCGTAAAAACCTGTTTACCTCGTTGGTCTTACCAAGACTAACTTACCTGCAACAAGTTTTACCCCTACCTATCCCCAACTCATATTTCAATAGACTAACTAAAAGTATGCGCTCCTTTATCACATATTGCGCTAGACATATTACAAAGACCTAGGGTATTTGGAGGCATGGGTCTTCCTGCTCCCATACTGTATAATAGAGCAATTCTACTTTCCAGGGCCATAGATTGGTTTAGACAAACACCACACAGGTCATGGGTAGAAATGGAATCCACGACTTCACATTCATCCTTTAGAGGCCTACTAGTGAAGCCCCATGATACTTCCAATGCCACAAAAACCACATGTTCAACAATTAAAGCTACCATTGATGCATGGAAGTGGTTCCAAGACTCAGACTGGGGCTTCCCATTGCCCTCCCCCTTATTCAGATTAGAGATGTGATTGACCTCGCTCCTATCGAATTGAAACAGAGCCTCCCATACTCATTACGTAAACTGGAAATACCTTTTATTTCCATATTCGATGAGAAAGGGCTGATGAGAGATAGTCATTCCCTAATCTCCATCATACCTGGAGCGGGCTTATACCCCAACCTAGTATCTTTCCTACGTTCCTTCACATCAAAACACATCCCCTTACAATCATTTCTCATGCCACTCACATGGTTCGAAAGCCTGATATCTCAAAATAACCCTCCACATTAACAGATTTCCCTACTATACAAAAAACTCAGCTCCCCTAGTTTGAGGCCGAAACCTTCCTTCATTGGTCATTGGGAAAGGGACTTGGATACTCAGTTCTCACCCGAAGACCTTCACAAAATATTTATAAACCCTCACACCTCTTCAAGATGCGTGAGAATACAGTAAAATGTCTATAAGGTTCTAACAAGGTGGTATAGGACCCCCGATACTACACACAAATACGATAAGTCCATAACAGACTTAAGTTGGCGCTGTGGGGAGGAGAGGGGCACTTTCTACCATATCTGGTGGACTTGCTTACCAGTTAGAAAATGGTGGTCGGAAATCTTTAAGAGAAGAAATGAAATATGTGGCTCTTCTATCCCACTATCTCCTCATTTAGCAGCTTGCCTCTTATTACCTCGACATTGGTTAACACCAGATCTTCCAGCAGTTGATCATTGGATCAATAAGATTGATTCTTTATATAGATTTGAGGAAATAGCGTCTTGGGAAAGTCGCACACACTATAAGTCCAAATGGAAGGGATGGGAAAATTTAGGAAACCTAACCTATAATTTAAATCTGATTTCATAGATATGTCATTTATCATGATACTTCAGAATTAATTGTACCGTCATGTTTGTAAATTGTATCTGTACGGCTTTTTACCGTTCTACACTGTACAGTTCAATCTCTGTATGTATATTTTATAAGATTTTTCAAAAAAAAAAAGCATATATATTGTAGAGAAACCCAAAGCAGCAAACTATGCTCTGTTTGACTCAAAAACCCCAAAATTTGGGTTGATTTGAGGGATGAAGTTTAGTTAAATTCGTAATGAACTTAGTTCGATTTGCTCATCCTTACTTCTTTTGCATACATTTTTCCCATGGAACATTGTGTGATAAATACATTTCCATACATTTTTGTATCTCTTCAATTAAAATCAGTACCCCCTGTATTGTAGTTATTATAAATACATTTCACTTGCTTTAGAATAGGACAGGAGAATTTACAAACCTTATTGAGCAGAAACAACATGGGCTTGGTTGCGTTGGCTATCATTAGCCCTATTTCAAGCCAATAGAATGGAATTCTACATTGCCTTGTTTTTAATTATGTTTTGCACTTTTAGGGTATATTCATATAATGCAGATTTGTTGCACAAATTTCAGACCAAAAAAAAATCAATTTATCTTAAAATAATAGTTAATGTAGCATGCGATTGAGTGAGATTTGTTGAAATTTCTAAAACAAATCTGCAGCATGTTAAAGGGAGTGTGTCATCAGAAAAAAAACCTGCTGTTTAAGGCTACTTTCACACTAGCGTTTTAGTTTTCCGGTATTGAGATCCGTCATAAGGGCTCAATACCGGGGAAAAAAACGCTTCAATTTTGTCCCCATTCATTGTCAATGGGGACAAAACAGAACTGAATGCTCCAAAATGCATTCCATTCCATTTAGTTACGTTCCCATACCGGAGAGCAAACCTCAACATGTTGTAGTTTGCTTTCCGTCCTGCCACAATAGAAAACTGATCCGTCCTCTATTGACTTTCAATAGAGTTCATGGCAATGTTAAAAATAATACAACCGGATCCGTTCATAACGGATGCAGATGGTTGTATTATCAGTAGCGGAAGAGTTTTTGCTGGACCCTGCTGGATCCAGTAAAAATGATAGTGTGAAAGTAGCCTAAATCACTTTTTTATGTTTAACATATTTTTTAATAATTTTTGATGAATTTATTTTTAATTTTCCATGTCACATTGTGTATTTAAACTAAAACAAAAAAATCCAGCAGTTTTCACACTAGCCACTATGTCTAATAATTGGTGCCAGTGCTCTTGGTTTATACAGATCACTTTACTGCAGTTACAGCATTCTAATCCTGTCTGTAATGATATCACATCTGTGTATAGATAAGATGGGATCCACCTTTTACAATAGGTGATTGTCAGAGATTATCTATTCTTCCCTTGTACAATGATCTCTGCACAGGTCACAGAGCATGTCTAGAAAACTCTCCCATAGAAGTCAATAGGGTCCCCTCTTTCCATTGTGTCTATGGACCAAGGGGCTACCACCATAAGGCAAATTTTTTATGCTGTGTAAATGCTGTAAAGAACAACTCAGGCAAGATGACAGCCCCCATAATAATGTTCGGGAAATAAAATGAAAAAATCTCTAATCATAAAATAGAACCAGATTTTAAAAATGTGTTACTATCTGATTTTAACTGGCAAATACAATTTTTGGTGACACACTTCCTTTAATTCATTCTTTTAGAACTTTAGTACATATGTGGCAAGAATATGACAAAAAATTGTATGTGTAGTTATGATTGTGCCAATGAGCCTTTTGCCATGATACCACAGAGTATCACAATACCTTACAACATAGTTCTTATTCAGTATACAATGTACAGTAAGTAGTGTTCAGAGTATTGAGGCATCCAAAGCTGAATTCGATCCAAAGTTTAGGAAAAATCAGAATTTTCTCATGCTTTGTGGTAACGAATCAATTTTTTTTCTAAAATGGTGGCCGAAAATAAAAAAAATTACACTCACCTCATCCACTTAATCACAGAAAGGCCATCTGCTCCTGTCTTGATTGAACAAAACCCACTAAAGGACCTGCAATGAGTGTGAAGATGTCACCACGTCATCACATTGGCCATGAGTGGTGACATCATCAGTGATGACATAACCGCGCAGCCAGCGTGATCACGTGATGACATTGTAATACCCTGGAATGGTATTACCACTTCTGCACTCCGCTACAGTCTCTAATGGTTAACATAAATGTCAGCTTTGTATTTATTTCCAGATCCTTTACACTGTACATTTCCAATCTTGTTATGAAACCGTTATGCTCATGTAATGTGCCTGGTTGTCCAGCTGGTGGCAACGGATATGGCAGAGATATCTTTAGGCAGAATGGAACTTACCATTCCATTTTCCCCCCTTTGGGCAGAAGTGGGACAGTCTTGTTTCCTACCAAAGGGAGGGGTTATAGTTCTAGTTTATTCTGGTTTGGGCTCCATAATGGAGCTGAGAAGACATGGAAGATGTAGCAGCAAGGGGAAAATGTTCTCCGGCTACAGCAGGAGTCTCTCTAAAGGGAAGTAACTCATAGAGCCCTCTGACTCCTTGCTAATTTACTTACTGAGTGTCAGGAGAGGGACCCCAATCCAGGAATACCAGAACAGACCCAAATCGAGTTTAGCACAGCAGAGAGAGAAAACAGAGTTATTAAGTTTGCCTGCCAGTTTATGCTAAAGCCTGCTGGAACCAAGAGAAAGCCTGAATATTGTCTGGATGCAAACCCTGGGGATCGAGATTCCTCTAGACCTGGGACATGATCGGCCCTGGGAGGCGGCACCTGGCAACATCATCACTTCGTTGCAGGCCACTACAGACCGGAGAACTACTAGGTAGAGTTGAGCGGACACCTGAAAAAGTTCGGGTTCGGGGCCCGAACTTGACCCCGAACCCCATTGAAGTCAATGGGGACCCGAACTTTTGGGCTCTAAAATAGTCCTGGAAAGGGCTAGAGTGCTGCAAAAGGCCTCAAAATGTGCTTAAGAGCATGGCAACTGTTCTGCAAACAAATATGGATAGGGAAATGACTTAAAATAACAGAAAATACAGAAAAATTTTAAATAACAATCTTGATCTAGGACAGGCATTCTCAAACTGCGGCCCTCCAGCTGTTGCAAAACTACAACTCCCAGCATGCCTGAACAGCCTACAGGTATCAGCCTACAGCAGGGCATTGTGGGAGTTGTAGTTTTACAACAGCTGGAGGGCCGCAGTTTGAGGATGCCTAATCTAGGAGTAGGAGGTTGAGGAGGTGGTGGATGTGGCGGTGTAGGTTGACGTGGCGGTGTAGGTGGAAGAGGCGGTGAAGAAGGAATAGGTAGCCAACACTGATTTGTGTTATTTTTTATTTTTAAATTGGGGTATCTCCCAAAATATTGGGACATATAACAAAATAAAACCAAGAATAAGTGCACTTGAGTACAAGAATGGATCGTTGAGGCTGGTATAAATGTCTATTCTGCACAAGGTACGGACAAGTCCTGTGGGATCCATGTCTGGTTTATTTTAATAAACGAAAGCTTGTCCACATTGGCTGTGGCCTGAGATAATGCTCTCTGCCATGCTAAACACACGTTCACACTATACACTGGCTGCAGGGAAGGTCAGCACCTCCAAGGCTGACAAAGCTTTTCCACATTTGGGCCATGCTAACCCTGCCTTCTCAGGTGCTGGCGGTGCCCCAGCTGCATTGGCGACCTCTTCCTTCTCCTCTGCCTTCGCCTTGTGCTTCCACTGTGCCCCCGCTGTCAGGTGGGAATGCCATCAGCAGCGTGCGCTTATAGTCGCGCATCTTCTGATCAGTAACAGGTGTTTTCACTAAATCTAGTTCCCTGTCAGCAATGCAGAGCAGGGGTGCATTCACGCCAAAAGGGGGTTCATGTCACCCAACAATAAAACAGAGAATTTTGAGAGATTTAGGCCCCTGTCACCCAGGCACAGCAGGGGTTCATTCACAGCAAAAGGGGGTTCATGTCACCCAGCAATAGAACAGAGGATTTTGAGAGATTTAGGCCCATGTCACCCAGGCACAGCAGGGGTTCAATCACGGCAAAAGGGGGTTCATGTCACCCAGCAATAGAACAGAGGATTTTGAGAGATTTAGGCCCCTGTCACCCAGGCACAGCAGGGGTTCATTCACGGCAAAAGGGGGTTCATGTCACCCAGCAAAAGAACAGAGGATTTTGAGAGATTTAGGCCCATGTCACCCAGGCACAGCAGAGGTTCATTCACGGCAAAAGGGGGTTCATGTCACCCAGCAAAAGAACAGAGGATTTTGAGAGATTTAGGCCCATGTCACCCAGGCACAGCAGAGGTTCAATCACGGCAAAAGGGGGTTCATGTCACCCAGCAATAGAACAGAGGATTTTGAGAGATTTTGGCCCCTGTCACCCAGGCACAGCAGGGGTTCATTCACGGCAAAAGGGGGTTCTTGTCACCCATCAATAGAACAGAGGATTTTGAGAGATTTAGGCCCCTGTCACCCAGGCACAGCAGGGGTTCATTTACGGCAAAAGGGGGTTCATGTCACCCAGCAATAGAACAGAGGATTTTGAGAGATTTAGGCCCAGTCACCCAGGCACAGCAGGGGTTCATTCACGGCAAAAGGGGGTTCATGTCACCCAGCAATAGAACAGAGGATTTTGAGAGATTTAGGCCCCTGTCACCCAGGCACAGCAGGGGTTCATTCACGGCAAAAGGGGGTTCATGTCACCCAGCAATAGAACAGAGGGTTTTGAGAGATTTAGGCCCCTGTCACCCAGGCACAGCAGGGGTTCATTCACGGCAAAAGGGGGTTCATGTCACCAAGCAATAGAACAGAGGATTTTGAGAGATTTCGGCCCCTGTCACCCAGGCACAGAATGGGTTCATTCACGGCAAAAGGGGGATCTTGTCACCCAGCAAAAGAACAGAGGATTTTGAGAGATTTAGGCCCCTGTCACCCAGGCACAGCAGGGGTTTGTATACGCCAAAAATGGTAAAATGTCACCCGACAATTGAAAATAAGATTTTTTTCAATTTAGGGCACTAAAATTGGCACTTTTTCGCATTAAAATGGCTCTAAAATAGTCCTTGAAAAGGCTACAGTGATGTAAAAGGCAGTAAAATGTGTTTAAGAGCATGGCAACTGCTCTGCAAACAAATGTGGATAGGGAAATAACTTAAAATGAAATAAAATAACTAAAAATTACAAATTATTAACCTGCAACTCCGAGAAGGAGGTGGATATGGAGTCGGAGGTTGAGGAGGCGGTGAATGTGGTGTTGTAGGTGGAGGCAGCAATGGAGGAGGAGGAGGTAGCCAACAATGTTTATTTTTTATTTTTTATTGTGGTAGGTTACCCCCCAAAATATTGGGACAAATAAAAATAAAAAACAAAGAATCATTGCACTTGACTTGAGTACAAGAATGTATGTTTGATGGTGGTATAAATTTCTATTCTGCACAAGGTACAGACAAGTCTTGTGGGATCCAAGCCTGGTTCATTTTAATGAACGTGAGCTTATCCACGTTGGCTGTGGACAGGCGGCTGCATCTGTCTGTAATGACGCCTCCTGCCGTGCTAAATACACGTTTAGAGAGTACACTGGCTGCAGGGCAGGCCAGCACCTCCAAGGCATACAGGGCAAGCTCTGGCCATGTGGACAATTTGGAGACCCAGAAGTTGAATGGGGCAGAACCATCAGTCAGTACGTGTAGGCATGTGCACAGGTACTGTTCCAATACGTTGTTCAAATGCTGCCTCCTGCTAATACGCTCTATATCAGCAGTTGGGGCTGGTTGTTGCGGAGAGGTGACAAAGCTTTTCCACATGTCAGCCATGCTAGCCCTGCCTTCTGAGGTGCTGGCGCTGACACAGCTGCGTTGGCGACCTCTTCCTCCTCCCCCTCCTACGCCTTGTGCTTCCACTTGTCCCCCGGCGTCTGTCAGGAATGCTCTCAGGAGCGCGTCTACCAGCGTGCGCCTGTAGTCGCGCATCTTCCGATCACGCTCCAGTGAGGGAACTAAGGATGGCACATTGTCTTTGTAACAGGGATCTAGCAGGGTGGCCACCAAGTAGTCAGCACATGTTAAAATGTGGGCAACTCTGCAGTCATTGTGCAGGTGTAACATCCTGAAGTATGTCACTAAACTTCAGTTCCCCTGCTTCATAATGTTAGGTATATGCATAATGTCATCTGGTATAAGTTTGCATCATTTTTCCCATAATGTGCATTTTCCAGGTCTGTTGCATTGTATTTATGCTGTAATATTCATGTACACCAGCAGGTGGCAGCAGTATGTAGCAGAACCAAGCCAGTTAATATACATAGACTGGAATATACCATTCCAGGCTAGCTTCCCCTTATCTGAGGAGGAGTGGAATGTTCCCACAACCTACTTCAGGAGGAGGAAAGAAAGGTCTAGGCAGTGTACCAGCGACCCCCTGTTGGGGTAGGCTGTGTGAATAGGAGCTCCCAGAAACAGGGATCCCAACCAAGGATTCAGGCCTAACCTGAGGCCCAAAGCAACCTTCCCAGCCTGAGTTCCTTACCTCAGCTGGATGACAAAGAAAGCAGCCATCTTCAGAACTACTAGATCTACAGGAAGAAACCACCATTCCCTGCGAGCAGTCCTGTAAGTACAGATTCCAAATACAAGGAGAAGATAAGTACCTCCATAGCTAGTCAGGCCCATACTAAGCAGACTTCAGACAGAGCAGAAGACAGATACCTGCCAGATTCTTAAAGGCGTATGTTCAGATGCAGAATATAGATATAATTCCTGCCACATATTGCCAATACCTGCTGGGACCTAAAGACTAAAGCTGTAATATTGTATGGATCTAAAGCTGCATAAGATAACCTCAAGTAAAGACAAGTTGGACCCTATTCTCTGTGTGGAATTCCATCATTCCTCCATTACTCCTATTTACAGCACTCAATTTTGTTGCATGTGAGCCAGGATACAGGAGTCCAGCCATACTACAGGTAGGAGACACCGTTGACACAATACAGAGACAATATCCCCCTCTGGCATTCCTAACCTAGTACATGAGCTATACCATCTTAAAGGGCCCTTTTACAGTTCCTGCGCAAGCTGCAACTGGCGTCACGAACTTAGTTACACCTAAATCTGACCCACTGCATAGCAGCCCCAATGACCCAGTGTCCTGCTCATTGCACAGGCACTGCAGCATGTAGACGCTCATGTGTGCCAGGCTGCCCAGAGGTAAGGACAAGCTGTCCTCTCGGGGAGGTGTATCGTCTGCGTCCTCCGTATCCCCCCAGCCACGCACCAGTGATGGGCCCGAGCTTCGTTGAATGCCACCCCGCTGTGAACATGCTTCATCCCCCTCCTCCTCCTCCAGTAGTGGGCCCTGGCTGGACAAAATTGTACCTGGCCTCTGCTGTTGCAAAAATCCTCTTTCTGAGCCACTTCTAAATGACTGGCCTGAAAGTGTTAGAGATGACCCCTCTTCCTCCTCCTCGTCCTGGGCCACATCCTCTTCCATCATCGCCCTAAGTGTTTTCTCAAGGAGACATAGAGTACTCCATGTTGGTGGAGTACTTGAAAAAGTGCAACAGGGCACACAGGTCTCGCATGGAGGCCCAGTCATTGGTGGTGAAGTGGTGCTGTTCCGCAATGCGACTCACCCGTGCGTGTTGCAGCTGAAACTCCACTATGGCCTGCTGCTGCTCGCACAGTCTCTTCAGCATGGGCAAGGTGGAGTTCCACCTGGTGGGCACATCGCATATGAGGCGGTGAGCGGGAAGGCCGAAGTTACGCTGTAGAGCAGACAGCCGAGAGGCGGCAGGATGAGAATGCCGGAAGCGCGCACAGACGGCCCGCACTTTATGCAGCAGCTCAGACATGTCGGGGTAGTTGTGAATGAATTTCTGCACCACCAATTTCAGCACATGTGCCAGGCAAGGGATGCGCGTTAAACCGGCTAGTCCCAGAGCTGCAACGAGATTTCGCCCATTATCGCACACCACCAGGCCAGGCTTGAGGCTCACTGGCAGCAACCACTCATCGGTCTGTTGTTCTATACCCCGCCACAACTCCTGCGCGGTGTGGGGCCTGTCCTTCAAACATATTCGTTTCAGAACGGCCTGCTGACGTTTACCCCTGGCTGTGCTGAAGTTGGTGGTGAAGTTCTGTCGCTGACCGGATGAGGAGATGGTAGAAGAGGAAGCAGAGTAGGAAGAGGAGGCAACAGGAGGCAAAGAATGATGCCCTGCGATCCTTGGCGGCAGAAGGACGTGCGCCAAACAGCTCTCCGCCTGGGGCCCAGCCGACACTACATTTGCCCAGCGTGCAGTTAGGGAGATATAGCGTCCCTGGCCGTGCTTACTGGTCCACGTATCTGTGGTTAGGTGGACCTTGCCACAGATGGCGTTGCACAGTGCACACTTGATTTTATCCGATACTTGTATGTGCAGAGAGGGCTCGGCTCTCCTGGAGAAGTAGTGGCAGCTGGGAACGACGTACTGTGGGACAGCAAGCGACATGAGCTGTTTGAAGCTGTCCGTCTCCACCAGCCTGAATGACAGCATTTCAAAGGCCAGCAGTTTAGAAATGCTGGCATTCAGGGCCAGGGATCGAGGGTGGCTAGGTGGGAATTTACGCTTTCTCTCAAATGTTTGTGAGATGGAGAGCTGAACGCTTCCGTGTGACATGGTGGAGATGCTTGGTGACGGAGGTGGTGTTGTTGGTGGCACATCCTCTGTTTGCTGGGCGGCAGGTGCCAACGTTCCTCCAGAGGCGGAGGAGGAGGCCGAGGCAGCAGCAGAAGAGGGAGCTGGAGGGGCCTGAGCCCTTTCTTGGTTTTGAAGGTGCTTACTCCACTGCAGCCCGTGTCTCGCATGTAGATGCCTGGTCATGCAAGTTGTGCTAAGGTTCAGAACGTTAATGCCTCGCTTCAGGCTCTGATGGCACAGAGTGCAAACCACTCGGGTCTTGTTGTCAGCGCATTGTGTGAAGAAGTGCCATGCCAGGAAACTTCTTGAAGCTGCTTTTGGTGTGCTCGGTCCCTGGTGACGGTGGCCAGTAGCAGGCAAACTGTTTTGGTGACGGCTGCTCTGCTTTTACACCCTGCTAACGCTTTTGCTACGCTGTTGGCTCGGTCTCACCACTGCCTCTTCTTCCGAACTCTGAAAATCAGTGGCACGACCTTCATTCCATGTGGGGTCTAGGACCGCATCGTCCCCTGCATCGTCTTCCACCCAGTCTTACTCCCTGACCTCCTTTTCGGTCTGCACACTGAAGAAAGACACAGCAGTTGGCACCTGTGTTTCGTCATCATCAGTGACGTGCTGAGGTGGTATTCCCATGTCGTCATCAGGAAACATATTGGTTGTGCGTCAGTGCATTCTATGTCTTCCACCCCTGGGGAAGGGCTAGGTGGATGCCCTTAGGAAACCCTGCCAGCAGAGTTTTCAAACAGCATAACAGACTGCTGCATGACTTGAGGCTCAGACAGGTTCCCCAATATGCACGGGGGTGATGTGACAGACTGATGGGCATGGGTTTCAGGCGCCACCTGTGCACTTTCTGCAGAAGACTGGGTGGGAGATAATGTGAACGTGCTGGATCCACTGTCGGCCACCCAATCGACTAGCGCCTGTACTTGCTCAGGCCTTACCATCCTTAGAACGGCATTAGGCCCGACCAAATATCGCTGTAGATTCTGGCGGCTACTGGGACCTGTGGTAGTATGTTCAGTAGGACGTGTAGCTGTGGCAGAACGGCCACGTCCTCTCCCTGCACCAGAGGCTCCACCAACACCACCACCACGACCATGACCGCGTCCCTTATTAGATGTTTTCCTCCTAGTTAGCGTTTACAAAGCAAAGTATAAAGTGGTTCAGTCTGTTAAAAATAATTAATCGCCAATAAAAACCCTGATGTAGGATATTACACAAAAATTATTTTTTTTACTCTATATGACAGCTGTATTTGTGGCCTAAATGTGACACTCACTTATGCACGTCTTATCCGAGATGTGCAGTATATTAGAGGGTTTTTTCACCCTAACAAAAAAGCTGTATTTCTGTCCTAAATGTGACAGTTACTTATGCTTGTCTAATCCTAGATGCGCAGTATATCAGAGGGTTTTTTCACCCTAAAGAAAAAGGTGTATTTTTGTCCTAAATGTGACAGTGACTTATGCACGTGTAATCCCAGATGTGCAGTATATTAGAGGTTTTTTTCACCCCAGTAAGCAAAAAGATGTATTTCTGGCCTAAATGTGACAGTCACTTATGCATGTCTTATCCCAGATGTGCAGTATATTAGAGGGTTTTTTCACCCTAACCAAAAAGCTGTATATCTGTCCTAAATGTGACAGTCACTTATGCACGTGTAATCCCAGATGTGCAGTATATTAGAGAGTTTTTTCACCCTAACTGAAAAGCTGTATTTCTGTCCTAAATGTGACAGTCACTTATGCTTGTCTAATCCCAGATGTGCAGTATATTAGAGGTTTTTTTTCACCCCAGTAACCAAAAAGCCGTATTTCTGGCCTAAATGTGACACTCACTTATGCATGCGTAATCCCAGATGTGCAGTATATTAGAGGGTTTTTTCACCCCAGTAAGCAAAAAGATGTATTTCTGGCCTAAATATGACAGTCACTTATGCATGTCTTATCCCAGATGTGCAGTATATTAGAGTGTTTTTTCACCCCAGTAACCAAAAAGTCGTATTTCAGGTCTAAATGTGACAGTCACTTATGCACGTGTAATCCCAGATGTGCAATATATTAGAGTGTTTTTTCACCCCAGTAACCAAAAAGTCGTATTTCAGGTCTAAATGTGACAGTCACTTATGCACGTCTTATCCCAGATGTGCAGTATATTAGAGGGTTTTTTCACCCCAGTAACCAAAAAGCCGTATTTCTTGCAAAAATGTGACAGTCACTTATGCTTGTCTAATCCCAGATGTGTAGTATATTAGAGTTTTTTTTCACCCCAGTAACCAAAAAGCCGTATTTCTGGTCTAAATGTGACACTCACATATGCACGTCTTTTTCCAGATGTGCAGTATATTAGAGGGTTTTTTCACCCCAGTATGCCAAAGCCGTATTTCTGGCCAAAATGTGACATTCACTTATGCGCGTCTTATCCCAGATGTGTAGTATATTAGAGGGTTTTTGACCCCAGTATGCAAAAAGATGTATTTCTGGCCTAAATGTGACACTCACTTATGCACATCTTATCCCAGATGTGCAGTATATTAGAGGGTTTTTGACCCCAGTATGCAAAAAGATGTATTTCAGCCTAAATGTGACAGTCACTTATGCATGTCTTATCCCAGATGTGCAGTATATTAGAGGCTTTTTTCACCCCAGTAACCAAAAAGCCGTATTTCTGGCCTAAATGTGACAGTCACTTATGCACATATAATCCCAGATGTGCAATATATTAGAGGCTTTTTTCACCACAGTATGCCAAAGCCGTATTTCTGGCCTAAATGTGACAGTCATTTATGCACGTGTAATCCCAGATGTGCAGTATATCAGAGGCTTTTTTCACCACAGTATGCCAAAGTCGTATTTCTGGCCTAAATATGACAATCACTTATGCACATGTAATACCAGATGTGCAGTATATCAGAGGCTTTTTTCACCCCAGTATGCCAAAGCCATATTTCTGGCCTAAATGTGACAATCACTTATGCACGTGTAATCCCAGATGTGCACTATATTTAACAGATGTATTTGTTTAACCCCAGTAAGCAAAAAGCTGTATTTCTGGACTTGCAGACATGCAGATAGCCTGTGCTGGTGCACTATCGTTGCATAACATGGCTGACGATTATGTATTGATATTGACTAACTGAAGAAAAAAAAGTTCGTTTTCAGTAGTAGTTGGCTCAGGGCATGCTTAAAATAATTGTGCACTGCACCCACAAAACACATTTGCTGTAGATCGCTGAGTACAAAAAACAGTTCTTGATAAGATTTCTCCCTGATCTCTCCCTCACAGCAGTTGCAGCCTCTCCCCACACTAATCCGAGCAGAGTGACGTGCGGCAGTACGTGACTCCAGCTTAAATAGAGGCTGGGTCACATGCTGCTTTTCAAAAAGCGCCATAAAAATCGCTGAACACCGAACCAGAACTTTTACGTAAATGTTCGGGTTCGGGTCCCGAAAACCCTAAAGTTCGGTACGAACCCGAACTTTACAGTTCGGGTTCGCTCAACTCTACTACTAGGCAACGTTGCTCTAGTATTGGGAACTCAGTGCAACCATATACTAAAGTACATACAGGCTTGAATAGGGCCACAGGGGAACAATTGAATCCCCCATGGTCCCCATCACCGTGCACGGCCAGCGTGATCACCCCTTTTTGGGTTTTCTTCAATCAAGATGGGAGTGGGTGGGAGTGGATGACCTCTCCGTGATCAAGTGGATGATGTGAGTGTGTATATATATATATATATATATATATATATATATAGTTGCAAGAAAAAGTATGTGAACCCTTTAGAATTATATGGATTTCTGCACAAATTGGTCATAAAATGTGATCTGATATTCATCTAAGTCACAACAATAGACAATCACAGTCTATTAAACTAATAACACACGAAGAATTAAATGTTACCATGTTTTTATTGAACACACCATGTAAACATTCACAGTGCAGGTGGAAAAGGTATGTGAACCCTTGGATTTAATAACTGGTTGAACCTCCTTTGGCAGCAATAACGTCAACCAAAAGTTTCCAGACATGCACAACGGTCAGGAATAATTCTTGACCATTCCTCCTTACAGAACTGTTTCAGTTCAGCAATATTCTTGGGATGTCTGGAGTGAATCGCTTTCTTGAGGTCATGCCATAGCATCTCAATCGGGTTGAGGTCAGGACTCTGACTGGGCCACTCCAGAAGGCGTATTCTCTTCTGTTTTGTTTAAGCCATTCTGTTTGATTTTCTTCTATGCTTTGGGTCGTTGTCCTGTTGCAACACCCATCTTCTGCTGAGCTTCAGCTAGTGGACAGATGGCCTGAAGTTCTCCTGCAAAATGTCTTGATAAACTTGGGAATTAATTTTTCCTTCAATGATAGCAATCCGTCCAAGCCCTGACGCAGCAAAGCAGCCCCAAACCATGATGCCCCCACCACTATACTTTACAGTTGGGATGAGGTTTTGATGTTGGTGTGCTGTGCCTCTTTTTCTCCACACATAGTGTTATGTGTTTCTTCCAAACAACTCAACTTTGGTTTCATCTGTTCACAGAATATTTTACCAGTACTGCTGTGGATCATCCAGGTGCTCTTGTGCAAACTGTAAACGTGCAGCAATGTTTTTTTGGACGTCGGTGGCTTCCTCTGTAGTATCCTCCCATGAAATCCATTCTTGTTTAGTGTTTAGATAGATTCGTTAACAGAGATGTTAGCATATGCCAGAGCCTTTTGTAAGTCTTTAGCTGACACTCTAGGATTCTTCTTCACCTCATTGAGCAGTCTGCACTGTGCTCTTGTAGTCATCTTTACAGGACGGCCACTCCTAGGGAGAGTAGCAGCAGTGCTGAACTTTTTCCATTTAAAGACAATTTGTCTTACCGTAGACTGATGAACAGCAAGGCTTTTGGAGATACTTTTATAACCCTTTCCAGCTTTATGCAAGTCAACAATTCTTAATCATAGGTCTTCTGAGAGCTCTTTTGTGCAAGGCATCATTCACATCAGGCAATGCTTCTTGTGAAAAGTAAACCCAGAACTGGTGTGTGTTTTTATAGGACAGGGCAGCTGTAACCAACGCCTCCAATCTCATCTCATTGATTGGACTCCAATTGGCTAAAACCTCACTCCAATTAGCTCTTGGAGATGTCATTAGTTTAGGGGTTCACATACTTTTTCCACCTGCACTATGAATGTTTATATGGTGTGCTCAATAAAAACATGGTAACATTTAATTCTTTGTGTGTTATTAGTTTAAGTAGACTGTGATTGTCTATTGTTGTGACTTAGATGAATATTAGATCACATTTTATGACCAATTTGTTCAGAAATCCATATAATTCCAAAGGGTTCACATACTTTTTCTTGCAACTGTATATATATATTTATATATATATATCAGAGAAAAATTGCGGCACTGGCAACTATGGAAAAAATCGGGTGCACGTTCCAAGGGAATAGACTTATTACTCCAGTAAATAATCCAGAAAATGAACGGCACTCCGTTAAGTTAAGAGCAAATGATTCCTTTTTATATATATATATATATATATATATATACACACACATTTTTAACCCTGGATTAACCCCCTGAGCACCTGAATGTGAGTCTCAGATACCACCATCAGCATTGAACATGACATCTGAGGGGTCAAATGAAGTTCCCCTTAATTGCACCCGCTCCATACAATAAAAAGCGATTTTTAACAAATCAAATTTCTTGACAAAGTTTGGTGAAGCTGCCAAATAGATTTTTATAAAACTTAGCTCATGTCTAATTGTAAGCATTGGAAGGACTCTTTGGTATGCAAGTTTCTACATCTTACTCTTTTGCTGAGGTCACAATGTCATCACTTTAATATCGGAATGTAATAACTATACTCACAGCAAAATCTCAATGCAAATGAGTGAAAAACTACTCTATTAACGTTGCAGACAACAAGTAATTTTAAAGCATGACATACAAATGGGAGCAGGTTGAATGAGGTTGAGAAAATTTTTCCTCCTACTGCTTCAGCTAATTATTATTCAAACATGGTAAATGACATTCGGTAGGACTGAAAGCTGCTTGCAAAAATTCCCTTATCTCAAGATTACACAAAATATGATCTGACCTTTCTTTAATAATATGTTTTTTTTCCGTCTCTTTCTTAATTTCAATTATGTACATGGTTAAGCAAATTTTATACCGTATACAGAATATAATATTAATTAATTTTGGTCTGACCACATTCAGAGAATTCATTCATATTCCCTATTAACGCATATGGGCCCCTAGTCCTTCAAGTCCTGCACAAGTGCCACAGATAGACAACCTACATCATCTCAATCAGCCTATGCCCATATAAAAACTGGGTAACTTATTTAACAAACTACCCAGTTTAATTATTATAGCGGCATCAGGTGGCTGAGAAGATTTTTAGGCACAGGGTCTAGCCAGCCAGTACCTTCATTCTTCTGGGATCCATTTTCTCGATATCCCAGCATTGTTTTTCATCATTAATCATCTTGCAACATTTTGCTTTCTGGCTGCTGTGTTAATAGCTAAGAGGGCCCTAGTCCAAGGCAGGAGCCAGTCAGCAGAATACTGACAGTCTCCAAGTCAGAACAGTCTGAGAAACTGACTAGGCGGCAGACTACTACTGAAAAAATGTGTGTTGGGAGTATTTGCATATGGTACCCCAGAATTTTTTTTTTTTACTGTTGGGCCCTAGGCTCCCCAGTTCGACACAGAGTATATATTTCCCCTTTCATTTGAGTAGGTGCTATGTAATACCACACTTCTTATGCAACAGCTGTTGTAGGAGGAATGTACAACCTCCAGTGCTTACCACGGGAATAGCAGCCAAGTGCCAGGGGATTAGGTTGATCACCAATTGGTCTTCATTTACCGAAGGATGGACAAACTATTTAATATATACAGAATATCAATATTTTAATGTTTTAACCTAGTCTAGACTGATGGCAGAATTACCAAGTAGTTGGAAACAAAAACAACCTACAGCTGAATCTAAATGCAACTATATTTCGAAAATGAAGGCAGATGCAGGAGGCACAGTGGATCTTTCTTTTCAGTAAAATAAAACATGTATTCATTATTTCAGTCTGTGACCTACTGTAATATGCACAAATGTGCCTTGTTTGTAGAGAGTGCACAGACTGAGAAGGTACAATGGCATTTTTACAGCAATAAAATTTTTACAGCAGAACAGAGAGAACATTCACATTCTGCATCATAGTACGTTGCTGGGAAATAAATGGTCTCTGCACTATACTGTAGAGACTGACATAAAAACAGTCAGATCACGACCTCATCAATGAATAAAATGGTATCTAAAATGCAGATTGTATTAAATACTTATTAATAATTGAACAAGATAATTAAAAAGTTACAAATCCCCAGATTCCACTTTGAGAAAGTCGCAGCAGAAAGTATTAGTAGGGCAACCTGGTGCATGTATAGGCACAGTGTATACAGGTGCAATATACTGTAGTATATTGTGCAATATACTGCAACATTTTCCTGATGTGCCAGTTTATTTATATTCTGATCAAATGTGTTAAATAGATCTAGATAGGGTGTTACATGTGTACAAGTCCTGGTAGGAATTTGATTAGGTTTTTTGGGGATTTAGTATGAATCTGCCGGGGAAAAAAAAGTGTGATATGCTGCATCACAAGCCATATTACTTTGTGTTGCTTCTAGGAGAGAATTTAATATCTCACATTGACAAATTTAGGGGTAACACAAACTGTTCATAATACTGACCTGTAGGGATTCCATATGTAAATGTAGAGGATCCATGCACATAGAAATAATGTGTCCCTAGATCATACTGAAATATATGATAGATCCTCCAGACCAGGAGCTTCTCTTTGTACAGGCTCTCACTAGTGTTAGTCGAGCATGCTCGGCCGAACACCATTTTGACTCGAGCATCGCGATGCTCGGCACATCGCGGTGTTTGGCCGAACACCGCGTGTGCTCAAGCGCGATGCTCGAGTCTCCTCCCCGCATGTGTGTTGTCTGCTACGCAGCCAATAAACGTAAGGGGAAGTACTGGCCATGTTGGTTACTGGCATTACAGTGATTGGCTGGCCGGAATGTGTCGTAGGGTGCTATACAGCACCTGATGACACGTGGTTCGGCTCAGTCTTAGTCAGGGAGAGCTGCAGCAGAAGGGTTTTATCTTGCTGCAATATATATTATTAGAGCAACCTGCGCAAAATTGTGTGCAATTGTTTGGCTGACAGTGACACAACCTCTGCTACATCTTTTGTGTTACATTTACGCATTCTAAATATCTGTGACATTCAGCGTGATTGTTTGGCGGCTGCTGACAGCGACAATACCGACGCTACATCTCCTGTATAACGTGTGCGCATCCTAAATATCTGTGACATTCAGTGTTATTTTTTCGCCGCTCGTGACAGCAACATTACCTGCGCAACATCTCCTGTATAATGTTTGCTCATCCTAAATATCTGTGACATTCAGTGTAATTTTTTCTTAGCCACTGGCAACAGCGACATTAACTGTGCTGTCTCCTGTATAACATTTGCGCATCCTAAATATCTGTGACATTCTGTGAAATTTTTTCTTAGCCGCTGGTGACAGCGACATTACCTGCGCTACATCTTTTATTTAACGTTTACACATCCTAAATATCTGTGACATTCAGTATAATTTTTTTACTGTTGCTAACAGCGACATTACCTGTGCAATATCTCCTGTATAATGTTTGTGCAACCTAAATATCTGTGACATTCAGTGTAATTTTTTCGCTGCTGCTAACACCGACATTACCTGCACTACATCTACTGTATAACTAGAGTTGAGCGAACCCGAACTGTAAAGTTCGGGTTCGTACCGAACTTTATGTTTTTCGGTACCCGGACCCGAACCCAAACATTTACGGAAAAGTTCGGGTTCGGTGTTCGCCGATTTTTGAAAGGCTGCATAGCAGCCAATCAACAAGCGTCATACTACTTGCCCCAAAAGGCCATCACAGCCATGCCTACTATTGGCATGGCTGTAATTGGCCAACTGCAGCATGTGACCCAGCCTCTATTTAAGCTGGAGTCACTTAGCGCCGCCCGTCACTCTGCTCGGATTAGTGTAGGGAGAGGCTGCAGCTGCTGTGAGGGAGAGATCAGGGAGCGATCTTATCAAGAACTGGTTTATGTACTCAGCGATCTAGAGAAAAAGTGTTTTGTGGGTGCAGTGCACAATTTTTTTAAGCCTGCCCTGAGCCAACTGCTGCTGAAAACGAACTTTCTTTTTGTTCATTTCATCAATATCAATACCTGATTGGCAGCCATTTTATGCAATGATAGTGCACCAGCATAGGCTATCTGCAAGTTAAGAAATACAGCTTTGGCATACTGGGGTAAAAAAAACCTCTAATATACTGCACATCTGGGATTAGACAAGCATAAGTGACTGTCACATTTAGGACAGAAATACAGCTTTTTGGTTAGGGCGAAAAAACCCTCTAATATACTGCACATCTGGGATTACACGTGCATAAGTGACGGTCACATTTAGGACAGAAATACAGATTTTTGGTTAGGGTGAAAAAACCCTCTAATATACTGCACATCTGTGATTACACATGCATAAGTCACTGTCACATTTTGGACAGAAATACAGCTTTTTGGTTAGGGCGAAAAAACCCTCTAATATACTGCACATCTGGGATTACACGTGCATAAGTGACGGTCACATTTAGGACAGAAATACTGATTTTTGGTTAGGGTGAAAAAAGCCTCTAATATACTGCACATCTGTGATTACACATGCATAAGTCACTGTCACATTTAGGACAGAAATACAGCTTTTTGGTCATATACTGCACATCTGTGATTACACGTGCATAAGTCACTGTCACATTTAGGACAGAAATACAGCTTTTTTCTTACTGGGGTGAAAAAACCCTCTGATATTCTGCACATCTGTGATTACACGTGCATAAGTGACTGTCACATTTAGGACAGAAATACAGATTTTTGGTTAGGGTGAAAAAACCCTCTAATATACTGCACATCTGGGATTAGACAAGCATAAGTCACTGTCACATTTAGGACAGAAATACAGCTTTTTGGTTAGGGTGAAAAAAACCTCTAATATACTGCACATCTGGGATTACTCGTGCATAAGTGACTGTCACATTTAGGCCATATATACGGCTTTGGCATACTGGGGTGAAAAAAGCCTCTCATATACTGCACATCTGGGATTACATGTGCATAAGTGACTGTCACATTTAGTTGTTTTAAAATTATTTTTATTGGTTTTACAACAATTAGGACATACATTCTTTGTTAGCCCTACAAGGGCGCCAATAAAAGAATACATTTGATACAATACAATCAAAAGGGAAAAAACAAATCACAGAATAACAAACAAAAAGAGGAAGGGGTATAGGAGAGTTTTATCGCTATGCCCAGAGAATGATGTCCCAACTTTTGAAGATTTGGGAAAACACCCTACGGTAGCAAGCCTTTCAAACTTCCAAAAAGCTAATTTTATTCAATCTATGAAATACCACCTTAAAAATCTTAGTGTACCCTTAGAAAAATCATTTTTTGAGAAAATGGCTCTGCAATTAAAAGACTCAAAGGGTAAGGTATCTAAATTATATAGCCTTCTATTGACCCTTTCACGCCCAGACAAGTTGTCTTTCATATCAAAATGGGAGAGTGAGTTAAATATCCAGTTTTAAGCGAAAGAAATACATAGTGTCTTGAAAGCTCCCCATGGGGTGTCCAGGTGTGTCAAACTACAAGAGAATAGCTATAAGGTACTTACTCAATGGTACTATACGCCACAAAGAATTCATCGCATGTTCCCTGCATGCAGCCCAAATTGTTGGAGATGTGAACAGGACGTAGGCACCCACAGCCATTTATAGTGGAGTTGCACCAAAATTGCTTCCTACTGGCGTGAGATATGTAAGGTCTTGTCTGAGATCTGTAAAATGCCGTTTCCTGCCTCTCCGAAAGTGTGTCTCTTTGGGGTGACTGTCACATTTAGGACAGAAATACAGAGCGTGTATATATATGGAGCGTGTTAGCAGGAGGCAGCATTTGAACAACATGGTGGAACAGTGCCTGTGCACAGGACTACACGTACTGACTGATGGCTCTGCCCCATTCAACTTCTGGGTCTCCAAATTGTCCACATGGCCAGAGCTTGCCCTGTATGCCTTGGAGGTGCTGGCCTGCCCTGCAGCCAGTGTACTCTCTGAACGTGTATTTAGCACGGCAGGAGGCGTCATTACAGACAGACGCAGAGTGGACAAGCTCACGTTCATTAAAATGAACCAGGCTTGGATCCCACAAGACTTGTCTGTACCTTGTGCAGAATAGACATTTATACCACCATCAAACATACATTCTTGTACTCAAGTCAAGTGCAATGATTCTTTGTTTTCTTATTTTTTATTTGGCCCAATAAAAATAAAAAAAACATTGTTGGCTACCTGTTCCTCCTCCATTGCTGCCTCCACCTACAACACCACATTCACCGCCTCCTCAACCTCCGACTCCATATCCACCTCCTTCTCTGAGTTGCAGGTTAATAGTTTGTAATTTTTAGTTATTTTATTTCATTTTAAGTTATTTCCCTATCCACATTTGTTTGCAGAGCAGTTACCATGCTCTTAAGCACATTTTACTGCCTTTTACATGCCTCTAGCCTTTTCAAGGACTATTTTAGAGCCATTTTAATTAAAAAAAAAGTGCCAATTTTAGCGCCCTAAACTGAAAGAAATCTTATTTTCAATTGTCGGGTGACATTTTACCATTTTTGGAGTATACAGGGGCCTATATTTCTCAAAATCCTCTGTTCTATTGCTGGGTGACATGAACCCCCTTTTGCCGTGAATGAACCCCTGTTCTGCATTGCTGACAGGGGCCGAAATCTCTCAAAATCCTCTGTTCTATTGCTGGGTGACATGAACCCCCTTTTGCCGTGAATGAACCCCTGCTATGAATGGGTGACAGGGGCCTAAATCTCTCAAAATCCTGTGTTGTATTGCTGGGTGACATGAACCCCCTTTTGCCGTGAATGAACCCCTGCTCTGCATTGCTGACAGGGGCCTAAATCTTTCAAAATCCTCTGTTCTATTGCTGGGTGACATGAACCCCATTTTGCCGTGAATGAACCCCTGCTCTGCATTGCTGACAGGGAACTAAATTTAGTGAAAACATCTGTTACTGATCGGAAGATGCGCGACTACAAGCGCACCCTGATGATAGCATTCCCACCTGACAGCGGGGGCACAGTGGAAGCACAAGGCGAAGGCAGCGGAGGAGGAAGAGGTCGCCAACGCAGCTGGGGCACTACCAGCACCTGAGAAGGCAGGGTTAGCATGGCCCAAATGTGGAAAAGCTTTGTCAGCCTTGGAGGTGCTGACCTGCCCTGCAGCCAGTGTATAGTGTGAACGTGTGTTTAGCACAGCAGAGAGCATTATCACAGGCCACAGCCAATGTGGACAAGCTTGCGTTTATTAAAATGAACCAGGCATGGATCTCACAGGACTTGTCCGTACCTTGTGCAGAATAGACATTTATACCAGCCTCAACCATCCATTCTTGTACTCAAGTGCACTTATTCTTAGTTTTATTTTGTTATATGTCCCAATATTTTGTGGGATACCCCAATTTAAAAATAAAAAATAACACAAGTCAGTGTTGGCTACCTATTCCTCCTTCACCGCTGCTTCCACCTACATCGCCACGTCAACCTACACCGCCACATACACCCATCCACCGCCTCCTCAACCTCCTACTCCTAGATCCAGATTGTTATTTTAAATTTTTCTGTATTTTATGTTATTTTAAGTCATTTCCCTATTCACATTTGTTTGCAGAACAGTTACCATGCTCTTAAGCACATTTTGATGCCTTTTGCAGCCCTCTAGCCCTTTCCAGGACTATTTTAGAGCCATTTTAGTGCCCAAAAGTTCGGGTCCCCATTGACTTCAATGGGGTTCGGGATCAAGTTCGGGTCCCGAACCCGAATTTTTTTTTCAAGTTCGGCCGAACCTGTCGAACCCGAAAATCCAGGTGTCCGCTCAACTCTATATATAACGTTTGCGCATCCTAAATATCTGTGACATTCAGTGTAATTTTTTCTTAGCCGCTGGCGACAACGACATTACCTGCGCTATGTCTCCTGTATAACGTTTACTCATCCTAAATATCTGACATTCTTTGTAATTTTTTCACCGTTGGTGACAGCGACATTACCTGCGGTACATCTTCTGTATAACGTTTACGCATCCTAATTATCTGTGACATTCACTATAATTTTTTCGCTGCTGCTAACAGCGACATTACCTGCGCAACATCTCCTGTATAACGTTTGCGCATCCTAAATATCTGTGACACATCAGTGTAATTTTTTTTTAGCCACTGGCGACAGTGACATTACCTGCGCTACATCTCCTGTATAACATTTGCGCATCCTAAATATCTTTGACATTCAGTGTAATTTTTTTGCCATTGCTAACAGCGACATTATATGCGCAACATCTCCTGTATAATGTTTGCACATCCTAAATATCTGTGACATTCAGTGTAATATTTTTAGCTGCTGGTGACAGCGACATTACCTGCGCTACTGTACGTTTGACATACTTGCAAGCATAGATACCATTTAATATGCTCAAGGCGAGCAGTAAGGGACGGGGAAGTAGGCGTGCTTCTGATGGTGCACGCAGAGGCCCTGTACCTGTTGCCAGAGCACAAGAAACACACTCATCCACGATTCCTAGCTTCATGTCCCAGTTTGCAGGGCGGCGCAGGACACCATTTTCAAAGTCACACCTGTGCGACCAGGTGGACGGTTGGATTGCAGCAGATAATGCTTCCAGTCGGTTAAGCACCACACTGTCTTCCACAAAGTCCAGTCTCAGTATCCAAGAGTCTGGTCCACAGAATCCTCACCCTGATCCTCCTTTCTACCACCATGGAGTCTTGGTAAACAAGTGATCCTACACTCAGATATTCCGAAGAGCTCTTTTCAGTTCCATTCCTTGATTTGGGCCTCTCGCCAAGCCCACTTGAAGAGGGGCATGACAAGAACTTGTGCACTAATTCCCAAACTCTTGAGCATCCCCAGTCAGATGATGGTGGGGAATGGAAATGAGTGTTTCTCAAGGTGGATGATGATGATGAGACACAGTAGCCAATAAGTCAACGGCAAAAAGTGTCTCAAGAGGTTGATGATGAGGATGCGACACAGTTGTCAATAACTGAGGTTGTTGTTAGGTCAACAAGTCAGGAGGATGAGCAGAGTGAGGAAGTGGAAGAGGATGTGGTAGACGATGAAGTCACTGACACAACCTGGGAAGGTGGCAAGCTGAGCGAGGACAGCAGTACAGAGGGGGAGGGATCCGCAGCACCGCAAACAGGCTGGAAGAGGCAGTGGGGTGGCAAAAGGGAGAAGGCGGGCCACACCAAACAGGCCCTGTTCCCCGGAGCACCCCCTTGCGGCAATCCCCTGCCAAGGGGTAGGTGTTCCACAGTCTGATGCTTTTTTGAGGAAAGTACGGACGATAAAAGAATTGTAATTTGCAACCTCTGCCATACCAAAATGAGCAGGGGCATGAACACCAGCAACCTAACTACCACCAGCATGATCGTCACGTGTCACACCACTACCTCCTCTTCCCCTATGTTACATGCTGGCCAATCCCCTGTCTAAGACACAGGCCCGGATATCTCCCACCATGCACCTGGACCTTTGCAAGCACAATCAACTAGCACATCCACTTCTGTGTCCCAGTGCAGCATACAGATGTCCATACCCCAGGCCTTTGAACGAAAGTGCAAATACCTAGCCACCCACCCACCTACAGGCCATAACACTAAATGCGCACCTTTCCAAATTGTTGGCCCTGGAAAGGTTGCCATTTAGGCTTGTGGACATTGAGGCTTTCCGCAGCCTGATGGCCCTCGTTACTCAGTCCCCAGCTGCCACTATTTTTCCTTGTGTACCGTATCCGCCTTACACCAGCATGTATCCCGTAACATCACCCGTGCCCTGACCAACGCAGTTATTGGAAAGATCCACTTAAAGGGGTTATCCAAGTTATATTTATTGATGACCTATCCTCAGGATAGGTCATCAATATCAGATCGGCGGGGGTCCGACACCCGGCACCCCCTCCGATCAGCTGTTTGAATAGAAGGCATGTGCGGTGTCAGCGCTGCCTCCTCTTCACTGTTTACCTTCTAGCCGTTGCATCTGCAGTGGTGAGCAGGTGTAATTACACCCAAGCCGTGCCATTCATTTCAATAGGAAGGCTTGGGTGTAATTACACCTGCTCACCACTGCAGATGCAACGGCTAAAAGGTAAACAGTGAAGAGGAGGCAGCGCTGACACCGCACATGCCTTCTATTCAAACAGCTGATCGGAGGGGGTGCCGGGTGTCGGACCCCCACCTATCTGATATTGATGACCTATCCTGAGGATAGGTCATCAATAAATATAACTTGGATAACCCCTTTAACGACTTACACATGGACAAGTGCTTTTGGGCAGGGATGCTACATTTCCCTGACAGCACACTGTGTGAACATTATGGAGGCCGGGAGCGAGTCGTACCCTGGGATGGCACAGGTGCTACCGACGCCAAGGATTGCGGGCCCTAATTCCATCAGGATTTCCGCCACCACATACATTAGTAGCTGCAACTTCCCCTCTTTTCCTCCACCTCCTCCTTCACTTCCACCTCTGAATTCTCATCTTGCAGCACCAGTCAGCCATCATTCAGTAGCTTGAAGCAGTGTAGCACTGCAGTGTGGAAGCGGCAACATGCCATGCTGAAACTAATTTGCTTAGGTGACAAACAGCACACCGCCGCAGAGCTGTGGCAGGGTATAATGGGACCAGACTGAGCTGTGGCTCTCGCCACTCAACCTACAGCCAGGTATGGTTGTGTCTGATAATGGCCATAGCTTGGTGGTGGCTTTGGAGCTCGGCAACCACGCACACATACCATGCCTACCCCACGTGTTCAACTTAGTGGTTCAGTGATTTCTCAAAACCTACCCCAATTCGCCAGAGCTACTGGTGAAGGTGCGCCGCGTATGTGTCCAATTTTGAAAGTCATCTACAGCTGCCGCCGGTCTGGTAACACTGCAGCAGCGCTTGCAATTGCCAGCTCACCGAATGTTGTGCAATGTGAGTACGCGCTGGAACTCTACATTTTCTACATATTGGCCAGGCTTTGTGAGCAGCAGAGGGCAGTAGTGGAATACCTGCTGCAACATGGTCATCACCTTTCCAGTCAGCTTTCGCTCTTCACAAGTGACAAGTGGGCATGGATATCTGACCTCTGTGAGGTTTTTGGTGAGCGGCGATGCCGCTATTATCAGCATAACCATCCCACTTCTGTGTCTACTCAAACTCTCACTGCTCACAATGAAGACAGACGCTTTGCATGTGGAAGAGGTGGAAATGCGGGAAGACAGTATACAGGGTGATAGCCAGACCATCCTCAGTTCATCTTCTCAGCGTGAATTGGATGATGATGATGATGATGAGGAGAAGGAGGAGCAGGAGACGGTTGCCTCCGCTACAGAGGGAAGTACCCAAAGCAGGTATATTCCATCTGTTCAGCATGTATGGGGCGAAGAGGAGGAAGAAGATGAGGAGATCATCCTCCTGATGAGGACAGCAAAGTCTTGTCTGTTGGGACTTTGGCACACATGGCTGCCTTTATGTTATGCTGCCTTTCCCTTGACCCTCGCATTATACACATTTTGGCCAACACGGATTACTGGTTGTTCACACTTCTCAACTCCCGCTACAAAGAGAACTTCTCATCTCTAATTCCTGTGGTGGAGAGGACTAGCAAAATGGTGCAATACCAGAAGGTCTTTGTGGAAAAATTGCTCCAAAAATTTCCATCTGACTACGCTGACGGCAGAGTACGTAGTTCATTGGGCAACCGAGGAGGGGAGATGAAAAGAACACACAGCCGTTCCAACAGAGGCAGGGCAACACTCTCCAAAGCCTAGGACAGTTTCATGACACCCCGCCAGCACCCTCACCCAGATGTGCGGCATAGTGTCACAAGGAGGGAAAAATATTAGAAGATGGTTAAGGAGTACATAGCAGACCGTGTCAGCGTCCTAGGTGATCCCTCTGTGCCTTACAACTATTGGTTGTCCAAGCTGGACACGTGGCACGAACTGGCGCTCTACGCCTTGGAGGTTCTGGCCTGCACTGCTGCCAGCGTTTTGGCAGAGAGGGTATTTAGTGCTGCTGGGGGCATAATAACTGATAAGCACATTCGCCTGTCAACTGAAAATGCTGACAGATTGACTCTTACCAAAATGAACAAGGCCCGGATTGCCCCGACTTTTCTACTCCACCAGACGAAAGCGGCTGAACATAAAGGCACTTTAAATGTGGCTTTTATGGTGTATTGAATACACTGTAGGGTATATGGTTCAGTCTTCAATTTCTCGTCCTCCTCCTCCATCTTATCAACATGCTTATTATGCTTCCCTCACTCCAAATGTTTTAGAGGGTCAGCTCATCAGCAGACCCTCACCCATAATGTTTTAGTGGGTCACCAGCAGGCCCTCGCCCATAATGTTTTAGATGTTCAGATCAGCAGCAGGCCCTCACCCCTAATGTTTTAGATGTTCAGATCAGCAGCAGGACCTCGCCACTAATGTTTTAGAGGGTCACCAGCAGGCCCTTGCTCCTAATGAATTTGGGGGTCACCAGCAGGCCATCAATAATAATTTTTCAAGAGTGTGTATGATGCCCTCCTTTATGTGTAATAAAGGGTGTATTGGAGTGCTGTTTCCTTGTAATTTTTGGCAGCCCTTTCACTTAGTGCATAGGCTTTATGAGTGTAGGAGTCCCTCTTCCTGAAAAATTGTGCCACAATGTGAATGAGGCCCTCCTTTATGTGATATACAGGTTGTATCGGAGTTCCTCTTCCTTGTAATTATTTGCAGCATTTGCATTTTATATAAAAGTAAATATACAGGAAAGAATGTTTCCTAACAATTTTCCTCTAAAATCAATGTTATCTACGGTTTTTGGCGTATTATTGTCAGTCTGTAAAAGTGGCGTACTACTTGGACAACATCGTTCCTGTACCATTTCAGTGGTGTTTCCATCAATTTCTGACCTTTTCCTGTGAACCAGACACTCTCCCCTCTTCAGATCAGGGGTTGCCTGGTCTAATGCTCTGGTTCTACCATTGACTTCAATTGTGAAGAGCACCTGAGCATCCCAAAGTGTTCTACTCAAGCACCAGAGCACCCGAGCACTTTGGTGCTCGATCAACACTAGCTCTCACCTCTATGTAACAGTGAACTCCATTTTAAAAATACATAAAGAAGTATTTGAATTGTTTCTTTTTTTTCTTTTTCATATTATAAAAAAAAAGTTATTATGAATAGGGTTGAGCGAACCCGAACTGTAAAGTTTGGGTTCATACCGTACTTTAGGATTTTTTTTTACTCCGGACCCGAACCCGAACATTTCAGTAAAAGTTCGGGTTCGGTGTTCGGCAATTTAATGGTGCTTTTTGAAAGGCTACAGGGCAGCCAATCGACAAGCATTTAACTCGTGTGCCCTAAGAAGCCATCAAAGCCATTTCTACTAATGGCATGGCTGTGATTCGCCAGTGCAGCATGTGACCCAGCCTCTATATAAGCTGGAGTCACGTAGAGCCGCACGTCACTCTGCTCTTACTAGTGTAGGGATAGGATGCTGCTGCTGTGACGGAGAGAATAGGAAAGAATCTATCTGTTATCAGAACCACTGAGGAAGGAAGAAAAACCGCAGTTCACTATCTGCGCATCTTTACTCAACTTGCAACAATATCCGAATATATTTTGTAAAGAAACGAAAGTCCGGTATTGTCCTGGGAAAAAAGATATCAAGCTACTACAAATTTCAAGCGGGTGTAACCACACACCTACCCCGACACCCAAACGGACTGTTTCTTTGTTTGCAAGCTCATAGCTCACATGTAAAATTGATCGGTGGTACGACTACCTGTGCTGATAATTCGTGGGACGCCACGTTAAGCGCAAAAATCCGAACACTTTACTGCTTCCAAACAGTGAGTAATTTATCATTATATTATCACAGTGCACTAGCCAAACACTTTTTTGAGCTATAACTGTGAAAGACCATATGCAAGGAATTGCAAAGGACAATAATTTTATCTCAGCAAATTCCTATATTGAAAATATCGCTGACAAACTGCGGATTAACACAGAGACTGCATTCACTATCATTTTATAAACTCAGACTCGGTAGTATTGAAATCGACATTATATCCACTACTGAAATCTCAGATTGAAGTACACATTAACCCTTGGCATGGCTATATTTTAAGCATGTATTTTATGATTTTAGAGCGATAAAGTACCATATTCAGCATATTATATTAAACTGTATTTAATAAATTTTTAAATATTAATACTAAACATTGATTAGCGTTTGGTGTGAATCAGATGTAGGTGTGCCCCTCTTACATATTTGCATACTTGTTATCAGAACTTGTTGTTAACTCTGCGATCTACTGCAATTTTGTTTTGTGGGTGCAGTGCAACATTTTTTTTACCCTGCCCTGAGCCCTGTGACACAGAAAAATATGTTTTATTCGTTTGTTAGTTAGGTGGGCATCTGCGGCTATTTTGTGCAAGTTCAGTGCACCAGCACTGCATATGTGCCAGGGACAATCATTTAACCCTGTTCTTATAGTTCAGTGGGCAACATATACCCATTTTTTATATGCACCTGCACTGCATATGTGCCAGGGGAAGGGAAAATTGTATAGGGAATCAGTCTGTGAGTTCAGGGACCCAGGGGATGACATATTCAATTTTTTTTCTGTAAAGTACAATCCAAGTAATTCCATCTGTTAGATCCTGTGGGGACAATTAATATTTTTTTTGCTAAAAAGTACATTTGCGCCCTGCACTGCATTTGTGATAGTGAAAGAAAATCAGTTAAGTCCATCTGTTTAATTGTGGATGAAAAAAATCATATTTTTTTTCCATAAAGTACCTTTGCGGCCTTTGCTGCATTTCTGACAGTCCAATATAAGTGATAAAAACCGCTGTTATATTCTGGTTTAAAAAAAAAACACCCATTTTGTCCTAGATACTACATTTGGGGCCTTTGATGCATTTCTGACAATCCAATACAAGCGTTAAATACCATTGTTATATTCTGGTTTTAAAAAAACACCCATTTTGTGCAAGATACTACATTTGCGGCCTTTGCTGCATTTGAGAGTCTAATACAAGCATTTAATAACGCTGTTATATTCTGGTTGTTGGTTGACAAATTAAAAACATTTGTGACCGTGAAGTAATTGTATAAAATTTACCTGTCAAATTGTTTTGTGACCTCAAGAAATTTTTCCTCTTTATGACACCGGCACTGCCTTACTGTCATTTGGGACCTTTGCTGCATTTTTGACAGTCCAATATAAGCGTTAAATACTGCTGTTATATTCTGGTTTTAAAAAAAACACCCATTTTGTACAAGACACTACATTTGGGGCCTCTGCTGCATTTGTGACAGTCCAATACAAGCGTTAAATACTGCAGTTATATTCTGGTTTTAAAAAAAACACCCATTTTGTGCAAGATACTACATTTGGGGCCCTTGCAGCATTACTGACAGTCCAATACAAGAGTTAAATACTGCAGTTATATTCTGGTTTTTAAAAAGCACTTATTTTGTGCAAGATACTACATTTGGGGCTTTTGCTACATTTGTGACAGTCCGATATAACCAGTCAATACTGCTCTTACATTGTTGGTTGACAAATAAAAAAATTTTGTGACCGTATAGTAATTGTATAAAATTTGCCTGTCTCACTGTTTTGTGACCTCAAGAAATGTTTCCTCTTCATGACACCGGCACTGCCTTACTGTCAGGGAACTTAATTATTGACTATTGGTGGTTATATTGTCGCCTGACATAAACCATCTGTTCGTTTGGTGGGTGAACACAAAGAATGAGGAGAGCGTCAAATAAGGGATGTGGCCCAGTCATTGTGCTGCTGGTGTTGGTGGAACTCCTGTTGCAGGGAGAGGACGTGGTCGATCTGTGCCAGCTACACGCACAAGTGAAACACCTTCCTCAGGTGCGAGTAGGCGACAGAACCTTCAGCGTTATTTGGTAGGGCCGAATGCAGCTCTATGAATGGTGAGGCTAGAACAAGTACAGGCGATAGTAGATTGGGTGGATGACAGTGCCTCCAGTTCTTTCACATTGTCTCCCACCCAGTCCCCTGCTGAAAGAGCAGAGTTGTCACCTACAGCCCATGGCCATCTGTCTTTCAACTCACCCCCTTGCAAATCAGGCAAGCAGTCTGAGCCCCAAGTCATGCAGCAGTCTTTTATGCTTTTTGATGACTCTGCTGGCAGGGTTTCCCAGGGCCATCCACATTGCCCTGCCCCAGAAGTGGAAGAGATTGAGTGCACTGATGCTCAACCACTTATGTTTCAGGATGAGGACATGGTTAGACCACCGCAGCATGTCTCTGATGATGACGAAACACAGGTGCCAACTGCTGCAGCTTTCTGTAGTCTGCCTACCAAAAAGGATGGCCGTGGTAAATAGTGGGTGGAAGATGATGTGGTGGATGATGAGGTACTATACCCCACATGGAATCAAGGTCATGCGAGTGACGTGTGCAGTTTGTAGAAAGAGGCGGTGGTCGCACAGAGGAACCATCACAGCAAAAAAGGGAGCAAGGTGCAAAAACGTCTGTTACATTCTTGGGTGACATTTTACCATTTTTGCCGTATACAAACCGCTGCTCTGCATAGGTGACATAGGTGACAGGTAACTGTCTGTTTAATTGGTGGGTGACATGACCCCAGTTTTGCCGTGAATAAACCCGTGCTCTGCATAGTTGACAGGGACTGAAATTTTTTAAAATTGTCTTTTCCATTGGTGGGTGACATTAACCCATTTTTGCCGATGAAAAACCCTTGCACTGCATAGGTGACAGGGACTTAAATTTCTAAAATTCGTCTTTAATTGACGCGCGTTCCCTCCTTTCATTCGATCCTTCCGCTTTAACAACTTGTCCCACATTTCAGCTCAATCACATTTAAGCCATTGGCCTCCTTGGATGCAGTATCCCTTTCTCAGGATCCCTCTCCGTCATGGAACCTTGATTCCCCATTACCCGTGATCACCATGGTAGGCGCATAAAAGAACATCAAAAGTTGATAGAGAAGATATCCAATTGGATCGTGGACGTCACGGGGATGTGCGATCAGGCAGAAGTTATCTAGAGTCAACAAAGCGGCAGCAGGGCCTCTCCTGTTTAACGTTTCCAAGTCCAAAATACCGCAGTGACATTCCCTGTAAATTTTTTATTAATTATTGCAATAACAGGGCATCTTAAGAGTCCTGTATTGTTATTTATCGTCACTACCTCCCCGAGTCGGGAGTGGGTAATTGCCGCGCACCCCCTCCTTTACTTGGATGCTTCTGCTTCAATAATGTGTCCCACATTTCCGCTCTTTCACATTTCATTTCATCCATTGACCTCCCTTGGATGTGGTATCCCTTACTCAGGCTCCCTCTCTGGCATATAACCCTGATTCCCCATTACCCGTGATCACCATGGTAGGCACAGAAAAGAACATCGAAAGTTGATGGGGAAGATATTCAATTGGATCAAGGCCGTCACGGGGATGTGCGACATGGTTGAGCAGTATGTGTGCACACGCCTGCACGTACTGACTGATGGGTCTGCCCCCTTCAACTTATGGGTCTCAAAATTGGGCACATGACCTGAGCTTGTCCTTTACACCTTGGAGGTGCTGGCCTGCCCTGTGTATTGTCTGAACATTTGTTTAGCATGGCAGGAGGGGATTTTCAAAGAGAAGTGCAGCCGCCTGTCCACAGCCAATGTGGACAAGCTCACGTTCATTAGAATGAATCTTGTGCAGAATAGACATGTACTGTATACCGGCCTCACCCAGCCATTGTTGTACTCCAGCGCACTTTCTCTTTGTTTTATTTTTAATACTTCGCAATGTTTTGCGGTCTACCCAAATTTGGACAAAAAAATAAAATAAAATAAAAAACAAAAACCAGTTTTGGCTATCTCCTCCTCCTCCACCGCCGCTTCCATCTACACCGCCACATCCACCGCCTCCTTACCCTCCTACTCCATATGGACCTCGTCCTCCTAGATCAAGATTATTATTTTTACGTATTTTATGCTATTTTAGGTCATTTCCCTATCCACATTTGTTTGCAGAGCACTTGCCATGCTCTTAACCACATTTTGCTGACTTTTGCAGCCCTCTAGCCCTTTCCATGACTTTTGGAGGAATTTTAGTGCTTTTTTGTGAAGTTCGGCCGAACCCGTCGAACCCGAACATCCAGGTGTTCGCTCAACTCTACTTATGAATGAACATTAAAGACCTAAATGTCAATCATGTAAAGCTAGTGTTGACCCTTGTTGTTCAGGAACTATGCAGTGTCCAATAGGTTTTAGTTTAATATGTCTTCATGAATCTAACAGTTAAATATAAATTAGGTCATGCCTTAATACTTCATGAAAAGTTGCAATTATATTGCAGAGAACGCATTATCTCATGGAAAGTCATTCATTAGAATTCTATGCTACATTTCTGCTGAATGACAGGCTCACTTACTTGGCCTTAAGCTCTGAATATTTTTGCTTCGCCAGTCAAAAATGGTATGTCGATAAGGAAAATGTAATGTTCTTCTGCCTTCTTTTAGTACTTATGTCTGTAATGCAATGACCAAAGTGTGTACTAAAGGCTTAATATCAGTTTTGTTGAGCAGAACAGTCCATAACAGTTCTAGGCTCAATTTTACTAACATTATGGCTGCGCCACTGATCCAAATGAACAATCAAATGTTTTCAATAATATCCTGTATCTTTCTGCTTTGCTGTTTTAGTCTGACAATTTGTAAGGTGGTCACCTTGGTCAGGCTTCACCCAGGATCTTTTTGGTCTGTGAATAATATACGCTCCCCACTGAAGGATGATAGAAAGAATCAGATGGACACAGGTCAAATTTGGAAATAGTGATTTTCCTGACCTCATGTGAGCAGTAAGCCTGGCAGCTACAATAGTTGCACAATAGGCAAGTGGCTTTATGGTTACAATGCTCTTACAAGAGGAAACAGTATTGGTAGTACAGTCTCTTTAGAGGCAACAGGTTTATTGATCTGAAAGTATCTGTTCAGTGGCGACATTCCAGTGGTACTAGAATACAATATATCCAACTGAATCACAGTTCACTATGTTCTGCCTTCTTCTTTTTTTCAACAGTGGAGCTATTCAAAAGGTATTACAGATCAACTTTCAAAAAGGACAATTTCCACTTGATCTATTTCATCTCCAGTGGTTGGCAAGTAATACATACTTCAATTTTAAGAACCTGGACACTATCATTAAAGGCAAGTCAGGAGTTACAGAAACAGCATGGCTTGCTGTGTTATAATGTTTGCATAGTTCCCATTCACTGCTATGGGAGTTTTGAATACAGCGGAGCACAACCAGCTTTTATGTTTCCATATAGCATGCCCCCCTGGCCCACACTTACTCAGGTTATTCCCATCTTGGCCATGAAAGGTATTTTCCTTCCAGCCAGGTGAGGTCAAATACCAGACCAGAGTTTAAGTGCAGGTCTGGGTTTTGGCAGCACCTGGCTGTCCTTAAATAGGCAGCTGGCTCAGCAGAGATGTCTCTGTTTTTGGGATCTGAGGCTTTGTGCCGTGCTGGAGGGCTGAGAGCCGCATGCTGGGGAAACAGACCCCCTAAAGCCTGCTGTGGACCACTGGAGGCAGAACTGCCAGCAAGGTAACTTGTGTTATATGAACTTTCCAGTGTGTGTGAATTAACACCAAGACTGCAAAGTTACTGTACTTGCTGTTTTGTGCAATTGCCTCAAGTGTGAATAAACACTGACGATTTGAGTTAAGAACTTGAATTTTGCCTCTGTACTGCGCCCGCTTACCCTATATACCAGAGCAAAACCCCACAGTTCTTATATATAATGGCCATTCTGCTTTTGTTGTCCTTACATTGCTAAAGATTAAAAGCAAAATGTAAATAATGATTAAATGATCCCATGAATATGTATTAGTGCTTGAACTTTATGTTAGACATGCAAATATTTAAAGAGGATTTTAAGCCATAAAGCGACTGTTTAACATAAGACATAAGACATTTATCATCAATCCACAGGATAGGTAAGAGATGTCTGATTTCTGGGGAGCCCAATCACTGGGAATTTCAGTTATCAATAGAATATTCTTCTTCAGTAAGGATACGTAATGGTGGAGTGGTCTCCCATATGCGTGGCTGCTTCATTCATTTCTATTAGGCCAACTGGTCAGCCTAAAACATCAATAATTTAGGCCACTTACTAGACGATACATTATTATGGAAGTTCTATTGAAAATTGTTGGCTGTTATATCTTCATAGCTTTTGGATGTTCTCACAAATGATGTGTATAGAATGTGAGGCAGTCAGTGGGAAAGTCATTGAAGGGGACATATTTTCCCCTGTCAATGTTTTCTTATGGGTAGTTCACACATCAAATATTACTTTTGACAGGGAAAATACCCTAAATATTTACACCAAAGTCTGCAATAAAATCCACAGATTTTGATGCAGATTGAGCCATGGATTGCCTTCATTGTATTGCAGTGCCTTAAAGGGAGTCCAGCAACCTCCCTTTCCAACTGATTACATAGACACATATGCTTGGTGCAACAAGGGTGTCACCGTTGCTATCATTGCACTAAAGCCCACAGTGGGACAATAGCGTGAAGCAGTAGCTAACCTTATTAAAATTCAATGGGTTTCTGAGTGCTATACTAAAAATCCAGTGGGATTTGATGAGATTTGGAATAAATGGCCATATTAGGTTGAGCGCACCCTTTTTTTTTTTTTCCTCCAGTTCCTCTCTCCCCCCTTCTTCCCCAGGGGAGGTGGGTGGGTGTTTGGGTGATAAATAATAATATTTATTACAGTTGTATATGGAATATGTTACATTGTGTCATTGACGTAATCAAGGATTATATGTTTTGAAAAAGAAAAGAAAAGAATAAAGTTAAAAAAAAAGCTCCACTCGGCAATGAAGCCTCTGATCATGAAAGGAAAAACAGCGCTTTAGTAAGGTGAACCACACTATGGCCTCATGCACACAACCGTTGTTTTGGTCCGCATCCGAGCCGCAGTTTTTGCAGCTCGGATGCGGACCTATTCATTACAATGGGGCCGCAAAAGATGTGGACAGCACTCCGTGTGCTGTCTTCATCCATTGCTCCGTTCCGGGGTCCGCCCAAAAAATATAACCTGTCCTATTCTTCTCTGTTTTGTGGACAAGAATAGGCAGTTATATCAATGGCTATCCGTGCCGTTCCACAAATTACGGAATGCACATGGACACCATAGCCGACCGCAAAACACACAACGGTCGTGTGCATGAGGCCTTTTTGTGTATGTAAATGGCTGAATAGGTAGGTTGCTGGGAAGATGAAACACCATGACCTTTCTGTAACAGAAAAAATACACTGCAGATTTGAAATTTTGGAAGCAAATATAGTTAACATTGTCCTGTACTTTGTTGTAGAATTTGAGGGGGAATTCCACTATTTATTCTAGAAAAAATGTGCAATCTGTGAACTCACTCTTAGGCTCCAGGGTCTGTAATGAAAACTTCAAACTTCAAAGTAGCTTTTTGGAAAAGCCAGAAAAGGGTCTCAAGCTGCATTGGGTAAGAGTAGGGTGGGTTCTCTAATCTGTGGTCCATCTAAGGTATTAGGGTGGGCTACTACATAGAAACCTAGCCAAATAGCCAGGGGTATACATAGAAATCACTGGGCCCCATAGTAAGAATCTAAATTGGGCTTCCATGTCCCATTCATAGCCCCTCCCACTACCTGTTCCTGACCAGTATATACAGTAGTGTACTGGTGAGGTATGAGGTATAAATTACAGATCATACTTACATATCAGTTCACTGCTGTATGTACTATACAGAGATGGCTTTGCAGTTCGCCCGGTGGTCGTTTCGCCGTGAACTTTGCTCGTTCGTGGTTTGCCGAACAAGCGAACATATGGTGATGTCCGCCGGCACCATATTCTTTTGCATTGTGCCGAACTTTGACCCATGGCACATCCATCAGGATGGACAGGACAGCCAATTGAGACGTTTCAGCACATTTACATACCCCCTACCCTATAAATAAACCTGATCTGGCAGCCACTTTACATTCTGTTTTTTGCCAGTGTAGGGAGAGGTTGCTGTGTGGAGCAGGGACAGACTGTTAGGGACACCAAATGCTAGCTAATAGGGCCACAAAAGTCCTTTTAAGGACTGGTATAGCTGTGATATCGATAGGTGTGACATACTAAGGGGTGTGGTATAATTATAATATACTTTCTAACATAGAAAGTATATTATAGTGCATTTGTATTGTGCAACAGTTGTGTGCAGTTCTGCTGCGATACTGCAGCTAGATAGAAAGGCAAACGCTATTGGAATAATTCATTGCAACTGGTGTGATATACCTGTTGCCCCCCAAAACAAAACTGATTGAGGGGTGTGATATACCTATAATATACCTAACATAGAAAGTATATTATAGTGCATTTGTATTGTGCAGCAGTTGTGTTCGGTTCTGCTGATATACCGCAGCTAGATAGAGGGACAAATGCTACTGGAATAATTAATTGCAACTGGTGTGATATACCTGTTGCCCCAAAAAAATAAAAAATGATTGAGGGGTGTGATATACCTATAATATACCTTCTAACATAGAAAGTATATTATAGTGCATTTGTATTGTGCAGCAGTTGAGGTTCTGCTGAGATACCGCAGCTTAATAGAGGGACAAACGGTATAATAATAAATTGCAACTGGTGTGATATACCTGTTGCCCCCGAAGAAAAAAACTGATTGAGGATGTGATATACCTATACTATACCTTCTAACATAGAAAGTATA
Organism: Bufo bufo; assembly: GCF_905171765.1. Lineage (NCBI taxonomy): Eukaryota > Metazoa > Chordata > Amphibia > Anura > Bufonidae > Bufo > Bufo bufo. Next base: position 658,841,661 of record NC_053389.1, read on the forward strand.
TTGTAGTGCATTTGAATTGTGCAGCAGTTGTGTGCGGTTCTGCTGAGATGCCGCAGTTAGATAGAGGGACAAACGCTATTGGAATAACTAATTTGCAACTGGTGTGATATACCTGTTGCCCCCAAAAAAACTGATTAAGGTGTGTGATATGCCTGCTTCCACAAAATACTGATTGAGGGGTATGATACACCAGCTTCCACAAAATATTGACTGAGGCCTGCAATACACCGGCTTCCACCAAATATTAATTATGGAGTTTGATATACCAGCTTCCAGCAAATACTCAATAAGGGGTTCTATATACCTGTTTCCACAAAATACTGATAGAGGGGATAGATATACCGGCTTCCACAAAATATTGATTGAGGCCTGCAATACACCAGCTTCCACCAAATATTAAGGAGTTTGATATACCGGCTTCCAGCAAATACTTATTAAGGGGTTCTATATACCTGTTTCCACAAAATACTGATAGAGGGGATTGATATACCAGCTTCCACCAAATATTGATTAAGGGGTTTAACCACCTCAGCCCCCAGTGCTTAAACACCCTGAAAGACCAGGCCACTTTTTACACTTCTGACCTACACTACTTTCACCGTTTATTGCTCGGTCATGCAACTTACCACCCAAATGAATTTTACCTCCTTTTCTTCTCACTAATAGAGCTTTCATTTGGTGGTATTTCATTGCTGCTGACATTTTTACTTTTTTTGTTATTAATCGAAATTTAACGATTTTTTTGCAAAAAAATGACATTTTTCACTTTCAGTTGTAAAATTTTGCAAAAAAAAACGACATCCATATAGAAATTTTGCTCTAAATTTATAGTTCTACATGTCTTTGATAAAAAAAAATGTTTGGGTAAAAAAAAAATGGTTTGGGTAAAAGTTATAGCGTTTACAAACTATGGTACAAAAATGTGAATTTCCGCTTTTTGAAGCAGCTCTGACTTTCTGAGCACCTGTCATGTTTCCTGAGGTTCTACAATGCCCAGACAGTACAAACACCCCACAAATGACCCCATTTCTGAAAGTACACACCCTAAGGTATTCGCTGATGGGCATAGTGAGTTCATAGAACTTTTTATTTTTTGTCACAAGTTAGCGGAAAATGATGATTTTTTTTTTTTTTTTTTTTTTCTTACAAAGTCTCATATTCCACTAACTTGTGACAAAAAATAAAAAGTTCTATGAACTCACTATGCCCATCAGCGAATACCTTGGGGTCTCTTCTTTCCAAAATGGGGTCACTTGTGGGGTAGTTATACTGCCCTGGCATTCTAGGGGCCCAAATGTGTGGTAAAGAGTTTGAAATCAAATTCAGTAAAAAATGACCTGTGAAATCCGAAAGGTGCTCTTTGGAATATGGGCCCCTTTGCCCACCTAGGCTGCAAAAAAGTGTCACACATCTGGTATCCCCGTACTCAGGAGAAGTTGAGGAATGTGTTTTGGGGTGTCTTTTTACATATACCCATGCTGGGTGAGATAAATATCTTGGTCAAATGACAACTTTGTATAAAAAAATGGGAAAAGTTGTCTTTTGCCAAGATATTTCTCTCACCCAGCATGGGTATATATAAAATGACACCCCAAAACACATTCCCCACCTTCTCCTGAGTACGGAGATACCAGATGTGTGACACTTTTTTGCAGCCTAGGTGGGCAAAGGGGCCCATATTCCAAAGAGCACCTTTCGGATTTCACTCATCATTTTTTACAGAATTTGATTTCAAACTCCTTACCACACATTTGGGCCCCTAGAATGCCAGGGCAGTATAACTACCCCACAAGTGACCCCATTTTGGAAAGAAGACACCCCAAGCTATTCCGTGAGGGGCATGGCGAGTTCCTAGAATTTTTTATTTTTTGTCACAAGTTAGTGGAAAATGATGATTTTTTTTTTTTTTTTTTTTTTCATACAAAGTCTCATATTCCACTAACTTGTGACAAAAAATAAAAACTTCCATGAACTCACTATGCCCATCAGCGAATACCTTGGGGTCTCTTCTTTCCAAAATGGGGTCACTTGTGGGGTAGTTATACTGCCCTGGCATTCTAGGGGCCCAAATGTGTGGTAAGGAGTTTGAAATCAAATTCAGTAAAAAATGACCTGTGAAATCCGAAAGGTGCTCTTTGGAATGTGGGCCCCTTTGCCCACCTAGGCTGCAAAAAAGTGTCACACATCTGGTATCCCCGTACTCAGGAGAAGTTGAGGAATGTGTTTTGGGGTGTCTTTTTACATATACCCATGCTGGGTGAGATAAATATCTTGGTCAAATGACAACTTTGTATAAAAAAATGGGAAAAGTTGTCTTTTGCCAAGATATTTCTCTCACCCAGCATGGGTATATGTAAAATGACACCCCAAAACACATTCCCCAACTTCTCCTGAGTACGGAGATACCAGATGTGTGACACTTTTTTGCAGCCTAGGTGGGCAAAGGGGCCCATATTCCAAAGAGCACCTTTCGGATTTCACTCGTCATTTTTTACAGAATTTGATTTCAAACTCCTTACCACACATTTGGGCCCCTAGAATGCCAGGGCAGTATAACTACCCCACAAGTGACCCCATTTTGGAAAGAAGACACCCCAAGCTATTCCGTGAGGGGCATGGCGAGTTCCTAGAATTTTTTATTTTTTGTCACAAGTTAGTGGAAAATGATGATTTTTTTTTTTTTTTTTTTTTCATACAAAGTCTCATATTCCACTAACTTGTGACAAAAAATAAAAACTTCCATGAACTCACTATGCCCATCAGCGAATACCTTGGGGTCTCTTCTTTCCAAAATGGGGTCACTTGTGGGGTAGTTATACTGCCCTGGCATTCTAGGGGCCCAAATGTGTGGTAAGGAGTTTGAAATCAAATTCTGTAAAAAATGACGAGTGAAATCCGAAAGGTGCTCTTTGGAATATGGGCCCCTTTGCCCACCTAGGCTGCAAAAAAGTGTCACACATGTGGTATTGCTGTACTCAGGAGAAGTTGAGGAATGTGTTTTGGGGTGTCTTTTTACATATACCCATGCTGGGTGAGATAAATATCTTGGTCAAATGACAACTTTATATAAAAAAATGGGAAAAGTTGTCTTTTGCCAAGATATTTCTCTCACCCAGCATGGGTATATATAAAATGACACCCCAAAACACATTCCCCACCTTCTCCTGAGTACGAAGATACCAGATGTGTGACACTTTTTTGCAGCCTAGGTGGGCAAAGGGGCCCATATTCCAAAGAGCACCTTTCGGATTTCACAGGTCATTTTTTACTGAATTTGATTTCAAACTCCTTACCACACATTTGGGCCCCTAGAATGCCAGGGCAGTATAACTACCCCACAAGTGACCCCATTTTGGAAAGAAGAGACCCCAAGGTATTCGCTGATGGGCATAGTGAGCTCATGGAAATTTTTTTTTTTTGTCACAAGTTAGTGGAATAGGAGACTTTGTATGAAAAAAAAAAAAAAAAAAAAATCATCATTTTCCACTAACTTGTGACAAAAAATAAAAAATTCTAGGAACTTGCCATGCCCCTCACGGAATACCTTGGGGTGTCTTCTTTCCAAAATGGGGTCACTTGTGGGGCAGTTATACTGCCCTGGCATTTTCCAGGGGCCCTAATGTCTGGTAAGTAGGTAAATGACCTGTGAAATCTGAAAGGTGCTCTTTGGAATGTGGGCCCCTTTGCCCAGCTAGGCTGCAAAAAAGTGTCACACATCTGGTATCTCCGTACTCAGGAGAAGGTAAGGAATGTGTTTTGGGGTGTCATTTTACATATACCCATGCTGGGTGAGAGAAATATCTTGGCAAAAGACAACTTTTCCCATTTTTTTTTATACAAAGTTGGCATTTGACCAAGATATTTATCTCACCCAGCATGGGTATATGTAAAATGACACCCCAAAACATATTCCCCAACTTCTGCTGAATACGGAGATACCACATGTGTGACACTTTTTTGCAGCCTAGGTGGGCAAAGGGGCCCAAATTCCTTTTAGGAGGGCATTTTTAGACATTTGGATACCAGACTTCTTCTCACGCTTTGGGGCCCCTAAAATGCCAGGGCAGTATAAATACCCCACATGTGACCCCATTTTGGAAAGAAGACACCCCAAGGTATTCAATGAGGGGCATGGCGAGTTCATTGAAAAAAAAAAATTTTGGCACAAGTTAGCGGAAATTGATTTTTTGGATTTTGTTCTCACAAAGTCTCCCTTTCCGCTAACTTGGGACAAAAATTTCAATCTTTCATGGACTCAATATGCCCCTCAGCGAATACCTTGGGGTGTCTTCTTTCCAAAATGGTGTTATTTGTGGGGTGTTTGTACTGCCCTGGCATTTGAGGGTCTCCGCAATCATTACATGTATGCCCAGCATTAGGAGTTTCTGCTATTCTCCTTATATTGAGCATACGGGTAATGAGATTTTTTTTTTCCGTTCAGCCTCTGGGCTGAAAGAAAAAAATGAACGGCACAGATTTCTTCATTCGCATCGATCAATGTGGATGAAAAAATCTCTGCCAAAAAAAGAAAAAGGAGGGGAAAGGCGTCTGCCAGGACATAGGAGCTCCGCCCAACATCCATACCCACTTCAGCTCGTATGCCCTGGCAAACCAGATTTCTCCATTCACATCAATCGATGTGGATGAATAAATCATTGCCGGGATTTTTTTTTTTATATATATACAAAGTGTTTGCCAAAGTATATGAACACCGCCACCTCCTCAGCTCATATGCCTCGGCAAACATATCTTTTACTGCAGAGGAGAAATCTCGTCTTGCAGCGCCGCATACACCGACTTGCGTGTAATCTGACAGCAGCACAATGCTTCTGTCAGAATGCACATCAGTGCTGCAGCTAGTCGATCGGTTGGTCCACCTGGAAGGTAAAAAAAACAAAACAAAAAAGAAAAAACCAGGCCGCAAAGCAATAACTTTATTAACTTTAGAACAGAACATATTAACTTTTTTAAACTTTTTTAACTTTTTTACTTACCGGTAATTTTTTTTTTGTTTAGTTTTTTTTACCTTTATAGAACAAACCTCTCCTTCCCCATGGGACAATGTGCAAAGCGCAAATCGCCCAAAGATGTGGCGAAGTACGTTATGCACTTTATCCCAGGTGAAAGGAGAGGTTTGCAGCAGCTGAGAGTAAAAGGGCCCTAATAGCCCTGTGTGCCTGTCCTGTGAGATGCAATCCCTATGCTAGGTGTACCTGTGTGTGGTACTTCCGGAAACACTCTCCATAGCATAGGGCAGGGTGGTCAGCACAGTCAGGACAGAAATAGCGGGTGTCACGCCTTATTCCACTCCTGCTACAGACATGACATCTTTTTCGGGGTGACGGTTGGGTTGAGGTACCAGGAACGACACTGGGGAAATGTCGCTCGTGTAGACGGCTAACTACACTGGGGGATGGGGCCACGGAACCTCCTGGGTAAAGGAGGTTCTCGATGATCTCTTCCTGGAATTTGAGGAAAGATCGTGTTCTCCCAGCCTTACTGTAGAGAACAAAACTATTGTACAGCGCCAATTGAATTAAATATACAGACACCTTCTTATACCAGCGTCTGGTTCTGCGGGAAACTAAATACGGAGACAACATCTGGTCATTGAAGTCCACCCCTCCCATGAGCGCATTATAGTCGTGGACACAGAGGGGCTTTTCAATGACACGGGTTGCTCGCTCAATTTGGATTGTCGTGTCTGCGTGAATGGAGGAGAGCATGTAAACGTCACGCTTGTCTCTCCATTTCACCGCGAGCAGTTCTTCGTTACACAAGGCAGCCCTCTCCCCCCTTGCAAGACGGGTGGTTACAAGCCGTTGGGGGAAGCCCACGCGACTAGTTCGCGCGGTGCCACAGGCGCAAATCCGTTCTAGAAACAAATGCCTAAAGAGGGCCACACTAGTGTAAAAATTGTCCACATAAAGATGGTACCCCTTGCCGAATAAGGGTGACACCAAGTCCCAGACTGTCTTCCCACTGCTCCCCAGGTAGTCAGGGCAACCGACCGGCTCCAGGGTCTGATCTTTTCCCTCATAGACACGAAATTTGTGGGTATAGCCTGTGGCCCTTTCACAGAGCTTATACAATTTGACCCCATACCGGGCACGCTTGCTTGGGATGTACTGTTTGAAGCCAAGGCGCCCGGTAAAATGTATTAGGGACTCGTCTACGCAGATGTTTTGCTCGGGGGTATACAAATCTGCAAATTTCTGGTTGAAATGGTCTATGAGGGGCCGAATTTTGTGGAGCCGGTCAAAAGCTGGGTGGCCTCTGGGACGGGAGGTGGTGTTGTCGCTAAAATGCAGGAAACGGAGGATGGCCTCAAATCGTGCCCTGGACATAGCAGCAGAGAACATGGGCATGTGATGAATCGGGTGCGTTGACCAATATGACCGCAATTCATGCTTTTTTGTCAGGCCCATGTTGAGGAGAAGGCCCAAAAAAAATTTAATTTCGGAAACTTGGACTGGTTTCCACCGGAAAGGCTGGGCATAAAAGCTTCCCGGGTTGGCGGATATAAATTGTGTGGCATACTGGTTGGTCTCTGCCACGACTAAGTCCAAGAGCTCCGCAGTCAAGAACAGCTCAAAAAATCCCAGGGCCGAACCGATTTGAGCCGTCTCAACCCGAACTCCAGACTGGGCGGTGAAAGGGGGAACTACAGGTGCGGCTGAAGTTGGTGACTGCCAATCAGGGTTTGCCAGCACCTCAGGGATTCTAGGGGCTCTACGGGCCTGTCTTTGCGGTGGCTGCGACGGGGTAACTAGTGCACGTGCCACCGTACCAGCTTCAACTGCCCTTCTGGTGCTCGCCACGTCACCATGTTGTACGGCAGTGCTGGTGCTAGGTCCAGGGAGGGCTGCGCTGCTGGTGTATGCCTCACCACGTGATCCGACAGCGACAGCCCCACTCTGCTGCTCTTGAAGCGGATCCTGCATAACCTGTGGTCTAGCGACATGGGGCCGGGTACGCCTGGTGCTGCCAGGGACCTCCACCTCCTCGTCCGAACTTTGGGTCAGAGAGCCACTGCTTTCCACAGGTTCATATTCTGACCCGCTAGATTCATCAGATGAGGGTTCCCACTCCTCATCCGACTGGGTCAGAATCCTGTAGGCCTCTTCAGAAGAATACCCCCTGTTTGACATTTTGGACTACTAAATTTAGGGGTATTCCCTGAGACTACCCAAGAAAAAAAGCAAACCTGTCTTACAAAGGGGAGGCTAGCGAAGTACCGGAGGCCGCTGCGGTTGATAAAAAATATCAAAACTGATTTTTTTATCGCCGCAGTGCGTGTAAAATGAATGTGCAGTGATCAAAAAATATATATTTTTTGTCACTGCGGTGGGGCGGGCGTGGGTGAACGCACGTGTGGGCGACCGATCAGGCCTGATCGGGCAAACACTGCGTTTTGGGTGGAGGGCGAACTAAAGTGACACTAATACTATTATAGATCTGACCGTGATCAGTTTTGATCACTTACAGATACTATAAAAGTACAAATGCTGATTAGCGATACGCTAAACAGCGAATAAAAGTGACTGCGGTGCGGTGGGGTGGGCGCTAACTGACGCTAACTACCTAACCAAGGGGCCTAAACTATCCCTAAAACCTAACAGCCAATACTAGTGAAAAAAAAAAAGTGACAGTTTACACTGATCACTTTTTTTCCTTTCACTGGTGATTGACAGGGGCGATCAAAGGGGTGATCAAAGGGTTAATTGGGGTGCAGGGGGGTGATCTGGGGCTAAGGTGTAGTGTTGGTGCTACTCACAGTTCAGTCTGCTCCTGTGCTGGATCCAACCGACGAAAAGGACCAGCACAGGAGCAGAGAAGCCATATAACAGATCATATTTACTAATATGATCTGTTATATGGCTTGTGATTGGATTTTTTAAAAATCGCCAGCCTGCCAGCCAATGATCGTTGCTGGCAGGCTGGTGACGAACTTGTTCTTTAACTTTTGCCGACCCGCGATGCGCATGCGCGGGCCGGCTTGGAGCGAAATCTCGCGTCTCGCGAGATGACGCGTATATGCGTGACTGTGCGCAGCGCTGCCACCTCCGGAACGCGAATCTGCGTTAGGCGGTCCGGAGGTGGTTAATATACCAGCTTCCAGCAAATACTCAATATGGGGTTCTATATACCTGTTTCCACAAAATACTGATAGAGGGGATTGATATAGCAGCTTCCACCAAATATTGATTAAGGCCTATGATACACCGGCTTCCAGCAAATGCTCATTAAGGGGTTCTATATAACTGTTTCCACAATATACTGATAGAGAGGATTGATATACCGTCTTCCACCAAATATTGATTGAGGCCTGCGATACACCAGCTTCCACCAAATATTAATTAAGAGGTTTGATATGCCAGCTTCCAGCAAATACTCTTTAAGGGGTTCTATATACCTGTTTCCACAAAATACCGATAGAGGGGATTGATATACCGGCTTCCACCAAATGTTGATCGAGGCCTGCAATATACCTGCTCCCACAAATTCTGTTCTTCTATAAGGACTTTGTCACAGGGTCATTTTGAAAATGACATGCAGAGGAAGAGGCAGGCCATTCCGCAGGGGTGGTAGGGGTCGGGAAGTGCACCACGCCAGAGCCTAAGTGGGAAGTTGGAGAAGGTGCAATTACGTCAAAGGACGCACCAGAGTTGGTTGAGTGGCTCATTCAGCCTTCCACTTCTGCACCCTCCTCATCCTCTGTATCTGCACCCTCACTCTATGCTATGTGCACCCCCAAAGACACCACCACCACCACCACCACCATAGCCCCTCCACTCGAGTCAGAGTAATTGCACCCCCCAAGCTCCCTAGAACCTATATGACGTGCCAGGTGAGACATTGCCATCCTGTGCTGCGGCTGTTGTGCCTGGAAGCCAAGAGCCACAACGGTCCTGCACTGCTTGCAGCTCTGCGGTCACAGGCCGATCAGTGGCTAACCCCGCTCAAATTGACAGTTGGTAAAGTGGCATGCGACAATGGTGCCAATCTGCTGAGCGCGCTGAAACAGGGCAAAATGACACACGTGCCAAGCAAGTCACATGTCCTGAATTTAGTCGAGCAGCGATTCGTTGCCAAATACCCCGGGGTCCAGCACTAGTGATGGACAAACTTCTGCTGGGACGGTTCGTGATATATCACACCAGTTAAAATACTTTTTTTCCAGTACGTTTGTCACTGTGTGTAGCAGAGGGAACGCAGCAAAACAGGCAAAATTTCTGCAGTACCCAAATATACGAATATGAAAGTATATTGTTATATAACACCCCGCTTCAATCTGTCATTTTGGGGGGGCACTGGTATATCCCACCAGTTATAATACTTTTTTTCCAATACCGTTTGTCACAGTGTGTAGCAGAGGGAACGCAGCAAAACAGGCAAAAATTCAGCAGTACCCAAATACACTATTATGAAAGTATATTGTTATGAAAGTATATTGCTATGGCAGTAGCATTCTGTTCTACCAGAAACACTCTTCAGCACATTTTGAAGTTTGGTATGCATCATGCAGAATAACATCACATAATGAGATAGTGGGTTGCCAAAACACTTAAAACTCAGTACTCTCTCAGTACTGAGTAGAATTTATTTATAAACCACAATATGGCTACTAGGCAATATGTACAACCCCCAACTACAAAAAAAAGTTGGGATGTGGTGTAAAGATGTAAATAAAAACAGAATGCAATGATTAGCAAATCTCATAGACCCATATTTTATTCACGATAGAACATAGAACACACATCAGATGTTTAAAGTGAGACATTTTACCCTTCAATGAAATAGAACTTGATTGCAGCACTGTTTCTCAAAAATGTTGGGATGTGGCAACAAAAGGCTGGAATAAGTAATACTAATAATAAAACTGCTAGTGGAACAAGTTGCAACTGCATCATATGACTGGGTATAAAAAGAATATGTTTAGAGAGGCCAAGTCCCTCAGAAGCAAGGAAGGGGAGAGGTTCTCCAGTCTATGAAAAACTGGGTCTAAAAATTGTGGAACAATTTCAGAGAAATGTTCCTCAATGTAAAATTGTGAAGAATATCCCCCCATCTGTAATACATAATATCTCCAAATGATTCAGAGAAATCCATGTGTGCAAGTGACATAGTTGATGTACAATACTGAATGGTCATGATTAGAGAGGAGCGAATCGAATCAGACGAAGTGGAATACAATCCGAATTTCATGAAAAATTTGATTCGCAATGAATGTAAATTTCCTCGCGCTTTGTGGTAACGGATCACAATTTTACCTACAATGGCGGCTACAATGGCGGCTACACGTGTGAGGACATGGGGCAAGGAATTTTAGGAAGGAGGGCTGACCTCTAATGCCATGCATGCAGACAATCAGCAGCCAGCCCTGTAATGTCACAGCCCAATAAATACGGCAGCCATCTTAGAGTCAGACATTTCAAGCATACTGAGTGCAGGGACAGACGTGAGAAGGCGCTAGGGACAGCAATTGGAAAAATCTTATTGTAAATAAAACCCCTGAAAAAAACGATTTATAAGTGCAGGGAAAGGATAGGGAGGAATCATTTCACAACATCTTAGTGCAGGGAAAGACGTCAGAAGGCTCTAGGGACAGTGCTAGAAAAGCGATTTACAAGTGCAGGGAAAGATTATATGGGGATCCAAATAGCCATTGTAACGGATCTCCTGGCACCCCGACCGGGTACCTCCGTTGATAGATGCTCCTAGAGTTTCCCGAGGACTCTAAGCACTCCGTTCTACACCAAAATCACCACAGGAAACAGGAAGAGCTCTTACAAGAGCTAGTAGTATAGCCAGGGGAGTATAGCAAATCTTCAGCGTATAGTAATCCCCAGTGTCGATCAGTTACCCAAACACCAGCCTCAACATGATGAAGGGTAAACAGGATCTCTTTATTGAACACACAGCATTGACTTATATACACATGACATAATGAGGACATGATATAGCAGCCAATCCTGTACAGTTTAAACACAAAACTAACCCTATTCAACAAACACAATGGCATTGTCTGTGACGCAATTAACAAACACACTGGCATTGTCTTTGATGCAATCAACAATCAACATGCAAACAGATATCTTTACCCCCTCCATAATGAATGAATGGGAAGAGGGGACACATGTGATGGGATTATCTCCTGAGTGCATCATAGGAGTCGGCTGCTATTATAATCAACTATCTTAATCCCATCACTAACACAATCAGTGGGAGTCACAGTGCAGAGTTAACCCTTTTTGTGTTGCTAAATCCACACCATGCCTTTTTAATGGGCAATAGGAAATATGTGGCATATAAATTACACACATAAATCAGGGTTCATAGTTCCTTGTAACCCCAAAAGGTCTGAGGGGGTCTCCATAGTTCTCGGTCCATAGTCTGTAGGAAGGAGGCTGGCCCTCAGGCTTCTCCAGCAGCCCCAGTGACGAACAGTTCCCGGTGAACATAGCTTGTTCGCGTTCGCCGCGGCGCGTGAACATATGCGATGTTCGGTCCGCCCCCTATACATCATCATTGAGCAAACTTTGACCCTGTACCTCACAATCAGCAGACACATTCCAGCCAATCAGCATACGCTCCCTCCCAGACCCTCCCACCTCCTATTAAAAAGAAAGGACAGCATCCATCTTAGATTCATTCTAAAGTTGCAGTGTCACAAATTCGACTAAGTTGTAATCGTAATGCGATTAATACAGGTTATATTAATCGTATTGCGAATTCAACTTAGAGCTGGGTTCCTAATGGTTGTATTGCTAGAATATAACGAAGATTGAGAATATAGTGCTATATTCGTTATATTCGTCAATTCTAGCAATACAACCATTAGGAACTCAGATCTAAGTTGTAATCGCAATGCGATAAATACAGGTTATATTAATCGCATTGCGAATTCAACTTAGAGCTGGGTTCCTAATGGTTGTATTGCTAGAATATAACGAAGATTGAGAATATAGTGCTATATTCGTTATATTTGTCAATTCTAGCAATACAACCATTAGGAACTTAGTTCTAAGTTGAATTCGCAATGCGATTAATGCAGGTTATATTAATCGCATTGTGAATTCAACTTACCACACTCTGCGTCAACTACGTAATTTTCCATGGGAGTTTTGCCATGGATCCCCCTCCAGCATGCCACAGTCCAGGTGTTAGTCCCCTTGAAACAACTTTTCCATCACTATTTTGGCCAGAAAGAGTCCCTGTGGGTTTTAAAATTCGCCTGTCTATTGAAGTCTATGGCGGTTCGCCTGGTTCGCCCGTTCGTGAACATTCGCGGAAGTTCGCGTTCGCCGTTGGCAAACGGAAAATTTTATGTTCGCGACATCTCTATCAGTGACAACCTGGTCTATAAAAATATCACATGATCTAACCTGTCAGATGAATGTTGTAAGTAAGAAAAAATAAAAACGCTGCCAAAACAGTTATTTCTTGTTATCTTGCCTCACAAAAAGTGTAATATAGAGCAACCAAAAATAATATGTACCCTAAACTAGTACCGACAATACTGCCACCCTATACCGTAGTTTCTAAAATGGGGCCACTTTTTTAGAGTTTCTACTCTAGGGGTGCATCAGGGGGGCTTCAAATGGGACATGGTGTCAAAAAAACCAGTCCAGCAAAATCTGCCTTCTAAAAACCGTATGGCATTCCTCTCCTTCTGTGCCCTGCTGTGTGCCCGTACAGCGGTTTACGACCACATATGGGGTGTTTCTGTAAACTACAGAATCAGGGCCATAAATATTGAGTTTGGTTTGGCTGTTAACCCTTGCTTTGTAACTGGAAAACAAATATTAAAATGGAAAATCTGCCAAAAAAGTGAAATTTTGAAATTGTATCTCTATTTTGCATTAATTCTTGTGGAACACCTAAAGGGTTAACGATGTTTGTAAAATCAGTTTTGAATACCTTGAGGGATGTAGTTTCTTAGATGGGGTCACTTTTATGGAGTTTCTACTCTAGGGGTGCATCAGGGGTGCTTCAAATTGGACATGGTGTAAAAAAAAACAGTCCAGCAAAATCTGCCTTCCAAAAAACGTATGGCATTCCTTTCCTTCTGCGCCCTGCCATGTGCCCGTACAGTAGTTTACGACCACATATGGAGTGTTGCTTTGTAACTGGAAAAAAATTATTAAAATGGAAAATCTGCCAAAAAAGGGAAATTTTGAAATTGTATCTCTGTTTTCCATTAATTCTTGTGGAACACTTAAGGGTTAACAAAGTTTGCAAAATCAGTTTTGAATACCTTGAGGGGTGTAGTTTATAGAATGGGGTCATTTTTGGGTGGTTTCTATTATGTAAGACTCGCAAAGTGACTTCAGACCTGAACTGGTCCCTAAAATTGGGTTTTTGAAAATTTCAGAAAAATTTCAAGATTTGCTTCTAAACTTCTTAGGGCTCTTTCACACTTGCGTTCTTGTCTTCCGGCATAGAGTTCCGTCGTCGGGGCTCTATGCCGGAAGAATCCTGATCAGGATTATCCTAATGCATTCTGAATGGAGAGAAATCCGTTCAGGATGCATCAGGATGTCTTCAGTTCCGGAACGGAACGTTTTTTGGCCGGAGAAAATACCGCAGCATGCTGCGCTTTTTGCTCCGGCCAAAAATCCGGAACACTTGCCGCAAGGCCGGATCCGGAATTAATGCCCATTGAAAGGCATTGATCCGGATCCGGCCTTAAGCTAAACGTCGTTTCGGCGCATTGCCGGAGCCGACATTTAGCTTTTTCAGAGTGGTTACCATGGCTGCCGGGACGCTAAAGTCCTGGCAGCCATGGTAAAGTGTAGTGGGGAGCGGGGGAGCAGTGTACTTACCGTCCGTGCGGCTCCCCGGGCGCTTCAGAGTGACGTCAGGGCGCCCCAAGCACATGGATCATGTGATCACATGGATCACGTCATCCATGCGCATGGGGCGCTTTGACGTCACTCTGGAGCGCCCGGGGAGCCGCACGGACGGTAAGTATGCTGCTCCCCCGCTCCCCGCTCCTACTATGGCAACCAGGACTTTAATAGCGTCCTGGGTGCCATAGTAACACTGAACGCATTTGGAAGACGGTTCCGTCTTCAAATGCTTTCAGTACACTTGCGTTTTTCCGGATCCGGCGTGTAATTCCGGCAAGTGGAGTACACGCCGGATCCGGACAACGCAAGTGTGAAAGAGGCCTAAGCCTTGTAACAAAAAAATAAAATATCATTTCCAAAATGATCCAAACATGAAGTAGACATGTGGGGAATGTAAAGTAATAACTATTTTTGGAGGTATTACTATGTATTATAGAAGTAGAGGAATTGAAACTTGGAAATTTGGTATTTTTTTATAAATAAAAATGATTTTTTTTTTTACTTCATTTTACCAGTGTCATGAAGTACAATATGTGACGAAAAAACAATCTCAGAATGGCCTGGATAAGTCAAAGCGTTTTAAAGTTATCAGCACTTAAAGTGACACTGGTCAGATTTGCAAAAAATGGCCAAGCCCAGAAGGTGAAATAGGGCCGAGTCCTTACGGGGTTAAACTAATAACACACAAAGAATTAAATGTTACCATGTTTTTATTGAACATACCATGTAAACATTCACAGTGCAGGTGGAAAAAATATGTGAACCCTTGGATTTAATAACTGGTTGAACCTCCTTTGGCAGCAATAACTTAAACCAAATGTTTCCTGTAGTTGCAGATCAGACGTGCACAACGGTCAGGAGTAATTCTTGACCATTCCTCTTTACAGAACTGTTTCAGTTCAGCAATATTCTTGGGATGTCTGGTGTGAATCGCTTTCTTGAGGTCATGCCACAGCATCTTAATCGGGTTGAGATCAGGACTCTGACTGGGCCACTCCAGAAGGCGTATTTTCTTCTGTTTAAGCCATTCTGTTGTTGATTTACTTCTATGCTTTGGGTCGTTGTCCTGTTGCAACACCCATCTTCTATTGAGCTTCAGCTGGTGGACAGATGGCCTTAAGTTCTCCTTCAAAATGTCTTGATACTCTTGGGAATTCATTTTTCCTTTGATGATAGCAATCCGTCCAGGCCCTGACGCAGCAAACCAGCCCCAAACCATGAGGCCCCCACCACCATACTTCACAGTTGGGATGAGGTTTTGATGTTGGTGTGCTGTGCCTCTTTTTCTCCATACATAGTTTTCTGTGTTTCTTCCAAACAACTCAACTTTGGTTTCATCTGTCCACAGAATATTTTGCCAATATAGACAATTTGTGTTACCGTGGAATGATGAACAGCAAGGCTTTTGGTGATACTTTTATAACCCTTTCCAGCTTTATGCAAATCAACAATTCTTAATCATAGGTCTCCTGAGAGCTCTTTGGTGCGAGGCATCATTTACATCAGGCAATGCTTCTTGTATAAAGCAAACCCAGAACTGGTGTGTGTTTTTTTATAGGGCAGGGCAGCTGTAACCAACACCTCCAATCTCATCTCATTGATTGGACTCCAGTTGGCTGACACCTCACTCCAATTAGCTCTTGGAGATGTCATTAGTCTAGGGGTTCAGATACTTTTTCCACCTGCACTGTGAATGTTTACATGGTGTGTTCAATAAAAACATGGTAACATTTAATTCTTTGTGTGTTATTAGTTTAAGCAGACTGTGATTGTCTATTATTGTGACTTAGATGAAGATCAGATCACATTTTATGACCAATTTGTGCATAAATCCATATCATTCCAAAGGGTTCACATACTTTTTCTTGCAACTGTATATATGGTATCTCTGGATTCATACTAACCTGCAGAATGAAAGTAAGTGGTCAGTTTTAACACACATCAAATTTTATAAATGAATACCCCGTAAAACCTTGGCAGAATTTTTTTTTTTTTTCCATTTCCACCCCATTTTGAATTTTTTACATCATATGCAATATTAAATGATGACAGTGAAAATTACAACTTGTCCCTCAAAAAACAAGCTCTCATATGGCAATTTGAATGAAAAAAAAAAAAAAATGATGGCTCTGGGAAGGCAGGAAGGGCAAAACGGAAATGCAAAATGAAAAAACCTCTGTGGTAGAAGGGGTTAAAGATTATGACTAAGAGCCCATGGGCAGGTTATCAGGACAATTGGTGGCAACAACATTGGTATAAGAGCTTCTTCCCCTGATAATTACTCCATATAAATATGCTGTAATAAACCAACATACAAGCAAAACATTTGTCGGGTCATCCATCATTTATGCACCACATAAAGTCATCATTTGTTGGCAGCACATTGCTTTATGTAAGCTGGTATACGATGACGACAAACAGAATCTGTATGAGGATGAACAATCACTCTAACAATCATTCATGACCATACAGACAGGATTGTTTCTGCATGTACAGTAAATGCAGCTGAACTAGCTGGCAATCATTGGGATTGAACCATTTGCTCCCATCACTGCCTTGAGTATTGGGCCATGCCAAATATTGGCTACCATACCCAGAGTTTTGCAGTTTACAAATATAAGACTTTTTCTCTTTCCTTCCAAAGTGAAAAAAAAAAGTAATAAAGAAATGTTTTGCTACTTTGGTTATAGTCAATATATTTTTTTATGTGATTTCTTCACCTATAGAAACCACATTGCCCAGATAATACATGAGACAATTAAGTGATGCTTCTTATTCTTGTGGTGTTTGCATGCACCCTCTGTCATGTAATTACCTGTAGAAAAAGTTTTGACTTCCAACAGCTTCATGCTGATGCTTCATGCATGAATTTATGATTATTAAAGGAGTCTTCCAGGATTTTGATATCTATGGCCAATCCTCAGGATAGGTCATCAATATCTGATTGGTGAGGTTCTGACTCCCAGAACCCCCACAGATCAGCTGTTGGAAGAGGCCACCAGGGGCGAATTGGCTATTGATGCTACAGGAAAATTTCCCGATGGGATGATGCCCCAGGGGGCCACCCATGTCTGCTGCTGGCCAGGTACATAATGCGCTCTCAACAATAATTAACGCTGTGAGAATCAGGCACTCATGTACTCAGAAAGCTACCGCACACACCCCCTTGAATTGAACTGCTGTGGCCCACATCTCACTTTCCATAGCCCCATGCCCCATAGACAACTGGAGGAGAAGAACAGAAGATGATAGCTATTGATGGTCATCACAGAGGGCCAGCTTTTGGGGCTGTATATTGCTCTCCACTGTTTTATTTGGTTCTGCTGGGATGGTATTTTGCACTATGGCAGTGGTCGGCAAGCCGCGGCTCGCGAGCCACATGCGGCTCTTTACACACTTTAATGCGGCTCTTCTGCAGGGCTCCAGATGCCATTTGCGACTAGACCCGCCGCCGCAGCTCTGCTCAATACAGCGGCGGGGCACAGGAGATGATGATAGTTCTCAGCAGCGCAGGAGGAGTCTCTCCCTCCCCCTGTGCTGCTGCCCCCGCCGCTGCCAATAAGAAGAGACGGGAGGAGGAGGGGAGGGGCTGTGGCCACTGCGCCAGCAATGAAGAAAACTGACCTGTAATACAAATACAGGAGGCGGGTGCCGGAATCAAATAGCCGGCACCCGACCTCTGTGACAGGGAGCTGCGATCAGCGGCAGTTGAGTTAACCCTTCAGGTGCGGTACCTGAGGGGTTAACTGCCGCTGATCGCAGCTCCCTGTCACAAAGGTTGGGTGCCGACTATTTGTATAAGAAACGTTGGTGGCACAGGGCGCCCCCCCCCCCCCAGTATAATAAACGTTGGTGGCACAGTGCCCCCCCCAGTATAATAAACGTTGGTGGCACAGTGCGCCCCCCCCCCAGTATAATAAACGTTGGTGGCACAGTGCGCCCCCCCCCCCCAGTATAATAAACGTTGGTGGCACAGTGCGCCCCCCCCCAGTATAATAAACGTTGGTGGCACAGTGGGAAGTGCCAATGAGGGTTAAAAATAATAAAAGAAAATTAACTCACCTCCTCCAGTTGATCAGGTAGCTGCCGGTCTCCTGTTCTTACTTCTTTCTAGTTTCTTCAGGACCTGTGGTGACGTCACTGAGCTCATCACCTGGCCCATTACCATGGTGATGGATCATGTGATGAGCACAGTGATGTCACCACAGGTCCTGAAGAAACTAGAAAGAAGTAAGAACAGGAGACGATCAATTGGAGGAGGTGAGTTAATTATTTTTTTATTTTTTAACCCTCATTGGCACTGCCCACTGCGCCACCAATGTTTATTATATTGAGGGGGGCGCACTGCGCCACCAATGTTTATTATATTGGGGTGATGGGGGGGCGCACTGCGCCACCAATGTTTATTATATTGAGGGGGGGCGCACTGCGCCACCAATGTTATATTGGGGTGATGGGGGGGGCGCACTGCACCACCAATGTTTATTATATTGGGGTGATGGGGGGGCGCACTGCACCACCAATGTTTATTATATTGGGGTGATAGGGGGGGGCGCACTGCGCCACCATTGTTTATTATATTGAGGGGGGGCGCACTGCGCCACCAATGTTTATTATATTGGGGTGATGGGGGGGCGCACTGCGCCACCAATGTTTATTATACTGGAGTGTTGGGGGGGCGCACTGCGCCACCAATGTTTATTATATTGACCTTCTACTATGCATTCTGTATTCAGAATGCTATTATTTTCCCTTATAACCATGTTATAAGGGAAAATAATACAGTGAATAGACTTTCATCCTAGGAACCATGCGTGAAAATCGCACCGCATCCGCACTTGCTTGCGATTTTCACACGGCCCCATTAACTTCTATAGGGCCTGCGTTGCGCGAAAAACGCACAACAGAGCATGCTGCGATTTTCACGCAACGCACCAGTGATGTGTGAAAATCACCGCTCATGTGCACAGCCCCATAGAAGTGAATGGGTCCGGATTTAGTGCGGGTGCATTCCAGTATTTTGAATGCCGGATCCAGCACTAATACATTCCTATGGGGAAAAATGCCGGATCCGGCATTCAGGCAAATCTTCATTTTTTTTCGCCGGAGATAAAACCGTAGCATGCTACGGTTTTATCTTTTGCCTGATCAGTCAAAATGACTGAACTGAAGACATCCTGATGCATCCTGAACGGATTACTCTCCATTCAGAATGCATGGGGATAAAACTGATCAGTTATTTTCCGGTATAGAGCCCCTGTGACGGAACTCAGTGCCGGAAATGAAAAACGCTAATGTGAAAGTACTTTAAAATATTAAGTTTAAATCCCCCCTTTCCCAATTTTACATATAAAATATATAAACAATAAATAAATAAACATATTACATAGCCTTTTTAGTCACCTTGTCACCCCAAAAAATAGCATAGGACTGTTCTATTATGGGCCGAATGTTTCATAAAATGCGAAATGCACGCAGCTTTTTTCGGTATTTTTTATTTTTTTTTTGCGCGGTATTGAGTATCACAATACTTTTTTATGGTGACGAAAGCGAATCAAAATTTTGGTTTCAAAACAACCCTACGCCGATCTGATCGGCGTAGCGTTGTCACGATACCAAAATTTTGATTCAGTTTCGATTTGGCGACTAAAAATTTGATTTGGCTCCTAAATTTTTCAGTTCAGGAGCCAATGGCTACTAGGAATTTTTTTTAGTCTGGAGCACTGTTCAGTGTGCCGGGCGCCCGCTCCCCTCCCTCCTCTCGGGGGCGGCGGTCTGCGGCTGTTCTGCCTACATGTGTGCCGTGCGGCGCTCAGGCCAAAGGAGGCGTCACTGACTGTCAGTGGGGCCGCGGCGGAGGGAGGCGAGGAGGCGGAGCTGCTCTGTCTGCTATGGCCTGTAAAAGCTGCCCCTCCAGGCTGGCAGCAGAAGAACACAGTCACAGAGTAACACTGAGGCACGACTTGTTGGAACTTGGCCGACCCTGCTGGACTCTAGTCTGGACTCTGGAGAAGACACCTTAAGGCAGAGCCAGCTGAGATTGGAGCCAGAACCAGACCGACCCCACTCCAGCCAGACCCCAGTGATATATCAGGTACCGACTCCAACATTGTCCCTCATCATGTCACCCCCCCTGATGGTGCAGACTCCAACATTGTCCCCCATTAGGGAGCATAATGGATGGGGGCTGACGGCTGTCATGGGGGGCATGATGGCTGACATGGGAGTAATGATGGATGGGTGCTGACGGCTGACATGGGCATGATGGATGGGGTGCTGACGGCTGACATGGGCATGATGGATGGGGTGCTGACATGGGGGGCTGACGGCTGACATAAGGTCATGATGGCTGACATGAGGGGCATGATGGATGGGGGCTGACGGCTGACATGGGCATGATGGATGGAGTGCTGACATGGGGGGCTGATGGCTGACGGCTGACATGGGGTGCTGACGGCTGACATAGGGGCATGACGGCTGACATGGGGGGCATGATGGATGGGGGCTGACAGCTGACATGGGCATGATGGATGGGGTGCTGACGGCTGACATGGGGGGCATGATGGCTGACATGGGGGGCTGATGGCTGACATGGGGGGTAATGATGGATGGGGGCTGACATGGGCATGATGGGGTGCTGACGGCTGACATGGGCATGATGGATGGGGTGCTGACGGCTGACATGGGCATGATGGATGGGGTGCTGACATGGGGGGGCTGACGGCTGACATAAGGTCATGATGGCTGACATGGGGGGCATGATGGATGGGGGCTGACGGCTGACATGGGCATGATGGATGGAGTGCTGACATGGGGGGCTGACGGCTGACATGGGGTGCTGACGGCTGACATAGGGGCATGACGGCTGACATGGGGGGCATGATGGATGGGGACTGACAGCTGACATGGGCATGATGGATGGGGTGCTGACGGCTGACATGGGGGGCATGATGGCTGACATGGGGGGCTGATGGCTGACATGGGGGTAATGATGGATGGGGGCTGACATGGGCATGATGGGGTGCTGACGGCTGACATGGGCATGATGGATGGGGTGCTGACGGCTGACATGGGCATGATGGATGGGGTGCTGACGGCTGACATGGGCATGATGGATGGGGAGCTGACATGGGGGGCTGACGACTGACATGGGGGGCATGATGGATGGGGGCTGACGGCTGACATGGGCATGATGGATGGAGTGCTGACATGGGGGGCTGACGGCTGACATGGGGTGCTGACGGCTGACATGGGGGGCATGATGGATGGGGGCTGACGGCTGACATGGGCATGATGGATGGGGTGCTGACGGCTGACATGGGGGGCATGATGGCTGACATGGGGGGCTGATGGCTGACATGGGGGGTAATGATGGATGGGGGCTGACATGGGCATGATGGGGTGCTGACGGCTGACATGGGCATGATGGATGGGGTGCTGACGGCTGACATGGGCATGATGGATGGGGTGCTGACGGCTGACATGGCCATGATGGATGGGGTGCTGACATGGGGGGCTGACGGCTGACATAGGGGCATGACGGCTGACATGGGGGCATGATGGATGGGGGCTGACGGCTGACATGGGCATGATGGATGGGGTGCTGACGGCTGATATGGGGGGCTGATCTGAGGTATGATTAACATTGGGGGTCTGATTGATGGTCTGACCTGAGGTATAATGGAAAATATTGTTTCTTATTATACTCCTCTAAAACCTATGTGCATCTTATAGGGCGAAAAGTACAGTCCTCAAACCAGATTGAAGCAGAGCGAAGATATCAGGACCACACAGAGGAGAAGCCAGCTGCTGCAGACAGAACCAGGACCAGGTGAGTTGCGGGCGGGGCGGGGGGGGGGGGGGTCACCGAGATGTAGCTTCGCTTGTGTTGCCAAAAAATCCTTGCACAGGCTCTGGTCACGTCCACGGGGCCGGTGCAAAGAGTCCCACAGTACCCGACCTATGTGGATACTTGCATGCAGAATATTCTCAATAAAAACTTATTGAAACTAAAAACAGTGTACCATCCTATGTATTTTCGGTTTTAAAAATGTGGCTCTCAAAATAAATTTCAATCGTGGTTTTGGCGAGATTTGGCTCAGTTGAAAAAAAAGGTTGCCCACCACTGCACTATGGTATAGTTGACCCCACCTACATATGTTGCCATGCCTTCTGAATGGGGCCACAATACTCCAGTGAGTACTACAGTCTCTTCTTAGACCAGTGACGTCACATTCATCATGAAAGGGCTTGGGTTGCAACATAAAGCAGAGCCCCTATACGATCTACAGCACTGTGCTTGGTAAGTTGTGAAGTGGCCGCAGTGCTTACCTGCCAGCAGTGGCCTCTTCACACAGCTGATCTATGTGGGTGCTAGACCACCACTGATCAAGTAATACCACCACTGATCAATACTGAACTCCCAAAAAAAAACTTTAAGCAGTTGCATAATCAGAAAGCATACAAGCAAGGAAGTTAAAATAGGATCTTAATTTCAAATATAGTTGTAATATAACAGAATGAATCGGAAATTACATTATTGAGTAAAACTTTGTATAATATTCTGCAGTTAATATTGGGTAATGATAACTCTCACCTTCCTGTATTTTTCATTATAGATAACTGATATTTCAGAAGAAGGTAACCTTTATACTTTAAAAAGGTGCAATTTATCAGAAAATTATTATGTTATTTACCACTACGCCGTCGCTGTAGACATTTTGTTCGAAATGTGATCTTTTTGGTATGAACTTCAGGTGACCTAATATACTCCATGATATAATTATTGCGAATAATTTCATCACCTTTCCTGAAAAAGCAATGGTACTTAATACAGTATAGAGACTCAAAGGCAATTAGGTATACGTGAATCATTAAAGCATTTTCAGGTTTTTTAAACTGCTGAAGATCACTGTAGTTTGAAATGAACACGGTAATAGCACATCATTTCTACAGCTTTCAACGTGTATTTGTGCTGGCTACATATTGCATATGAATACCTGTGAGAAATGCTTAAAAAAATTATATGTATACAGCTCCTCTTATAGCAAAAAATGCATGCTACAATTAGGCTTTACTATAGTATTCAGAAGACACAACATCAAAGAGAGAACCTTCAAAGTAGCTCTGCAGCAAATACAAATGGTATCAATGAAATGCACCTAACATCTTAATTCAGAAGACAAAGTGTAATAAGAACAAAATGGAGACATAGCAGAAGAGAGCACAAATACATTTTCACTGAAAGGAAACGACACAGATATAATGATAGACATCACCAATAGCACAAAAATTTAAACATTGCTTTCAAGCAGAACTGTGATCAGATTGTGTTTGCCTAAGCACTGGTCTGCTCAACTATTAGCCAAAATGTCATTAAAAATGTGCCGTTTGGCTAATACGACCAATCAAAGGACACACCACTTTGGCGGAGCAAGATGGCCGCCTGATTTCTAGCTCCCGTCACACAAGCTGGCATCCAGCCTAATACTGCAGCCTAATGAGCCCCACCATGGTCAAAATCGGCAGGGTCCAGAACAGGGACCACCCAGAACCCGGCAGGTCTAAGAAGAACCAATCTGAAATAGAACAGTACCTGAAAATAAGCTGGTGGCCTCCCCAGTGCACGAGTCCAAGATGGTGCAGGGCCCTCACCATGACTCAGACCCACATGCAGAGGCGGAGAGCTCCATGGACCTTGGAGATGAGGTAAACTCACCTGGAACTTTATCCTTCTCTAAGAAATACTTCAGAAAGGCTTTGCCTGTGGCCCTGGCACCTGTCATGAGAGAATTAGCAGATATCAAGACTGATGTGCAGCAAATAGGCCACAAGGTAGAAGTATTAGAGACAAATCAAGCCATGTAAGTGGTGCACTGCGAGGCCATAGTGGCTAACATTGCCACCCAGAATGCGGACATTTACTGTATTTATGCCGGTGGAGAATCAGGAAAATAGGAGCCACCATAAGAACGTTCGAGTTAAAGGCTTACCAGTAACTGTGACCCATGAGGCGCTGAAGGAGGCCATGACGCAGTTATTTGGAGATATTCTGGGCACAGACAGGGCAAGATCTATTGTCATAGAACGTGTACACTGGTCCCTGAGACCCTCACCAAAAGAAGGAGAGCCGCCAAGGGATGTTATCTGTGGACACCTCAGCTATGTAGATACCACAGCAATTTTGAAAGGAGCCAGAGAGCATGGCGACTTGCATCACGATGGTCAACCTATAGCGCTATATCAAGATATCGCCCCTTCCACAATGGCGAAGCGGCTCCTATTGAAAACTCTTTGCGACTACCTGAGGTCCCAGAAAATTATGTTCCACTTCCTTTTTCCTATTGGATTACAGTTTTCCATAGAGGGCAAGCGGTGTTCCATTAAAACACTATTGACTTACCTTATATTTGTCCACTGCTTTGCATAGACCCTATGTACATTCCTTCATGGCTGTCACAGGCCCTGCAACTCACACAGCATCCTTCACTGCCGAAGACAGCTCCATGGTCAGTGGTCCGCAGAGCCGTCTTCGAGATCCAGGAAAGCTGCAGGATGAGCTGCCTCTCACGTATGCTGCTGATGTCCCTCATCTTTGAATGGACCTTGGTTTTTCTGTTTCCTTTTATTTTTTAATTTTCTTTAGGTTCTTTGTCCGCCTTTTTTCCTTTTTTGTGTCCCTTAGTAGGTACTGGACATGACCATATCTCCTGTTGCGGATCTATGGAGTACCCTCCCATGACAAACTTCACTTCGATGTCAATGCTATGGTTCTTATCTAGGTGATGTCAGATATATTTTAGAAAGTTTTAGGCTTCTGTTTCGCTCGCATTAATGCAATACTCATTTATACTGGATGCCGGCTTGTGGTGTCAGTTCAGGAATGACCAGTGCTAATCCTCCACCCCCCAGAAAAGATCACAGATCCTCTCTTTACTTAGAAAAGCGAGAGCAGACATATGCTTACTCCAAGAGACGCACCTGTGGTGTGGACATATCCGCAAATTCCCTCAACACCATTATAACCAATGGTACCATAAGCGCCTTTACTTAAGCTTCTAGAGGCACCAGAATAGGTATAGCCAACACACACCCCTTTGCTCCAATAACTGTCCTCCAAGATGCAGATGGGAGATTCCTGTTTGTAAAGTGCCAAATTAAGTAGCGTGACACTCACCCTTGCTTGCCTTTATGCCCCAAACAGAGGCCAGTCTAGGTGTCTTAAATCCACTCTGGGCAGACTCAAGCTCTTTGCAAAGGGAGTGATTCTTATAGGGAAAGGGGGACTTCAATATTGCCTTCAATCCTTTGTTAGACTCATCAACTGACACATCAGTTCCCTCACAAAAATCCCTTAGTTCTGTACACAAAGCCTTGCGGGAGTTGCAAATGGTAGACACTTGGAGACTACACAACCCATCCCCTAAAGACTACTCCTTTCAGTATACAGCCCACTCTTCATACCAGAGACTAGATTATGTCCTTGTCCCAGATAGCTTTATCCATTTGGTCAAAAGGGTCGATATTGGAGCCATAACAGTTTCTGACCATGCACCTGTATCTGCCACTCTTTCCTTCTTACTGGTTCAAATATCGACCATTGAAACACTGCAAAAGAGAGCCAGACTACACAATGCCTAGGAAGAATTGACATCTTTACGTCAACAGCTGAAAGACCACTTGAATGTCCAATATGCCAAACATTATCAGTACGCCAAATTTAAGTTTTATGCCCATGGAGACAAGGGCAATAAGCTTATGTCACACCTTATTGAGAAAGGCAAGAACTCGTCATACATTCACACCATTCGGATGTGGCCTGGCGGTGAAGTTACTGAAACAAAAGATAGAGCTCATGACTTTGTATCTTTCTATCACCAACTTTATAACCTACCTAGGGACCTGTCTTTGCCAGGTGCCTTACCTAAGGCTGCTGAGGCAGACACATTTTTGTCTAATCTTCCTCCAGCTTGCCTTTCAGAAGAAGAGAGTCTCTGACTTGTTCAACCCATTTCAGCTGACGAGATCACTGTGACATTGGAATCTATGCCACTGGGAAAGGCACCGGGATTAGATGGGCTTCCAGTGGGGTACTATAAATCCTTCCCCTCTACCTTGATTCCTAGATTGGTTGCTTAGTGTGGCATGCTCATGTCTAGATTTCAAGCTCTTAACGCCACAATTACTATCTTGCCGAAAGAAGGGAAGGACCCTGAACTATGTGGTTCATACCTCAGGGGGTACCTCAGGGGTCAGTATTTGACCCTATTCTCTTCAATATATTTATTAATGATCTTGTAGAAGGTTTGCATAGTAAAGTATCAATTTTCGCAGATGACACTAAACTGTGTAAAGTAATTAACACTGAAGAGGACAGTATACTAATACAGAGGGATCTGGATAGATTGGAGGCTTGGGCAGATAAGTGGCAGATGAGGTTTAACAGTGACAAATGTAAGGTTATACACATGGGAAGGAATAATGCAAGTCACCCGTACATACTAAATGGTAAAACACTCGGTAACACTGACATTGAAAAGGATCTAGGAAATTTAATAAACAGCAAACTATACTGCAAAAAACAGTGTCAGGCAGCTGCTGCCAAGGCCAATAAGATAATGGGTTGCATCAAAAGGGGCATAGATGCCCGTGATAAGAACATAGTCCTACCACTTTACAAATCACTAGTCAGACCACACATGGAGTACTGTGTACGGTTCTGGGCTTCTGTGAACAAGGCAGACATAGCAGGCTGGAGAGGGTCCAGAGGAGGGCAACTAAAGTAATAACTGGAATGGGGCAACTACAGTACCCTGAAAGATTATCAAAATTAGGGTTATTCACTTTAGAAAAAAGACAACTGAGGGGAGATCTAATTAATGTGTATAAATATATCAGGGGTCAGTACAGAAATCTATCCCATCACCTATTTATCCCCAGGACCGTGACTAATTTTGAATCAACGTATTTTTCCTTTAAAATGATACATTTACTCGGATTAAACGTTTGATCTGTCATCTACGTTCTATTACAAATAAAATATTGACATTTGCCATCTCCACATCATTGCATTCAGTTTTTATTCACAATTTGTTTAGTGTCCCAACTTTTTTGGAATCCGGTTTATACACCAAAGCATCCGTTTGGATAACACCGCTATTATTCTTAATTTCATTAGCAATTTTAGATCTGTATTACTGTCGGACATGATTGAATGTACCGCCTGAATATGTCCCTTACCTTGCTTTCACGAGAGATTTTTCCTTTTGTCGCTTGCTTTGTTTCTTTATGGTTTGTTTATTTTCAACCTTTGAGTTTATGGAGATTACTGTATTTGCATCTATGGTGATTATATACTAATAAAAAGATTTATAAAAATTTAATAAAAACACACACCAATTGGGGGAGATTTACTTATCAAAATGTGCCATAATATTATCACAAAACTGGTGCAAATAAAAAGTGACTTAGAAACCAGTTGGCATAACCACACTATCTATCTAATGTATACACTACTATGTTAGCCCAAAAATCTTGCATTTAAGAAAATCCTTGAATATTACCGTACATTAAATTATTAGAGTTTTGGGCATGCAAAGACCTTCCAATATCTGCTTATGCCGATTCTAGGCTCTGGCTGATTTAAAGCTCCTGTTGATCTGCTTCGATGTGGCTGGTAAATTACCTCATAAGATCTCACCATGCAATATAATCTGCCGGTCTGTGTTCCACTCAAGGTCAGTTAAGCAAATAAGTAGTTCCACACTAGTTTGAAATGTGCCCTGGCTAGGACTCCTTAATGAAGGCAAGCGTTCTTTTTCCAGAACACATAGGTCTAGTTTAGTCCACAACAGCAGCCGTATCCCAAAAAATAGTGACGTCACTAAATGCTGAAAACTAAGTGTGACCTTCAGTATCAGGATAGTGCCACACACCAGGCACACTCCAATCTAGTGTGAAACCACTTGCGGGATAAACTTATCTCGGGTGGAAAGCATCAGACTGGCAGATTATATCAGACAAGTGTATATTATAAATAGTAATGGACAAACATTGGCCGGGACGTTTGGCGAACGCATGTTCGCGAACCGGGCGTTCAAGGTGGGCCCCATTCCCTTTAATGGCAGGCGAACCTGAAAAACCTTCAGGTCATATTTGCAGCCACCAAATACTTACTAGAAGTGCACAAATAGTCCCAAAACATGGACAGTGACATACTAGAGGGGGATCAATGGCAAAAATTCCCACAAAAAATATGTATTTTAATCAGGGGCCATTTTAATGCGTCCTAAAGAGAAACTCTCAAAAATGTGCCCTGCTGGAGCCTAGAATTTTTTTTATTTTAGTCATTCACCTGACAGAAAAAAACAAGTGATTATGTGGCTGGAGGTACATTAGACAGTCAGTGGATAACAATTTTACTGTAGGCCAGTGGAGTACAGGCCCCAAAAAGTATGCATTCACCTGACAGAAAATAACAAGGGATTATGTGGCTGGAAGTACATTAGACAGTCAGTGGATAACAATTTTACTGCAGGCCAGTGGAGTATAGGCCCCAAACATTAGGCATTCACCGGACAGAAAATAACTAGTGATTATGTGGCTGGAGGTATATTAGACGGTCAGTGGATAATAATTTTACTGCAGGCCAGTGGAGTACAGGCCCCAAACATTAGGCATTCACCTGACAGAAAAGGCCTTTTATGCCGCTGTATATACATAAGATAAGGACCATTCTTTGTTCTGGGTGTTGGCGGATATGTGTGGGCTGACATGAGGAAATTCAATTACACGTGGTTGTCACTGGTTTAGAATTCCTCTGAGATCCATGCCTCATAAATTTTTAGAAATGTGAGGTAGTCCACACTGTCGTGAGCTAGGCGAGTGTGCTTATCGGTCAAGATCCCCTCTGCTGCGCTGAACGTCGTTCTGGACAGGACACTCGACGAGGGGCAAGCCAAGAGTTCCATGGCAAATTGTGCCAGCTCTGGCCACAGGTCAAGCCTGCACACCCAGTAGTCCAGGGGTTCCTTGCTTCTCAGAGCGTCCAAATCGGCCGTTAACCTGATGTAGTCAGACACCTGTCGGTCTAGGCATTCCCTGAGACTGGATCCGGAGGGAGGCTCTCGATGGGTTGGCTGCAAGAATGATCTCAGATCCGAAGTGACCAACACATCTTCAAACTGCCTTCTTCTTGCAGGCGCGGTAGGATTGGTACCCGCACCTTTTTCGCTGTGGGTGGAAATTCCTCTGCCAGCGCCTGCAACAGCAGAATGCAGCATCTCTCCCAGCAAGGCCTGGAAATGCTGCATTTTGACAGCCCTCTGTGATGCTGGTAACATGTCCGCCATTTTGTGTTTGTACTGAGGTTCTAAGTACGTTGCCACCCAGTACTGGTCCTTGCCCTTTATGCTTTTTAAAAGGGGGTCCCTTTTCAAACACTGTAGCATGAAGGCCCTATTTGCACTAAATTGGAAGCGGTGGAGCGCCCTGGCTCCTGCTCATCGCCCAGGAGAATGTCATCCTCAGTCTTCTCCCCCCCAGCTACGGACAACACAAGGGATCCCCAAAAAGTTTAAAGTCCCCCTCAAAGCCTTCTCTTCTTGCTCCTCCTCCTCCTCCCCACAGCCACCATCCTCTGACTCCTCTTCAGACTCCTGCTGACTTGTCTCAGATAGAGTAGCCCTCCCTTGGAATTCATTCATAATTGCGACTTTCTCATCTTCCAGCTCCTGCTCCTCGATGGCTGAGTAGGGCTATGAGAGGTGACATTGGCACAGAGGTATGGCATATTAAGTTACTTAGCTGAAATATTTCCTTCCACCATTCCTTTACTAAGGGGCATTCCCACCAAATATGAAAGAAGGTACCTTTATCAATTAAGCACCTCCAGCAATTATCTGATGTTGAGTCAGAAAAAAGACTAATGGCGTCTGGGGTTTTGTACCATCTGGTCAACAACTTATATCCATTTTCTTGAATGCGGACACATCTGGATGCAATGTGGGGGGTTAAAAATATGTCAGATAAACTAGAGGAAGTAAAGGTCTGGCCCAAATCCCTCTCCCAATGGCAGACATAGGCGGGCTTGACAAGCATGGGGGGTGAATTTAGTCTGTGGAACAGTTGGGAGATAATCTTTTTTATCGGATTGGGGTTTTTTATGAGAGCTTCCATCCAAACCAGAGGTCGCATAAAGTCACCTCCAGAAGTGTGTTGAGACATATATGAGTGGAGATATGACAATGGAGACATGTGTTGCTGGTGTGGAATGAGCAGTTTTCGGAGTTCCGAAATCGGAAACACCTGTCCTTCCGAATTGAAAAAAGTGGAGACAGGTACATCTGAGTATCTCAGAGACCTAGGGGTACACTCCAATACCGCAGGGAGAGCTGTGCCCAAAACGTCTCTCAGAGAGAGGAGAGGGGACGGGAAAGGAATTGAGCAATGGGTGGTTTGGAACCATGTCCATGCCTTAAGAGTGGCCTGGATAATAGGGTATGGTGTAGAGGGTAAGTTAACTTGGCAGGAATTGCCCAGTAATATAGATCGTAGTGGTTTCCCTAGTAGTTCCTGCTCCATAGCCACCCATGGTTTAGGGTTGGAGGTCCGAAGCCATTCTACTACCCTGGACATCAGGACCGCCTTACCGTACAGTTCGGGATCGGGGAGAGACATTCCTCCAGACCTTTTGGGACGGGATAGTGTATCATATGATATTCTGGGTTTATTTCCGTGCCAGAGAAACTTTCGGAACAGTTTCCTAAGGGATGCATAATATGTTTTGGGTATATGTATAGGCAGGACCTGCTGTAAATAAGTGAGACGTGGGAGGACTAGGGACATCAGGAGGTTCTTCCTACCAAACCAAGATAGTATGTGGGTATTTAAACTGTCTAGGCTTGAGGAAATGGATTGCAGAAGAGGTAAGTAATTTAGAGAGAAGAGGTCGGATGTGTTGGGGCTTATCTTAATTCCTAAGTAAGTAAGGTACGGTGATGACCAATCAAAGGCTGAGTTGACTTTCAATCGAGTCTGTACTTTTTGGGGAATGCTAAAGCATATGATAAGCGATTTTTGTTTATTAATTTTAAAATTAGAGAGAGCGCTATAGTTATCTAAGTGGTGTTGGATAACTGGTAGAGATATTTCTGGGTTAGTAGTCATTATCATGATGTCGTCTGCAAAGGCGGCAAGTTTATGTTCCCGCCCTCCCAGGGTTATTCCTCTTATGTGTGAGTCTGCTCTCAAGTGAATCAAGAGAGGTTCAAGGGCTAATACAAAGAGTAAGGGAGACAAGGGGCAACCTTGGCGGGTACCGTTTCTTATGTCAAAGGGATCTGATAGGTCTCCATTAACAAGAATCGATGCCAAAGCCTGGTGGTACATGGCAAAGGTGGCTTGTACAAAGGGACCAGGTAAACCAAACCCCCTCAGAACTGATTTCAGGTAGGGCCAGCTAATTCTATCAAATGCTTTTTCCGCATCTGTGCTAAGTAAAAGTAATGGTTTGGAACGGAGTGCAGCATAAAGGCCAGGGGCCTTCTTAAGGTGGTCGTCCCTAGGTGAGTGTTGGGCTTACCGCGACTTATGCATTGACAGCACAGGCTGCAGATGGCAACACTATTATCAGCAGCTGACACGTTAAAAAAAATCCCTCACTGCAGAGCCATGACATCCTGGGAGCGCAAGATGTGACCAGGTGTATAGCTTGCTCCAGATATATTTCACAGTCTGCTTTTTGCCTTCTGTGCACTGTGAGTTCTGCCTGCTTCTCCTCCTTCTCCTCCCTATCTGCTGCTCTGTCTCTCCCTCTGAACTCCACTCCTCTTCCTCTCTTGTGGACACCCATGTGACGTCCATCAAAACATCATCATCACCTTCACCACCACTGACATTAGAGATTTCGGAGTAGGACGCAACAGCGGGGACCACCCTCCTTGGGCTAATCTGGGTACTGTCGCCAAACTGTTGGCTTGCGGCCGTTGCTACCTCATCTTCCACATCTGATGGCAAGAATGGCTGCGCACCGATAAGGTCTGGTAATGGATGGGAAAATAATTCCTCTGACTCGAGTGGAGGAGTTATGGTGGTGGTGTCTTTGAGGGTCCACGCAGCAGAGAGTGAGGAGGGTGCAGATACAGACAATGAGGAGGGTGCATAAGCGGAAGGCTGAGTGAACCACTCAACCAACTCTGGTGCGTCCTTTGAAGTAATCGCACGCACATTCTCCAGCTTCCCACTTAGGCTCCAACCTGGTGCACTTGCCCAACCCCTACCACCCCTTCGGAACGGCCTGCCTCTTCCTCTGCTTGTCATTTTCAAAATGACCCTGTGCCAAAGTCCCTAGTGAAGAGCAGTATTTGTGGGAGCAGGTATATCGCAGGCCTCAATCAATATTTGGTGGAAGCCGGTATATCGCACCCCGCAATCTGTATTTCGTGGGAGCAGGCATATAGAACCCCTTAATCAGTATTTTGTAGAAGCAGGTATATCAAACCCCTTAATCAGTATTTTGTGGAAGCACGTAAACGCACCCCTCAATCAGTTTTTGTTTGGGGCCACAGGTATATCACACCCATTGCAAATACATTTAGTTGTTCCAATAACGCTTGTCTCACTATATACCTGCACAATACATATGCACTATAATATACTTTCTATGTTAGAAAGTATATTATAAGTATATTTCACCCCTCAGTATATAACACCTATCAATAGCACACCTATACCAGTCCTTAAAAGGACTTTTGTGCCCCTATTAGCTAGCGTTTGGTGTCCCTAACAGTCTGTCCCTGCTCCACAAAGCAACCTCTCCCTACACTGGCAAAACACAGAATGTAAAATGGCTGTCAGATCTGTTATAGGGTGGGGGTGTGTCCTTGTGCTGAAACGTCTCAATTGGCTGTTCTGTCCCACCTGATGGATGTGTCATGGGTCAAAGTTTGGCGCAATGCAAAAGAATATGGCGAATGCGAACATTCCCATATGTTTGCATGTTCGGCAAATCGTAAACGTTCAAAATACGCCACAAAAGGACCGCCGGGCGAACAGCAAGGCTATCTCTAATTATAAAGGTAATTCAGCCGCAGTCTGGAATCTGCATAGACAGATAATAAAAGATCTCTACATGCCCATAATTCTGCCAAACTGAATGTACGATAATATTTAAGGATTGTCTGAAGTACTGTATATTCCTGCGTATAAGACTACTTTTTAACACATGAAAATCTTCTCAAAAGTCGGGGGTCGTCTTATACGCCGGGTATGGCGGGCGCTGTAGTGCCGGGACGCCCGAATTATCAACAGAGAGAACCCGGGCTATTGCCTTGTATCCCCAGCAGCTGAGAGCTGCGATGTAACCCACGGCATATGCCCCCCCCGCGCTGTACCTTGTATACCGCCCCCTGCTCTGTACCTTGTATGCCTCCCCTCTGCTCTGTACCTTGTATGCTCCTTGTACCGCCATCCTCCCGGCCGCTCGCATCTCGCTCCTACGCATGTGCGAGATTTCATGCGGCGAGCGTGGATACAAGGGATCCTCACGGCCGCTCGCATCTCGCTCCTGCGCATGTGCGAGATCTCCGTGCGGCGTATCTAAGTGCGGCGCTGATGTGCATATGTGAATCTGAATATGAAGAATAACATAACAAAAACATGTTCAGGGTATAGGTGGCACATGTTTAGGGTCTGGGAGGCAGGGAGGGAGGACAAGGAAGGTGTTGGGATGCAGGGATGGTGGTGATACCATGGGATGGCGGTGGTACCTAGGGATGGCAGTGGTATCTAGGGATGGTGGTGGGATTCAGGGATGGCAGAGGTACCCAGGGATGGTGGTGGGATGCAGTAATGTACTGCTGTGTGTTGAAAAAGGGGTAGTCTTATACGGCGAGTATATACCAAACTCTATATTTTCAGTGTAAAAGTTGGGGGTCCTCTTATACGCCGGCATATACGGTACAAGGTTTCTTGGTTAGGATAGTAGTATAATTATAGACTGATACCACAATAACTCCAACAGGTTTCAAGGTTGTTAAAATTTGCATACATTGTAGCACCATCAAACACTTGGTAGTAACTCCAGTGGGTATAGACAGATAGATTTTTCTTTGCATTAACTTTGATAAATGTCCCCCAATATTCGCCCAAAACTGGCATACATGATTCCTTTCACATTTGTTATCCCGGTTTAGACACTTTTATGACTCATCCAAGAAGGTTGAGGCTTAAAGGGAGTCTGTCATCAGCATTTCACTTTTTTAACCCTTCCCATAGCTCCCTAGCATGCTTACAGTTAATAAAAACGTTACCTCTGGCATCAATCCTGGACTTATAAAACCATCAAAAACGATCTTTATAACATATGCAAATGAGGCCTCCAAGTGCCCAGGGGCGGCGTTACCCTCGTAGGTGCCCTGCTAGCTCAGCCTTTTCATTGCTTCCCCCCGCCCCTTCCTACCCTCCGCCCGCCCATCCTTTCCCTCTGACCGCCTATCTACCAACTTGTTATTCCGCCGAGATCCCGCGCCTGAGCACTCATTCCTTTGGCCGGCGCATGCGCACTGCGATGCCCATTCCTTGTATGGCATCACAGTAACTATTGCGCATGCGCCGGCTAACGACGCGAAAACACAACAAAGGAGGCTGTCCATCGGCGCATGCGCATTAATTACTGTGATACCGTACAAGGAATGGGCATCGCAGTGCGCATGCGCCGTCCAACGGACTGAGTGCGCAGGTGCGGGATCTCGGCGGAATAACAAGTTGGTAGAACGTTTTTGATGGTTTTATAAGTCCAGGATTGATGCCAGAGGTAACGTTTTTATTAAGCATGCTGTAAGCATGCTAGGGAGCTATGGGAAGGGTTAAAAAAGTGAAATGCTGATGACAGACTCCCTTTAATAAAAAAAAATGAGGATTCATGGAAAATTGCTGTGGCTTTAATGCGGTCCCATTCCCCCAAAAAGTGTGCCACTATTATGGAGCATTTTTTTGTAAACTAAGCCAACAAATAGGTGGTGTAAACTTAGACTAAACTGTCTATTGATGACTTGTGTGAGAACAGTGTTTGAACTGACAGTTTGATGAGAAGGGGTTTCTTTCGGGGGTGGGGGACCTCATGCATAGCTGTGTTGGTGGTGGTGGTAATAGTCAGGGCCTGGTGACAAGTGGGGGACGGCAGTGGCAGGGCAGCAGGAGTGGAGATGAGAACTTCCATTGTGGAAGCGCTAATGTCTATATTCATCTGTATCGCCGTCCTCATTTTATACTCGGACACATAATGGGGGCACTATGGGGAAGGGGGAGAGGAGCACTATGGGGGCACTAGGAAGGGGTATTTTATATTGGCAAATTATGGTGGACGCTATGAAGTCATCTACTTGGGCACTATATAAGGTCATTTTATACTGGTACATTATGGGGGCACTATGAGAAAGATGGGAGAGGAGCACTATAGTGGCATGTACTGGGGGCATTATATAGAGTTATTTTATAATGGCATATTAATGGGGGCACTATGGGGAAGGGGAGAGAGGAGCACTATTGGGGAATTGACTTGAGGGAATTACATAGGGATACTTTATACTTGCACACATTATGGGGGCACTATGGGAACATCATCTGAACTGGGGCCATTAAAAGGGGATATTTTTGTACTGACACACAAAACAGAGGCATTTTTATACTAGTGCACATTATTCAGGGACATTTTTTGCAGCGGCTCACATTATAAGGGGGCATTATTTGTACTGATGCTCATTTTAAGGGCAATTTTTCTACTGTCACATTATAAGGAGAATTATTGCTCTCGGGGGGAGGGGGGATTATTGTAGGTTTTATTACTACTGGGGGACTATGGGGAACATGATTACTATGAGAGCATTATTGCATTATTACTTCTGGGGCATAGTGGGGAGATTAGTAGTCTTGGGGGCACTATTACTACCAAGTTCGCTCTCGCAGAGAATTATTAGTTGGTACTTTGGGGAACACTATTACTGTGGGGGCACCCTGGCACAGTATCATATAAGCTTAGCACAGTTATGTTTGGGGGGCATAATGTTTACACTATTAGTGTCAGGGACACCATTTGCTGGGCGCAGTTATTTTAGGACACTGCGTTCCAATAATTATTGAAGGGCACTATCTGCATGTAATAGTATTATCAGAAGGACTGTTTATGCAGTATTATATTGGGGAGCACAGTGGGCACAGTATTGGAGTGGCAGGATGAGTTGTTCAGAAGATGGGAGGATGATGAAAAAGTATCAAGCTAAGATGTTTTTTTGTCAAACTGCAGAGACGAGAGATGGGTGAAAAATTATCATGGCAGTCTGGTATGAATGGAAAAGATGAGGATAATAAGATGAAGATAATACATATACATCAAAGGAGACGTCACTGGATGAAAGAGGTATGGAATGCTGTATTACCCTGTATGCTTTGTAGTGATATATGTAATGTTAGGAGGGAATGGGTTAGGTTGAGAATTTGGTATGGGGGGGGGGGGGGGGGGGTGCTGTTTCAATTTTTGACTTAGGTAGCTGAAAGGCAAGGTGAACCCCTGGTAATAGTGGCACTTGTAGCCATGGTGGTGGCAGTAGGGGCAGTGGTAGCGATAGTGGCACTAAAGATCCCACAATGACATATCACAGTCTAATAAAAGTGTCAGGGAGGATGAGCATGTATTACTGGCAAAAAAAGTATTATTTGCCATTCAGCGGTGCAGTTATATGTTCTAAAACCTTTTTTGGCATGTATTAGTGGAAATAGGGCTTATTAGCCGTTGTGTGGTGAAGTGAGAAAATTACAGCCCTTTTTGGCGTGTATTAATGGCAAAAAAAAGGATTATTTGCCGTTTAGCGGTGAAGTTATGGTTATGCTTGTCTATATGCTCCTGATGAAGGGGACCTATCTGTCATCCCCGAAATGCGTCGAGCTTTTACTTTAATATAAGAATTGAAAAAAATTAAAAAAAGCATCCTTGATTAGGAAGTCCTCCAGTTCATCTCCATCACGAGGACGGGGTGTGCATCCATCTTACAGGCGACCTCGGCAGGGGAGGTTAGGAGGACAGGTGTCTTGAGTTTATCCTGTTCACTCTCCTCCCCGATGAAGTAAGTCCCTTGACTCAATTAGTAATATCACCTTCCCTTTTTTAACATTTGTGATGTTTTATGTGTGTATTTTTTGTACTTGACCGTTTGCCTATCCGCCACCTGAGCCTATCTACACCTGCATCATCCCTTTACACACACCCTTCCTGTAACCAGTTACCTGTTCTTGGCGCCTCACTATACCATTGTCTGTCTATTGTGCATTCGGTACACTTGATTAGTGTCCTTGTGTTTCGCCTTTTCCAAGTGGGTAGCTGCCTTCCATTGTAACGGGTTACCACGACCTGGTGTCTGTTTTTTGATATCTACAGATGTACCATGGTTAGCACTCCCGCTGTTAACTCAAATTTCTTAACTCATTTCATTATCTTGAGACAAAAGCCATTGAAAAGCAATTGAAGGTGTTTGCTTAGATTAGATAACCAAACTCTGAAATCTCAGAAAAAAGGAGTGCTAACCATGTGACATCTGTAGTTTTCCTCTGGCGCTTAACCCTGTCCCCTCCCTTCTCCCCTCCCTATAACATTTTTCCCACTCATATACTCCATTTTTTTCTTCTATTTTCACTTATAACCTAAGCAGAGCAGGGGTTTATTCATGGTAAAAATGGTAAAATGTCACCCAAGAATGTAACAGATGCTTTTGCACCCTGCTCCCTCTTTTGCTGTGCTAGTGCCTCTGTGCGACCACCGCCTCTTCCTCCAAACTAGACAGGTCACTTGCATGACCTTGATTCCATGTGTACCTCATCATCCTCCACATCATCTTCCACCCACTCTTTACCCATGCCCTTCTTGTCGGTCTTCAGACTGCAGAAAGCCGCAGCAGTTGGCACCTGTGTTTCGTCATCATTAGAGAGGTGCTACGATGGTCTTCCCATGTCCTCATCCTGAAACATAAGTGGTTGGGCATCATGGCACTCAATCTCTTCCACTTCAGGTGCAGGGCAATGTGGATGGCCCACGGAAACCCTCCATCAGAGTCATTAAAAAGCATAAGAGACTGCTGCATGACTTGGGGCTCAGACTGTTTGCCTGATTTGCAAGGGGGTGAGTTGAAAGACAGATGGCCATGGGCTGTAGGTGCCAACTCTGATCTTTCAGCAGGGGACTGGGTGGGAGACAATGTGAAGGAACTGGAGGCACTGTAAGCCACCCAATCTACTATGGTCTGTACTTGTTCTGGCCTCACCATTCGTACTGTCCTAAATGCAGTGTAGGCCGCAAATGTGCTTTCTAGTGCAAAAGATCAGCATTTGTCACCCAACAATGTAAGAGGAATTAGTGAAATGTATTTCCCTGTCCACTATGTAGAGCAGGGGTATATAACAGCCAAAAATTTGTGATTTCACCCGACAATGTAACAGACAAATTAGTGAAATGTATTTCCCTGTCCACTAGGTAAAGCAGGGACATATCATAGCCACAAATTGGTGAATTTCACCTGACAATGTAACAGACAAATTAGTGAAATGTATTTCCTTGTCCACTAGGTAGAGCAGCGGTATATCACAGCCAAAAATTGGTGAATTTCACCCAACAATGTAACAAACTAATTATTGAAATGTATTTCCCTGTCCACTAGGTAGAGCAGGGGTATATCACAGCCAAAAATTTG
Organism: Bufo bufo; assembly: GCF_905171765.1. NCBI lineage: Eukaryota > Metazoa > Chordata > Amphibia > Anura > Bufonidae > Bufo > Bufo bufo. Next base: position 658,880,251 of record NC_053389.1, read on the forward strand.
TGAATTTCACCCGACAATGTAACAGACAGTTTATTGAAATGTATTTCCCTGTGCACTAGGAAGAGCAGGGGAATATCACAGCCAAAAATTGGTGAATGTCACCCGAAAATTTAACAGACAAATTAGTGAAGTGTATTTCCCTGTCCACTATGTAGAGCAGGGGTATATCACAGCCCAAAATTTGGGATATGTCACCAAACAATGTATCAGACAAATTAGTGAAATGACTTAAAATAACATAAAATACTTAAGAATAAAAAATAATAATCTTGATCTAGGAGGTTTTTTGGTTTAAACACTAGTTTTTTGGTTTAAATATTATTTTTTTGTTTAAATTAGGGTACACCCCAAAACAATGAGAAATAAAAAAAATACAACAATGAGAAAGTGCGCTGGAGTATAACAATGGCTGGTTAAGGACGGTATACATGTCTATTTTGCACTAGGTACGGACAAGTCCTGTGGGATCCATGCCTGGTTCATTTTAATGAATGTGAGCTTGTCCACATTGGCTGTGGACAGGCGGCTGCTCTTGTCTGTAATAACGCCCCCTGCCGTGCTAAACACACGTTCAGACAATTCACTGGCTGCAGGGCAGGCCAGCACCTCCAAGGCGTAAAGGGCAAGCTCAGGCCATATGCCCAATTTGGAGACCCAGAAGTTGAAGGGGGCAGACCCATCATTCAGTAGGTGTAGGTAATTTCACACATACTGCTCCACCAGGTTGCTGAAATGCTGCCTCCTATTAAAATGTTCCATATCAGCTGGTGGTGCTGGTTGTTGTGGTGTGCTGACAAAGCATTTTTTCCACATTTTGGCCATGCTAACCCTGCCTTCTGAGGTGCTGACGGTGCCCCAGCTGCGTTGGTGACCTCTTCCTCCTCCTCTGCCTTTGCCTTGTGCTTCCACTGTGCTCCCACTGTCAGGTGGGAATGCCATCAGCAGCGCGTTTAGCAGCATGCGCTTGTACTCACGCATCTTACGATCGCGCTCCAGTGACGGAATTAAGGACGGTACATTGTCCTTGTAATGGGGATCCAACAGCGTGGCCACCCAGTAATCACCACAAGTTAGAATGTGGCCAACTCGGCGGTTGTTGCGGAGACACTGCAGCATGTAATCGCTCATGTGTGCCAGGCTGCCCAGAGGCAACGACAAGCTGTCCTCTGTGGGAGGTGTATCATCTGTGTCCTCTGTATTCCCCCAGCCACGCACCAGTGATGGCCATTAGTCGGTTTGGGTGCAACCCTGCTGTGAACACAGTTCCTCCTCCTCCATTTCCTCCTTATCCTCGTCATCCTCCAGAACTGTGCCCTGGCTGGACAATTGTGTATCTGCCGTATGTTGGTTCAGGAACCCACCCTCGGAGCCACTTGTGAATGACTGGCCTGAAACCCTTTTAAATGATCCCTCTTCCTCCTCCTCCTGTGCCACATCCTCTTCCATCATCGCCCGAAGCGTTTTTTTAAGGAGGCATAGAAGTGGTATAGTAATGCTGAGAACTGCGTCATTGGCACTGGCCATGTTGGTGGAGTACTCGAAACAGCGCAACAAGGCACACAGGTCTCGCATGGAGGCCCAGTCATTGGTGGTGAAGTGGTGCTGTTCCGCAGAGCGACTCACCCGTGCGTGCTGCAGCTGAAACTCCACTATCGCCTGCTGCTGCTCGCACAGTCTGGCAAGCATGTGCAAGGTGGAGTTCCACCTTGTGGGCACGTCGCATATGAGGCGGTGAGCGGGAAGGCCGAAGTTGCACTGCAGCGCTGACTGGCGAGCAGCAGCAGGGTGAGAATGCCGAAAGCGCACACAGACATCCCACACTTTCTGCAGCAGCTCTGACATATCGGGGGAATTTTTAAGAAACCTTTTGCACTACCCAAATTCAGCACATGCGCCAGGCAAGGGATGTGCGTCAAACCGGCTAGGCCCAGAGCTGCTACGAGATTTCGCCCATTATTGCACACCACCAGGTCGGGTTTGAGGCTCGCTGGCACCAACCACTCATCGGTCTGTTGTCCCATGCCCGTCCACAGCTCCTGCGCAGTGTGGGGTTTGTCCCCCAAACAGATACATTGTAAACGTATAAAATATAAGAAAAAGAACGGGATTGCACATCCTCAATACTATGCTTTTATCTAAACTGCTTCTTAGCGAAATTAACATCACTTCTCAGTGCAATATGTTGTGTACCTGCCCCTATGCTGCATGTAGTACATAAGGCATTAGTATACAATTTGATCAAAAAGCATAGGCCCACTCACCGCGACAAGGTTGCCTCCTTGAATGGGACCCTAAACTGCCAGCAGGCAGCAGGATCCAGAAGCCAAACAGCAGATACGTTTTAAAACTGCCTGCTGTCGTTTACCCATAGCTGTGCTGAAGTTGGTGGTGAAGGTGTAGCTGGCACAGATCGAACACATCCTCTCCCCGCAACAGGAGCTCCACCAACACCAGCAGCACCACAATCGGGGCCACTTCCCTTATTTGACACTCTCCTCATTTTGTGTGTTCACCAACCAAACTAACAGATGGTTTATGTCAGGCGACAATGTAACCACCAATAGTCAACAATTAAGTTCACTGACAGTAAGACAGTACCGGAGTCATAATGAGCAAGAATTTATTGAGGTCACACAGCACTGTGACAGGCGAATTTTATGCAATTACTTCACGGTCACAAAATTTTTTAATTTGTCAACCAACAATGTAACTACAGTATTGACTGGTTGTATTGGACTGTCAGAAATGCAGGAAAGGCCCCAAATGTAGGGAATTGCACAAAATAGGCTTTTATTTTAAAACCAGAATAGAACAGCGGTATTTAAAGCTTGTATTGGACTGTCATAAATGCACAAAAGGCCCCAAATGTAGGGTCTTGTACAAAATGGCAGTTTTTTAAAACCAGAATATAACAGCAGTATTTAACGTTTGTATTGGATTGTCATAAATGCAGCAAAGACCCCAAATGTAGGGTCTTGCACAAAATGGGTGTTTTTTTAAAACCAGAATATAACAGCGGTATTTAACGCTTTTATTAGACTGTCACAAATGCAGCAAAGGCGCCAAATGTAGTGTCTTGTACAAAATGGGTGTTTATTTTTAAACCAGAATTTAACAGCGGTATTTAACGCTTGTATTGGACTGTCACAAATGCAGCAAAGGCCCCAAATGTAGTTTCTAGGACAAAATAGGCGTTTTTTTTAAAAACCAGAATATAACTGCAGTATTTAACACTTGTATTGGACTGTCATAAATGCAGCAAAGGCCCCAAATGTGGGGTCTTGCACAAAATTGGTGCTTTTTTAAAACCAGAATATAACAGTGGTATTTAACGCTTGTATTGGACTGTCACAAATTCAGCAAAGGCGCCAAATGTAGTATCTAGGTCAAAATGTGTGTTTTAAAAAAAAAAAACTGAATATAACTGCAGTATTTAACGCTTGTATTGGACTGTCACAAATGCATCAAAGGCCCTAAATGTAGCATTTAGGACAGAATGGGTCTTTTTTTCAAAACTGGAATATAACTGCAGCATTTAACTCTTTGATTGGACTGTCAGAAATGCAGCAAAGGCCCCAAATGTAGTGTCTTGCACAAAATGTGTGTTTTTTTAAAACGAGAATAAAACAGCTGTATTTAACACTTGTATTGGACTGTCGCAAATGCAGCAAAGGCCTCAAATGCGGGGTCTTGCACAAAATGGGTGTATTTTTTACACCAGAATATAACTGCAGTATTTTACGCTTGTATTAGACTATCACAAATGCAGCAAAGGCCACAAATGTAGTGTCTTGCACAAAATGGGTGTTTTATTTAAAGAAGACCTTTCACTACAATAAAAAATCTAAACTAAGAATACAGACATGGAGAGCGGCGCCCAGCGATCTCCCTGCACTTACTATTATCCCTGGGTGCCGCTCCGTTCTCCCGGTATAGGCTCCGGTATCTTCATATGTTCAGCTCAACTGGGTGGAGCCTGCCGGCGTCTCCTTCTCCCAGGCTGTAGCGCTGGCCAATCGCAGCGCTCAGCTCATAGCCTGAGAGTTTTTTTTTCCCTCTCAGGCTATGAGCTGAGCGCTGCGATTGGCCAGCACTCCAGCTTGGGAGAAGGAGACGCCGGCAGGCTCCACCCAGTTGAGCCGATCATATGAAGATACCGGAGCCTATACCGGGAGAACGGAGCGGCGCCCAGGCATAATAGTAAGTGCAGGGAGATCCCTGGGCGCCGCTCTCCATGTCTGTATGCTTAGTTTTGATTTTTTTATTGTAGTGAAAGGTCCTCTTTAAGCCAGAATATAACAGTGGTATTTGAGGCTTATATTGGACTGTCACAAATGCAGCAAAGGCCCCAAATGTAGTGTCTTTCACAAAATGGGTGTTTTTTTAAAACCAGAATATAATTGCAGTATTTAAAGCTTGTATTATACTGTCACAAATGCAGCAAAGGCCCCAAATGTAGTATCTAGGACAAATCTGGGGTCTTGCATAAAATGGGTGTTTTTTAAAAACCAGAATATAACAGCGGTATTTAACGCTTGTATTGGACTGTCACAAATGCAGCAAAAGCCACAAATGTAGGGTCTTTCACAAAATGTGTGTTTTTTATTTTAAACCAGAATATAACAGCGGTATTTAATGCTCGTATTGGACTGTCACAAATGCAGCAAAGCCCCAAATGTAGTGTCTTGCACAAAATGGGTGTTTTTTTTAAAGCCAGAAAATATCAGAGGTATTTAACGCTTGTATTGGACAGTCACAAATGCAGCAAAGGCCCAAAATGTTGTTTTTAGGTCAAAATGGGCGTTTTTTTAAACCAGAATATATCTGCAGTATTTAAAGCTTGTATTATACTGTCACAAGTGCAGCAAAGGCCCTAATTGTAGTATCTAGGACAAAATGGGTGATTTTTTAAAACCAGAATATAAGTGCAGTATTTACATTTGTATTGGACTTTCATAAATGCAGAAAGGCCCCAAATGTGGGGTCTTGCACAAAATGGGTATTTTTTAAAAACCAGAAAATAACAGCCTTTTGCACAAATGTGTGGGGTTTTTTTTAAGCCAGAAAATATCAGAGGTAATGGGGGGCGGGGCTAGCACCGGAGCAGGACAGTCATGTGAAGTGCTGCTCTCCTACTGATTTAACCCTCTAAGCTTGTTTAAACAGTTCTACTGGACATCAAAATGGTCAAGATAGGTGGCCAAAAGCCCTCTGACCAAGTGAGTCACGCCCGTTCCTCCAGCCAGCCCGGAGACATGGATCGTTTCATTAAAAAAGCAGCTGCTATCGCTATGAGCAAGGAACCTAAGATGGCGCCCTGTACTCCACGAGGCAGTAACTCCAGACCAGCTAGGGAGACGGCCAACACAGAAGGGGTAAGAAGCGACTCCCCTGACTCTGACAGTCTCCCCATCTCCCGTTCTTACCTCAAAGAGGCACTGGCAGACGCCCTGGGACCCCTCACCCTGGACCTCTCTTCTATTAAAGAGGACGTCCGTCACATAGGCAGACGAGTGGAAACCCTGGAAGAGAATTAAGCGGCCATTATAACACATCAGTCGGAGGCTGCTAACAGCTTATCTGAATGCCAGAAACACCTTAACTCCTTATACTCTGCAATCTAGGAGCAAGAAAACAGAGGCAGAAGGAATAATCTGTGTTTCCGAGGAATACCTGAGACTGTCTCCCCAGTAGATGTTCCGCAAGCGGTTATTCAGATTTGCCTTAAAATCCTGGGGCCTGATTCAGTTCATGAAGTGATCATAGAAAGGGCGCATAGAGCCCTTCGCCCTAAACCACAGCCCTCAGAACCCCCTCGGGACGTTATTTGCAAATTTCTGCATTTTCCGGTCAAAGAGGCCATAATGTCTGGGGCCAGACAAGCGGAACCACTGAGATGGGAAAATAATACTTTCGCCGTCTTTCAAGATCTGGCACATTCTACCTTGAAGAAGCGCAGATCCCTGAAACCCCTAACGGAATGGCTTCGTCAACATAACATCGCTTACCACTGTTCCTTCCCGTTTGGTCTGTCGTTTCTTCATGACAGCCGTCGCACCACCATCTCCTCCTATAGCGATTTGGAGAAAGCGTACGCTCACTTAAAAATCCCTCCTCTGGACATAGAGAACTGGGAGATAGTCCAGAATTTAACATCTCTGACATCTCTACCTGCAATATCCCCCTGGAAGACCTTGCGCACTCCAAGATCGCAGAAGAACAAGAGAGGCTACCTGGCGACAACGCCAAAGAGACTTTCACTGCCAGAAAAGTGAAAGCCCTTAATATCCCAGGTCTCTGACCTTTTCTACCCAGTAGTATTAGCCCTTGAGGGTTTCTTCTACCTACCTACAGTCTTGTGAAAAAATTAGGACACCCTTTGAAAGCATGTGGTTTTTTGTAACGTTTTTAATAAATGGTTATTTCATCTCCGTTTCAACAATACAGAGAGATTAAAGTAATCCGACTAAACAAAGAAAACTGAAGAAAAGTCTTTTCAAGATCTTCTGTAAATGTCATTCTACAAAAATGCCTATTCTAACTGAGGAAAAAGATAGGACACCCTTGCCCCTAATAGCGAGTGTTACCTCCTTTGGCTGAAATAACTGCAGTGAGACGGTTCTTGTAGCCATCTACCAGTCTTCGACATCGGTCTGAGGAAATTTTACCCCACTCCTCAATGCAGAACTTTTTCAGCTGTGAGATGTTTGAGGGGTTTCTTGCACGTACAGCCCTTTTCAAGTCACCCCACAGCATCTCAATGGGATTCAAATCTGGACTTTGACTTGGCCATTCCAGGACTCTCCATTTCTTCTTTTTCAGCCAATCTTTGGTTGATTTACTAGTATGTTTTGGGTCATTGTCATGTTGCATGGTCCAGTTCCGCTTCAGCTTTAATTTTCTAACTGATGGTCTCACATGTTCTTCAAGCACCTTCTGATACACAGTAGAATTCATCGTGGATTCTATGATGGTGAGCTGACCAGGTCCTGCTGCAGCAAAGCAGCCCCAAACCATGACACTTCCACCTCCATGCTTCACAGTTGGTATGAGGTTCTTTTCTTGGAATGCTGTGTTTGGTTTACGCCAAACATGTCCTCTGCTGTTGTGTCCAAATAATTCAATTTTGGACTCATCTGTCCAAAGAACATTATTCCAGAAGTCCTGGTCTTTGTCAACTTTATCGCTGGCAAATGTCAGTCTGGCCTCGATGTTTCTCTTGGAAAGCAAAGGTTTCCTCCTTGCACACCTCCCATGCAAGTTAAACTTGTACAGTCTCTTTCTGATTGTAGAGGCATGTACTTCTACATCAACAGTAGCCAGAGCCTGCTGTAGTTCTCGAGATGACACTTTAGGGTTTTTGGATACCTCTTTTAGCATCTTGCGGTCTGCTCTTGGGGTGAACTTGCTGGGGCGACCAGTCCTGGGCATGTTGGCAGTTGTTTTGAAAGCCCTCCACTTGTAGACTATCTTCCGGACAGTGGAATGGCTGATTTCAAAATCTTTTGATATCTTTTTAAATCCCTTCCCAGACTCATAGGCTGCTACAATCTTTTTTCTGAAGTCCTCTGACAGCTCTTTTGCTCTCACCATGGTGCTCACTCTCACTTCAACAGTCAGGAGCACACCAAACTAAATGTCTGAGGTTTAAATAGGGCAAGCCTCATTCAACATGCAGAGTAACGATCTACTAATTATGTGCACCTGGTGTGATATACCTGTGTGAGATCTGAGCCAATTTAAGAGGGAATACATGTGAGGGTGTCCTATCTTTTTCCTCAGTTAGAATAGGCATTTTTGTAGAATGACATTTACAGAAGATCTTGAAAAGACTTTTCTTCAGTTTTCTTTGTTTAGTTGGATTACTTTAATCTCTCTGTATTGTTGAAACGGAGATGAAATAACCATTTATTAAAAATGTTACAAAAAACCACATGCTTTCAAAGGGTGTCCTAATTTTTTCACATGACTGTATATGACGTTCTGTCTATGTATTCCTATATTACTGTTACCAGAAGTAAGATTTCTGTTATGCAAGCTCTCTCACATCCTCTCACTAAACAGATACTCCATCTGGTGGTCATATATACCCTGGCTCTCTTCCCGACAAGCAGCGCCCTTTCTGGGAAAACCAGGTTAGCCTCTTTCCATACCCCCCCTTCCACATACTTTATAAGTTAATGGCGGATGTTCACCTGGTTTCCTACAATGTTAAAGGGTTAAGATCACCCTCCAAAAGATGTACAATTTTTTCTTTGCTGAAGAAATAAAATAGCTCTGTGATTTTCCTACAGGAAACTCACTTTAAACATGGTCACTATCCCAATCTCTCTTAGGCCAAATTTCCTAAATGGTACCATTGTGGAGCTGGGGGCTCTGCTTCAAGGGGTGTGAGTATAGGTTTTGCAAAGACTTCCCTTTTACCTTTCATACACAGATTCAAGACCCGGATGGTAGATACCTCATTCTGAAGGGATTAATAGGCCAACAACACGTCTATGCCCCCAACTCCGGTCAGATAGACTGGTTCCTTTCCCTCTTAAACCTGATAGAGGAGCATAAAGAGGGCTCCCTAATCCTAGCGGGGGATTTTAGCCTAACTCTCAACCCATTTTTGGATTCCTCCTCAAAAAAGTCCTCAATCTCCACTAAGGGTCTTAAAACCTTACAGATTAAATTATTTAACTTAAGAGTAGTAGATGTTTGGAGATGTTTACACCCGAATGATATTGATTTTTCTTACTACTCTCCGGCCAATAACACATATACTAGAATTGATTATGTTTTTATCCCTAAAGAACAATTACAGCTATGTAAAATGTCTAAGATTGGAAACATTACGTTATCCGACCATGCCCCAATAATATGCGAATTACACTTACTTGCGGATCCCCCTAGAACCCCAAATTGGCGCTTCACGAATCCTTAATAAGCAACACCGCACATAAGGCCCAGATTGCCTCCTACCTTGAGGAATACTTTTCTCTCAACAACACCCCAGATATTTCCCCTCAAACGTTATGGGACGCCCATAAACCTTATATTAGGGGTAAACTCATCAGTCTTTGCTCTTTCCTTAAAAAAGAATCGGAGAAAAAATTAAACCATCTCCTGTCACAGATCCACTCACTTGAAAAAGCACATAAACAATCCCACCTTGCTCTGCACCTGTCGGAACGCCTGTCCCTTAGATCAGAGCTCAAAAACCTCTTAAATGAGCGTTCAGCCAAGTTCTCAACAGAAGTTTTACGCCCATGGCAATAAGGCTTCTAAGTATATGATCCGAAGGATAAAACAGAGGAGGGAGTCCCAATATGTCCAAAGCATTAAATCCTCACAAGGTACCTACCTGTATAAATCGGAGGAGATTGCTGAGCAATTTAAACTCTTTTATAAGTCGCTATATAATCTTCCCTCCCATGAACTAACATACTCACCTGAGGAAAAAATCCCTCCTGTTAAACACTTCTTAGATACTCTTACTCTTCCAGTCTTAACACCTTCCCAAAAGGACCTCCTCTCCAGACCATTTTCGACCCTAGAGTTAGAATTAGCTATAAAAATGACCCCTAGGGGGAAGTGTCCAGGCCCTGATGGACTCCCGATTCCTTATTATTTCTCCTTTAAGGACATTCTTACCCCCTACCTACTACCAATATATAACTCTTCCTTGGGTGGAACCCCTATTACCACTGATATGACTAGAGCAACTATCATCATAATTCCCAAGGACAGAAAGGACCCCACTTCTTGCTCTAATTATCGCCCCATATCCCTACTCAATGTGGACCTAAAGCTTCTAGCTAAAATGCTCGCCCTTAGCCTAAATAACTTTCTTCCCACCCTAATCCATCCAGACCAGGTGGGCTTTGTCAAGGGACGAGAGGGCAAAGACAACACTACCAAAGTTCTGAACACCCTTTACTACGTTTCCCACAAGCTTCCCCCCCTGATCCTGATTGGCACGGACGCTGAGAAAGCTTTCGATAGAGTGGATTGGTCCTACATTCGATTTACTTTACATAAATTCCAAATTCCGGACTCTTTCATTAACTCAGTCTTCTCGATGTATGCCCAATCCTCAGCGTCCGTGTCGGTCAATGGCATCCTCTCCTCTAACTTCCCCATCAGAAACGGGACCAGACAGGGATGCCCACTTTCCCCTCTTCTTTTCGTCCTTGTTATGGAAACTCTCTTACAAGCCTTGAGACAAGAAGAAAACATTAGAGGTTTACAAGTTGAGGGAATAGAATTCAAACTAGCTGCCTTTGCAGACGATCTTCTAATAATTACGACTAACCCTTCTAAGTCCATGCCCATCATCCTCTCATTATTAAGTCATTTTAGATCCCTATCTAATTTCAAAGTTAACCCTACCAAGTCCCAGGTCCTGCACATGGGACTCTCCCCCACAACTCTCACTTCTCTCAAGGCTTCCTCTCCATTTAATTGGGACACCCAACAATTAACCTATTTAAGTGTAAAGCTAACCCCCCATTTATCTGATCTTTATGCCCTAAATTATAAGCCACTACTATCATCCATTATTGCCCAACTAGACTCATTAAACCTCCCTTTTTTATCTTGGTTTGGGAGAAAAAATCTCCTTATGTCACTGATAATGCCAAGACTCACATATCTAATGCAGACACTCCCAATTGAACTGCCCAACTCATTTTTTAGTCTTTTGAATAAACACATTCAAAAATTTATATGGCAAGGAAAGGCTCCGCTTATCTCCTTCCTTACACTTTTCAAGCCAAAGAAAGCTGGAGGAATAGGGCTACCAGATCCTGAGGTCTACATGAGATCCATTCTTTTATCCAGGATAGTTGACTGGATTAGATCTCCCCCTACCAAAACCTGGATCACTCTGGAAAATTCATTTCTAAACTCGCCTTTAAGGGCTCTTCTATTAGCTGATAAATCCCCTCCAAGTTTGCGCCATATTCCTAACTCTATGATCAGGAAAGCCTTGAAAGCTTGGAGATGGCTTTCAACTAAAGGGCTCCATATCCCTACCTTCCCCCTTACTGCTTATTAGAGATATAGTCTCCCTAGCCCCCAGAGAACTTAGAGAATGCTTCCCCTTCTCCCTATGATCTTCTGACACCCCTATAAGGGAGTTATTAGACCTAGAGGGAACCCTAATCCCTGACCAGAAATTATGTGAGCTCCTTAAAATAAAAAACTGCAATCCCATTCCATTGAGATTCCTTAAAACAGAAATCCTTTCTTCCCTTAGAAACACCTCTCTTCAGGGAGAACTTTCTTGGTTCGAAAAATTACTGAGTACTACCCTTTATCCCTCAAAACCTATCTCTACAATATATACAGGGAGTGCAGAATTATTAGGCAAGTTGTATTTTTGAGGATTCATTTTATTATTGAACAACAACCATGTTCTCAATGAACCCAAAAAACTCATTAATATCAAAGCTGAATATTTTTGGAAGTAGTTTTTAGTTTGTTTTTAGTTTTAGCTATTTTAGGGGGATATCTGTGTGTGCAGGTGACTATTACTGTGCATAATTATTAGGCAACTTAACAAAAAACAAATATATACCCATTTCAATTATTTATTTTTACCAGTGAAACCAATATAACATCTCAACATTCACAAATATACATTTCTGACATTCAAAAACAAAGCAAAAACAAATCAGTGACCAATATAGCCACCTTTCTTTGCAAGGACACTCAAAAGCCTGCCATCCATGGATTCTGTCAGTGTTTTGATCTGTTCACCATCAACATTGCGTGCAGCAGCAACCACAGCCTCCCAGACACTGTTCAGAGAGGTGTACTGTTTTCCCTCCTTGTAAATCTCACATTTGATGATGGACCACAGGTTCTCAATGGGGTTCAGATCAGGTGAACAAGGAGGCCATGTCATTAGATTTTCTTCTTTTATACCCTTTCTTGCCAGCCACGCTGTGGAGTACTTGGACGCGTGTGATGGAGCATTGTCCTGCATGAAAATCATGTTTTTCTTGAAGGACGCAGACTTCTTCCTGTACCACTGCTTGAAGAAGGTGTCTTCCAGAAACTGGCAGTAGGACTGGGAGTTGAGCTTGACTCCATCCTTAACCCGAAAAGGCCCCACAAGCTCATCTTTGATGATACCAGCCCAAACCAGTACTCCACCTCCACCTTGCTGGCGTCTGAGTCGGACTGGAGCTCTCTGCCCTTTACCAATCCAGCCACAGGCCCATCCATCTGGCCCATCAAGACTCACTCTCATTTCATCAGTCCATAAAACCTTAGAAAAATCAGTCTTGAGATATTTCTTGGCCCAGTCTTGACGTTCCAGCTTGTGTGTCTTGTTCAGTGGTGGTCGTCTTTCAGCCTTTCTTACCTTGGCCATGTCTCTGAGTATTGCACACCTTGTGCTTTTGGGCACTCCAGTGATGTTGCAGCTCTGAAATATGGCCAAACTGGTGGCAAGTGGCATCTTGGCAGCTGCACGCTTGACTTTTCTCAGTTCATGGGCAGTTATTTTGCGCCTTGGTTTTTCCACACGCTTCTTGCGACCCTGTTGACTATTTTGAATGAAACGCTTGATTGTTCGATGATCACACTTCAGAAGCTTTGCAATTTTAAGAGTGCTGCATCCCTCTGCAAGATATCTCACTATTTTTGACTTTTCTGAGCCTGTCAAGTCCTTCTTTTGACCCATTTTGCCAAAGGAAAGGAAGTTGCCTAATAATTATGCACACCTGATATAGGGTGTTGATGTCATTAGACCACACCCCTTCTCATTACAGAGATGCACATCACCTAATATGCTTAATTGGTAGTAGGCTTTCGAGCCTATACAGCTTGGAGTAAGACAACATGCATAAAGAGGATGATGTGGTCAAAATACTCATTTGCCTAATAATTCTGCACGCAGTGTAGGAACCTAAAATCTCCAATTTCCGATCCCAAACCAGCCATATAGTAGGATTATGGGAAAGAGACTTACATCGCTCTTTTTTCAAGCTAAGAGATTTCCTCCATGTTGGTTGCTCCGCATAGGATCTCCAGATGCGCTCGAACACAGGAGAATAGCTACAAAATCCTCTCTCGTGGTATAAAACTCCAGACAAAACTTGCCTCTATAACAAAGACTCTTCTGACCTTTGTTGGAGATGTAAAAAATAAAAAGGCTCCTTTTTACACATCTGGTGGTCCTGTGAGGTGGTCAAAGCATGGTGGGAATAAATAGTGAAAACTATCAACAGAATTTGTCAAACTAACATTGCATGTACCCCAGAATTAACTCCTCACCTTGGGGATCCAAAAAACCGCCAAATATAAAGCTTCCCTTTTCTCCCTTATGCTGGGATCCGCTAGATTACTTCTCCCAAAGTTCTGGCTTACCTCAGATATTCCTAGTCTTGAGAGTTGGTATGCTAAGATTGACCAGATATACAGACTTGAAGAAATCTCACATTGGGAGTTAAGAACAAGATCCGCCTTTCTTAATATCTGGAAACCCTGGAAAAAATTCAGATACTACTCTTAATATCCGCAGACAAACTGCACTGCACTCCTATGTATTACAGAATCTTTATTTTGTCTAGATGACCCACCCCATCCCTTCCTTCCCTCCCCATCCCTCTTTCTCCCCTTCCCTCGACTATTATTATGTATCACCACCCTACCTTACGTAGTTCTGTCAATATACTACTTGCCTGCATATTTCTCAATTTGTAATATTGATATAAACACACCCTGCCATGACTATGACTATGTAATACTTGCTATATGTATACCTGTATTGTTAATAGTTTTTTCGTATGTTTTTATGAAAATAAAAATTATCAATAAAAAAAAAAGAATATATCAGAGGTATTTAACGCTTGTATTGGACAGTCACAAATGCAGCAAAGGCCCAAAATGTAGTGTTTTTGCACAAAATGGGTGTTTTTTTAAAAACAGTGTTTAACGCTTGTATTGGACTGTCAGAAATGCAGCAAATGCCCCAAATGTAATTTCTAGGACAAAATGGGCGTTTTTTTTAAACCAGAATATTACTGCAGTATTTAAAGCTTGTATTTTACTGTAACAAATGCAGCAAAGGCCCCAAATGTAGTATTTAGGACAAAATGGGTGTTTTTTTTAAAACCAGAATATAACTGCAGTATTTAAGATTTGTATTGGACTGTCATGAATGCAGCAAAGGCCCCAAATGTAGTGTCTTTCACAAAATGGGTGTTTTTTAAAAACAGAATATAACAGCGGTATTTAACGCTTGTATTGGACTGTCACAAATGCAACAAAGGCCCCAAATGTAGTTTCTAGGACAAAATGGGTGTTTTTTTAAACCAGAATATAACTGCAGTATTTAACACTTGTATTGGACTGTCACAAATGCAGCAAAGGCCCCAAATGTAGTTTCGAGGAAAAAATGGGCGTTTTTTTAAAACCAGTATATAACAGCGGTATTTAACACTTGTATTGGACTGTCATAACTGCAGTATTTAAAGCTTGTATTATACTGTCACAAGTGCAGCAAAGGCCCTAATTGTAGTATCTAGGACAAAATGGGTGTTTTTTTAAAACCAGAATATACGTGCAGTATTTACATTTGTATTGGACTTTCATAAATGCAGAAAGGCCCCAAATGTGGGGTCTTGCACAAAATGGGTGTTTTTTTTAAAGCCAGAAAATATCAGAGGTATTTAACGCTTGTATTGGACAGTCACAAATGCAGCAAAGGCCCAAAATGTAGTTTTTAGGTCAAAATGAGCGTTTTTTTAAACCAGAATATATCTGCAGTATTTAAAGCTTGTATTATACTGTCACAAGTGCAGCAAAGGCCCTAATTGTAGTATCTAGGACAAAATGGGTGTTTTTTTAAAACCAGAATATAACAGCGGTATTTAACACTTGTATTGGACTGTCATAACTGCAGTATTTAAAGCTTGTATTATACTGTCACAAGTGCAGCAAAGGCCCTAATTGTAGTATCTAGGACAAAATGGGTGTTTTTTTTAAAACCAGAATATAACTACAGTATTTAACACTTTTATTGAACTATCAGAAATGCATCAAAGGCCCCAAATGTAGTGTCTTGCACAAAATGGGTGCTTTTTTAAAACCAGAATATAACAGCGTAATTTAACGCTTGTATTGGACTGTCACAAATGCAGCAAAGGCACCAAATATAATGTCTTGCACAAAATGGGTGTTTTTTTTTTAAAACGGAATATAACAGCAGTATATAACGCTTGTATTGGACTGTTAAAAATGCAGCAAAGGCCTAAAATGTAGGGTCTTGCTTTAAAATGGGCGTTTTTTTAAAACCAGAATATGACAGCGGTATTTAAAGCTTGTATTAGACTGTCACAAATGCAGCAAGAGCCCCAAATGTAGTATCTAGGACAAAATGGGTGTTTTTTTTTTTTATATAACTACCGTATTTAAAGCTTGTATTATGCTGTCACAAATGCAGAAAAGTCCCCAAATGTAGAATTTAGGACAAAATGGGTCTTTTTTAAAAACTAGAATAGAACTGCAGCATTTAACTCTTGTACTCTTGTATTGGACTGTCACAAATGCAGCAAAGGCCCCAAATGTAGTGTCTTGCACAAAATTGGTGTTTTTTTTTAAAACAAGAATATAACTGCAGTATTTAACGCTTGTATTGGACTGTCACAAATGCAGCAAAGGCCAGAAATGTAGTGTCTTACACAAAATGGGTGTTTTTTTTAAAACCAGAATATAACAGCGGTATTTAACGCTTGTATTGGACTGTCACAAATGCAGCAAAAGCCCCAAATGTAGTGTCTTGCATAAAATGGGTGTTTTTTTAAAACCAGAAAATATCAGAGGTATTTAACACTTGTATTGGACTGTCACAAATGCAGCAAAGGCCAAAAATGTAGTGTCTTGCACAAAATGGGTGTTTTTTTTTAAAACCAGAATTTAACAGCAGCATTTAACGCTTGTATTGGACTGTCAGAAAAGCAGCAAAGGCCCCAAATGTAGTTTCTAGGACAAAATGGGCGTTTTTTTAAAACCAGTATATAACAGCGGTATTTAACACTTGCATTGGACTGTCATAACTGCAGTATTTAAAGCTTGTATTATACTGTTACAAGTGCAGCAAAGGCCCTAATTGTAGTATCTAGGACAAAATGGGTGTTTTTTTTTAAACCAGAATATAACTGCAGCATTTAAAACTTTTATTGGACTATCAGAAATGCATCAAAGGCCCCAAATTTAGTGTCTTGCACAAAATGGGTGCTTTTTTAAAACCAGAATATAACAGCGTAATTTAACGCTTGTATTGGACTGTCACAAATGCAGCAAAGGCACCAAATATAATGTCTTGCACAAAATGGGTGTTTTAAAAAAAAAAACGGAATATAACAGCAGTATATAACGCTTGTATTGGACTGTCACAAATGCAGCAAAGGCCCAAAATGTAGGGTTTTGCTTAAAAATAGGCGTTTTTTTAAAACCAGAATATAACTACAGTATTTAAAGCTTGTATTAGACTGTCACAAATGCAGCAAGGGCCCCAAATGTAGTATCTAGGCAAAATGTATTTTTTTTAAATATAACTACAGTATTGGACCGCCTAACGCAGGATCGCGTTCCGGAGGCGGCAGCCCTGCGCACAGTCACGCATATATGCGTCATCTCGCGAGACACGAGATTTCCTGTGAACGCGCGCACACAGGCGCGCACGTTCACAGGATCGGAAGGTAAGCGAGTGGATCTCCAGCCTGCCAGCGGCGATCGTTCGCTGGCAGGCTGGAGATGCGATTTTTTTAACCCCTAACAGGTATATTAGACGCTGTTTTGATAACAGCGTCTAATATACCTGCTACCTGGTCCTCTGGTGGTCCCTTTTGTTTGGATCGACCACCAGAGGACACAGGCAGCTCAGTAATAAGTAGCACCAAACACCACTACACTACACCCCCCCCCGTCACTTATTAACCCCTTATTAACCCCCTGATCACCCCATAAAGACTCCCTGATCACTCCCTGTCATTGATCACCCCCCTGTCATTGATCACCTCCGTGTAAGGCTCCATTCAGACGTCCGTATGTTTTTTACGGATCCACGGATACATGGATCGGATCCGCAAAACACATACGGACATCTGAATGGAGCCTTATAGGGGGGTGATCAATGACAGGGGGGTGATCCCCCATATAGACTCCCTGATCACCCCCCTGTCATTGATCACCCCCCTGTAAGGCTCCATTCAGACATTTTTTTGGCCCAAGTTAGCGGAAATTATTTTATTTTTTCTTACAAAGTCTCATATTCCACTAACTTGTGTCAAAAAATAAAATCTCACATGAACTCACCATACCCCTCACGGAATCCAAATGCTTAAAAATTTTTAGACATTTATATTCCAGACTTCTTCTCACACTTTAGGGCCCCTAAAATGCCAGGGCAGTATAAATACCCCACATGTGACCCCATTTCGGAAAGAAGACACCCCAAGGCCCTGGCATTTTTAGGGGCCCTAAAGCGTGAGAAGAAGTCTGGGATCCAAATGTCTAAAAATGCCCTCATAAAAGGAATGTGGGCCCCTTTGCGCATCTAGGCTGCAAAAAAGTGTCACACATCTGGTATCGCCGTACTCAGGAGAAGTTGGGCAATGTGTTTTGGGGTGTCATTTTACATATACCCATGCTGGGTGAGAGAAATATCTTGGTCAAATTCCAACTTTGTATGAAAAATGGGAAAAGTTGTCTTTTGCCGAGATATTTCTCTCACCCAGCATGGGTATATGTAAAATGACACCCCAAAACACATTGCCCAACTTCTACTGAGTACGGCAATACCACATGTGTGACACTTTTTGCAGCCTAGGTGGGCAAAGGGGCCCACATTCCAAAGAGCACCTTTAGGATTTCACAGGTCATTTTTTTACACATTTTGATTTCAAACTACTTACCACACATTAGGGCCCCTAGAATGCCAGGGCAGTATAACTACCCCACAAGTGACCCCATTTTGGAAAGAAGACACCCAAGGTATTCCGTGAGGGGCATGGCGAGTTCCTAGAATTTTTTATTTTTTGTCACAAGTTAGCGGAAAATGATGATTTTTTTTTTTCTTACAAAGTCTCATATTCCACTAACTTGTGACAAAAAATAAAAACTTCCATGAACTCACTATGCCCATCACAAAATACCTTGGGGTGTCTCAATATTAATAGTTTTAGTTTGTGACGCCAATTGCAATGTGCGCAGGTTATAGTCGCAGGGCCCTTTAAGATGTTGCAACTCACGTACCAGGTGAGGAATGCCAGAGGGGGATAATGTCTCAGTGTAATAGGTATTGTGTCAACGGTGTCTCCTACCTGGGTACGGCTGGACTCCTGGATCCTGGCTCACTTGCAATAAATTGAGTGTGGTTAATAGGAGTAATTGAGGAATGAATGAGATCCAAACATGTAATATGATCCAACTTGTCTTTACTTAATGAGTGCAGCATAAATCCATATGAGTACAGCAATAGTCTTTAGGTCCCAGCAGGTATTGGCAATGTATGGCAGTGGTTTATGCCTCTTCTGATCCTATACTATATGCCTAGTGAGTCTGGCAGGTATTTATCTTCTGTTCTGTCTGTCTTCTGCTTGGTATGGGCCTGACTAGCTGAGGAGGAATTTGGCTTCTCCTGGTCTCTGGATATGTACTCACAGCTTGGCTCACAGGGAATGCTTCTTCCTGGAGGCTGGAGATGGCTGCTTTTCTTGTCAACCAGCTGAGGCTGATGGCTCAGGCTGGGAAGAGTGATCTTGGCCTCAGCCGAGGCTCGATCCTGTCTTGGGAGCTCCTACTAACACAGCCTTCCCCTAGCTGGGGTGGCTGGTACACTGACTAGAACTTTCTTTCCTCCCCATGAGGCAGGATGTGGGAACATTCCACACCTCTTCAAAGAGGTGGGGGAGCTAGATTGGAATGTATTATTTCAGTCTAGATATGCTAAACTGAATTAAACACATTGTTGCCACCTGCTGGTGTACATGGAAAATTACAGCAATAATATGAAACAGGCATAGAAAATACATATAATGGAAAATGCAATGTTAGATTACACAAGATGGCAATACATATGCACCTGACATGTTGTAGCGGGGAGAAAGAGTTTAGTGACATACTCTGGGATGTTACATACCCACTTACTTTAAGTGAAGCCGTCCTCGGCGTATGCTTAGGAGGGTGAGAAAGAATCAGCTCTGGGCACCCAATAAAATACAAAGTGCTGTGTGACTTACATATAATGACATACATAGACAAAACATGAAACGGCTTTCCCCAGGTTCCTGCCCGCTAGAGTAAGGTGTCCAACACACAGTTTCCTTCTCTTGGCATAACCAGGTAACCTAAATACTGCACAAAGCAAACATCACTGACTGACTTTGTATGTTCTGGCCCTAAAACATCAAAGAAAGCATGGGGGTGTCTTTACTCCGTAATCCCACCATTATGTAATGGAATGTCCGCAAATGAAAGGGTGGCTTTATCCTGTATTCCCTTCACTGCACCATAGCCTGAAGAAATTTGGCTTGCAGTACGATCACTATGATGACTGAGGGGAAGCTAAAGTATGGCTCTAAGGCTTGAGGCGCCTTACCTTAGGCAAAAGGCTCAGAAGGGGAGGTATTTATCGTCTCCGTATCTTCTGGCAAGTCACAGGAGGAGAGTAGTACAATACCGTCGTGCTCCTGGAAATGAGACACCTCAGGATGGGAACAATCCTGAACATTTAACAAGCGGGAAGGAGCAGCCTAGGGCTTCTAAAGATTCCCGAAGCAGCAGGGGTACCTGTGTAGTAACTGGACCTGCCTGGACTTACCACTTGGTCCTATCCTGGGTACCTATGGGTATATATCACCGGGTGTAGGCCATTAGTATTCAACGTCCCTATGAAGACAGTCCGTATAAAGGGGGAGAGAACAAGAGCTGTAAAAAGGCATACTTTAAGTAAGTTGCTACATTTTTGTTAAGTGCAATAGTTGAGTGCAATCATGAAAAACAGTGGATAAAATCACATTGCAGCACCTAGAAGGAGAGTACACACAATGGGCATGTTATCTTAAACTTTGCTCAACCTATAAACTGGAAAAATTAGTGCAGAAACATTATGCAAATATCAGTGCAATCAATATTATCATTATACGCTCAAATATGACTTGAGTCCTTTTTCTTGAAGTGCTTGACTGTAAACAGGAACAATAAGAGTTAATTGTAATCCAATGGAACAATAAAGTTAATTATAATTCACGCAAGGTAGTGGGTAATTTCCAATATGGGTAGTTTTCCTCACAGGAAAGTCTGGAAATCTTCCTCCTGGATCCCATATTTGAGGATGCCAAAGTTCTTTCTTAACCTGGGTGCTCTCGGCAGCTGTAACTCCAGCAGAAACTTCATCTGCAATCTTCTGGTGGCTTTTTGTGGCAGAACTTGGAACTGCAGGATCACCTTTCTCTGGAAAATCCTCTGTAAGCCTTGGCTTTTTCCTTGTAGGTGACAGGTTTTCTGGACAGCAATAAAGGACGGACCCTTGGTCTTTCATAGCAAAGATCTCCAGATTCGGTGCTGGTTCTGATGGAGTCATATCAGGTGTGGTGTCTTTAGCAGGCGGCTGAAAAGAAGACTTGGAGGCTTCATCACTAAACATCCTCTGTATTTTTTTCCGTTCTTCTGCTCTTTTTATAAAGTCCTGTAATTTACTCCACCTGTAAGTTTTCCATTGGGCAAGGTTATCCTGCCAGGTGACTTCATCACTGCAGGAACTGTTGAGGAACACAAGAGGGCGCTCCTGCATCTTGTAGTTCAGGCTAGCTGCTGTGATGGAGCTACGCTGACCTCTTGTGGCGGTTTCTGGTACTGTCTGGGTAGTGAGGCTGGTCAAAGCTGCGGTGAGCTGCTGTACATTGGGAACTCCTGCCGGGGCAGAAGGACTGAGAACTCCTGGCTGTAGTGGCTCTGGCAAAGGTATCGCCAGTGGTGGTGACGACAGGGAAGGAGCGCTCTCTCTGGGCAGCGGAGTGGCAACCGGCGTGATGAGGGACACCTTACGGACTTCTCTGGGTAAGACGTGCCCCTGTATTCTGAGACTGAAAGTCATTACTAAGTTATTTATTTGAGCCACTTGTAGAGTTGAGGCAGCAGGGAGTTCAGGGATCACTCTGGGGACCTCCGGGTTCAAGCGTCCCACTCTGGCAGTATTGGTTCTGGGCTAAGAAGGCCTAAGCCTGTTTGGGGTATCGGGATCCTCAGGGAGCGGTGCAGGGGCAGGTATGGACCGGGCCTGGGCCTCAGGGAGCATGTCTGCTCCTACCTGATGTTGCGGCCGGGCGGCCGGTTCCGGTGCCTCCTGGTAGTCATCGCGGGCTTCAGGTGCCATCCACGGTGCAGGCTGGTCCAAAGCCTGGGCAGCTGTGTCAGCGGCATCCTCCGCGGGAGCAAGCTCAGCATCGGCGGCCATCTTGGTTTCCGGGTTGGCGGCCATCTTCTTTTCCGTCATGGTGCATGCAGGAGGTGAGGGTGGAGCCCAGAGGGAGGAGTCTGCACTCCCTTGGCTTGCATTGCAAAGTTCTTGGTGGGCAGGCTTTAGATTTCCCGCTTCTAGGGGGACGTATTCGGCATCTTCCCGCTCTTGAGAGGGCGTTCCTGTGTTTTCCCGCTTCTGGGCACGAAGAAGCAGTGCCATTTTACGAATATGGCGAATTAACCCTTTGAATGCTGGAGTGCACGTTTTAGCGCTTTCTGGCACAGCAACAAGGCAATAAAGTCAATTTTCAGGGTTTTGTACAATTCTCAGAACTTGTAGTACTGTGATCTGGTTAAACACACAATTGCATCCGGTTCTGTTGTCAGGGATAGGCACACAATCGATCTGAGCCTGTTCACAGTGACGCCAAAATATGCAGTAAGCCGGATTGGAACTGATACGCACTATCGCAATATTAATAGTTTTAGTTTGTGACGCCAATTGCAATGTGCGCAGGTTATAGTCGCAGGGCCCTTTAAGATGTTGCAACTCACGTACCAGGTGAGAAATGCCAGAGGGGGATAATGTCTCAGTGTAATAGGTATTGTGTCAACGGTGTCTCCTACCTGGGTACGGCTGGACTCCTGGATCCTGGCTCACTTGCAATAAATTGAGTGTGGTTAATAGGAGTAATTGAGGAATGAATGAGATCCAAACATGTAATATGATCCAACTTGTCTTTACTTAACCACTTAAGGACCACAGGTTTATACCCCCTAAAGACCAGGCCCTTTTTTACAAATCGGCACTACACTACTTTCACCGTTTATTGCTCGGTCATGCAACTTACCACCCAAATGAATTTTACCTCCTTTTCTTCTCACTAATAGAGATTTCATTTGGTGGTATTTCATTGCTGCTGACATTTTTACTTTTTTTGTTATTAATCGAAATTTAACGATTTTTTTGCAAAAAAATGACATTTTTCACTTTCAGTTGTAAAATTTTGCAAAAAAAACGAGATCCATATAGAAATTTTGCTCTAAATTTATAGTTCTACATGTCTTTGATAAAAAAAAAATGTTTGGGTAAAAAAAAAATGGTTTAAGTAAAAGTTATAGCGTTTACAAACTATGGTACAAAAATGTGAATTTCCGCTTTTTGAAGCAGCTCTGACTTTCTGAGCACCTGTCATGTTTCCTGAGGTTCTACAATGGCCAGACAGTACAAACACCCCACAAATGACCCCATTTCGGAAAGTACACACTCTAAGGTATTCGCTGATGGGCATAGTGAGTTCATAGAACTTTTTATTTTTTGTCACAAGTTAGCGGAAAATGATGATTTTTTTTTTCTTTTTTTTTTCTTACAAAGTCTCATATTCCACTAACTTGTGACAAAAAATAAAAACTTCTATGAACTCACTATGCCCATCACGAAATACCTTGGGGTCTCTTCTTTCCAAAATGGGGTCACTTGTGGGGTAGTTATACTGCCCTGGCATTCTAGGGGCCCAAATGTGTGGTAAGGAGTTTGAAATCAAATTCTGTAAAAAATGACCAGTGAAATCCGAAAGGTGCTCTTTGGAATGTGGGCCCCTTTGCCCACCTAGGCTGCAAAAAAGTGTCACACATCTGGTATCTCCGTACTCAGGAGAAGTTGAGGAATGTGTTTTGGGGTGTCATTTTACATATACCCATGCTGGGTGAGATAAATATCTTGGTCAAATGCCAACTTTGTATAAAAAAATGGGAAAAGTTGTCTTTTGCCAAGATATTTCTCTCACCCAGCATGGGTATATGTAAAATGACACCCCAAAACACATTCCCCACCTTCTCCTGAGTACGGCAATACCAGATGTGTGACACTTTTTTGCAGCCTAGGTGGGCAAAGGGGCCCATATTCCAAAGAGCACCTTTCGGATTTCACAGGTCATTTTTTACAGAATTTGATTTCAAACTCCTTACCACACATTCGGGTCCCTAGAATGCCAGGGCAGTATAACTACCCCACAAGTGACCCCATTTTGGAAAGAAGACACCCCAAGGTATTCCGTGAGGGGCATGGCAAGTTCCTAGAATTTTTTATTTTTTGTCACAAGTTAGTGGAAAATGATGATTTTTTTTTTTTTCTTACAAAGTCTCATATTCCACTAACTTGTGACAAAAAATAAAAACTTCCATGAACTCACTATGCCCATCAGCGAATACCTTGGGGTCTCTTCTTTCCAAAATGGGGTCACTTGTGGGGTAGTTATACTGCCCTGGCATTCTAGGGGCCCGAATGTGTGGTAAGGAGTTTGAAATCAAATTCTGTAAAAAATGACCTGTGAAATCCAAAAGGTGCTCTTTGGAATATGGGCCCCTTTGCCCACCTAGGCTGCAAAAAAGTGTCACACATCTGGTATCTCTGTATTCAGGAGAAGTTGAGGAATGTGTTTTGGGGTGTCTTTTTACATATACCCATGCTGGGTGAGATAAATATCTTGGTCAAATGCCAACTTTGTATAAAAAAATGGGAAAAGTTGTCTTTTGCCAAGATATTTCTCTCACCCAGCAGGGGTATATGTAAAATGACACCCCAAAACACATTCCCCACCTTCTCCTGAGTACGGGGATACCAGATGTGTGACACTTTTTTGCAGCCTAGGTGGGCAAAGGGGCCCATATTCCAAAGAGCACCTTTCGGATTTCACAGGTCATTTTTTACAGAATTTGATTTCAAACTCCTTACCACACATTTGGGCCCCTAGAATGCCAGGGCAGTATAACTACCCCACAAGTGACCCCATTTTGGAAAGAAGAGACCCCAAGGTATTCGCTGATGGGCATAGTGAGTTCATGGAAGTTTTTATTTTTTGTCACAAGTTAGTGGAATATGAGACTTTGTATGAAAAAAAAAAAAATCAGCATTTTCCACTAACTTGTGACAAAAAATAAAAAATTCTAGGAACTTGCCATGCCCCTCACGGAATACCTTGGGGTGTCTTCTTTCCAAAATGGGGTCACTTGTGGGGTAGTTATACTGCCCTGGCATTTTCCAGGGGCCCTAATGTGTGGTAAGTAGGTAAATGACCTGTGAAATCCTAAAGGTGCTCTTTGGAATATGGGCCCCTTTGCCCACCTAGGCTGCAAAAAAGTGTCACACATGTGGTATCGCCGTATTCAGGAGAAGTTGGGGAATGTGTTTTGGGGTGTCATTTTACATATACCCTTGCTGGGTGAGAGAAATATCTTGGCAAAAGACAACTTTTCCCATTTTTTTATACAAAGTTGGCATTTGACCAAGATATTTATCTCACCCAGCATGGGTATATGTAAAATGACACCCCAAAACACATTCCCCAACTTCTCCTGAGTACGGCGATACCAGATGTGTGACACTTTTTTGCAGCCTAGATGCGCAAAGGTGCCCAAATTCCTTTTAGGAGGGCATTTTTAGACATTTGGATACCAGACTTCTTCTCACACTTTGGGGCCCCTAGAATGCCAGGGCAGTATAAATACCCCACATGTGACCCCATTTTGGAAAGAAGACACCCCAAGGTATTCAATGAGGGGCATGGCGAGTTCATAGAAATTTTTTTTTTTTGGCACAAGTTAGCGGAAATTGATATTTTTTATTTTTTTCTCACAAAGTCTCCCGTTCCGCTAACTTGGGACAAAAATTTCAATCTTTCATGGACTCAATATGCCCCTCACGGAATACCTGGGGGTGTCTTCTTTCCGAAATGGGGTCACATGTGGGGTATTTATACTGCCCTGGCATTCTAGGGGCCCTAAAGCGTGAGAAGAAGTCTGGAATATAAATGTCTAAAAAATTTTACGCATTTGGTTTCCGTGAGGGGTATGGTGAGTTCATGTGAGATTTTATTTTTTGACACAAGTTAGTGGAATATGAGACTTTGTAAGAAAAAAATAATAATAATTCCGCTAACTTGGGCCAAAAAAATGTCTGAATGGAGCCTTACAGAGGGGTGATCAATGACAGGGGGGTGATCAATGACAGGGGGGTTGATCAATGACAGGGGGGTGATCAATGACAGGGGGGTGATCAGGGAGTCTATATGGGGTGATCACCACAGTCATTGATCACGCCCCTGTAAGGCTTCATTTAGACGTCCGGATGCGTTTTGCGGATCCGATCCATCTATCAGTGTATCCGTAAAAATCATGCGGACATCTGAATGGAGCTTTACAGGGGGGTAATCAATGACAGGGGGGTGATCAATGACAGGGGGGTGATCAGGGAGTCTATATGGGGTGATCAGGGGCTAATAAGGGGTTAATAAGTGACGGGGGGGGTGTAGTGTAGTGTAGTGGTGCTTGGTGCTACTTTACTGAGCTACCTGTGTCCTCTGGTGGTCGATCCAAACAAAGGGGACCACCAGAGGACCAGGTAGCAGGTATATTAGACGCTGTTATCAAAACTGCGTCTAATATACCTGTTAGGGGTTAAAAAAAACACATCTCCAGCCTGCCAGCGAACGATCGCCGCTGGCAGGCTGGAGATCAACTCTCTTACCTTCCGTTCCTGTGAGCGCGCGCGCCTGTGTGCGCGCGTTCACAGGAAATCTCGGCTCACGCGAGATGACGCCTATTGGCGTTAGCGTAGCCTGGGGGAGCCGCCGCAATGACGCCTTTCGGCGTTAGCGTGGCGGCAAGCGGTTAATGGGTGCAGCATAAATCCATATGAGTACAGCAATAGTCTTTAGATCCCAGCAGGTATTGGCAATGTATGGCAGGGGTTTATGCCTCTTCTGATCCTATACTATATGCCTAGTGAGTCTGGCAGGTATTTATCTTCTGTTCTGTCTGTCTTCTGTTTGGTATGGGCCTGACTAGCTGAGGAGGAATTTGGCTTCTCCTGGTCTCTGGATATGTACTCACAGCTTGGCTCACAGGGAATGCTTCTTCCTGGAGGCTGGAGATGGCTGCTTTTCTTGTCAACCAGCTGAGGCTGATGGCTCAGGCTGGGAAGAGTGATCTTGGCCTCAGCCGAGGCTCGATCCTGTCTTGGGATCCCTGTTTCTGGGAGCTCCTACCAACACAGCCTTCCCCTAGCCGGGGTGGCTGGTACACTGACTAGAACTTTCTTTCCTCCCCATGAGGCAGGATGTGGGAACATTCCACACCTACTCAAAGAGGGGGGGGGGAGCTACATTGGAATGTATTATTCCAGTCTAGATATGCTAAACTGAACTAAACACATTGCTGCCACTGTGGACAAAGTATGGCACTTTCTGTGCACAGATTGGCTCTAGGTGGGTACAGTGTGGCACTGCAGTCACTAAGGGCACTATTTATCTGGGCATAGTAGGGCACTATCTGCCCACATAGTCAACATATGGCGCTCTGGGCACTGCCATATAATAGTGTGGGTACGGTACGGCGATATTTGGTTCTATGTGGGCACTGTATGATTGTGGGCAGATAGTGCCATACTATCCACAGATAAATGGCGCATTTAGTGCCTGTCGTGCCCACATAGTGCCATATAGAACCCATACTCGGAAAGCGCCATACTTGTGTAGACAGAGTATAATTATAGGCAAAGTATGGCACTTTCTGCCCACGTTTTAGCTCTAGGTAGGTATGATATGGCACTTTGTGGGCACTGTAGACACTAAATACACAACTTATCTGAGCATAGTATGCCCAGGTCTTCCCACGGTCATACAGTGCTCAGATAGCGCCATGTTATGCACAGATAAATGGTGTATTTCTTGCTTATGGTGCCATACAGTACCTACCTAAAGTGAAAACCTACAGTACTTTGGCCACAGTCATACAGTGCCGACATAGAGCCAAAGTATGGCACTTTCTATGCACCTAGGTAGGTACTATATGGGTACAAATGCGCTATTTTTCTGTGAATAGGAGGGCACTATCGTGCTCTATGTGGGCACTGTATCACTATTAGGGCAGATAGTGCCATAGAGACAAAATGTCTCCCAGCACATTATACATGGCTCGTCATCATGGTTACGACCTCCCTGTAATCCAGCATTGGTGGTCGAAAAAAGCACCAAACTATGTGCACTCCCACAATCCCGGCTACTCCTATAGTGTGCAAGCATGACCACCGCTGCTGGATTACAGGGTGGTCAAAACCATGGAAACGAGCAGTGCATAATGTGATGGAAAAATGACTCCCGCCAGCAAAGGAAGCAATATGGACAATCACAATACATTAGTTTTTTTTTGAGTGTGTTTGGGAAAAATAAAGTGGGCCGGTCTGGCTGAAGTCCAGGGCCACTTTATTGTCCCAGTCCATCCCTGCTGCCACCTGCTGGTGTACATGGAAAATTACAGCAATAATATGAAACAGGCATAGAAAATACATATAATGGAAAATGCAATGTTAGATTACATAAGATGGCAATACATATGCACCTAACATGTTGTAGCGGGGAGAAAGAGTTTAGTGACATACTCTGGGATGTTACAGATGTCAGTTTACAAAATTTATCACAAGTTTGTGTAAAGTTTATGCATTGAATGGGGGAAGGACACCCTATATTCTGTTTTTTGTATATTACAGATAAAGATAATACAGTATCAGATTTAAATCCTGCTCGTCACTTTCAATAATCTGTGATCAAGGAAATTAGGTATGATTCACAGGGGGTAATTAAGAAATGTTACCATCAGATTGTGGTAAAATAGTGTTTTGAAGGCATACTTGAACCATTCCCATTGGGAGTTGGGTAATGGGTATTTTAACCAGAGGAGAGTGTGTAGATAGGGGCCCATCAAACAATGCTCAATATCAATTTATAATAAAGAGAAAATACCTCTGTTTATTTTTTTCTGCGTAAGTAAGGAATATGCCAACCTAGGCCTTCTGCCTCTCCAAAGAAATGAGATGAAAAGGCTTCTATATTGAGAGAAATAAGTGGAAGAGACATTAATCGGTAATGATCGCATTACATATAATATTTGCTGTAGGAAATAAGTTGACAGCAGATTCTTCCTGACAAACAATGACATGAATGGAACATTTATATTGTTCAAATATGACTTGGGACAGGTATGCAGGTATTTGGAGGCCTATGTATTTTATAACTGTAGAAGGCCATTTGAAGGGAGGTGAAGACTTGAGGTCAGTAATGTGGCAGGCGCAGCACTATGAAGTGCCTTTTGCGCTGTGGCATCAGAAGAATTTTAATATCTCTGACTTTTGGTCTAACCAGACTGTCCATTACTCTGTAATTCCTCTAGTGCTGTTTAATGGAAACAGTAGGTTTAAAGAGCACACCAAATGCTTGAAATAACTTCTTTCTTAACTTCAACTTTTCTTCATATATAACACTGCCGCCTCCGCAGCAGATAGTCCATGTACATAACACATGTTGAATAAAGTATCATAAAATGGCGGTATGCATAAGATGGTGGTTCAACTGTTCCATCTTGTCATTTAACATGGTGGATATATTTCTCTCTTGAGTATCTGTACTATCACTTTAAGTTATTTAAGCACTTTATGATCTCTCTGAGAGGTATATCCGAGGTTTGCCAATAGTTCACTTGCTCTACTTTGTTTGCAGTTTGCTCTATAAAATTGCTTATGATCTGGTATGAGCAGTTCGCATTTGTATGCAATTTGTTTGGATTGGATGATTGTATGGCTCAGTAGTTCGTTTGTATGGTTTGTTTGTATGCAATTTGAATTGCAATATAGAGTTTGAATTTGGATTGTGAACATTGTAGTTTGCAATTGGTGGAACTGTAAGTAAACACATATACACTGCGTGCAGAATTATTAGGCAAATTAGTATTTTGACCACATCATCCTCTTTATGCATGTTGTCTTACTCCAAGCTGTATAGGCTCGAATGCCTACTACCAATTAAGCATATTAGGTGATGTGCATCTCTGTAATGAGAAGGGGTGTGGTCTAATGACATCAACACCCTATATTAGGTGTGCATAATTATTAGGCAACTTCCTTTCCTTTGGCAAAATGGGTCAAAAGATGGACTTGACAGGCTCAGAAAAGTCAAAAATAGTGAGATATCTTGCAGAGGGATGCAGCACTCTTAAAATTGCAAAGCTTCTGAAGCGTGATCATCGAACAATCAAGCGTTTCATTCAAAATAGTCAACAGGATCGCAAGAAGCGTGTGGAAAAACCAAGGCGCAAAATAACTGCCCATGAACTGAGAAAAGTCAAGCGTGCAGCTGCCAAGATGCCACTTGCCACCAGTTTGGCCATATTTCAGAGATGCAACATCACTGGAGTGCCCAAAAGCACAAGGTGTGCAATACTCAGAGACATGGCCAAGGTAAGAAAGGCTGATAGACGACCACCACTGAACAAGACACACAAGCTGGAACGTCAAGACTGGGCCAAGAAATATCTCAAGACTGATTTTTCTAAGGTTTTATGGACTGATGAAATGAGAGTGAGTCTTGATGGGCCAGATGGATGGGCCCGTGGCTGGATTGGTAAAGGGCAGAGAGCTCCAGTCCGACTCAGACGCCAGCAAGGTGGAGGTGGAGTACTGTTTTGGGCTGGTATCATCAAAGATGAGCTTGTGGGGCCTTTTCGGGTTGAGGATGGAGTCAAGCTTAACTCCCAGTCCTACTGCCAGTTTCTGGAAGACACCTTCTTCAAGCAGTGGTACAGGAAGAAGTCTGCATCCTTCAAGAAAAACATGATTTTCATGCAGGACAATGCTCCATCACACGCGTCCAAGTACTCCACAGCGTGGCTGGCAAGAAAGGGTATAAAAGAAGAAAATCTAATGACATGGCCTCCTTGTTCACCTGATCTGAACCCCATTGAGAACCTGTGGTCCATCATCAAATGTGAGATTTACAAGGAGGGAAAACAGTACACCTCTCTGAACAGTGTTTGGGAGGCTGTGGTTGCTGCTGCACGCAATGTTGATGGTGAACAGATCAAAACACTGACAGAATCCATGGATGGCAGGCTTTTTAGTGTCCTTCCAAAGAAAGGTGGCTATATTGGTCACTGATTTGTTTTTGTTTTGTTTTTGAATGTCAGAAATGTATATTTGTGAATGTTGAGATGTTATATTGGTTTCACTGGTAAAAATAAATAATTGAAATGGGTATATATTTGTTTTTTGTTAAGTTGCCTAATAATTATGCACAGTAATAGTCACCTGCACACACAGATATCCCCCTAAAATAGCTAAAACTAAAAACAAACTAAAAACTACTTCCAAAAATATTCAGCTTTGATATTAATGAGTTTTTTGGGTTCATTGAGAACATGGTTGTTGTTCAATAATAAAATTAATCCTCAAAAATACAACTTGCCTAATAATTCTGCACTCCCTGTATAACTAGTTCAGTATACAGTTCTAATTAGAGTTGAGCGAACACCTGGATGTTCGGGTTCGAGAAGTTCGGCCGAACTTCCCGGAAATGTTCGGGTTCGGGATCCGAACCCGAACCGAACTTCGTCCCGAACCCCATTGAAGTCAATGGGGACCCGAACTTTTGGGCACTAAAAAGGCTGTAAAACAGCCCAGGAAAGAGCTAGAGGGCTGCAAAAGGCAGCAACATGTAGGTAAATCCCCTGCAAACAAATTTGGATAGGGAAATGAATTAAAATAAAAAAAAAAAAAAAAGAAATGACCCAATATCAATTGGACAGAGGTCCCATAGCAGAGAATCAGGCTTCATGTCAGCAGAGAATCAGTATCTTCATGCCATAGCAAAGAATCTGGCTTCATGTCAGCAGAGAATCAGTCTCTTCATGCCATAGCAGAGAATTTGGCTTCATGTCACCCACCACTGGAAGAGGCCACTGTCACATATTTAGGCCCCGGCACCCAGACAGAGGAGAGCGGTCCCGTAACAGAAAATCTGGCCTTATGTCAGCGCAGAATCTGTCTTCATGTCATAGCAGAGAATCAGGCTTCACGTCACCCACCACTGGAACAGGCCACTGTCACACATTTAGGCCCAGGCACCCAGGCAGAGGAGAGAGGTCCCGTAACAGAGAATCTGGCCTTATGTCAGCACAGAATCTGTCTTCATGTCATAGCAGAGAATCAGGCTTCACGTCACCCACCACTGGAACAGGCCACTGTCACACATTTAGGCCCAGGCACCCAGGCAGAGGAGAGAGGTCCCGTAACAGAGAATCTGGCCTTATATCAGCGTCGAATCTGTCTTCATGTCATAGCAGAGAATCAGGCTTCACGTCACCCACCACTGGAACAGGCCATTGTAACACATTTAGGCCCAGGCACCCAGGCAGAGGAGAGAGGTCCCGTAACAGAGAATCTGGCCTTATGTCAGTGCAGAATCTGTCTTCATGTCATAGCAGAGAATCAGGCTTCACGTCACCCACCACTGGAACAGGCCACTGTCACACATTTAGGCCCAGGCACCCAGGCAGAGGAGAGAGGTCCCGTAACAGAGAATCTGGCCTTATGTCAGCGCAGAATCTGTCTTCATGTCATAGCAGAGAATCAGGCTTCACGTCACCCACCACTGGAACAGGCCACTGTCACACATTTAGGCCCAGGCACCCAGGCAGAGGAGAGAGGTCCCGTAACAGAGAATCTGGCCTTATGTCAGCGCAGAATCTGTCTTCATGTCATAGCAGAGAATCAGGCTTCACGTCACCCACCACTGGAACAGGCCACTGTCACACATTTAGGCCCAGGCACCCAGGCAGAGGAGAGAGGTCCCGTAACAGAGAATCTGGCCTTATGTCAGCGCAGAATCTGTCTTCATGTCATAGCAGAGAATCAGGCTTCACGTCACCCACCACTGGAACAGGCCACTGTCACACATTTAGGCCCAGGCACCCAGGCAGAGGAGAGAAGTCCCGTAACAGAGAATCTGGCCTTATGTCAGCGCAGAATCTGTCTTCATGTCATAGCAGAGAATCAGGCTTCACGTCACCCACCACTGGAACAGGCCACTGTCACACATTTAGGCCCAGGCACCCAGGCAGAGGAGAGAGGTCCCGTAACAGAGAATCTGGCCTTATGTCAGCGCAGAATCTGTCTTCATGTCATAGCAGAGAATCAGGCTTCACGTCACCCACCACTGGAACAGGCCACTGTCACACATTTAGGCCCAGGCACCCAGGCAGAGGAGAGAGGTCCCGTAACAGAGAATCTGGCCTTATGTCAGCGCAGAATCTGTCTTCATGTCATAGCAGAGAATCAGGCTTCACGTCACCCACCACTGGAACAGGCCACTGTCACACATTTAGGCCCAGGCACCCAGGAAGAGGAGAAAGGTCCCGTAACAGAGAATCTGGCCTTATATCAGCGCAGAATCTGTCTTCATGTCATAGCAGAGAATCAGGCTTCACGTCACCCACCACTGGAACAGGCCACTGTCACACATTTAGGCCCAGGCAACCCAGGCAGAGGAGAGAGGTCCCGTAACAGAGAATCTGGCCTTATGTCAGCGCAGAATCTGTCTTCATGTCATAGCAGAGAATCAGGCTTCACGTCACCCACCACTGGAACAGGCCACTGTCACATATTTAGGCCCAGGCACCCAGGCAGAGGAGAGAGGTCGCGTAACAGAGAATCTGGCTTCATGTCAGCACAGAATAAGTCTTCATGTCATAGCAGAGAATCAGGCTTCACTTCACCCACCACTGGAACAGGCCACTGTCACACATTTAGGCCCCGGCACCCAGACAGAGGAGAGGTTCATTCAACTTTGGGTTGCCCCGCAATATAATGGTAAAATGAAATTAAAAATAGTATTGAATGAGGAAGTGCCCTGGAGTAGAATAATATATTGTCAAGGGGAGTTAGTTAATATCTAATCTGCACAAGGGATGGACAGGTCCTGTGGTATCCATGCCTGGTTCATTTTTATGAACGTCAGCTTGTCCACATTGGCTGTAGACAGGCGGCTGCGTTTGTCTGTAATGACGCCCCCTGCCGTGCTGAATACACGTTCAGACAAAACGCTGGCCGCCGGGCAGGCCAGCACCTCCAAGGCATAAAAGGCTAGCTCTGGCCACGTGGACAATTTGGAGACCCAGAAGTTGAATGGGGCCGAACCATCAGTCAGTACGTGGAGGGGTGTGCACAGGTACTGTTCCACCATGTTAGTGAAATGTTGCCTCCTGCTAACACGTTCCGTATCAGGTAGTGGTGCACTTAGCTGTGGCGTGTTGACAAAACTTTTCCACATCTCTGCCATGCTAACCCTGCCCTCAGAGGAGCTGGGCGTGACACAGCTGCGTTGGCGACCTCTTGCTCCTCCTCTGCCTTCGCCTTGGGCTTCCACTGGTTCCCCTGTGACATTTGGGAATGCTCTCAGTAGAGCGTCTACCAACGTGCGCTTGTACTCGCGCATCTTCCTATCACGCTCCAGTGTAGGAAGTAAGGTGGGCACATTGTCTTTGTACCGGGGATCCAGCAGGGTGGCAACCCAGTAGTCCGCACACGTTAAAATGTGGGCAACTCTGCTGTCGTTGCGCAGGCACTGCAGCATGTAGTCGCTCATGTGCGCCAGGCTGCCCAGAGGTAAGGACAAGCTGTCCTCTGTGGGAGGCGTATCGTCATCGTCCTGAGTTTCCCCCCAGCCACGCACCAGTGATGGGCCCGTGCTGCTTTGGGTGCCACCCTGCTGTGAACATGCTTCATCCTCATCCTCTTCCACCTCCTCCTCATCCTCGTCCTCCTCGTCCTCTAGTAGTGGGCCCTGTCTGGCCACATTTGTACCTGGCCTCTGGTGTTGCAAAAAACCTCCCTCTGAGTCACTTCAAAGAGACTGGCCTGAAAGTGCTAAAAATGACCCCTCTTCCTCCTCTTCTTCCAGGGCCACCTCCTCTTCCATCATCGCCCTAAGTGTTTTCTCAAGGAGACATAGAAGTGGTATTGTAACGCTGATAACGGAGTCATCGCCACTGGCCATGTTGGTGGAGTACTCGAAACAGCGCAACAGGGCACACAGGTCTCGCATGGAGGCCCAGTCATTGGTGGTGAAGTATGTCTGATCCGCAGTGCGACTGACCCGTGCGTGCTGCAGCTGAAACTCCACTATGGCCTGCTGCTGCTCGCACAGTCTGTCCAGCATATGCAAGGTGGAGTTCCACCTGGTGGGTACGTCGCATATGAGGCGGTGAGCGGGAAGGCCGAAGTTACGCTGTAGCGCAGACAGGCGAGCAGCGGCAGGGTGTGAACGCCGGAAGCGCGAACAGACGGCCCGCACTTTATGCAGCAGCTCTGACATGTCGGGGTAGTTGCGAATGAACTTCTGCACCACCAAATTCAGCACATGCGCCAGGCAAGGGATGTGCGTCAAACCGGCTAGTCCCAGAGCTGCAACGAGATTTCGCCCATTATCGCACACCACCAGGCCGGGCTTGAGGCTCACCGGCAGCAACCACTCGTCGGTCTGTTGTTCTATACCCCGCCACAACTCCTGTGCGGTGTGGGGCCTGTCCCCCAAACATATGAGTTTCAGAATGGCCTGCTGACGTTTACCCCGGGCTGTGCTGAAGTTGGTGGGGAAGGTGTGTGGCTGACTGGATGAGCAGGTGGAAGAAGAGGAGGAGGAAGCTGAGTAGGAGGAGGAGGAGACAGGAGGCAAAGAATGTTGCCCTGCGATCCTTGGCGGCGGAAGGACGTGCGCCAAACAGCTCTCCGCCTGGGGCCCAGCCGCCACTACATTTACCCAGTGTGCAGTTAGGGAGATATAGCGTCCCTGGCCGTGCTTACTGGTCCACGTATCTGTGGTTAGGTGGACCTTGCCACAGATGGCGTTGCGCAGTGCACACTTGATTTTATCGGACACTTGTTTGTGCAGGGAAGGCACGGCTCTCTTGGAGAAGTAGTGGCGGCTGGGAACAACATACTGTGGGACAGCAAGTGACATGAGCTGTTTGAAGCTGTGTGTGTCCACCAGCCTAAATGACAGCATTTCATAGGCCAGTAGTTTAGAAATGCTGGCATTCAGGGCCAGGGATCGAGGGTGGCTAGGTGGGAATTTACGCTTTCTCTCAAATGTTTGTGAGATGGAGAGCTGAACGCTGCCGTGTGACATGGTTGAGATGCTTGGTGACGCAGGTGATGGTGTTGGTGGTACATCCCATGTTTGCTGGGCGGCAGGTGCCAACGTTCCTCCAGAGGCGGAGGAAGAGGCCGAGGCGGCGGCAGCAGCAGCAGAGGAGGCCGAGGCGGCGGCAGCAGCAGAAGAGGCCGAGGCGGCAGCAGCAGAAGAGGCAGCAGAGGGAGCCTGAGTGACTTCCTTGTATTTAAGGTGTTTACTCCACTGCAGTTCATGCTTTGCATGCAGGTGCCTGGTCATGCAGGTTGTGCTAAGGTTCAGAACGTTAATGCCTCGCTTCAGGCTCTGATGGCACAGCGTGCAAACCACTCGGGTCTTGTCGTCAGCACATTGTTTGAAGAAGTGCCATGCCAGGGAACTCCTTGAAGCTGCCTTTGGGGTGCTCGGTCCCAGATGGCGGCGGTCAGTAGCAGGCGGAGTCTCTTGGCGGCGGGTGTTCTGATTTTGCCCACTGCTCCCTCTTTTGCTACGCTGTTGGCTCGGTCTCACCACTGCCTCTTCCTCCGAACTGTGAAAGTCAGTGGCACGACCTTCATTCCATGTGGGGTCTAGGACCTCATCGTCCCTTGCATCGTCTTCCACCCAGTCTTGATCCCTGACCTCCTGTTCAGTCTGCACACTGCAGAAAGACGCAGCAGTTGGCACCTGTGTTTCGTCATCATCAGAGACGTGCTGAGGTGGTATTCCCATGTCCTCATCATCAGGAAAAATAAGTGGTTGTGCGTTAGTGCATTCTATCTCTTCCACCCCTGGGGAAGGGCTAGGTGGATGCCCTTGGGAAACCCTGGCAGCAGAGTCTTCAAACAGCATAAGAGACTGCTGCATAACTTGAGGCTCAGACAGTTTCCCTGATATGCATGGGGGTGATGTGACAGACCGATGGGCTTGGTTTTCATGCGCCATCTGTGCGCTTTCTGCAGAAGACTGGGTGGGAGATAATGTGAACGTGCTGGATATACTGTCGGCCACCCAATTGACTAATGACTGTACCTGCTCAGGCCTTACCATCCTTAGAACGGCATTGGGCCCCACCAAATAACGCTGTAAATTCTGCTGGCTACTGGGACCTGAGGTTGTTGGTTCACTAGGACGTATGGCTGTGGCAGAACGGCCACATCCTCTCCCAGCACCAGAGGGTCCACTAACACCACCACGACCATGTCCACGTCCGCATCTGCGTCCCTTATTAGATGTTTTCCTCATTGTTCCCGTTCACCACAATTTTGAGAATGGCAAATTTGGGAATAGTTTTTCAACCCAGAACAAAAAGTCTGCTTTTACGGTCACTACAAATAACTTGACCAGCTAAAACAGTACAGATTT
Organism: Bufo bufo; assembly: GCF_905171765.1. Lineage (NCBI taxonomy): Eukaryota > Metazoa > Chordata > Amphibia > Anura > Bufonidae > Bufo > Bufo bufo. The sequence goes on from NC_053389.1 coordinate 658,917,069, forward strand.
GGTTGAATAGAAATGTCAGGCCTGTTTTTTTTTTTGCGCTATGTGACAGGTATAGGTTTAATCACAGAATTAGACTTCTATCTGCACAGTAGCGTGTGTCTTAGGTTTTTCTGAATGACACTATCAGCACCTTCAATGTAAGATATCCTTTTTGGGCTAGATTTCAAGTAGGCCTCATATACCAGAAACTAGTTATTTTGAGAATGGCAAATTTGGGAATAGTTTTTCAACCCAGAACAAAAAGTCTGCTTTTACGGTCACTACAAATAACTTGACCAGCTAAAACACTACAGATTTGGTTGAATAGAAATGTCAGGCCTGTTTTTTTTTTGCGCTATGTGACAGGTATAGGTTTAATCACAGAATTAGACTTCTATCTGCACTGTATTATGTGTCTTAGGTTTTCCTGAATGACACTATCAGCACCTTCAATGTAAGATATCCTTTTTGGGATAGATTTCAAGTAGGCCTCATATACCAGAAACTAGTTATTTTGAGAATGGCAAATTTGGGAATAGTTTTTCAACCCAGAACAAAAAGTCTGCTTTTACGGTCACTACAAATAACTTGACCAGCTAAAACAGTACAGATTTGGTTGAATAGAAATGTCAGGCCTGTTTTTTTTTGCGCTGTGTGACAGGTATAGGTTTAATCACAGAATCAGACTTCTATCTGCACGGTAGCGTGTGTCTTAGGTTTTTCTGAATGACACTATCAGCACCTTCAATGTAAGATATCCTTTTTGGGATAGATTTCAAGTAGGCCTCATGTACCAGAAACTAGTTATTTTGAGAATGGCAAATTTGGGAATAGTTTTTCAACCCAGAACAAAAAGTCTGCTTTTACGGTCACTACAAATAACTTGACCAGCTAAAACAGTACAGATTTGGTTGAATAGAAATGTCAGGCCTGTTTTTTTTTTGCGCTATGTGACAAGTATAGGTTTAATCACAGAATCAGACTTCTATCTGCACGGTAGCGTGTGTCTTAGGTTTTTCTGAATGACACTATCAGCACCTTCAATGTAAGATATCCTTTTTGGGATAGATTTCAAGTAGGCCTCATATACCAGAAACTAGTTATTTTGAGAATGGCAAATTTGGGAATAGTTTTTCAACCCAGAACAAAAAGTCTGCTTTTACGGTCACTACAAATAACTTGACCAGCTAAAACAGTACAGATTTGGTTGAATAGAAATGTCAGGCCTGTTTTTTTTTGCGCTGTGTGACAGGCATAGGTTTAACCCCTTAAGGACACAGGGCGTATCGGTACGCCCTATTTCCCGAGTCCTTAAGGACTCAGGGCGTACCGGTACGTCCTAACTTGAAATCAGTATTCCGGCACCCCAGGGGTTAATCAGAACGGTATTTCGGCTGAAATCATTCAGTTGGCATCCTGTGACAACGCCAGGGGGGGTCATGTGACCCCCCCGTGTCGTCGATCGCAGCAAACCGCAGGTCAATTCAGACCTACGGTTTGCTGCGTTTTTTGCAGTTTCCGCGGGGATCAGAAACTTTTGAGTGCCTAAAATCAATATTGTCGCATGCGGTGGGGGCGTTGCCGGAGGCGGGCGGTGCGGCAGGCGGGATCGCGATCCCCTGCCTGCCTCCCCATGAATGATCGTTGGCTTCTAGTGGGTATACCAGGGTGCCAGCACATTGCTGGCACCCTGGTATAAACGGCTGACATCTGTGCAGATGTCAGCCGTTTAACCCTTTCCATACCGCGGTCCGTACTGACCGCTGTATGGAAAAAGTTAACTGTCATCGGTCAGGGAGCTCCCTCCCTCACCATCGGGGGGCTGCTGTGCCTTTGCAGCCCCCCGATGGAGAGGGAGAGAGCCCCCCGACAGCCCCCATCAGCCCTGTGCTTACCCTTCCCCGTCTGCGAAGTTGTGGCAGACGGGGAAGGTTCCCATGGCAACAGGACGCCTGCTCAGGCGTCCTGCTGTCCATGGTGCTGAACAGATCTGTGCTAAAAGCATAGATCTGTTCAGACAAAGTGTAAGTAAAATACAGTTCAGTACAATATATATTGTACTGTACTGTATTATACAGACATCAGACCCACTGGATCTTCAAGAACCAAGTGGGTCTGGGTCAATTTTTTTTTTAAAAAAGTGAAAAAAGTTAAGATAAAAAAAAAAAACATTCATCACTGAATAAAAATTTAAAAAATAAAATACACTACACATATTAGGTATCGCCGCGTCCGTAACGACCTGATCTATAAAACGGTCATGTTACTTTCCCAGCACGGTGAACACCATAAAAATAAAAAAATAAAAACTATGAGAAAATTGAAATTTTGCCCACCTTACTTCCCAAAAAAGGTAATAAAAGTGATCAAAAAAGTCACATGTACGCCAAAATAGTACCAATCAAACCGTCATCTCATCCCGCAAAAATCATACCCTACCCAAGATAATCGCCCAAAAACTGAAAAAACTATGGCTCTCAGACTAAAGAAACACTAAAACATGATTTTTTTTGTTTCAAAAATGAAATCATTGTGTAAAACTTACATAAATAAAAATAAAGTATACATATTAGGTATCGCCGCGTCCGTATCGACCGGCTCTATAAAAATATCACATGATCTAACCCCTCAGGTGACCACCGTAAAAAATAAAAAATAAAAACGGTGTAAAAAAAGCCATTTTTTGTCATCTTACGTCACAAAAAGTGTAATAGCAAGCGATCAAAAAGTCATATGCACCCCAAAATAGTGCCACAAAAAATGAGACCCTACTCAAGATAATCGCCCAAAAACTGAAAAAACTATGGCTCTTAGACTATGGAGACACTAAAACTTTTTTGGTTTTAAAAATGAAGTTATTGTATAAAACTTACATAAATAAAAATAATTGTATACATATTAGGTATCGCCGCGTCCGCGACAACCTGCTCTATAAAATTACCACATGATCTAACCTGTCAGATGAATGTTGTAAATAACAAAAAAAAAAAAACGTGCCAAAAAAGCTATTTCTTGTTACCTTGCCGCACAAAAAGTGTAATATAGAGCAACCAAAAATCATATGTACCCTAAACTAGTACCAACAAAACTGCCATCCTATTCCGTACTTTCTAAAATGGGGTCATTTTTTGGAGTTTCTACTCTAGGGGTGCATCAGGGGGGCTTCAAATGGGACATGGTGTCAAAAAAACCAGTCCAGCAAAATCTGCCTTCCAAAAACCGTATGGCATTCCTTTCCTTCTGCGCCCTGCTGTGTGCCCGTACAGCGGTTTACGAACACATATGGGGTGTTTCTGTAAACTACAGAATCAGGGCCATAAATAATGAGTTTTGTTTGGCTGTTAACCCTTGCTTTGTAACTGGAAAAAAAATATTAAAATTGAAAATCTGCCAAAAAAGTGAAATTTTGAAATTGTATCTCTATTTTCCATTAAATCTTGTGCAACACCTAAAGGGTTAACAAAGTTTGCAAAATCAGTTTTGAATACCTTGAGGGGTGTAGTTTCTTAGATGGGGTCACTTTTATGGAGATTCTACTCTAGGGGTGCATCAGGGGGGCTTCAAATGGGACATGGTGTCAAAAAAACCAGTCCAGCAAAATCTGCCTTCCAAAAACCGTATGGCATTCCTTTCCTTCTGCGCCCTGCTGTGTGCCCGTACAGCGGTTTACGAACACATATGGGGTGTTTCTGTAAACTACAGAATCAGGGCCATAAATAGTGAGTTTTGTTTGGCTGTTAACCCTTGCTTTGTAACTGGAAAAAAAGTATTAAAATGGAAAATCTGCCAAAAAAGTGAAATTTTGAAATTGTATCTCTATATTCCATTAAATCTTGTGCAACACCTAAAGGGTTAACAAAGTTTATAAAATCAGTTTTGAATACCTTGAGGGGTGTAGTTTCTTAGATGGGGTCACTTTTATGGAGTTTCTACTCTAGGGGTGCATCAGGGGGGCTTCAAATGGGCCATGGTGTCAAAAAAACAGTCCAGCAAAATCTGGCTTCCAAAACCCATACGGCTCACCTTTCGCTCTACGCCCTACTGTGTGCCCGTACAGTAGTTTACGGCCACATATGGGGTGTTTCTGTAAACGGCAGAGTCAGGGCAATAAAGATACAGTCTTGTTTGGCTGTTAACCCTTGCTTTGTTAGTGGAAAAAATGGGTTAAAATGGAAAATTAGGCAAAAAAATGAAATTCTCAAATTTCATCCCCATTTGCCAATAACTCTTGTGCAACACCTAAAGGGTTAACAAAGTTTGTAAAATCAGTTTTGAATACCTTGAGGGGTGTAGTTTCTTAGATGGGGTCACTTTTATGGAGTTTCTACTCTAGGGGTGCATCAGGGGGGCTTCAAATGGGACATGGTGTCAAAAAAACAGTCCAGCAAAATCTGGCTTCCAAAACCCATACGGCTCACCTTTCGCTCTACGCCCTACTGTGTGCCCGTACAGTAGTTTACGGCCACATATGGGGTGTTTCTGTAAACGGCAGGGCAAAAAAATGAAATTCTCAAATTTCATCCCCATTTGCCAATAACTCTTGTGCAATACCTAAAGGGTTAACGAAGTTTGTAAAATCAGTTTTGAATACCTTGAGTACCTTGAGGGAGGTTTCTATTATGTAAGCCTCGCAAAGTGACTTCAGACCTGTAGTGGTCCCTAAAAATTTGGTTTTTGTAAATTTCTAAAAAATTCAAGATTTGCTTTTAAACTTCTAAGCCTTGTAACATCCCCAAAAAATAAAATATCAATCCCAAAATGCTACAAACATGAAGTAGACATATGGGGAATGTAAAGTCATCACAATTTTTGGGGGTATTACTATGTATTACAGAAGTAGAGAAACTGAAACTTTGAAATTTGAAAATTTTTCAAAATTTTGGGTAAATATGGTATTTTTTTATGGAAAAAAATTTACTTTTTTGACCCTATTTTAGCAGTGTCATGAAGTACAATATAAGACGAAAAAACAATCTCAGAACGGCCTGGATAAGTCAAAGCGTTTTAAAGTTATCAGCACTTAAAGTGACACTGGTCAGATTTGCAAAAAATGGCCAAGTCCTTAAGGTGAAATAGGGCTTAAGGGGTTAATCACAGAATCAGACTTCTATCTGCACGGTAGCGTGTGTCTTAGGTTTTTCTGAATGACACTATCAGCACCTTCAATGTAAGATATCCTTTTTGGGATAGATTTCAAGTAGGCCTCATATACCAGAAACTAGTTATTTTGAGAATGGCAAATTTGGGAATAGTTTTTCAACCCAGAACAAAAAGTCTGCTTTTACGGTCACTAGAAATAACTTGACCAGCTAAAACACTACAGATTTGGTTGAATAGAGATGTCAGGCCTGTTTTTTTTTGCGCTATGTGACAGGTATAGGTTTAATCACAGAATCAGACTTCTATCTGCACGGTAGCGTGTGTCTTAGGTTTTTCTGAATGACACTATCAGCACCTTCAATGTAAGATATCCTTTTTGGGATAGATTTCATGTAGGCCTCATATACCAGAAACTAGTTATTTTGAGAATGGCAATTTGGGAATAGTTTTTCAACCCAGAACAAAAAGTCTGCTTTTACGGTCACTACAAATAACT